>NC_089494.1:95819268-96436875 GCF_036850765.1 Saccopteryx bilineata
ATTTCAAGAGCTGTTTATTTGCTAGCAAAATAGGCCATGTTATACAACATATATCTTATCATTTTTGCTCATCAAATCCCCATTTGCTGAATGCAAATTTTCCTGGTCTAAGTGCTCTTGCACCTCAATTTAAATGAATAATAGGATCGACTCTATTAAAATCAGTTTAAGGTTGCCATGGGTGACATATCAGTGGGGCTAAAATGAGAAAAAAAGGTCACAGAATCAGTCCTTACAACCTGTTTTTTTTATCATAATGAAGCGTATGTAAGACTCGACAAAGGCTTAAATAACAGTATGTCACTTAGGCAATACTTCAGTTTGTGGGTCTTTAAAAATTTGTTTTAAAACTGCAATGTATTCCAAACAAAATAAACGTAAAATTATAGTATCATCAATAACTCTGGGAATGTATTCAGTTGCATTGAAAATTAGAGAGTAAGCCCTTGCACTAGTACACAAGACTGACAGGTTGTGGATTTGTAAAAATAACAGAGAACTCCTCAAAAAAAAAAAAGGAGGAGTGGGTACTTTCACTGCAGTAAATCTCTTATTACAAGGGTCCAGCTAGGTGTTATAATCAAATTAACAAAGCATACAGAAACTACACTCACATACTTCATTTGAGAAAAATTTTGGGGCTTCTGCCAACCAGATTTAAAGAATTATTCATGTAGCTATTAGTAATTATTGAAACATCAGTCCAGACATGGAAGATATCCTGGAGCAAACCTTTGGGTCATAGTTTTAGGATCTTGAAAGCTGAACAAGCAGGACTTTGGGGCTCTAGAATATATATACATACACACACACACACACACACACATATATTCTGTATAAATGGATCTTTATATATTTTTAAGTCAACTCTATTTATTAAAGTCACACTGTTAGTGCTGTTTCTATATTATTTATGATTCTCATTTGAATTTCAGAGAATCACATTTTTGTTACGTGATATATTTTCTCTCCTTTTTTAAACCTGCAGTGAAAAGGGGGGGGAATCACCTTATTTGCTAAGGTTACAGTGTTAGTTTAATTTTCATAGGAGCGGTAGAATATTTTGAAGTGAGTAACATTTACCAAGTCATTAGTTTTATGCAAACTAGGAAGGAAGATGAAAGAAAAAAAATTATCAATTATTTATAGATTGTTAAAATGTATCTTAGTGCACTGCTACTGTATAGAAATGACAATTAGCCAAACTTACCTTCTTTAATTAATAATGCATACATTATGCTCTTTGGGCAACTAATCACCAGCTCTACAAATTTGTTTGACACTGTTGAAGATACCTATCACATGGGTTAAAAAAAGAACAATGCCCTGCCAGCTGCAGCCAACTTTCAGCCTCCCAGCAATGCCTGAAACACAGGAGCAGTTGCAGAGAGCAAAATGGTGGTCCTTCAGCTGCTTGACATTGTGGATATGGCTCTGAGCTGCAGAATGCTGCCTGCCATGCCTTCGCCACTGACAAATGCACACTTTATCTCAAACTGGTTATTTAGGGCCGAAAACCCTCACTCATCTATCTCCTATGTTAATTTTCATCATCTTTACAGTGAAAAATTCTTGTAGGTAAATTTATCCTGTTGCCTTAAAGCTCGATTTATCATATTTTCTGAACTAAAATAGAAACATATGGTTGGATAAAAGAATAGACTCTTTGAAAACCAAACTACTGTAGAGAATCGAGGATAAAGGTCACCATGCTTATCACCAAAAATGCCAAGCAAACCGGTGATGGCAGCATTTTGTTGCCATGGCTCTACCAAAATTGATTTTAATAAGACATAAGCATCTATCTGTAATATATTTAGATCAGAAGAAAAAGTCAAAAACATTTTTTAAAAATTACCTGCCTCTGCATCTCTTCAGACTTTAAGGATGGCAAACAGTCTCCTTGTTTTGCTCAATAAATCAATGGCAGCCACTGGAAAGTTGGCAAGTTTCACACTTGCCACTAAATTAACAGAAAGGCCTAGGCATTCTCCTACTCAGGTCACTAAGGCTTAATATCAGATCGAGCAGCATTTCAAGTGGTCAACAGGCCAATTGACATCGGGACCAAGTAGACACGTGGCTGTCCCTGATTTCATCCCTGAGTCACGCACACCACAACGAGACAGCAGCTTGTAGCATTTGGAGGAGAAATGAGACTGGTGCTGCTCCCTCACATATGGCATGTAACAGACTACACTTCCCATTTGCTCCTCGCAAAGGTGTGTGTTTTCAAGGGATAACGCCAAGTGCTCTTTGTGCTATGGTGTCTTTGCATGGGAAGGTGATGTGTCTGACACATTTTGGCAGGCTACTGTGAAGAGCTTTAGAATTTTTCACTGACTTTCAGTAGGATTTAAGAGAATACACTTGTACTTGATAAAAAGTAATAACTTGACTTTGGGGACAACAGGGTCACATTTTGGGAATAAACAGAGAACCTGAATTGTTACTGATATTTCTCACTATACATGAAAAATTTCTATTTTGCTGCTTTTGTATTTAAAATACATACTGACTAGGGGATCTGCCACTGGAGCAGGTTTATCATTTTAAGTAGATTCTGAATTAGAGCTTTGAAATGTGGGCATAGTAAAACTAGAATGTGTCTTTCTTGTGAAATCCTCTCCTCTTTCTCAGCTGCTTCAAATGAAATGCAGAGTAAGAGTCAGAATAAATGCAAGGATGTCTCTCAGAAGCCTGCGAGGAGACCCATTCTCTGTGTAAACAGGAGGAAATCTTCATTTCTATCATGAACACTGGGTCTTTCCCCACCCACCATTTAGGAGGATTTCTGGTCATCTTTTGTGAAAGATTGCTCTCATTTATTTAACTCATGCCACATGGCTTAGCTTCATAACCAGTATAGGGTTTCTAGAGATTTAAAAAAAATCCATTTCTATCTATGGAAATATGAAGCTGGAATTTAAGCTATAATTGCTGCAAGTTTTCCACATTATAGTATAAAATTGCTGGATTTATTAATGCTGCACATACTTCAGCCACACCATGTTCTGCCCTGGTTGATAGTTACCTGTCGAAATGTAGACCAATTTTTAAAAAGTATTCTGTGCCATAGAGATAAATAATGTGTGGATTTTTCCATGTTTTTGTTTGTTATAAGCAGAGTATTTGCAATAATTTATGGAAAGTCTTGGAATTATAAATATCAAGGCATTGCCAAATGATTTAACTATCCTTCCATGGCAAATTGTCATTAAACACTACTGTTTTTTTCTTTCTTCTTCTTCTTCTTCTTTTTTTTTTTATCATTTACTTGTGGACCAGAAACACTTGCAGGCTCTTGCTCCTGGCCTTCTGTGAGAATGTTAGTTAGCAATGCTCATAAAAACTCAATTCATCAATGTGAACATAATTTGCTATGAACAGAAAGCTCACAAAAGGGTGAATTTGTCAGATAGACAGGTGGCCTGAGATCTCTCCCTGATACTGAATGATATGAATAATAGATTCTGGTAAATGTATGCCAAGACTTGAGCTGTAAACACAGCTGCCTCCATTCCCTTCCAGAAAAACAGCTTCGAGGACGAAAGCACAGGAACCATGGTTCCACCTGAGGACCTAAGCTTGTACACACACACACACACACACACACACTCACTCACACACTCTCTCACACACACACACACACACACACACACACACATGCACGACACTCACTCTCATTCAAGCAAAAAACAGCCTTTATAAAAAAGGGCAGAGTTAGAGGAATGTTCATGCTTTCCCCTCTATGAAAAAGACATTTTAAAGCTATCTTTGGCGGAGGAGACTAGATAGAGATGGAAAGGAAACAGATTTTCCTAATGGTTCTGTTTTCATATTATTCAAATGTCTTATTTTATAAAATACACAAATCAGCAGAGCTAATAAACTTTGCAATGTTATAACTCTTATTTTATAATGAGCAACAATGAGAGAGCAGGTTGGTTCTATGCCGAGGCACTGTGCTTGAAATCATTTTAGTAATTCATGGCTATTTGTCTTATGCGTTATTAAGTATTTATTAAGGTTCAAATGCAATGTAGCCTTTTCTCCAATTTACTATGAACTTTAAAAAATCTATTTTGCAAATTGTTTTCCAGGTAATGCATATACCCACTTAAGTGTTGAATCTCATGATTTAGAAGATTTCGATCACTATAAATTATGTGTTTTATCATTGCCCTTGGATATTTCTATTTTAGACAAAGCATGAACTGTAGATACTCATTTAAACTTAACTTACTCTCAGACTGGACCAATAGAGGACACCATGACTGGTGGAAGAAGGCCGAATCCCACAGAAATACTGTTCTGTTCTCGGGCCAGCATTCTCTTTTTGCACATGAATCACTGGGGTTGTGCTAAATTTTTGTACCTTTTTTTTTATTATTATTAAATTGAACCAATATAATGTAAGTGCACATTCTTGCTAAATTTTTAGATTGAATTTATTGAGGTGACATTGTTTAACGAAATTATACAGATTTCAGTTGCTCAATTCTACAACACATCTCTGTATACTATATTGTGTGTTCACCCTGCAAATCAAGTCCTCTTCACCATTTATCCCCCTCTACGCTCCCTCACCTCCCCCACCCAGCACTGTGTGTCCATGAGTTCTCTCTCTCTCTTTCTTTTTTTGCTAAATTTTGAAATCAACTTATATTATCTCTTTCATGTAATAGCAGGTAGTAAGGTCCATTAATTAAGTTAAAAATTATTTAAGTTTTCTAGTATATGTATATGAGAAATTTGTCTCATATTTGGGTTCTTTATTTCCATTAATTATGATAGTTCCTCATATTTGAACAATAAACCATTTTCTGAATTTTATCTGACATATATATGTGTTCTTTTCTGTTCCATTTTGATTTTTGATTTGAAAATATCAGCTTAAATTGATATTAATGTCAAGTAAATATGCTGAATGCTGTATCTCAAAGTTTTAGTTCGATCAGATCGAAATTACTCTGTCAATTAGTTATACCTCTCCTACAATGAGAGCTACATATCTGTTCCAAATAATGATATTCATTTCCCTTTATTTAGGTTAAAATATTCTTATTTTTATTAGAGTAGTCATTTTATGGCCTCGGCTAAAATGGTTGCTATATTAATAAAAATTATTTGTAATGGGCTGCTCATAGCAGCTAGTGTACACAATTTATCTATGGTATATGTAAAATGTTCTATAAAGTTTCTATTATGGAGACTTGACTAGATCAATAATGATAATTCCCTTATCTTCAGCTGATGGTGTAAGAGCAGGAGAGTATAGCTCTGAACTTGCAATAAACAACAGTTATGAACTTACCTATATTAATACTCTGCATTATATTTAAGTAAATACATAAAAAATTCAAAAGCATTCCAAGTAAAGTGTTTAAATACATATGCTGCAAAATTAAGTTTCTAAGGATTATATAGAAATGTGGATAAATGACAGACAACCGATTTCATGGAACTACCCTCAGCAATACAAATTAAGGGACATTGGCTATATATCGTTTCTCATGTTCAATGACTTTACTGAAGTTAAAGTACATGGCTCTTTTTTTTGTCAACTGGACACCTATAAATGTGTCATTCATTTAATCACCCCAAAATTTTTACTAGGATCTTCTCTAATGTAATCTGATTTAGGATACCCATAAGACAAACATCTTTAGTCAAATTAATATTCCTTCACTCCTGTCATTCAAGGCAAAATTACCTCTTAAATCAGGAATGATGCATTGTAACCAAATGCCTTGATACATCAAGAAGAGCCCTCACTTATGTCAGACTCCAAGGAGCTCCTCTTTCAGGTGGCCACTCAAGTAGAAACACTCAGAGTATCACATACATGCTCCTAGAAGCGAATCTCCCACTGATACAAAGAAACTGGTTAATAAAGCTTAACTTTTGAACCACTAAAACCAAATAATAGTTTCACAAAAGGACCTTCAAAGCAAAACCTACACGTGATCTTAGCCAAAGAGCTGAGAAGTGATCCAAACAAACCTAAAGCAACTTCTTCACGGCATCATATTACACAAACGTTCGTAGTGATGTTCAGTTCTGTTTCCTCAATAACGTAGAGTAGGCTATTTAGTTTTGGCACGTCATTTTCTCAATGGGCATGCCATGATTACATTGTTCTCAAAGAAAATATAGCTGTAGAAAGGAGATAGTATAGTGAAAGCCAGAAAAACGAATGAGTATTCCTGAGATATCTTTTCAAGTATTTTTTTTTCTTTTTTCTTTCTGAAGCTGGAAACAGGGAGAGACAGTCAGACAGACTCCCGCATGCGCCCGACCGGGATCCACCCGGCATGCCCACCAGGGGCGACGCTCTGCCCCTCCGGGGCGTCGCTCTGCCGTGACCAGAGCCACTCTAGCGCCTGGGGCAGAGGCCAAGGAGCCACCCCCAGCGCCCGGGCCATCTTTGCTCCAATGGAGCCCCGGCTGTGGGAGGGGAAGAGAGAGACAGAGAGGAAGGAGGGGGTGGGGGTGGAGAAGCAAATGGGCGCTTCTCCTATGTGCCCTGGCCGGGAATCGAAACCCGGTCCCCCGCACGCCAGGCCGACGCTCTACCGCTGAGCCAACCGGCCAGGGCCTTTTCAAGTATTTTTGCCAGTGGTTTCCTTTGGCTTGGGCCTGATGTTTTACTTGAGTTAGCCCATTTTATTAAGTGAGTCAGGTCAGTTTACCTGCTGATTAAATAGAGATAAGGTATTTATGTTTGAAAATCTGAAATATGTAAAATGATTATTTTTAAAAAATAAATAACTTTATATATAAATTTTAGTTTCTCTGCAGATTTCTTTAATAGGTCAGGGCCAATTCTACTACTGGAGGGGAACTGATACTGAAATAAGAGACAAAGGGGAGTTTGTTAGATGTAACTGTGGTATACACACTAAAATATGGTAGTCGGGTGGGCTTGAATGGCGATGTGGACATCACCACCAGGAGAAAAGTACAAAGAGCAAGATGCTCTCAGAGTGTTCTGGTCTCCAGTGACCTGTTAGGTCCTCACTGTGCAGGCTATTAAACCATGGCATTTGGGGTATGGCTCTGTGCAGAACTGGCAGGGACACAGTGCCCTCCTGGGAATTCTTGCTTTTGTTTGTCCCCTGCCCTGCCCTTGCTGCTTGGTACTATTGTATAACAAAGAGAAAGCCACCTCGAACTGACTCTGAGTCACCAGTCTCACCGGTCTTCCAACCTAGATTTTTGTCACCTGACCAAACTCAATGTCCAATAGAAGGTAACACCAAGAAGAAATATAAATATTTCTAGAAATACAGAAAAAGAGGTCTTTGCATTATGAAAGGAACAAAAAGTAGATGATAGAAATAAAGGATGCTAGAGTGAGGACAGGGTAAGAGCCAAGATTTGTTCTAAGGACTTTGAGAAGCAGCAAGAGCCCTCGTAGGTGTAGCCTGATTCCAGAAGTATTCAAGTCTCTTCTGTTCATCCATTGAAACACTTATCTTAGTTCCTTCCTGGTGTGAAAGGTCTGCCTTGCACTGAAGCAGTGGTGGACACTTAAGAAACTCTAGTCTATACACCCCGCGAGTGCAATGTGAAAGGCTTGTTACTCCCGCTGCTTGCCTCAGCCTCAGTTCAGCTTAGTGTGACAGACTAGACTTGCACTTGTTCTCCTTTTGCCTGAAGCTTTTTGTGTTCGTGATGATATCTGATATGTCCTGGGTCCTTCGGGTCATTGGAGCCCTGCTGTCCTCTCCTTGTGTTTCTTAGGGAGAAATACCTCTAAGCAGGAAGAAACAGAGCATGTTACATGGGTACCAAGAAGGAAATCTCAACTTTCAAATCTTCCCTTTCCAGCTTTCAGGTCTGCAAGTTGTCCCATATCCACAGACATGCAGTGTTTGCTGAGACAGTTGTTTGTATGAATTATAAAATACAGCCTAATCTTAGATTCAACCGTATAGCTTCATATGACATATCAAAATCCTGCTGGACTAAATAAAGCCTTTTAGCACACAAAAGGTTAAGTCTTTGGACTGTGGAAACAGGCCTGGATTTAAAACTTGGGTCTGTAAGTTACTAGTGGTCTGACCTTGAACAAAACCTTGGACAAGCCACATAAACTCTCTAAGTCTTGGTTTCCTTATTTGTAAAGTTGAGAGAGTAATAGTTATCTTATCATGCTGTTTAAGTTATACTGACTTTATAGAAAGTCTTTAACAAAGTTTGGGTATGATGGCTAGTGTGCCACAAAGCATGGCTGTTACTATCACTATCTTTCTGAATTTCCATATGGTACATACACTTGTGTCTGTCCTTCAAACATTTGACCCACGACATGGTAGGTTTAGTTTGTTTGTCATTTATTAACCCAACCTAATGTGTTCCAGGCACTGTTCTAGATATTTTCTCTCAGTGGGCTCCATCATGAGATGGGGAACACATATATGTCCAGCTATACCCTAAGATAGGAGACATTGGAGAAGTGGTATAGATTTGTGGCCAAGGACGTTGCCTTTGGCACCACACTGTCTGGGTATGAACACTAGACTCCCTATTAGATGGCTGAGTGAATTAGAATAACTTCTATGCCTCCATTTTTCTTTTCTGTAAAATAAACATAATAGTACCTATCTCCTAGGATTGCTGTAAAATTTAACCTGATACTTTTAATGTGCTTAGAATTAGTACTTGGCACATAATAAATGCTCAATAAATGTTAATTAAAACGTTAAGTTCTAACCTCAGGGATTTGAGTCCTGATAGTAATTTAAACTTTAAACTTAGCTAAAATTCCAATATCCAAAAACACTTCAAATTCTGATTCTTTCATAAAAGAATAGAAGACTATATTTGAAGTTATATTTTATTCCCATATGAATTTAATTATTCTCTTTGGGAAGTGGTATTGGGACCCAAGATTTGTGTTATGAACTTAAATGTAGGCCTCTGTGGCCTGTATCCTTGACATTAAGAGATCATTTATGTATTTAGCTTAAAATAGAAAGTTGGAATTACTCATCAAATAAGGGTGACTTAAAGCACAAGTACATCAGAATCCCTGGCTTCCCCAGGACAAATATAACTGACAGATCAAGTGCAAAAAAAGGAACAGAGTAACTTATTCAGAGAGAGATGGTCATGTAGGCTACACAAAAAGGAAGAGTCAGAGCACAGACTTGTCAAACAGCAAATTGTGCCTGCAAACAAAGGAAAGAGTTTAAGGGCATGAGGTTTTAGAAAGGAATGCTGGTCTCTCATTTGTCTTTTCAGCTGGGCCTGTATACATGGGTAATATCCCCACAGTTGCCGATGTCATCTTTGAATAGAGAGGAATAGAGACTCACACAGAGCTTGCACCAGGGAGATCCTACACACAGACGAACAATTCATTACTCATTCAGAACTCAAAGCTGTTGCCAAATTTTGCTCTGTATGCTAAAAACAATACAAGGATTGAAAATAAAAAGAAAATAGAATCAAGACAGTGAGGAAACCTTTTAGGAGGCTATGGGAGTTTTACATCAAAGTATTGTCAAGATTCAGATGACTATCTTCACAGTATTTTTCATCCTATGGGATTTGGAATTTGGACCGCATGTAAGTTGAATAACAGTTAAACTTACCCATTCTAATATTACCAAATTCACAGAACACTCCTCAAATCCTTTTCTTGCTTTTCTCTAATAAATATTTCTTTTATGAACTTTATCATGATTTATACCAAATTATAATAAATTATATATTTTTGAAGATTAAATCAACACACTTCTGTTGAACACTTACTTTCAAAGTAGTTATCATTGATAGCTGGTTTTCATAATAAGAACATATACTTCTAAGGTGTGAGGGTCCTTTTATTTATTATTTTTTACCCTTGTATCCATCTTCCTTTCTTCCTACTCTTCTATTCACAGTTGACATTCATTAAACATTTGTTCTTGCATTAACACGTGCAAAGACAATACAGGATTTCAAGTATTTATTATTTAGGAAATGTTATATCCTACTTAACATGTATAGTAGGCAGAATAATAGACCCCTTAAAAGATGTCAATGTCCTAATCTGTGATACCTATGAATATGTAGTCTTCGTAGCAAAAGGAATTTTGCAAGTGTGATTAAATTAAGGACTTTGAGATAGGGAAACTATCATGGATTACCTGGGTGGGCTCAATCTAATTACATATGTACTTAAAAGCTGAGATTTCCTGGATGTGGTAAAAGGAGATGTGGGCATGGGAGAATGTTCAGAGAAATGGAAAGTTGCTCTTTGTTGCTAGTGCTGAAAATGAAGGAAAGGGTTCTGTGAGCTGGGGGATGAACGTGGGAGGCCTTTACAAGTTGAAAAAGGCAAAGAAATGAATTCTTCCCTAGAGTCTTCAGAGAGGGGCACAGCCCTGCCAACACCTTGATTTTAAACCAGTGAGAACTCTGTTAACATTCTAAACTGTAATATAGTAAGTCCTTCGATTTGTGGTAATTTTTTATAGCAGCAACAGAAAAACTAAGCCAATGTGGAATGAGGTAATATTAGGACACATACCTATGTTATTTGCTGGTATCACAAATTCTCTTTGTTGTTACTACTCCTAGATAAAAGGCCAATCTTTCTGTGACAATTTAGCACTTACTTTTGTAATTTAGTATACTTGTACTCAAGTAAAGATGACCCCAGTAGAGATATATCACACATACAGTTCATTGAGATTTATGCAGGTCTCTCTCTAAATGAATAATTCCCTGATATTTTCTCCTAATAATTCATAAGCTGTGCATTTTAGGATTGGTTCTTGTTCTTATGATTTTTTATAAAGTCCTTTTTTAACCCTTGAGTCATTGGCTATGTTAAACCTTGCTTTAAACTCTCAGGACACAGAAGATCTCTTTCCTGGTTTCCAAAAAAGCTGCTTAGAAATATAGAACTTTAAACTCTGGTTGAAAGTAATATTAGCAAAATTGACTTTTTTATAAATTCAATTGGTGTCCCCATTGGCTCTCCTAAAATTTCTGGGAGTACAGAGTGGAAAAGCTATTCAAGAGTTGAAGAATTATACTGAATGTGAAAGAGGAGGAAAAAATACTCTCACATGCAATTTTTAAAAAACAGATAGAATGACTATGCATTAAGTAACAGGTTTTACAGAAGAGAGTCTGGATGTTAGAGTTAGAGGGGAGGGCACTGGAGACCCTCCCATTCCAGACTGTAAAGTTTGCCATTATTCTTGTCACATAGCAGCAAAAATTTGATTAGACACATCTGTTGTACTTTGAAATACAGACCATGTGTCTATCCACACTAGCGCATTTAAAAATCAGTCAGAAAAATATAAAATACAGGATGTTGGTCCATGTTGGCTATTTCTAGTGCCCTTTTATCAGAATGAATCCCACCTATTGCTTCAACTTCTCTTGAGAAAAGTTGTAAGAAAAAGGCAGCATCAACTAAACAGAGTGCCAGCGAAGAGGGTAGAACCTTGAAACTTGGTAGTACAAGTCTGAAATTTCCAGAGTATGACCCCTAAAGATCTCTAGAATTACTGACAGCTGAGATCATTGACTACAAACCAACTTTAAGTATGCTCAACTTTTAGAAGGGATTTTATTACCAAATAAATCCACATCTGGCTAGAAGAGCAGGTAACCCTTTAACACTTCCCAGGGGTGAGCATGCTGCTACAGGACACCCTTCACCATACTTCCTCAACTGTGACCATGGAAGACAATGTGTAAATAAAAACTTTCCAAAAGTGGAATCAGAAGCTACCAGACGGGCTGATCCAGAAAATTATTCTATAGCCAAGGTGTAGAGCTCACACTTCTCCTGCTCAGTAGAATGTCATATGTTCTATGGACCAAGAACGACCATGTGCTTTCTATCACTTACTTTTCCAGATAGAAACTTTAGTGATAGTACCTCTCTTTCTCTACTCTTGAATGGTAAGTGCTCTGGTAGCATATATCTATTTTTTGGTTAGAGAAGTTACATCATACTTGCTAAAGAAATTTGAGCACAAATTTTGATACTTGGAACCAGCTACAGTAGCTGTATGAGGCTCTGGGGAGGAGTGAGTAGTTTTAAGTAAGTGTGAAAGCTTGGAGTAGAAGGGGGCATGTGAGTGTTGGATCAATGAGTTGGAGTGGACATACCATTGACTACTTATCCTACTTTATTTATTATTTTTAGGTTCAATTCTGGTTCTTCAGATGAGTCTCCCAGCAATGAACAGTTAGTTAATAGTATAAGCTTTTGATCCAAATAACCTGAACTTGACCCTGCTCTGTCCATCACTGCCTATGCTTGTCTTCTCTGGACTCCAGCTCATACTGGTACAATGAAGATAATGAACCTATCTTATAAGATAATTGTAGAGAATAAATGAGATAACACATATCAAATTCCTGTCATGACGGAGATGTTCAATAATTGTAACTATCACTTTAATAACCAGAGAAAAATTTGTTTAAGATCCCTTCGCGAGAAATTCTGTATAGGAAGATGGCTCAAGAGGAATAGAATACACTAAAAAGTGACATTCTGAGAACCGAATTTCAAATGATTGTGATGAGAAATAAAAGGAATAGTAAACCAGAGGAACTGATATGGGTCCACAGGGATATTTTCCATGAATTCAGATTTTTTTAAAAAATGTATATTGAAAGAGAGAATAAAAGTCTTGCAATCCAGAGTGAATATACAAGAGAAGTACTGAACTGAGAGATCAGGAAGGTGAAGATACTGAAAGGGTACTAACTTAGAAACAAGGACTCATAACTATGTTTAAAGCCACAGTAATAAGAACAAATCAATAAGACACAGTTAGATACTCTATGAGTAAGAGATGACAAAGGGAAGATAAGACTAATGAAAAACTGCACAGAGCCATAAAAATTATGTGTTGCATTGATGGAATGACCAATGAGCAAATAATAGTCTGCCCATTTTCAAGGCAAATGCTAAAGCTATGCTATTATAAATTATACTTTGATATATTACAGGCCATGCTGACTTAATTGTTACTTAGGAAAAATACAATAAAATAAAATATCAGATAAATCAGATTAGAATAAGTCTATATTAGTGATAGGTTTCAGAGAGAAGTCTTTTTTTTTTTTTTTACAGAGACAGAGAGAGAGTCAGATAGATAGGGACAGACAGACAGGAACGAAGGGAGATGAGAAGCATCAATCATCAGTTTTTCGTTGCAACACCTTAGTTGCTCATTGATTACTTTCTCATATGTGCCTTGACCATGGGCCTTCAGCAGACTGAGTAACCCTTTGCTCGAGCCAGCGACCTTGGGTCCAAGCTGGTGAGCTTTGCTCAAATCAGATGAGCCCACACTCAAGCTGGCAATGTCAGGGTCCTGAACCTGGGTCCTCCGCATCCCCGCCCGACGCTCTGTCCACTGTGCCACTGTCTGGTCAGACTCAGAGAGAAGTCTTGGCAGTACAGAGGGATCATTACTTTTTATCCTGAGGTATGAATGTGTTTTCTGTGTATCCATGGTATTCAAAGTGCTCAGAATAGTTTCCTAAAATCTTTGAGTAACTTGAAATTCCAAAAATGCTTATTAGTGATTTTACTATAGATAATATGTCCCCCCCAATACACACAAGTAGAGATAAAGAACTGAACGCTGAATTCAGACTGATGCCACCTTGTACATATGCCTTGTTAAAACACAACAATACACACATACACTCCCAGAAAATATGATCTATGTTCTCCTTATTTGTCAGAAATAAAGTTTGACTGGAGGTCTTTTTTATCAAGATCAAATTCAGGTCTGACCTAGTTAAATCTTCTAGAGAGGATAAGAAGGACCATGACTCGACAGGCCAAGAGAGAACATAGCTTTCTCACCAAGGAGGTCCTAGAAAATAATTCACCTTCAGGTGAACTGCTTTTAGAAAGCATTTTTCAGTTACCTGTCCCCAGAGTGAAGTTCAAAAGAAAAGGGAGTAGAATGTTCTCAATCAAGATCTCTGGGCTGTGGTGTTTTCTACCACTGGAGAGTTGCTTGATTCTGAACATTATCACCTTCAGGAATTGGAAACAGTCATTTCTTTACCCAGGCAGTCTTTTAGTCTTGGAACAAGGGGGCCTAGAAAGCTATTCTCGCAGAAGGCTTTTCTTGCTTTTAAAAACACAATCAAATTGGCTCCAGTGGAGTGGGATATAAGAAAGTACACCTCCTCTAAGTTCTGTACAAGTAATTGGACTAGCCTAATTAGATTGCCCAACCGTTTGGATACCATGGTGATAGGCACTTGATAAATCCTGTGTGTAGCTATACTGAGAGCATCCCTTGTGACAATAATAGCCATACAGTTAGCTCTGGTAGGTTAGCAAGATACAAGCCAAATGCTTTGCTACATTCCATAATATTTATTGATAGTTGTTTATGTTGACAGTTTTGGTCATTTGTGGTATCTTTTTACTCAAGACCTGTGGGTAGTGTGGTTAAAGACGACTTCTGCAGACAAAAATATCCTTTTGTATGAAAGGTAAGCATCATTGCAGATTCTGCACAACTTAGAAAACTGTTATAACATAAACCAGAAATCAAAACTGTACTTAATCAGTTCACAATTAGAACATGCTTAAACGAGACTGGCAGGGAGTGAAAAACCACATACTGCATAGAAACTAATGGTTTGGTCCTAGAAGAAAGACAAATGATACTCTCTAGTTGTTGAAATAAATCCAAAAAGTAGCCATACAGAATGCTGAGGTGCTTAGCTTTCCTTCTTGAACTTTTTTCTGCTTCATTTGTGAAGCTGGGGCAACCTCAGTGAGAATGAGTACAGAGAACAGAACGAAGCTGATCATTTCCATGAGCAGAAAGAAACTGATTCATGTGTTCAGTTTATGGACTTAGTTTTTCCAATCTGGATAGTAATTTACAATTTTTAAAAAGGTTGGTAAAGTTTTCCATACCAACAGGCATGATAAAGCAGTGATATGTAAAAACTAAAATTAACTCCATCCTATGGAAAAGAAAGGGAAATTAACATTTCACAATGCCTAGAAATTACACAGTTGATATTATCATTGCTTACAGTAATCCTATCATCTGGATAACATACTCATTTTAGAGATAAGAACATTGAGGTGCTGAGTGTTTGCTGGGTGCTAAACAATGTCTCACAGTATGTGCAAGGCCCAAATTTGAACCCAAGTTTATATGACTCCAAAGCCCATTCTCTTTCTATAATATGTTTCATTTCCTCATTAAGAAAATCCTGCTCTAGGAAAAAAGGTTGCTGCCTTTACCATGAGCTTTCAGAATTCTTATTCTAAAAAATTTTGATTGTACTTTTGTCCTAATGATTATTTAACAAATGTATTAATGAATGCATCACTGGATAATATCGGAATACACATGGAGGTAATATAGCAAGGTGAAAAGAAGGAAGATTTAGAATAAAAACATCTGGGTTCCAATCTTGAGGCTGGAAGTTTTAACTTGTGACATTAACAATGTCACTTAATTTCTCTGAGTCTCTATTTATTAGAAAAGTGAAGGTGCTTATAATATGCCCAGAGTAGATGACAAAAAAGTAAAAAATCTGAAAGTGCTTTAGAGAAAAATGCAATTCATTTTAGGCTTAAAATCAAAAGCTTTCATGCTTAAATAAATGTTTCACTTATTGAAAAATTCACATATGTGAATCCATGGTACCTACCAGATTGAATCAGTGCTATACTGATAATGAAACACTATTAAAGACCTGTAAATATGATATATTATGCTTTTCTTGCCTCTTGTTAAGGTAAGCTGTCACAACCTCATCGAGAATGGTTGCAGAGAAAAGAATCAAAGTGCTGCTTTATATAGGTAACAAATTGGATACCTGTCTTCTTAAAATGTGAACGTTTCTCATAATCTATTATTTTTAAATTAACTGACTGGTACCGTAATTCAACAAATGGCTCAAACTATAATTCTGAAAATCTGTCCTATTTCTGTTTTTCTTACATTCTCTATATTTAATTTTTCCTCATTCTCTACTGTAAGTAGTCAATGACTAGAAGTTCTACTCCCTAAACATTCCTTAAATACCCAATGGCTGCTTAGCTGGCTCCCTACCCCCAGTCTTTCTTTGTTCCCCTAAATATAGGTACATGTCACTCTGCAAATTTCAGAACGTCATGCACTTGTTTAAAATCTTCAGTGGATTTTGTAAACATTCAGAACTTTGTAAATAACTGTTAATTCATTTAACAACAAACAGAAAAACCCTATGCTTATCTCAACAGATTCAGAAAAACTTTTGACAAAATTCAACATCTATTCTAATAAAAACTGTCAGGAAATTAGAAATAGATTAAAAGGAAAAAGCTACAGCTAGCATCATACTTAATAGTAGAGAGAATAAATGCTTTCTGTCCAAGAAAGCAACAAAACAAAAATGGTCACTCTTATTTCTATTTAACATTGTACCAGAGATTTTAGCCAGTGCACTGAAGCCAGAAAAATAAATGTTATCCAGCTAGGAAATGAAAAACTAATGTTTTCATTCAATGTGGAAAATTTAATGATTCCCCTCAAAACTTACTGGAGCCAATACCTTAGTAGTACAATGTTGCAGGATACCAGAACAAAATACAGTATCAATTGAATTTCTATAAAGAAGGAATAAACACTCAGAAATTGAAATAAGAAAACAATTTTTAATAGCACTATAAAATGTTAAATACTCAAGGATAAATCTGACAAAAGATGTGCAAGAGATGTATAACCAAAATTGTAAAACATTGATGAGTGAAATTAAAGAAGATCTAAATAAATGATAAGATATAATTTATTAATTGGTTGGAAGACTATATTGTCAAAATGTCAGTTCTTCCCAAATTACTTATAGGTTCAAATCAAAGCCAATCAAAATCTCAGCAGATCTTTTTTTTTTTTTTTTTTTTTTAGTATATATTGACAAGATGATTCTAAAATTCATGTGGAAATACAAAGGAACTAAAACAAGGGTCAACAAACTATGACCTGCAGTACATCTCCAGCTCACTGCCTGTTTTTGTAGATAAAGTTTTATCGTAACATAGCCATGTCCATTTTTAAAATATGATTGCTTTTGCATTACAATGGCAAGTTGCTTACTTACAAAAGAGACTGTATAGCTTACAAACATTAAACTATTCATTATCAGAGAACTACTATTTACCTTCAGAGAAAAAAAGTTTGCCAACCGCTGACCTAGAAGAGCAATAACAAGTTTGAAAACAAAAACATTGGAAGATTAACACTACCTGACATTAAGACATAAAAACTTACAGTAATAAAGGAATATGTAATGCTAGCATTGCTTCTAAAAATAGAACCATAAAACAAAATTGATAGTTCCAAAGTAGACCTACAATTACTTGTGTAACACTATCAACAAAGGTGCAAAAGCAGCTGAGTAGGAAAAGGATAGTCTTTCCAACAAGGGTGCTGGCAATATTGGCTTTCCATGGGTAAAAAGGAGTGCACTTTAAACCTCTACAAAAGTAAACTCAAAATGGATCATTGAGTTAATGTAAAGTCTAAAACTATAAAATTTCTGGAAGATAGCATAGAAGAAAATCTTTGTGATATAGGGTAAGGTGGAGATTTCTTTTTTTTTATTTATTTATTCATTTTTAGAGAGGAGAGAGAGAGGGCGAGAGAGAGAGAGAGAGAGAGAGAGAGGGAGGAGAGAGAGACAGAGACAGAGAAGGGGGGGAGGAGCTGGAAGCATCAACTCCCATATGTGCCTTGACCAGGTAAGCCCAGGGTTTCAAATCAGCGACCTCAGCATTTCCAGGTCGACAGTTTATCCACTGTGCCACCACAGGTCAGGCCAGGTGGAGACTTCTTAAATATGATACCAAAACATAAATCATACAAGAAAAAATTATATTGAACCTCATAAAAATTAAGAGCTTCCATTTTTCAATATACACTACTAGGAAAATGAAGGGAGAAAACTCAAACCAGAAGAAAATATTTGCAAATCATATATCTGAGAAAGGGCTCATATCCAGAACACGTAAATGAGTCTCAAAACTCTAATCATAAAATAAAAAACCTAATTAAAAAATGAGCAAAATTGGCCCTGGCCGGTTGGCTCAGCGGTAGAGCGTCGGCCTGGCGTGCGGGGGACCCGGGTTCGATTCCCGGCCAGGGCACATAGGAGAAGCGCCCATTTGCTTCTCCACCCTCACCCCCTCCTTCCTCTTTGTCTCTCTCTTCCCCTCCTGCAGCCAAGGCTCCATTGGAGCAAAGATGGCCCAGGTGCTGGGGATGGCTCCTTGGCCTCTGCCCCAGGCGCTAGAGTGGCTCTGGTCGCCGCAGAGCGACGCTCCGGAGGGGCAGAGCATCGCCCCCTGGTGGGCAGAGCATCGCCCCCTGGTGGGCAGAGTGTCGCCCCTGGTGGGCATGCTGGGTGGATCCTGGTCATGCGCATGCGGGAGTCTGTCTGACTGTCTCTCCCCATTTCCAGCTTCAGAAAAATACAAAAAAAAAAAAAAAAGAGCAAAATATTTGAACAAAGACAACATAGAGATGGCATATAAGCACATGAAAAGATGTCCAACATTATTGGCTATTAAAGAAATGTCTCTACAAACCTATTAGAATGGCTAAAATTAAAAGACTGACCATCTCAGGCCCTGGCCGTTTGGCTCAGTGGTAGAGCGTCAGCCTGGTGTGCAGGAGTCCCGGGTTCGATTCTCAGCCAGGGCACACAGGAGAAGCACCCATCTGCTTCTCCACCCCTCCCCCTCTCCTTCCTCTCTGTCTCTCTCTTCCCCTCCCGCAGCTGGGGCTCCATTGGAGCAAAGTTGGCCCGGGCGCTGAGGATGGCTCTGTGGCCTCTGCTTCAGGTGCTAGAATGGCTCTGATTGCAACAGAGCGACACCCCAGATGGGCAGAGCATCGCCTCCTGGTGGGCATGCTGGGTGGATCCTGGTTGGGCGCATGCGGGAGTCTGTCTGACTGCCTCCCTGTTTCCAGTTTTGGAAGAATACAAAAAATAAAAAAAAATTAAAAAAAAATAAAAGACTGACCGTCTCAAGTGCTGATGAGGATATGGAAAAATTTCAACTCATATATTGCTGGTAAGAATAAAAAATGGTATAGTATACTAAAATATAGTCTGGCTGTTAATAATAAAGTTAAATATACATCTACCATGTGAACTAGCCATTCTACTTCTAAGTATTTCCATAAGACAAATGAAAGAATATGTTTATACAAAGGCTTATACACAAATATTTGTAGCAGCCTTATTTGTAATAACCAAACACTGGACAATCCAAGTGTCCATCAACAAGTCAATTGATAAGCCAATTGTGATCTATTCATACAGTAGAATATTACTAAACAATAAGAAGAGATAAACCCTAAATACACTCAACATTAATGAACTTTAAAATAATTCTGTATGCAATGAACCAGACCAAAATAAAGAGAGTACAGATTGAATAATTCTACTGATAAAGTACTCTAGAAAGTGCAAACTAATCTAGGTGATGGAAAGCAAATAATTTGTTATGAAGGAGGGGCAGCAGGGAAAAAAAACATGGGGAACCTTTTGGGGTGAAGGATTAGTTCATTATTTTGATTGTGGTGATGACTTCACAGCGTATACCTATGTCAAAATACGTCAAACTTTTCAGGTTGAACCCTAAATTTGTGTGCAAATTATATAGCAGAAAAAAATCCATATGAAATTCATATGAGTACCTTTACTGTTCACCACTATAACTTTTATCAAAAACAAACATACAACAAAAGCAACCAAACTTAAATGTAGCCTCTTCCTTACTCTGGGTAAGACCTAGAAACCTATATTGTAAGGAATTCATTGCCTTTGACTTTTTCTGTTGATGACAAGGCATAAGTAATTGAAGGTTTGTATATTAAAAATCCACTTAGTGCATCAAGATACAGAATTTTCTTCCAAGAGTCCCCTAGGTTAGCATGAGAATGGATGGATCTTTAGTGTGGCAAAAATGTACAACATATGAGAATGTGCTTATATTGGTGAAAATTAGCCATGTGATAAGTGCTATATAATCAGACTTTGGAATTAATTTTAAAGAGGATATCTTCTTTTAAGGGTTTAGATTTTAGACTAATTATATTTCAAAACCTACCTTATAGAGAGAGGTACATAGACATTACAAATTAAAAGAAGAATTTAATTTTGTCCCTAGTACTATAGAAATACTTCTCAATACCAAATGAGTTTTTTGGCTATCAGGATTTGCAATGTATAAAGATCTTTTATTTTACCTTCCTCAAAACAAGGCTCTTTCCTGTTGCTTTCATTTGGCTGTGCTCTTGACCTAGGGAGTACCTACTGGGTGAAGTATATTTACAAAGTTATGGGGAAACCAGACAAAAGGCTTGCTGGGATTCACCAAGAACTGCAAATGTCTGAGGAAGGTACTTTAAAGTATATCATCAAACCATAGTTTTAGAGCAAAAAGAGATTGTTAGAGTTGAATAACCTCAAACATGAAATCTGAGAGGACAGATGACTTGTTTGATATGGTCGAGCTAAACTAAGCCTAAATAAGGAGAACTTAATCACTTATAAATCCTCTCTTTTCTTGGTAAAACATACTTGTCCTTGTTATCCATGGTTCCATGGAATGTAGGTGACAAAAAGAACCCAATAAAATTTTATAATTTTATTTTTTTTAAAATCTGTGTCTACCCAGCTTTGATCCCCCAGCCTATAAGGACCTGCAGTAAGGAAACATTTTCAGAGTTTTTTCAGATAGTAATTAGTTTCTGATCTTTTTCTTTTTTTTTTGCAAGGCATTAATTGAATATGTAGGTTATTGAATAAATTTTTTAAAACAGGGAAAAAAATTCAACATGCAACTGGAAGTTAAGCAATAATATATAGTCTTTCAGAAAATATTAATTATTCTCAGTAAAAAAATAATTTTGGCCACTTTATTCACTCTGTCAATCTCTGATGTGTGATGTATTTTATAGGAGGGTGCATTTCAATGCTATAATTCATGGTAGCATCCTAGTTTATTCCATCTGTAAAATGGGTATAACCCTGAATTCTGTTGATTCAAAGCAACCATTTCTTAGAATGTCCAATAATGTATTTCAACAGTATTGATGTGCATGCAGAATTTTGTCATTTTAATTTCCTTGTATTAAAGGGCACATTTTTATTCGATATCTTCCTTACTCAATGATTGTGGAAAACACACTACATCTGCCGGAGAGCAAACATTGTTTCTTCTCTCCAGATGTCTGCTTTTTCTCCCAGAAGTTGGAGAGCATTGGACAAGCAATAACAGATGATGAACACATGCATCAGTACAAATGGGCAAGCTGATTGTTTTCAAAATTGGTATAAACATTTGCTCTTGGGTTGAGATTTAGCCCATAGCAAATCTTTACATTTGCATTATAAACTCCAAACTTAAAAAAAAATGTTTATAATGGAAGTGCTGACAATGTGAAAATCCAGTTATGGTCAGAAAAGCAGTTTTGTTTAAAAATGCCATTTTACACTTCCATATTTACTTCCTAACCAGTGACTGAGATGTCAATTTCTGCAAAGTTTTCTTTTCCAGTCCAAAGGAGAATTTGACAAATGTTTTGAAATGAACAAGAGATCAGAATTTCAGCCTCTAGCTTCTTCAACAAATACCAATTAGAGGACAGAACCACATGCTGGTTACTTAACTGGTTACATAGATGCTGCTGCTGCTGCTGCTGTTGGTGATGATGATGATGGTAATGAAAGGGACAGAAAACAATTAAATTAGTTGCTTAAGAGAATTTTTGCTTTAATACAGTATTTGAAAAAGAAATGGAAGCAATTATTAAGAAATGCTTTGCACTCTCTGACCTTGACTATGCCAAAGCACAGCCTGTACATTCACTAGAGGCTATAAAGTAAGCTCAGACATCCTTTGACTTAGGGATGGATGAGCCACTTGGTGTAGCACTAAATGCATTGTCTCCACTATGGGGTTGGTATTACAGTGACCTTGGTGACCTTGTCAAGTGTCCCTCATATGTCTCATGTTCATACAGCTATGTCTCTTTTTAACACAGTCAAATTGCAAGAACTGCCTTACTTTTCACTCCCCTAATGGTGAAAGGAATAAAAAGAAATAAGATGCAAAAATATGCTGACAATGAATCTTTATGAGCTTGAGGTTTGCTTTAGAAAACCATGATTGGGTGGAAATCATAGGACATTTTGTATTTGCTTACAGTCCATGGTGGGAATCTCTGCTATGATTTTGGATAGAGGCAACTGTTTTAATTTGAAAATCAGAAGTTATTATTTTTGATTATTGAGAATCTTACCTAGATTCTCACTGATTTTCAGGGGAATTTAAGCATTTTTATAGTAAAAGGAGAGAAAAAGATCCCATCCCAGACTCAGTTATGTAAGTAGGGAAGGACTCTTCACGTCCAGCTTCATTCAGCATGTGGACTTGAGCGGAACCTGGTCCTTCTCATTTAGGTTCAGACATGAGAACAAGACTATTGATACCTTTTTTTGCCATAAAATGCCCAGCAAATTTCTCTTGAAAACATTTGAATCTCTTGAAGGTAGAAAAAAATATGTTAAAGTCTGAGTTGTCCTGTAGGCTACTAATACTTAGAAGTTACCCAATACTGTACTCAATTAGGGCATGCATGTAAAATTTTAACATTCGCATTTGCCTGCATTTAAACACACAGTTGGATACCCTCTCTATAATAACTCAGATTAATGCATAAAAGAGGGCTAAAGCTCAAACATAAAACCTGAGTAACAAGAAGCCATCAAACATTAAGCAAGTATGTGGATTTTGCCTTTGTACTTATGTTTGCAAGCCTCAAGCCAAGCAAATGTTCAGCCTTGCTCAGGGTTAAGGAGATTCCCACTGAGCTTATTAGTATATGTGGGGAATGATCTGAGTGGTAGGTTGCCCATCCTCTGAGTGGACAGTATTCTGAAGATTAATACTCAGCCCTCTTGGGCAGATAGATTTCTGAAAGTCTTTTGAAAAGAATATATATATATATATATACCATCAGAATATAATAAAAATGGAAAATATGGAATCCATTCTCATTTTCCATATTAAAGAGAACAATTAACTTATCTGGGACACTGAAACACTTTTAAGTAAAATGGATACCTTGAATAAAATGGTATAACATAAACCTCATATAAATAGTTAATACTGCTATTTTGAATTTAACATTACATAAACATGATGTATAAACATGATGTATAAACATTACATAAACATGTATGTATAAACATTACATAAACATGATGTATATTGAATTAAAAGTGCACTGGTGGACAGAATTAGAGATTTTGTTTTTTTCAAATGAGATCTTTTTGGCTCGTTTTCTTAAAATTATTGTTTGGAAGATTGGGATGTGTTCTTTGTTTATAAATCAGGGTCATAAAGGTAGCACTATAGCACCACAGAAATTAACTATAAAGTTAGTTGTAATTGAACAAAAATATGTTTGTGCAGAAAGCACCTAACAGCCACAGTTTTGGCAATTTCTAGCCACAATCCTTCGATCAGCACTGTGATGTGAGCAGATCTAAAATATACTTTCTAATAAGTGCCTTGCCTTTTTTCCCCCTTAACTACTTGGTGATATCCTAATTAACCATGCTCAATTGATTGCTTTCAAAATAAGAAGGAAGAGCTCTCATCTAGTCAAGTGGAAGCTAATTCAACTCTTTTACACTCTGGAAATGCTACATCTCACAGGCACACTCATTCCCACACCCATATACCCACTCCATGCAGTTTATAAGCAATCTCATATTCCGGGTCTTTTGGTTCAGACTGTAGTCATATTTCTATGGATTTTTGTGTATTATTTGTCTTTTAATACTTATAAATGTTTATTTGCAGATTGAAATTATTTTGGAATTTTTTTTTGTGACCTTCGGACAAACTCTCATATCCAGGAAATATGTTGTTTCACTTGGGGAAAAGAAACAGAGTAAATGGGAGGAAACGAACCCAAATTAGGCAGAATCAAACTGTGACCGCTTCATGTCTTAACCCAATTCCCTCTCTCTTTCTTCTTTTCTAGTCAAAATTAAACACATCTAATTTGAGTTGACAAAACACTTAATCATTTGATTAAAAGATTACAGTAAGTAGCCAGAGCATCTACATGCATGACGCTATTCTGCAGAAGAATACAGATTTTCAGATTCTCATTACTGAGCATCACATGAACATCTCTTCTCTAGTTGCATGGATAAACAAGAGTAGATGACCCAATCTATAACTAAGTGTCATACACAGACCTGAATAACTGTTTCCAGCATATGTAAATCTCCGTCTAGGCATTACACAACAGGAGTTTAAAATGGTACGTGTAAATCATCCAGACTTAGGCTTCTTAGGAAACACAAACCATTCTCTAAGGACATATGAGACCAGAACTTCAGAAGATGCTGTCTCACTGTGGGATGGCAGACAACAGCGGCTTGTGGACCACCCTGGTGTGCAATAATCAACAATGCAGTGGCTCACTTTATAAAGGCGTCAGACAGTCTGTAAGCAAAAAGGCAGAGTCTCCAAATGAGACAGGCCCTGCTAATAAGTGGCTTCCAGTACAAAAAAAAAAAAAAAAAAGAAAAGAAAAAAGAAAAGAAAAGCCAGCTCTAACATATGCAACAGGTCTCATATCACAATATATTTATTTCTTTTGCATTCTACCTTGTTTTATATGGAGCAACACCTTCAAGAGTGTCTTCTGGAAACAACCTAAGCAGAGGAAGAGAATCCCTTCATGCTCTCACAGCCTTTCCTGTGTTTATTACATTGTTGCTCTGTTAAATGTCTCATCCCAGGTTTCTTTCCCCTGCTGGACTGTGAATCCCATGAAACTGGTATTGCGTCCTGTTCACTTTATCATCTCTAACCTTCAACATAGTGTGTGCTTAAGGAGTCATTCAATACATATTTGGTGAAAAAGTTATCCTAAGTACTGCTCTTAGCCAGCTGGACACTCCAGACAAACCACTTCATGTGTTCAGCTCTTCAGTTTCCTCATCTAACAAATGGGAATAATGCAGCTTTAAACATTTCACACACACACACACACACACACAAAACAGCAAAAGGGATTATGTATTTGAAAATACAAAAAAAATTAAAATGTGTTTGCAAAGTTCAGGTTTGGGCATTTCTTGAAATACAAGCTAAATTTTCTGAATAATATAAATCAGATGATACATAATATTGTTTGATTTGACTTACTCTGACAGATAAAGTTCTTTAATCTTAAATTAAAAATCATTCAAAAAAATCTTAATTTGTATTAATGATATAAATAACAAAGCAATTACTTCAGGAAGTTTTGAAAATATTTCAGTTGACTTAAAATTCTGACTTTATATTAGCAAAGTCAGTTCAGTGAGCGCTCATACCTGCTGTGATAAATAGAGACAAAACCACCTTTTGACAATAGGGGCAACTTGCACAAACTGGGTACACAAACAGAAAATGATAATGTTGAAGAAAGCCTAATTAATTAATTCAAGCTTCAAGATAAGATCACGGGATCATGCTGACCCTACATGTTAATCAGATGATTGATTAATTGCTACAATCATAATAATTATATGGTGCAAATCTAAATACACTTAATGATAGTGTAGACTTGGAGTAAAAAGTTCTCTTCAATCTGCATATCTTTTCTCTTTCTTGAATCAAAAGAGTTGGTTTCATTTACTTTAAGGATATCTTTTGGCTTATAGAGCTGGAAAGTTTATGTTAAAATTAGCCAAGGTTCAATTTTGCTTAAACCATTAGCCATTTTTGGTGATTTCTCAATGCTTTGTTTAAAAATTTAAAATAATCTCAGCTACGAAATAGAAATTTTACATTATACATATTCATCAGATAATACTACTTTTTCCAGATACGGGAATCCAATTTTTTTTGTACACGCATGTGCAAAACATACAGCCCCCCCAATATATATATAAATTTTCATTCTGATCACTCTCAACTTCTAAGCAGCTACTCAGGGTTCCAATAGATATTTAGTAAGAGTCTAGTTCCAAGTAGCTAGCAGTTCTTGCCTCCTCATGAACTTTAGTTAGCATTTCATCTGTAGGCATGTGTTTATATCATCAGCAGTTTTTATAGGTATCCTCAACTTATATCCATGTAGTATACTTTACAATGTGGAAATCACACCTTTTTTAAGGTTATTAAATTTTTGACTCTCTTCTTTGTGGGTTGCCACCAATGTTAGAGGAAAGAATACTAAAATTATTAATCACCTGAAGTAAATTTTGATGAGATGTAACATAAAAACAAAAAACGGGAAGCGAGAAAATGCTACTTCTTTGGGCATTACTTGATTCTAGCCATCTGTTTAATAAGTATCTGGTCTGAAACAGTGTCAGTTACAACTGATGGCTAATCTTAAACTTTTACTTGGGAATATCAGCTAGGCCAACACCGTGCTACAGTTATACTATGGCAGCCGAGGTACCATTAGGATTTACGTGGATACACAGACTCTCTCTCTTGATCTTTAACCTCTCAGAACTAGTGATCCAGAACACCCACTGCTAAGCAAGTACACAGAATGCAGTGTTGCTTTGCTTTGGGAAATCCCAAATCTGGTGCCAAGAGGTTCATAAATAGTAATGAACCCTCTTGTGTCAAAATGAGCATGAGCACTATTTAACAGCAAGTCGGAATAGCCTGTGAGGCACTTTGCAGCTGGAGTTGTTCTACTGCTAGGGAACAGAATTCATAACAGTTATAGCAGTGACGCCAGGTTCTGGGAAGGCAATCCACTTCCGTCTGAAAAGTAAACTGAAGGGAATAGCTGCTCACACATGGTCCTGATGCCACCGACACAAGAAGCACAGCAACAGGAACAGTGAAATAGGGATTTGGTGGCAGATGGAAAGGTCTGCGGGAAGTGTCCACCCAGCTTTGTTTGGCTCATATTCTGAAACAACTAGAATAAATACTTAGTGTCATAATTTATACGCATATCGGTACCAATAAATCAGAATCATGGAAACAGTCATGTTTATTATATCCTTGTTGCTTAATATTCATGACAGTAATTTATTTTTATAGTACAGTTTCACTGTTCTCTTCACCATTGCTCTGCAGTTGAGTCTGGTGTTCAGATAACCCTTTGAAGACTGCAGAAGTTCACTAGCTCAATCAAAGTACTTTATTTGCTCATTTAATTTTCCTCTTTTTTGCTCATAAACTTTATAACCAGTAAAATGAAATCTCTGTAAATTATGTAGTAATACTAGTTTGACCTATAGAAAATATGAAGAAGGTCCTGGCCGGTTGGCTCAGTGGTAGAGCGTCGGCCTGGCGTGCAAGGGGTCCTGGGTTCGATTCCCGGCCAGGGCACACAGGAGAAGTGCCCATCTGCTTCTCCACCCCTCCCCCCTCTCCTTCCTCTCTGTCTCTCTCTTCCCCTCCCACAGCGAGGCTCCATTGGAGCAAAGATGGCCCGGGCGCTGGGGATGGCTCCTTGGCCTCTGTCCCAGGCGCTAGAGTGGCTCTGGTCGCAACAGAGCAACGCCCTGGAGGGGCAGAGCATCGCCCCCTGGTGGGCAGAGCATCGCCCCCTGGTGGGCGTGCCAGGTGGATCCCGGTCGGGCGCATGCGGGAGTCTGTCTGACTGTCTCTCCCCGTTTCCAGCTTCGGAAAAATACAAAAAAAAAAAAAAAAGAAAGAAGAAAATATGAAGACTAGAGCTTCAAATTGCTATAAACATCTTAAAAGACAGATAAGGACATTTGGGGAGAGGTAAATGGTTAATTCCTACATCTACTAGCAGTAAAATGGCTTAAATTAAGCAGTTTCTAACTCTCTTATTCAACTACTCACCAATCCTTCCCACTTCCCATTTCAGCAGTCCATTGCTGCTAATTACCATGAATTGTTAAAGGAAGAGTTATAATGAAACAACCATCACAAAGCACATTATGTTTTTGCATTCACCTAGTGCTGAAGCTACAAAGACGAGTGAGACGTTATTCCTACCCCAGAGCTGCTTAGGTCAGATAGAGAGATGGAAAAAAATATTGCATAGTTCTATATCTAGACATAAGACAACTAATACTCAGTTTTATGCTAAAAATTCAACAGAGATCCTTTACAATTAGTTGTCAGAGAAAAGAATCACAAACATACAAGCCTGGACAACTAATTTTATAAAAGAAAATTCCCAATAATAATACTCTCATGATCTGTGTACTTTTCTATATGTTTGCTCCGTTTCAATAAAGATGTGAAACATTTTTCTAAATAAGGACTATCATTGACAGTGAGTGGACGTAGCAACAATATGTTAGCCATATTTGAGTTTCTTCTATTATGAATATGAAGGGTTAAGATAATGAATTTATTTTATAGACTCCATAAAAATACATTTCTGGCACATTACAGAGGGTGGTGCTCTGCTGCAATCCCCCTGCCATGGAGAAACATATATGATGAAAGTTGTAAGAAATTTTATGATGTTATTTCTTAATTCACTTGCCAGGTAATATAATAAGGACATAGTGCCTTTTTTCTACATAAACTTTAAAGCATTTCCTTTTTTATCTGCTAAGAGAGTTTGGTGTTCACCAATATTTAATTTAATTATTATTATTATTATTATTATAACAAGATAGAAAGAGAAAGAGAGAGGGGCAAACAGACAAGAAAGAGAGAGATTAGAAGCATCAACTAATTGTGGCACTGTTAGTTGTTCATTGATTGCTTATCATACATGCCTTGACCATGGGTCTCCAGCCAAACTAGTGACCCCTTGCTCAAACCAGTGACCTTGGGCTCAAGCCAACAACCTTTGGGCTCAAGTCAGTGACCACACTCAAGCCGGAGACCCCTCAAACCAGATGAGCCCACACGCAAACCAGTGACCCTGAGGTTTCAAACCTGGGTACTCAGTGTCCCAGGCCAATGCTTTATCCACTGTGCCACCACCTGGTCGAGTTTAAGTTTAATTTTAAAAGTTTTTCAAGTAAGGCAGGTGCAAGAATGAGCACCTTTAATGTTGCCTTGGACACGGAAAGCAATAACTTTTTTGTTGTTGATTTTATTGTAAATTGCATAATCAAGACAGAGACCTTTCTTAAATAATGGGATTTTGAGAAAATGTGTATGAGCAGAGAAATATATTCATGTTCTATTTAGTGCTTGTATTTTTCATTGTAGTTCTTGAAAACAATGTTTAGCTGAACCACATCTAAATCTAGTATTTATCTAAGTAGACACTTATTTTAAGTAGACACTTGTTATCACTTTGTCCAAATTAGACAAAAGTGAGTTTCATGGTTAAGAGTAACAGCTTTGGTATCTTCCAGTTCTGGGTTCAAATTTCAGCTCTCTAACTTCCCAGCTGGTAGCCATAGGCACGCTAATTAGTTCCTATGAGCCTCAGTTTCCTAAATTGAAATAAAGGGAATAATATCTACCACAAAGGAGTGTTCTAAATATTAACTTCAATGGTAAAATGTACATATAGCATTTGGCTGTTGGTAATGAAATGTGATAAGCAGACCATAATTTGTAACTCTAATCATATAGACTGTTCCTGGGTTTATTTATATATCAACATTGCTCTATTAGTTTACAATATTTATAATTCAGATTAATTCTAAACATTGTCCAAAAGTCTAAAGAATTCTGCTCTGTAAATTTGGACTGCTATTTTCTACAATTCTTCTTACTGGCACGGCATTTAAAGTTTTTCCCCAACTGGAGTAAACTGTTATCTCTAATTGCTCGATTGTTCCAAATGGCCTTCCAGTCTGCCTTACGTAATCTTGAACTGTATTTCAGGACCCGGATGTGGCATGGCAGATGAATGCTCAAACAGCAAGTGTCATAATGCTGAGAGGAAGGCTGAATGTTAAGACTGAGGACTTAGAGTTAAAAACTTTTGTTTTGGCCCCAATTTTGGTTGTTGCATGGCTCAGGTGAGATGAGTCTTGTGAATATGCAAAACGTAAAACGTCAAGCCAAACTTCCCAGCCAGAGTTATGTCATGATGGCCTGAGATCATAAGGAAAAGAGCAAAATTGCATAGGGTTCCATGCACATTTCTGCAGGTAGGTTCAAAATTAAATTGAGAGAAAAATGGGTGAAAGTGACTTTAAATTCAATTTCAGATCTCAAGAATAGAATTAAATAATATTAACAAAGAGCTAATTACATCTTGTGTTGAAAAGATGGAAAGATATAAGAGAAGAAACTTCATCATGCACTGATAAAGTTGTACAACTAAAACACTCCGTTGAAGTGTTTTAACATAACATCAACTTCTGTTATGGACTGAATTTTTTGTACCCCTCAGATTCATATAGCAAAGCCCTAACACCCAGTGTAATGATATTTGATGGTGGGATCTTTGGGAGGTAACTAGGTTTCTTTGAAGACATGAGGGTGAAGCCTCATGATGAGATTAGTGTGTCCTTGAAGGAACAGAGAGAAGGAGAACACTAAGCAGGGATAGAAACTTCTATTTTAAACATGTTCAAATATTTAGGGACCATTAAAGAAAGATGCTGTTTGGATTCTGACATTGACTAATGTGATTTTTCTAGCTTTGTTCTAGCTGTTCTGTCTTTTTCATTTGTGGAGAGCTCTGGGTCTTCTGCTTGGCTAACACTGTTCTGTATTTATCCAGGGGTCCAGCTCTCAGAAGTCCTGTGCATTACAGATTTGAGCATCAAAGACAGGGGATTCTGAAGTCTTTCTGTGTCTAATATTTGCTTAGGATCATTCCATTTTTTTTTGTTGTTGTTGTTGTTCAAACGTTTTCATAACAGAACACAAAGGAATAGAGATTTCTGAAAAATATCTCGGTGAGGTACTCGTTCTTTCTTAGGTGCCAATTAGATATTCAGAGAATAATACACAAAAATGTGTCAAAGAACAATCTAACTAGTGAGTTCAGAGTTGGGGGTCTGGAGGAGGAGCCCAAAAGATTGTTGATTTCATCTGTTGGTAAGACAGTATCAACCCACAACTAGCACAACAGATGGCACTAATTAGGTTTGCCCACCCCTTACTTGGCAGAGGAATAGACTTGAGATCTGAGTCAACCTTTTCCCTGCTGGACATATAAAGTGAGAAGAAAAAGAGAAAGGGGCCAAGAGTTTATTGGTTAGGCAGTAATCATGGATTCAGGGCACTAGGCATTTGACCTTTCAGAATTTCAAATTTTCTGAAAAATAAAAGTGTTGCATGAAATAAAAGGGGTGGGGGAGGAACAGCACATTTAAATGGAAAACTATAAATAAGTCAATGAAAAGAGAAAGGTCTCACAATTATAAAATATAACAGTTTTATTATAGTTCATGGACTTTTAAAAAATATGTTTGCTTTTCTTCTTCTAAGCATATTGCTTTTACTCTTAAAATCAGGACTGCTACTTGTTTTCTCTCAAATTGTATCCATTTGCTATGTTTCTGTTTCCCAAAGCATAGGTAGAAAATGTATGAGCCAATCCTTAGGGGAAAATTTCATTCTCCAAATCACATAACAATTCTCAATGACAATATTCCGCTGCTCCAGCATAAGCAGTATTCCACCCGGAAATTTACAGTACTCCAGCAGACATCACACCTCAAGTTTAATTCTCCAGAAAAATAAGAAATGATCCAAATGAAGAAATGCCACATTTCTAGGAGCCCATGATAGTCTTAGAAGCTATTGAAAGAAAATACCTTTATTGACAGAGAGGTGGGGACTAGAGCAAATGAAAGCACGTGACCATGTGTGAGCAAGTCGAGAAAGGGGGTAGAGGGGTCAGTTCTCATTCTATATCAGGTTTGGAAAATCGATCAAGGGAGGTTAATGTGAACATTGTCTTGAGATAATTGTAAAAATAATGAAAAATTCTACCTTTTTAAAGTTAGAATATCATAAATTGTGAGTGCTGGGAGGAATAAACAAAGTATTTCAGGTGTGGAAGATGAGTGTGTGTGCACGTGTGTGTCTGTGCCCCTGCGTCGTGCACATGAGGAGGGTTAACTTCTTGAGTATGGTTTATTTGATACCGCTTTTAATGTTTTTATCTGTGAGGAAGACATAGAGTGTGACAAATATTTGCATTGGCTGGTGACTAGTCTACTCGGCCACATTTTAAACTCCTTACCTACTGATGAGTCTATGACCTTCACCAGCTGAAACATAGGGTGCACTATCAGCAAGGTAGCTAATTTCCCATTGCGGAAGAGGAATTTCTTTAAAGTTATCTCTCCTGGTGTCACTGTGAATATCACTGATTTACTAATATTTAATAGAAGCAAGGCAGCATCATATTGGAGAAAATGGTGAGCTTCTTGGTTATGAGTAAGATGTATGTTCTAGAATAAAGTGACAGGCTTTGGGCTAGTCAAGTGGCATTTTGCCTGGGGATGGCAGGAAGAACAAAGGAGAAATGTAGTGAGATAAAGAAAGAAAGTGGGAGTCTCTCGATCATGAAGCAAAAGAATATCCTGTAATATTTTCCTAAACATATTTGGTGCTCTGTGGAATTCTGGAAACAAATATTAAAGCAGAATGAAGATAGCCATATGTTTCACTTAAGGCAGCTTTACTAGAGAAAAGGAAAGGCTTGTAAGTATGAACAAAAAGGTCATCTGAGAGTGTGGGCTAAGGATGGTCTGATTGTACTTTGATTTAATAATACTAGTTAACATTTATTGAATACAAGTACCAGGAAATCTGTAAGTGCTTTGCCATAATTAGCATTTCATTAAATTCTTTACAATCCCCTTGGGGAAGATACTATTTTTATTTCATTTTATAGATGGGGAAATTGAGGGTTACAGAGGTTCAGGAGTGGTTCAAGGTCTTACAGGTAGTAAATAGTGGAGTTGGAAATTAAATGGAGGTGGTGCTATGCCAAGCAGGTAGAAATTTTGGATTCGCTGATGAGAATAACCTCACTGAGAAATTAGCATGTAAGTGGTGATCTGGGGACATACCAATGGAAGAGGGAGTGGGCAAAGACCCTCACTTTACCTGAGCTGCTCAAAGAGCCAGGAGACCAACTGGCTTGAATGAGATGGGCACAAGAAGAGACCCGTGGGCCACCAGATCATTCTAGGGCTTTCAAGACCTTGCAAAGAATCTAGCTTTTCCTCAAAATGAGTGGCAAACCAGTTGCAGCATTTCAATTACATTTATAATCAGAATTATGTTGGATTGGGTGAGAGAATTAAGAAAACAAAAACCATACTGGGGAAGTAGAAGAGGCTATTCTCTTAGAGATGTGGCCAGTCAGCGTTGGAAGTGGTGGGCTGGAAATTTTTTGGAAGGCCTCTCAGTGCTGATCACAATGTGGTATCACCATCAACCCCAAGGATGCAAAGTGAGGCAGTGTGAAATAAAGTCACAGACCCTCCGTTTCATTAGAATCTGTTGATGCAGTGAACTTGATAACAGGCAATAAAAACCAGTCACTTAGATCTACCATTAGGGGAATGGGTCAGGATAAGTGTTTGCCATGGAGGTTTTGAGGAGAAATTCTGCACTCTGTTACACATCTTTGGAAAGCATGTCTATTGAGTGAAAGCAGGGATACTTAGGAAGCTGACTCATGAAGGCTGACTGGCTGATTGCTCAGATTGAAATTTTAATGCTTTGAAAAGTGTCCTTCTCAGAATATGGACGAAAGGAGTGCAAATAGAAAAAAAGTTTTAAGGAAAAACGAAAAGGCAAACACCACATTTTCAATGGAGTTGATGTCTTACTACTCAATTAATTTCAGAGTCAAGGACCAATTTTAGTTCTGAATCACCTTCTAATTTTACTTACAAAGGACTTTTCATTAAGCCAAATTAAATAGATTGAGGTCCAGTTGTTTATTATTTAGCAACTAAAGCATCCCTACAAAAAGACACCTGTGAAAGCCATTTGGCTCTAGACAACAATTTTTTTTTACAATTTAATTATGAATATAATTAGAATGATTTAAGAGACAAACTAGGCATCAGCCATAAAATTTCTAGTTTGCCACACACACACACACTGATTAAAAAGCAACTGTAAGAAAAAACCCCCCGCCAAGTCTGTGAGAATGTTAGCTTACAGTGGAAACTTGAGTAGAAGGGAGAAATTTGTAAAATCTATCTTTATTTTAATTTCAACCTTCTCTGAAATGGTGCATGGAGGATATTTTTATACTATATTATTTTTACATCTCTGGTTTCTTTGTGGTGACCCTTCAAACCCTGTTTTTTACTTTCTCTAGTTTTAAGACTTTTTGTCACTACCATGCTTCAAAGTTTAGCAGCTGTTGGAAGTCATGTGCCTTGTAAGCTGTGTTTCTTTTCTCCCAAAGTGTGTCATCATGGACTTGATGATGCATCAGAAATAGTTTGAACAAAGGGCAAGATAAACTCAAGAGTAAAGAAAGTATTTGCAAATATACTTGACTGTCCCCCCCACAATTACTTATTGAAATTATACTCTGTAGGTAAAATGGCATATTGACCATGGAGGTAAGGGGAATATTAGGACATGCAACAGATACTTTCTGCCTTAGGGCAATGGCTTTAATTTAAATCATTCTTATATAAGGATAGTTTGACTGACATATACAGTAGTATGAGTTGTATTTAAGAACTAGGTATGGGATATGCTCTACCTTTGGTAACTAACAGCCTGCATTTTAATGGTGCCCAATGTTATGGATACTATTTCTCACAATTTGTTTTACTGCTTAATTAATCAGTGTTTACAAAATATGGGCATTAAAAAATATATTGTCTTCAAATGCATGTGTGATTAAGTCTTTAAATTGAAGAGTTGTATATATTAATAATACTATTACTGTCTTAGTTTATTACCACTTGCCTAATATCTGTTATATATGTACATTTATATCTATATGGTTTTCACATATGTAAAAGAAACATGATATATAATAAACATTATATATAATGTTTTCTTAAGGGAAGCTTGAAAACATGACAGAGAAATTAATATTAGTATTTAATAATTAAGAAAACAAATAATTAATACAGTTGTTTTGAGCAAGAACTTAGCTTTGATTGCATTCCCATGTTGGGGAATAAATAGATCATTACTTAGGGGTGGGGAGAAAAGTAATTACTTTTGCACACAAAAGGCAAATTTGAAAACTCAGAATACAAGTTTTCTGAGTACAACAGGTACAAACTCCCATGCTCAGTTATGAGCATCAAAGAGCTGAAGTAAAGAATTTGGCCAAAATGAAATTATCAGATAGTCCTTGAATAAATGAGTTTTGGTCCAGCCTGAAGTTAAAGCTTTAATTCTAACCCTCACAAATAATAGATAACACGTCTTGTAAGCAAATGCACGAAGTATATTCTCTTTACTTCTCTATTGTCTATTAATCAATCTATAGTTTCAATGTCATGTCAACTCCGATGATCATTTGGATTTGAGAGAAGGCGCGTGACAATTAATAGATTGTGAGTACGTGTGACATGGAGGTGGAGCAGGCACTAACTGTAAAAATTAGAGAGGGAAACACAGAGTAGAAAGAAAAATAGCTCCACAAAGATTTACACACCTTAATTCTGAAAGCCTGTGGATATAATACCTTACACGATGAAAGGGATGTTCTAGATGTGATTAAGAACATTGAGATGGGGAATGTATTCTGGGTTATCTGGTGGGCCAGGATCTTCAGAAGTGTAAGAGGGAGGTGAAGGAAAGTCAGAGGGAAGTATGACCATGGAAGAGGTCAGAGAGATGTGAGGCCGGCCAGGCCACGGGACTGCTGCCTGGGAACGTGGAGGAAGTGAGCCATTAGCGAAGGCATGCAGGCAGCCTCTGGAAGCCGGAAAAGGGAGGAAATGGATTCTCCTTTGGAGCCTCCAGAAAGGAATGCAGTCCTGACACTTTGTTTCTAGTCCAGTGAGACCACATATCAGACTTCTGTCCTCCAGAACTGTGAGGTAATAAATCAGTATATTTTAACTACTAAATTTGAGGTAATTTGTTATGGCAGCAATATAAAACTAATACACATGGCCTTCTCGGAAACAGTGGTTTTAACTCTGCAAGCAGAAAGAAGTCTCTGGCTGAGTACCCTGAACTACTCCTGGAAGCAACCATTCAACATGAATTAGAAAGACAGAAGCTCTAGAAATGAGGGCTTCTGGAAACATGGGACTCTGTACAATCATGTCAGGGAAGATTAAGACAGTATAAAAGAAAAAGAAAAGCAAGAAAAAGGAAAGCAACGAAAAACTCCAGAAAAATAAATAAATCTATACAGGAAAAACTTGATCCAACTACAAAGAGAACCAAATGTGGCCAAAAGTTTAAGCAATTTTTGGAGTGTAAAAAAATTGATTCTATTTGACCTGGTGGGGAATATTCTTTGAGAGTGTAAGAATTGTGCCAGTAAACTCTAGAGAAGAAATCTTTGTGAAAATGCTTGGATAAGCAATTTTAAAGACTCATAGTAATGAAAATATAAATGCTGTTTATTAGTTTTCTAATTACTCAAACCACTGAAGACTTAGAACATTAAAATTTAAAGGAGTTAATGACCAATGATTGTGAAAGAAGGAAAGAGAGGAAAAGGAAAAGTTAGGAAGAAATATACATTCATCTTACAAAGGGAATTTATGAGCTTTTGTAGAATATTGAAACAAGAAACAGGTTTGTATGTTTTATTTCATATTTAAATATATCACATAACTATCAAATATTGCAGGAAGTAGAGTAAATAAGTTAATATTTCAATTTTATGAATGCATAAATAAGTGGAACAACAAATTGATGTTTCTCTCTATTTCTCTTTCCCCTTCCTCTGTCTCTCTAAAATCAATAAATAAACATTTTAAAAAAGCAAAACATAGTGGACGGTTAAAAATGTACTCAGATAGGCCAATATTTAAAGAATTGATGCTTTCAGTATCTAGAAGTAAATATTAAAACACTGTTCATTGTTGGAAAGTTTTACCTTATTTCTAACCAAACACTCCAAAATAAAATTTTCTGATTATTCAATTTAATTCTAACCTTGGTTTAAGAAAAGATAGAAAAGGTTGTCGTTTTATATAGAATGACATAGGATAAATAGGTCTTATTCAGGGTAATGTAACAGCAGATATTTGGCAACAGCAAGTTAGTTATTCCTCAAGCAAGATTTCTTTTAGATAAACATTCTCAGAGAGGCAATGTAGAAGGATGAAAAGTATGTGTTTTAAAGTCTGAAATTAAATGCTAAGTTTAATATTTTGAGCCATGTGAACTTGAGAACTATTTTACGACTTGCTTTATTCTTCTGAAAAAAATGAAATTCTTTCAAAAAATTATTGAAAATCTAATACAGGGTAAAGACATGTTATCTTATTTAATTTTTACAGTAACTATTTGAGCTAGAAATTATTTTCCACATAATTTTTCCACTTCTCCATTATCTCCTGCTTTGTTATTCTCAGAAAAAAAAAGAAAAAGAGATAATAGTAAAAAATGCAATGACTTTTTCTCTTCTCTTTCCATTTCCCAGGAATTTGGGGAAAATGCAGATATTAAAATAAAAAGGACACTCATTGTCTCTTATCTTAGGATCTGTAGAGTTATCAGGAATAAAAATAAGGAATAGAAGTAAAATTAATACATTTCTTAGGATTTAGATGTACTGGAAATGTCCAAACTCCTGCAAGCCTAAAGATATGGATTGCATTACCTATTATAAAACTCTATAGCTGTGTTTTTGGACCAAGTTCATATTTACAGTACTAATAATGTCTTCAGCACAAGTCAATTCCAGGGAATTAGTCATTGCAGTCAATGGGTTAAATCTCCATGAAACAACCCTGCAGGTGACCCAGTTGCATTGACCTTAAGTATAGAATTTCAGATCAATAATTGTGGTACTTGGTTTCTGAAATATAAAACAATCTCTAGTGTTTTTGTTACCCCAATGGATATTATCAGACAGAGGATCACTATGGCAATTGCAGGTTCTTATCATATTAATGTTTGTTTGGGGTCCAAAAAAAAAAAAAAAACTATTTAAAAAAATAAATGCCTTCTGTTCTCTTTTCTTGGAATAGTTAATGATGACTTTTAAACATATAATGAAAATTAACAGTAATTCAAATAGCACAAGGAGTTATTAATTGTTTATACATGAAATAAAATTTCTTCCTCAAAGGAGCATTCCAGATGGATGTAAAATTTTTTTGGTTTATTCACCTTTTAATTCTGTCATAAAAGGGTAACAGATTTCTCAATTTGGGATCAAATAAAAATGTTAAGCCTTCACAAACAGTGAGAGAGAAAGGAGAAATAATGGTAAAGCTACAAAAACTGTGACATTGACTGGCATGATGATCTGCTAGTGTTTAAACCAAAGATCAAAAACAACTCTAAGTATTTATACCAATGGAGCAAATTATTTTGAAGCAGGGAGCTGGTTACCCATGTAATGAAGAAGCTAATAGCCAACTAAGGAAGAGAGAAGAAACCAAAACTAGCTGTTTCAGGAAGCCACTACCAAGCTGGAGGGGCAAAAAGAGGAAGAGCCACATTGCAATATGGAAGATGGAACCAGAGTGAGTCTGTCCAACCCATGCCCAAATCATGGAGGGGAAGGATCTTCAGGTAGAGAAGCTAGCCCAGGAAAACGGGTGTTTGAGGGAGAGGGGATGGTGGGTAAACTAATAAACAGGCTGGCCTTTTCCTCTCCCCCTTCTGTTATTTACTGCTGGTGGCTTCCACTAGCTACAGTAGCAGGAAGACTGCCCTCAAGAGCACCTGTGAAATACAGCTGGCTAAGGTCAAGCTTCTGACAGCCCATAGCACAGAAGTGAAGGGTGAAAATGGCCAAGGAGGCTCAGAACCAACACATATGGTCATTTTTCCTGTAAATTCACTTTACCCGGTTGATTTCTGTCTATCCCTTTAATAAAAAGCCAAGAACTCATGACAGGTCTGTTGAACTTCTCACTGCACAGATTTTATAAGAAGCAATGAGAGCAATGACCAAGCTCAGCACTATTCTCCCCTCTGGCACTGGATGAATATTAATGTCTTTAAATTTATATTTTGGAAGATTTTTAAAACTCAACTGGCACACAATGGAGTAAAAGTACTTCCTCTGATGTGGCTTTACTATTGTTAAGAAAGTAGGTGGCTATTCTCTCATTTCCTGATGATATTTCAATATGATTTACAATCTAGAGATGAGTTTAGAACACAAAAACCAATTTCAAAGTTATGCCAAAAATACATGGGTTGGTAAGGATACCTCTTCATCGAGCAGTAGAAAATATTTCTCAGAAATATTACCTTGTTCATTAGTCTTTCCATTCTATGGATTAAGTATGAATCTGAGCAGTGTAAGGCAAGTGTGCTCAAATTGATTCTCCTTGAATAAGAAAGAAAAACTTGCCTGTCTCTTCACTTCTAGATTGATTTCTCTAATAGAGCTGTTAGCATTTATACACTATCTTACATTTTAAAGGACTTTCTTAGCACTATCCCATGCATTCTCACCATCACCCATTTTATAAGTGCTAGCAATAGCCCTCAGTCTCAGCCTGCTTCCCACCTCCACTTGCCTTGTTCTGACCATATCAGTTTCTGAAATTCTGTCCAGTTTGGACCTGAGTTCTGCGATAGTACAGAGATGGCCTTACTCTTTCTGGAAATTCAAAGAACACAGTGTCACCTGGGGTCTGAGGGCCTGCTTTCCATATCTTTTAAGCTGAGGGAACTGAGGAAGCTTAACTAATAGGCATCCTATGTTGGTGGTTTTCAACATTTTTACACTGGGGACCAGGGAAAATAGGAGGATTATTTCAGGGACAGCTAAGGCAGAAATTACCCTGAGCATGTGAATTAGACTAAGATCATTGGGTCTATAATCCTCATACAACATCAGGGTGGTTAACTCTTTTGTGGACCGGCATGAAATTTTTGGTGAACTGGCCTGTAGACTGGCGGTTCAGAAAACACTGTCCTATATCACAGCCCCAAATCAACACATGTTCAAGTATGTTTCCAAATAAGATGATCTTCACTAAAAAGTATGGAAACTATGATGTGAAATTTGTATGACTTCTTTAAATATACATAATTAGAGATTGATACCCAAAAGCAAGTCTCTCCAATTTCCAAACAGAACACTGTCCTGTAATTGTGAGTGATATTCCATGCTTGTGTGTTCCAAGGCACACTATCGGAATCAGCTGTTATGGAAATGCATGCTTGTTTATTTTTTCTTTATTTCTTCTTTTAAGTTAAGAGAGCCTGGGAACTATAAAATACTATTTTTCTCAAGAAGCAGAGGGCTCATGAAATGAAATGTTATGACAGGAGATAAGCGCTCCAGCCTCACCTCAAAGCCTGTAGTTAGAGCATGGCTACTATATTCAAAGGCCACAACAAGACAACAACACAATCTGAAATCGGGAGCAGGCAACAAGAGAAGAAATTTGGGAGAATACACTCTGCTTTATTCCTGTTGATATCACTTTGCCAGAACTTCTTTTTGTGAAATAAAAAACAGACTGAAAGGGCATATTGAGGGGCTGTTCTCCAAAATGGTCTCCCTAAATCCCTGCTCCCATTAATGGGAACACAGCACACACCACCAGCCAAAATCAGACCTCCTAAGTAGAGAATTTTTTTTTTCTTGCAGATTTCTCTTGTTTGGACTTTAATTAAGCTCCTTCCAGGCTTGCAAGCCTTTTAATTTTACCTTTCTTTCTTCTTTCTCTTTCCTCATTGAATCAGCTTACTTGCCAGGAAACTTTTTCCAAGCTGTCACAATCACAGTAAGTGTACTCTAAACTATTAAATTTGGAGATGAACTAGTAGTTGCTTCTCTAGAAATCAATAGCAGAATTTTCCATGCATTTGGAAAGATTTTTATCCATCCATCCATCCATCCATCCATCCATCCATCCATCCATCCATCTATCCATTAAGTGTACTTGTGTTTTATGGATGAGAGAATAATAGAAAAGGAAGCTTCATAGACATAGTACAATGTCAATTAGCTAGCAAACGATATAACTCAACCTCACACTAAGTTAACATTTGAACAGAAGAAACTTGCTATTACTTAATACTCACACTGCTCATAGGCAAATTTTAGCTATTTACCAATGTTGGTAGGTGAATGGTGAGTGAGTGAAGGAGAGAAGATGATGCCTCAGTTGATGATTTAACATTTTTATGAAATGTAATATTTAATTCACTGAGGTTCTTTTTAAAGATCCCTTTGTACTCAGTTACATCCACTGCAATTCTGAAAGTATAAAGGCAGGGTTGATGCCAGCGGTGATCCCTTTAAAACAGAGTCTATGAGAAGCTATTTTCATTCAAGGAGGCTTGGTTGAAAATTGGCCACCCTAAATAGAACACCTATTTTTTTTTCCTTAATTAAAAAAAACAAAACCTCATATAATATTACAGGGCCAGAAATAAAAATAAGGCATCAAAAACACAAACAGTAAAATGAAGGATGTGGAACATTGGAGATATTATTATCTCCATGATTGCTATTATCGTCATTCATATTATTTACTTAATAATCCCACACTGCCAGCTCACTCCGCCAGCAGCTCCTGCGTGTGAGGTACTTACTGATCGCTTCCACAAACTGCTCAAAGAAACTGTAAGGGAAGAGCGGCTCAGGCAGCTCCCGGAAAAACATCTTCAGTGCTCCGGTGACAACGTGGATGTCCTCCCACTGGCTGTCGTCCAAATTCAGCTTCTCTTCTGGGAAAACACGAGGAGAAATGGAACAACTGGTTTTAATGAAACAATTACAAGACACTAATTATTATGTTAATGTTTGCCTACTATCATCAGCAACCGTTAACAGCCTTCTGCACCTAGAGGTTTGGTGCTGTGCATGTTTTTTTCCCCCCTTTTTCCGTAGGAAGGGAACATTTTCAATGGAATACCATCTGTAGGAATGCAGCTAACAAAAAAACAAGAGACACAAAGAGACAGTGCCATTGACACAGTATGTCAGATACATTTATTCCCATAATGCATCAGTATGAAAATTAGCATCACAGCTCAACGTGATTCAAAGCTATTTGGTTTTGAGGCCGAGGGGCTAAGAGTTGCCAATGATGGCCGGCTCAAGGGACCGGCCTAAAGGCCTTGCTGAGCCAACAGGAGACATATGCTAAACATGGCAATAGAAAATGAGTTATTGCTTTACATGTGTTAGCCTTGCTATGTACAAGGGAATAATGGGTAACACTTTTTTCCTTTTTTCCTTTTTTTTTTTTTTTTTGCTGAATATAAAGTCAGCAAGGAATAGAATACTGAGTGAGAAAGGATATTAATTCCTTCTTACTGCTTCAAAAAATATCTCTTTTTTTTTTTAAGTTTTCATCTCATCAAGGAAAATGTGCCCAGCAACAATATTAGACAGACCCCTGTTGGCCTGTGTAGGCTATGCAAAACTGTCAAAAATGATAACACACTGAAGACAAACCACAAGTGCTTTCCAACTCCTCTTAGAAACAATGAAAATGCTTGCTGGAGAAGCCTGAGTGAGTTGAAACATTTATACATTAAAGAAAATAAATGCCTAAATGAAGTTTTCATAAGAAAGAGAGTTGTTGGGCAATTATTTTTTGCCTTTACAATATGAAAGCCTGGAATCCTTTTCACCCAAGAAGTGGATATAATAGGGTCTGAAAATGACATTCTTATACAAAAGTAAAAGGACACAGTGCAATAGCATTGCTGCTGAGCCATACCATTTGTCTGTGAAAACATGCGATGTTTGGATTCTGGGCTTAATGAAAACTAAAGCTAATCATTTTAGACAATTTGATGGTTAATTGAAAAGCTGAATATCCTGGCAAGAACTTAACAGGTATTTGGTCAACTGGAATTTTGTTTCTTTACCGGTGTCTCAGGCTCACATTCACATGCCCGCATGGTGTCAGTTTTTCAATGCAGAGGGGAATTTTCACCAAAAATTGTAAAAAGAAAGCAAAATAAACAAAAGCACCTGAGAATTGTCACTGTAGGAAATCTCTGCATGAGCTGTTTTGCTAATATTGTTCATGTCCTTTAAAAAATATTAGCTGAAATCTTTATCAGCTCTTTTCTTCTAAATGGATTATTATTTCCAGGGCTAGTAAGCAATGTTCTTATGCACGAGGATGTTTGTAATGAAAAGGAAGGAAGGTGGATCTGTGTATTTCAGATGGGTTATTTTTTTCTTCCTTCTCAGTCTTTGATCCTACCTCAGTCATAACACAATAGTATGATCCACAACAAAATCAGCAGAGGAGACCTTCTTTCTGCCCTGCAATCATTTTTGATTGATTGTATTTCAACAATTAGTCTTTTATTTGCTATACACTATTGAAATAGGACGATGGCATCTTAGCAGGCCAGCTTTAAACAGTCAACTGTTAACAATAGCATCAAAAAGAGAGACCTGATGGGGTTTACTGTCACTTTAAAGAACGGGGTTTTCACATTGTTGAAATCTGTCAGATATTTTGAAATGTCCCTCTCACTATGGTGCCACACCCCCTGCGTGCCCTTATAATAAAATTGGTTTTACTCCTGATTAAATCATTTTCTCCCTACCCACTACCATACTTCTCATAATGGACCTGTGCGCTCTACAGCTGGTGTTCTTCCCATGGTACCAATTCTTACTTTATCTTTTAAGCACTTTGCTGCTAAGATCTCATGCAGAGTGCTTATGTTTTGTTAAGAGCTTCATTCTTAGAGAAATGGCTTAACACATGTTCTAAAAATGTTGTACAACTTATTGCTTAAAACACATTTGGAAAATGTATAAGTACTGTAGCTTTGGCACTGAACTTTAAGTGGAAACCTAAACACACACACACACACACACACACACACTCTCTCTCTCTCTCTCTCTCACACACACACACATGCTCACATACACAGTTATCTCTACCAGAAATTTATCAGAAAAGTCCAACATAAAATGCCATTCTGATGCATAGGTTTAAGATTGTCAAAGGAAAGCGTTCAGGTAAAAAAGAGGATAATTTCATCTTAAGTAATAAAACAAGAACAAATAATTGTGTGACCAAAGGCAAATGCCATCGATATTAGTCACGTTCACATAAACAGAAGTTAATTCAAATGATTGTGAAATGAAATATTTCAATACACATAAAAATACACAAAATGCCATTCCAAATGCCATGTAATATCAATATCAACCTGTGTTACTTAAACCTGCATTCCCACTATCCATATCTATGTAGTCTTCATTTAAGGGAAAAAAATTGTAACACTGTAACAAGTAGCTTAAAGAAATAATATAGCAAGTGTTGGAAATGTATCTAATTTTTATTAAAAAAATTTTATAAACAGAGGGTCTTAATGTATTCTTTTCAAGGCCAGTATGACTTATCTAAACATATACTTATGTCCATATTTGTACACCTCATGAATGCAACCAGTTCTCGTGATGAACTCATCATAACCCTCTTTCTGTGCTAATGGCTATCATTCTAAACACATTTGTATTATCTGATAGGTGTTTTCTTTTCTTTTTTCTGTTTTGATAGAGAGAGAGTCAGAAGAAAGGACAGATAGAGACAGACAGACAGGAAAGAGATAAGAAGCATCAGTTCTTTGTTGTGGCACCTTAGTTGTTCAGTGATTGCTTTCTCATATGTGCCTTGATGGGCAGTAGGGGGGGCCTCTACAGCAAAGCGAGTGACCCCTTGCTCAAGCCAGCAACCTTGGGCTAAGCCAGTGACCTTGGACTCAAGCCAGTGACCATGGGATCCTGTCTATGATCCCACGCTCAAGCCAGCGACTTCGCACTCAAGCTGGTGAGCCCACACTCAAGCCAGTGAGCTCGGGGTTTCGAACCTGGGTCCTCTACATCCCAGTCCAACACTCTATCCACTGCGCCACCACCTGGTCAGGCTCTGATAGGTATTTTCTAATTAAACTGCTGCAGTGATGATGTCTTATGCTTCTTCCTTTTCCAGAAGACTAAGGTTTCACAACAGTGATGCACTATTGACATTTGGGGCTAATTTTTTGTTGTGGGGGAAGTCCTGTGCATTCTTGGGTATTTAGCAGCATCCCTGGCCTCAAACCACCCACTGTCAATATATTTCCTGGTGATGATGATGAAAAATATCTCCATATATTGCCAAATATCTCCTGGTTATGCAAGTTTTCCCCAGTTGAGAACCACTATAATGAAGCCTATAAGAGTCTGCAGAGCCTGACCAGGCAGTGGCGCAGTGGATAGAGCGTTGGACTGGGACACGGAAGACCCAGGTTCGAGACCCGAGTGCAGGCTCATCTAGCTTGAGCAAAAAAAAAAAAGTTCACCAGCTTGGACCCAAGGTCGCTGACTTGAGCAAGGGGTTACTCTGTCTGCTGAAGGCCCCCAGTCAAGGCACATATATGAAAGCAATCAATGAACAACTAAGGTGTCACAATGAAAAACTGATGATTGATGCTTCTCATCTCTCTTCGTTCCTGTCTGTCCCTATCTATCCCTTTCTCTAACTCTATGTCCCTGTAAAAAAAAAAAAAAAGTCTGTAGAAGTTAATAAATATTGATTTATGAAGTTTACCTAAAGTAGGTAGAGAACTAGAAAATTAGGTATACACATAGTAAGATTTCTTTAATATGACCTTAAGAGTCAGTAATTTCTGTTGACAAAATCAAAACCTCTTATGGAATTAAATTCACATGACTACATTTCAAGGTGCTTTGCTGCAGAAAACTATAACCAACAATTACTTAGTGCTTGTTCACAGTCTAGTAGAGACTACGCTATGCACTTTTTTTTTTTTTTTTTTCCATTTTTCTGAAGCTGGAAACAGGGAGAGACAGTCAGACAGACTCCCGCATGCGCCCGACCGGGATCCACCCGGCACGCCCACCAGGGGCGACGCTCTGCCCACCAGGAGGCGATACTCTGCCCATCCTGGGCGTCGCCATGTTGCGACCAGAGCCACTCTAGCGCCTGAGGCAGAGGCCACAGAGCCATCCCCAGCGCCCGGGCTATCTTTGCTCCAATGGAGCCTTGGCTGTGGGAGGGGAAGAGAGAGACAGAGAGGAAAGCGCGGCGGAAGGGTGGAGAAGCAAATGGGCGCTTCTCCTGTGTGCCCTGGCCGGGAATCGAACCCGGGTCCTCCGCACGCTAGGCCGACGCTCTACCGCTGAGCCAACCGGCCAGGGCTACGCTATGCACTTTGCATTTGTTATCTAATGTAACTTTTTCAATAAGAAAATGAGGTCTGTGATATTGTTATCATCATCTTTATTTCACAGATAGGGAAAATCAGGCATGGGTAGATTAAATAAATTTTCTATGTCTGACAAGTGATGAATCCCAGATAAGGAGCCAATAAGCCCCCTCCAAACTCCTCCTGCTTCCAAAAACCACCATGTTCAGACTTAAACTTGGTGGCAAAAGCTAGAAAAGAAAAGGTAAATATTGTAATTGCAAGTGGTAATAGATCTATAGTTACTTCACACATAGTGACTTTTAGATTCTATCCTTCAATATCTTACTTGAGGCTATGCTATTATCTGTAAACCGACTCATTATTTTTAATTACGCATTTATAAAAGAAACAAATTCTTATATAAAAATATAAAACAAATTGTCAATAAAAATTGCATTAAGAAAGGGGCAGATACGAGAACTGTGCATGCTAGAGTCCAATACTGTGAGGAAGTCTGGGTGACTCAAGATCCCTCAAAACCATCATCTGTTAACCTGTGCTGGTTTCTCCTGACCTTCTACTTAGGATTTCTTAAATTCATTTTGGTCATGGCTTCTGGTTTAAGTGTTTAAACATAACTGAAGATGGGTGTTGGGAAGATAAAATGTATTATGCTCACTTTGTTAAAGATGGCATTACCCAGGTGATATTAATGTGTGTCTCTGGGCAGGCAGGATCATTGTAGCCTGAGGCTTGGTTTTGGGATTAAGCCTTTCCCACCCTTTTTGATGTGGGGCGGTACAATCCAATCATGCCTCAGAGAAGTGACTTTGTATTAGAGACTTCCCTATTTTGTATATTGGATTAAAGGTTTGGATTTCTACACTATAAAATGGGGGCGGAGCTGGAGCTTGGGCTCTTGGTTCCTGAGATTATCATTAGAGGAGAGAGCAGAGCAGAGAGCAGAGAAAGGCCACGTGGAGGAGGCCAGGAGAGCAGCCAAGATGGCGGAGTGCTGAGTGAGATGCCAGTTTGTGTAGAGTTTGTATCTGGGATAAGGAAGGAGATGGGGAACTGAGGTGAATAAGGCTGGTGAGCTAGAAACCTTTGATTCTAGGAAACTCGGATAAGTCAGTAGCTTTGTGAGCACTGAATGTGAGTGGGTTTTGGAGCCCAGTGTATATTTTTACTTGCCCGCCGGGTGCAAGCTAGAATTAAAGACTATGGCCCACCAGTTCTTGGCTCCATTGTTTCTTTACCAACTGTCCGAATCCAATGCGAACCTGCATAGGCCAGAAGGCTGCTCTGATGGTGGCTCTGGCCGTGGCTTCTGCCTTTACATTTGGCGTAGTCTGTGGCAGGATTCGATACAGATCGGCAAGGAGCCTTTGAGTGGTGGAGTAGAGGACTGGCTAGTGTTAGGGTTCCCCATGGCTGTCCTTTTGAGGATTGTAGGCTGGCTGACTTTTACAGCCATGGGTGAGGAAACTGAGAGCTCTGTGGAAGAGGCTGCCCGGGACCTGCAAACCGAGCAGTGGAAGGAGCTGGAGCAAATGCGGGAGAAACAGATGCTGACCCTGGAGCTGGAGGAAGCCAACCAGGTTTGTGAGATTCGCCTGGAAATGGAGCAAATGCTGGAGGAGGATTCAGAGGTTTGTGAGTTGCAGCTTGCCCTAGATGTTGCAGAGAGCCAGCAGCGGCAGGAGGCCAGGGCTGAGGCTGAGGCTGAGTCTGAAGCTGAAGCTGAGGCCGGGTCCCGAGCTGCAAGGTCTGCGGAGCAGAAGGCGGCAGCAGCCTGGGACTCGAGCCCGGCAATGGGAGCTGGTGTTTTCAGTTCCTCTTTGGAGGATGAGGAGAATCGGGCTGGAGTTGCAATCCGCAGCCTCCAGAAGATGAAAGCGCAGCTGGAAGGAGCACCTACTACGGCCCTGGTAGGTCTGTGATTTTGGGAAATAGGGCTGGACATGCTCGCTGGAGTAGAGATGGAAATGCTGACTGCCATTGCCACGTGCCCCTCTTTGGGACAGTGTAAGACCTGCCAGGATGGCAGGAATGAGGGGGGTGGCTGACGCCCCATGTGTGTGGACTGATTTCCTGGACTACGACAGGAGTGGGCATTGGCTCCTTTGTTGGATGGACTTACGGATTACAGATTTTGGACAATGTGAAATACCCTGATGGGGGTAGGGGGTGTCTTTGCTGGAAGCACTCCCCTGTCCTGGAAAGCTTTTCCCATGGCTAGAAAGAAGGCCGAGGACATTTTGCGCTTTGGGCAAAGTGCTCAGAGACTGGTGAAGTGTACCTTTGTAATTGTTGAAATTGTATAATTTGCCATGTTGTAATTTGTGTAATGTGCCTAATTTCCTTGCACAGGAATGCTGGTGATGTAAATTGTGGGTAGTAAAGTGAGCATAGGCAGATAAAATGTATTATGCTCACTTTGTTAAAGATGGCATTACCCAGGTGATATTAATGTGTGTCTCTGGGCAGGCAGGATCATTGTAGCCTGAGGCTTGGTTTTGGGATTAAGCCTTTCCCACACTTTTTGATGTGGGGTGGTACAATCCAATCATGTCTCAGAGAAGTGACTTTGTATTAGAGACTTCCCTATTTTGTATATTGGATTAAAGGTTTGGATTTCTATACTATAAAATGGGGGCGGAGCTGGAGCTTGGGCTCTTGGTTCCTGAGATTATCATTAGAGGAGAGAGCAGAGCAGAGAGCAGAAGGAGGCCATGTGGAGTAGGCCAGGAAAAGCAGCCAAGATGGTGGAGTATTGAGTGAGATGCCAGTTTGTGTAGAGTTTGACGCTGGAGAAGGAAGGAGATGGGGAACAAAGGTGAATAAGTCTGGTGAGCTAGAAACCTTTGATTCTAGGAAACTCGGATAAGTTGGTAGCTTTGTGAGCACTGAATGTGAGTGGGTTTTGGAGCCCAGAGTGTGTTTTTACTTGCCCGCTGGGTGCAAGCTAGAATTAAAGATGACAGCCCATCAGTTCTTGGCTCCGTTGTTTCTTTACCGACTGTCCGAATCCAATGCGAACCTGCATGGACCAGGCTGCTGTGATGGTGACCCTGGCCTTGGCTTCTGGCTCTACAATGGGTAAGCCAAATACTATATAAGTTTTATGAAATTATAAAAGATATACCTAAATGTTATATCCAGACAAGGCCAACTTGAAATGCTTTTCCTTGAGGGTTTTTGTTTTATTTATTTTTTATGTAAAATCTTACTTACATCAAGCTAAAAAAGCAATTATATGTGAAAGAAAGAAATTGACGCCTGACCTGGTGGTGGCGCAGTGGATAGAGCGTCGGACTGGGATGTGGAAGGACCCAGGTTCGAGACCCCGAGGTCGCCAGCTTGAGTGCGGGCTCATCTGGTTTGAGTGAGGCTCACCAGTTTGGACCCAAGGTCGCTGGCTCCAGCAAGGGGTTGCTTGGTCTGCTGAAGGCCCGTGGTCAAGGTACATGTGAGAAAGCAATCAATGAACAACTAAGGTGTTGCAATGCGCAGTGAAAAACTAATGATTGATGCTTCTCATCTCTCTCTGTTCCTGTCTGTCTGTCCCTGTCTATCCCTCTCTCTGACTCACTCTCTGTCTCTGTAAAAAATAATAATAAAAAAATGTCTTAAGAAAGAAATTGACAATAGCTCTTAGGAGTAATCTTTCTTAAAAAGGAGAACTGAAGGATGGACTGTGATAGCCACAGTAGGTCACAGTGACTTCCAGAAAAGAAGGCACATGTACATGTCACAAGTAGCAGCATTCCTGGTCTCTGTCCACTAGATTCTAATAGCAACTTCCTTCCTGTGTGACAACTCCTCCCACAAATTAAATATAATAAATAAATGTAAAGCCAGTAGCCACGGCCACCATCACAGCCACCTGGCTTGTGCAGGTTCTCATTTGACTTGGACAGACGATAATGAAACAACCGAGCCAAGAACACGTGGGCCATTACCTTTAATCCTAGCTTGCACCCGGCAGGCAAGAAATACACACAGTGGGAAAACACTTCCCTTTCCATTCAGGGCTCCCAAAGCCACTGACTTATCCGAGTTTCCTAGAATCAAAGGGTTCTACCTCACCAGACTTATTCACCTCTGTTCTTCATCTCCTTCTCTCTGCACAAACTCTGAACAAACTGGCTTCTCCTTCAGCACTCCACCATCTTGGCTGCTTCTCCTCTCCTCTTCTCCACGTGGCCTTTCTCTGCTCTCCTCCTGCATGGCCTTCTCTGCCCCATTTTATAGTGTAGAAATCAAAACCTTTAAGCCAATATACAAACAAGGAAATCTCTGATACAAAGTCACTTATCTGAGGCAAAATAGGATTCCTCATAGGAGTGCACCACCCCACATCATGCAATCAGTCAAGGGTGTGGGGAAAAGCTTAATGTTGAGAAGATCTTAGTATTAAAAGGGTGGGAAAGGCTTAGTCTTAAAACTAAGCCTTAGGCTATAATGACCCTGCCTGCTTACAGGCTGTCCCCCACAACCAATGCAAACTATAAGCGAGCAAACATATACATCATATTTACAAACTTATTTGACCTACAATAAATATCACTAATAGTTTAATCACCAGTTTTCTCTTGTATTATATATTTCTCTAAAGATCAATGTAACTAGAAGTTGTAATATCAAGTCTTATTTTAATTAAATTCACTATATTATTAACCCAGTATTGGATGAAATATGGTTGCCGATAATTAAAACTATTCAGACTAGAACAGTAACATAAGTAAAAATGTAATTCTTTGTACATTGAAAAACAAATTTATTTTTACCTTGTAATTATTTTCCATGGCACTTTTAAAGCCTCTTTCCAACTTTTATTTTGCTATTATAATAAAAAAGTGGAAAAAATATCCCAAATTTCTCAGAGTGTGGAGAAAATAACTGATTTAATTAACATAGTGACAGGAACCTACTCCATTGTGAAACTCTCATAAAGAATGTGGTTTCTGCTTCCAATACGGATGACCACTTGGAAACCTTATCTGGAAGGTCTACTGGGTACATAAAAGTCACATCATGAAGGAAAGAGATGCCAGAGGGACTATGGACCTGAAAAATCATAATATGTTTGGCCATAAAATCAAACTAGAAGATTAGATACTAAAGTGGATAAAACGCTCTGTTTATTATAAGGGCATAGTCAATTTTTAGGTTAGTGTTTAAAGGAGAGGATCAAAGGGAAGTTCACTGAATCATTTGAGAAGCTCAACCTTTCCTGTTGTGTTGGCTCTTTAAAGTGACAGTTGCTTTCTGGTGGTTTAGAGAGGTTCCAAATTCTCAAACATGGTGATGTAAACCCAGTACCCAAAGCAGTATCTTTTCATACTGTACTCACTAAAGCCATTTCCTACAATAACTTGGGTCTAACTTGAGACTCCAGTGAGGCCATGTAAAGCCAGAAGCCACGGCCAGGGCTACCATCACAGCCGCCCAGCCCATGCAGGTTCTCATTGGATTCGGACAGTCGGTAAAGAAACAACGGAGCCACAAACTGGAGGGCCATAGTCTTTAATTCTAGCTTGCACCCGGCGGGCAAGTAAAAATACACATTGGGCTCCAGAACCCACTCACATTCAGTGCTCACAAAGCTACTGACTTATCCGAGTTTCCTAGAATCAAAGGTTTCTAGCTCACCAGCCTTATTCTCCTCAGTTCCCCATCTCCTTCCTTCTCCCTACACAAACTCTACACAAACTGGCATCTCACTCAGCACTCCGCCATCTTGGCTGCTTCTCCTGGCCTCCTCGACGTGGCCTTTCTCTGCTCTGCTCTCTAATGCTAATCCCAGGAACCCAGAGCACAAACTCCCGGTTCTGCCCCTACTTTATACTGTAGCTTCACAACCTCTAATCTAATATACAAAGTAGGGAAGTCCCTAATACAAAGTCACTTCTCTGAGACATGATTGGATTGTACCACCCCACATCAAAAAGGGTGGGAAAGGCTTAATCCCAAAACCAAGCCCCAGGCTACAACGATTCTCAACACACATTAATATCACCTAGGCAACAGCCTCTTTAACAAAGTGAGCATAATACATTTTATCTGCCCAACAGGCCATTCTTAGAAAACTAGACCAGTTGACCAGTTGATGGTTGGTTCACTTAATTTTTATTAAGCAAACATAAATTCAATAGAGACTGCAGACCAGGGACTATCTTATGTGCTTTTCAAAGCTATAGCTGTTGAGGCCGCTTTACGTTCCTCAAAGAAGGGGGCTTCATCAGGTGCTACTACTCAAGTGAATACAGAACAGGTTCTAGTCATTTTATATCTTATCTCTGTCCCATAGAAAAATACTGTATTGACCTTGAGTACAAGCAGGAACAAACTCAATAAAGAATATCACCCCAAATACAGTATGTGGTCTGTTAATGTCTGAATTGTGAACCCTCCTCCTCATTGATATGTTAAAGTTCTAACCTTCAGTATCTCACAATGTGACTGGATTATGAAGATAGAGTTTCTAAAGAGATAATTAAGGTAAAATGAGGTCAGATGGATCGGTCTTAATCCAATATGACTGGTGTCCTTAAAAGAAGAGGTGGTTAGGATGCAAACATGAAAAGAGGGAAGATCATCTGAAGACACAGGAAGAGGATGGTTATAGACAAGCCAAGGCAAGAGGCCTTAGAAGAAAGCAACCTTGCGAAAGAAAGAAAGAAAGAAAGAAAGAAAGAAAGAAAGAAAGAAAGAAAGAAAGAAAGAAAGAAAAGCTTTTATTTCTTAATATCCAATGGGATATTCTGGCATCCTATGTTGGCTTGTTTTCTGTTACATCATGTTGTATATATTTCTTTGGACCTCATTTAAAAAGATCAGGCATACAAATAATATTAAAGGCTAATATGAAATATCTTTATGTATTCCCTTTGAAGGAGGGAGAATAACTTCTATATTCAGTACAGAAACTGAGTCAGGAACAAAAATGTCTTACTTTTATTTTTCCTCAGATTTCATTTGAACATAAATAATAACAAAAGCAATAGGTACAACTGAAACTTGTGAAGAAGAAGTCACAGATGAAAAGTATGACAAATGTGTCATTGCTTTGTGTGTTTCTAATTTATAATGGCATAACGTAAGACATCTCCCCATGAGCATAGCTCCCTGTATACCACCATCTTAAAATGATGTTATTGACATTATGCTTCTCTCCAGGCTTCTGGATTTTTATTTACTTATTTTTGTCTAGGCATCAAGGAGAGGTGACTTCGTTTAGATTCTAACAACAGCAACAACAAAACAACAACAATGAATTAACTTTATTTGTTGGGATCATAAATTTTAAGAAAGGAAATATATCATGGAACAATATATATTTCTTTTATTCCTTTCATGCTCAGAGCTCCCAACACTGCTCTTATTTTCATTCAGTCAAAGGCTTTTTGTACTCCGCAGACACTACACACAATGGTTCATTTTATTTGACCATCTTCCCTAAACAGATTCTAAATTTGCTTGAATTCCATGGATGATTTTATACATTACATACTCCAAAGGGTAGAGGATCGTAGGATTAAATTTCAACAAAGTCATTTTTGAGTTTCCTTCCTATCTGCTCTAAATTTTAACACCATTTCTATTTGTTCCCTCTAAGTTATATTACATTTGTAAATATCAAGCAGATGGTCAGGATAAAACATATTTCATAATAATATTTAGAAAATAAATATAACTAAGTTCTATAAATGCCCATATATAGAAATCATGTCTATAGTAGGTATAGGATATGTAAATGTCACCTAAGCTAGTTCCTCACTCCTCTAATGAGAACTGTCATCTCTTCTGCTTAATTTTGTATGAAAATTAAATAATATATGTAAAAGATTCAGTATAGGATTGTTATAATCTTATTAAAATTTCTATTTGGACATTATCTTTTTTGTCAGTCCGATTGTGGCAAAATATTTCCAGAATCTAATATAATCTCTGGCTTTTATTATGGCCTTTATTACATTGTTAGTGCATGTGGGGTTAAAAATAGTATCATCTAGCAGGGGAAGGACAGGCCTTTTTGCTAATTTAGAAGTCTTCTTTCTGGAAATATCCTATCAGGAAAATACAAATAAAAGGTGAACGAAAGTGATAGATTAAGACAGCGCTACTCTCATTTGTTGAAACCATTTTATTCCTAGATAAGACATCTGTTAGTTCTCAATTAAAGGTATCCAAAATGAAGAGATTTCTAGCAATTATTGGGGATAAAAATTCTATTTTATCTAAATTATCTTGATTAATTGGTTTTTAAGAGTATTTAAGTAAATTTTCTGCTTTGTATCACAAGAATAGCTAGAGCTCTACAAAGATACCTGAAATAAGTATTGGAAAGTTTATAAATTTTACAAGTACTTAAATAAAGTTAGATAGGATAGCTAAGTCTCTGCATCAGTTTCTTTGTGAAACAGCAGAATAACACCATTTTCTTAATTCTGTATCTATATAATGTTCTAAGTTCAGAGTAGTGATATGGATTCTTTAATAAGTTCTTCTAGTATCAATAACTGGTTATCTCGTGTGTTTTTTTTGTTTTTTTTTGGAAATGAAAAGTTTTAGAGATCTTTCTTTTTAAGCTTAAAAGAATCTGCCCATCTGACTCCAAGGACTATCAGTTTCAAAGATGTGAATTATAAAATCAATATGTAGCCCTTTCTTCCATCACTTTAGCCAATCATAATTCAGACACATCATTTACCGCATAAGATGTTTTTATTACAAAAGAGCTATAAAAACTAGTTGGTCAAAATTGTCCAAACACTTGATAATATGATACTTGAAAACGTGTAACTGTTTAATATGAAAAGCGTGGTATTTTTCCTTATTTTAAATTTTTTATTTTATTTTGAAGTAGATAATGTATTCACCCAACCTATAGTTACAAATACATGAGTAAACTGCAAAGTTCTTTTTCAAGTGTCCCCCCATCTAGCCAGTTCACATCACCAGAGAAAACTCCTATTATCAATTTCTAATGTATCCTTTCAAAGACATTTTCTATACTCAAACAAGATCGCCTTCCACCACCACCTTTTAAAACACACAGTGGTATAATCTATATACTTGTTTGCATCTTGATTCTTTTCACTTATAATATAGCATAGAAATAGTTCAAAATAAGAAAATAAAGAGCTTTCTTTGTTCTTTTTATGGTGACATAATTAATGTTATGGATGTACAATGATTTACTGAACCAGTTTTAAATTGCTGAATATTTTGCATAGTGCTACTGTGAATCATCTTGCACTTAGATCATTTATATGCAAGTACAGGTATGTACCTGTGTGAAAACAACAAATTTCTAAGACCTGGAATTTCTAGGTCAAATGTTATGTGTATAATTAAAACATTGATAGACCTCGCCAAACTGCCTTCTGAGCAAGTGCACCAATTTATTTCGCCATCACAAATGTTTGAGAAACTGTGGCTTATTCAGAATATATATTCATTATTGACTGTAACTCTTCTCAGATGCCCATAATAAATTGTGCCATTAATTGTACAGTTGAAAAAATATATAACAAAGAGTAAAATGAGGAGAGATACAGAGACTTGAACTAAAATAAACAATCATAAAATCTTTGTTAAATACATGAGAGGCTCTTATGGGAGATCTATCACTTCTGATAAAGTGAAACTTTAAGTATTTAAATTACAAATGGTAAACAATTAATGTTTAATAAATGTATAACAATAATAGTTACAAATAAAAAAAATGAGCCCCAATAACAATAACTGTTTTCTGACAAAATAAGAAACTACATAGAAACAAAGTCAAATGAAAACAGAAAAAGAATGAGCTTGATGCAAATAAAATTAATGAATGAAATTTCACCATTATTATATGTGGAGTTGACATTATATGTTAAATTAACATGAACTATGTCAACTTTGGTATTATAATTAATCATAAAGTCAAACAAATAAAATATCAATTAAATTAGCATATTAATTCATTAAAACAATTTATGAGACACCTACTAGATGTCAGATGTGCTAAATGAAAGAAGTGTGGGTGGGAAGGCAGTTATAAAGACAGAAAGAGTGTTAAAAGATGTCTGAGAAACAACAGAAAGTCTCTTGATGTCCTGATAATTCTCGATTTCTCTTTAGCATCACTACTAAGTGTGTGCTGTTTCTAGGGAGAGTTATGCCTTTTAATTTCATATTTGTTTCATTAATACAGAGACATGTTCAACTACTTACTTAATAAGTATCTTTTAAAATTAAGGTGATGATGATGGTAACTACGCAAACTCCCAAGTTTGAGGGTTTTCTACTTTTCCTCTGGTGGAAAGATAGACATTATTTATTATGGTCCCATGTTTCCTATTACTAAGATACTTGGAAGAAGTTCAGGTTACTTGGTCCCATATGAACCCCTCTTCTCTTGGCAGAGCAGAGATGTACTGTGCTAACCTCATCAGACATGTTCTCGTGAGGTATGTGTGGAGATACAGGCTTCTGTGACCGGACACTCTTCTTGCTTGTCTTCTTTTCTAGTCTAACTCTGAACAAATCTGTGGCACTAACTTTTGGGCCTCTGCTGTGATTCCTGAGGTCACTCAGATATCTAAATTGCTGATCCTTACCGTGGCTTACACTGGGGTTTATTTCAGATTCTGCTTACTATGTGTCTAATTCTAGCTCGATAATCCCATCACTCCTGGGGCACACCCTAAGTGATTTAACCATACTGTATTCTTCCTCCAAAGAAGTTTGTTCTTATTAATCTTTGTATCCTCAGGACTTACCTCGTGTCTAGTGACTGATACACTCCTATTTTACTATGTATGGATATATTTGCATTGTTTGTCAAATTTTAACCTTCTTTGAATGTAGACACTATTTCATAGTACAACAAAATAATAGCTATGTGAACACACACATGCATATACAGCATAATTTTTTAAAATTTTCTTTGTTCATCTTTATCTTTCCAAGCACATTTTCAAATCAACTCAAAATCAGTTCAAATAAAACTGATACTGAGGACATAATTATGTTGCTCATTCACACATTCATTCATTTAGCAAATATTTATTAAACTAAAATTTTGTCCTGGAAATGTAGCTGCTGGGGTGAAAAGAACATTTAATAAAACACCTAGTTTCTAATTCAAAAATCTTTTGGTATATAGAAATTCAGAATAACAACAACAAAAAAATGACATTAGACCATGGTAAATGTTACTATATAAGTTTGTGTGGACGGTTATGGAAGTCTAGAAGTCTGATATCTAGCTTTGCATGGTGCACAAAGGAGGCTTCACAGATGAGGTTTATACAACAATCATCTTAATTTACGAGCAGCCATGAGGACAACCACGGGGTGGAGATGGAGAAGAGGGAGGGAAGAAGTATGTAAAGAAATCAGAGGTAGTAATCCTGCCAAGGACTGAGGAACATATGTGTTTGTGGGACCATACGTGGCTCCAGAGCACAGAACCACAGGTTTCATACCTCCAAGTGCTGAAGGTAGAAAGGAAGGTACAAGCCAGTGCACGAAGGACTTTACGATCGAAATAGGCTGGTTGGTTACAATGGAACAGTAGTATTCTAGAAAGGTGCCCCAGCAAGAGTGAGCAGGAAGAATCAGAGTGAGTATGCACACGGGAAAAAGTGTGTCCAAGAAACACCATGAGCAAGGAGGTCAGCTAGGAAGCTCCGTTGTTTTAAAATACTGCCTATTCACTGTGAAACATTTTTTTAGGGGGTCAGGAAATAAAACAGAGACTCTCAGGTATATTCATGAAACCACTACCTAGCAGATAAATAAGTCTAGAAAACTGATGGTTAGGCATGTAAAAAAGATTAAAGTTCAGAGACCAATTATTGTGTATCACATTTATCATAAATTCAGGGAATTCAAAATATTCTATTTTCCTGAAGTTTATAAAGACCTGCTGGTAGTTGGAAAATGAGAATCCATTTGGATTATCTGACCAGAGATAAGACTTCAATGGTGTTTTAGTATCATGCACTATATTACAAACTCTACAAAAGGGAATTCTGTTAATTGGATTATGCTAGTCTCTACACACTGATTATAAGAGAAGAAAGTATAAAAGTGTAACTATTGCTAACAGGTCATATCTATTATCAACTATGGGATTTGCTTTTTTACTTACCAGTAAGATTAATTTCTTCTTTACAATCTTTCAATTTAAAGTCCTTTTAATTATAGAGTTTAGAAAATTCAAAGGAAAAGGCAAATTTACATTTCAATGTAATATTAATAATTGACCTCATTTTTTCATCTTTATGATGAGGGGAAAAAGAAGTGGTTGGCTTGTTTATTGTTTAGAAGATATTTTTACCTACTTAGCAACTCTTTATAATCTTTCTCAATTTATATTGAATTAAAAAAAATTTATACTGGATTTCTGGAAAGGAAAACAGCCTGGAGCTATTATTCTGGGAATTCATAAAAACATGGTTTCTGCTTTCAGGGAACTTAACATCTAGAAAAGAACTTAGATCTGCAAACCCCAAATGTCATTAATGGCTATGTGAAGTGTTAGATTAAAAGTATAAACTATATTTAACACTTAATGAAGTTGAGCACTTCTCAGGCACTGTGCTAAGTGCTTCACATGTGTTAACTCATTTGATCCTCACACTGACCTCCTACAGTTAACATTAGTTCAATTTTACTCATGGGAAAATGGAGGTTTAGAGATTAAGCAACTCATCCAAGTTCACTCAGATATTTAGTTAAGGTCCAGTCAATTGAGCTCCAAGCCTGATCCCTTAGTCACTTGCAAGCAGAGTATGAACTGGTTCACTCTGAGTGGAGTGACAGATGAAAATTTTCCAAGGCAAGGGCAGTAAGGGATTCATAGGATTTGGACAGACTGAAATTGGTGAGGAAGAATGTTCTAGGCCGGGGTTGTACAGATGTGGTCCCAGGACCAGCCATATTAGCATCACATGGAATACTGTTAGAAATGCAAAAAATCAAGTCAGATCTCAGACCTACTAAATCTAGATCTCTGGGGTACATTCAGCCAGCCACCTGTGATTTAATAAGTCCTTCAGGTGATTCTGATGCATGTTAAAGTCTGAGAAACACTGTCCTACCAAACATATAAAATGGATAAAAGTTTACTTATGGCAAGCAGCCTCTCAATGACTACTGCAAAGGTGGGTTATGAAATGTAGTGAGAACTTAGCTTGGAAGTCATTGGAATGCCTTAACTGTTATGCTAAGAGATTAAATGTTTTTTAGACAAGGGAGTACTGTCAAAAATTCAAATGGGGAAATAATATTATTCAGACTGTATTCTATTGAGTTAAGTCAGTTGGGAATAATGTAATGATGCATTTGAGAGGTGAGAGGTAAGAATATGCAAATTAGTCAGGAATTTATTACAGTAGACCAAGTCATCATGAAGACCAGAGCTAAGTGTTTGTAGAAATGCAAAGAGGTGGCAGAGTACACAAGACTTTAAAATTTAATAAAAGTAGCTGTGGTAAAGGGAAAAGAGAGTCAAGTAAAACTATTGGTTTTAGCTGAAAGAATGGTGATGTGCTATTGCAGTTGTCTTATATTTGAGAAAGAGTAGGTAGAGGTTTGTGTTCATTCAAGTTGTTCTCAACAAGAAAATGCAATCCAAGGAGAATGATTTTGGTGTGGACGAATGATTGACATTTTATGTGGCAATATCCAATGGACATTTGGATATTTGGGTGCAAAGCTTAGTAAAGGAGATAAAGTTTAGATAGGTTGATTTGAGAATTATCAGTATAGAAGTAAAAGTTGAATAATAATAATAATAATAGCAATGACAACAAAAGCCATTAACCTGGCACCTACCATGTGCCAGAACCTGTGGTAGCACTTCACATACATAATGTTATTTAACTTCCATTGAAACCAAGCAAGGTAGGATTATCCACAGTTAACATGTGAAGATCTAAGGACCAGGGAAATTAACTGACTAGCAAATTAACTGACTAGCTTAAGTGCTCATAGGAAGTTAGTATCATGGTTAAGTTTATAAGATTATTATCTCACAAACTATTTTGTGAGACCACCTTAAACAATAGAGAAAAATGATAATATAAAAACAAAGCAAGAAAAGTGCCATTTAAATTTATGTCCTGGAAGTGAGATTATAACTATTTAAGCAACAGCTCCAGACTATGATTTGAAAGAAATATACAACCAACTACATGGATTCTTGTGTTAATAGTTCATCTCCAATAATCAGCATCTACACAAATCAACTTGTTTGACAAGATAAATTCTTCTGCATTTTTGTCTCTAGAGGAGTAGTGTAGTCTTCGGTACACTGAACAAGTCACACTTTGTGACGTAGGTCATCTGTGCTGTAGAAAACTGATCACTGCAAACCCAGTGCTCCTTGATGTATTACTGATTAATAACGATTACTATGGCATAAATTTTATGGGGCAAAACACATATAAAGTTGAGAGAAATGAAACACATGGAGTGATAGGTGTTTCCCAGGTTCAATGATTGTGTCTGCACAAACAACAAGGTCATAGTTTGCAATCACATTGGAAACTTGGTTGGTCAAGTACAGATAACTGTCAGATTTATACTCTCTGCCTGAGTTTGAAACATTTAGAAAGAAAGTACCAAATGCTGAATCTTTGTCAAAGGCTTGAAATGGTTTGGAGAACCTTATATCTTAATTTTTTGAAAATGTAGGTGACATTTTCTTTAACAAACAGAGCTATTTTTAAGTGGTACAACAGCCATAATTACTTTGAATGTGTGATACGGCACTTGTATTAACCTCCACAGTACATTACACTTACAGATTGTATTTATATACAGAACACACAATTGTCATGTATTTTAAAGACTAAGATCTATTATTTCATCAAGTTAAGTGCCTCTTCTATATGGCACAACTTGCCATTTAATCTTAACTATACTGCACTCAGATTCATATCATCTGCTTCTGTTCAACTGGTATACTCACTATTCCCAAACAAGAAATGTACTTTAGAGCCTCCCTACTTTGCTTCTTGCTCATTCTTGACCTAAACTATCATACCCATTGCCTGTCCCTACCCCATCCTACCAATCCTTTAAAGCCCAAACAAAGCCTTCACATCTCTAGGAATCCTGCCTGGAGCTATCCACTTTTCCTTGATCTCACTTTACTTTGAAAGCTGAGCATTTATTGCCTATGACACTAATTTGGGGATTAAGCATTAACAATCACGGCATTCTTGCACTGTCTCCTCCTTCCCTCTGCTCTCCTGTAAACCTCTCCTATTGGCCCAATCTAATTGGAAGACCTTTGGCAAGGGGGCCTTCATAATGTGGTGTATACAGGTCAGATCTTGGGTGTTAAACAGGGTAGTGAAGAGTGAAGAACAGATGTGAGGGAGACAGTCAAACAGAAAATTCAAGCATGTCAATCCAAGAGTCTGTCAATTGGAACCCAGAAGTCCAGTTGCCCAGAAAAAATATTTCAGAATCTCAAAACAGTACAACTTGGTTTTGAATTCTGTAGAAACTTTCTGGTGGGGATGGAAAGGACAAACATCTTTTGTGTAAGGCCATTCCTAACATCCTTAATCCCATAAAGAAACACATGTACATGCATTTATTTCAATGTGTAATTATTGACATAAACACAGCTGCTCTCTATGTTAAAGGAACATTAAGCTCACAAAAGCATGGAAATTCCTACTTAGAGTGCCTACTCCATCCTTAACATGCCTTGTTGTGCCCAGATGCTGCATGTATTCTTGCTCCATTTAAAAGGTTGATGTACAAAAGCAAAAAGGTGGTAGAAAAATTAACTGGAGAGAGGATTGAGCCATGTAGAGTTGTCCTATTCTTAAATTTTATTATGCTCTAATTTCCATAGTGCCTAGACACAACAAAACAAATTAAGAATTAAAGAAGAGATAATTTGACTGCAGGTTTTTGGATTTGGGGGCGGAAAAGCTACACATATAAAGATACACAAGACACGTTTAGCCAAAACAGATGAATACTGACATTGTGTAGTTTATGGTAAACTTAAAATAAATAGAGATTTACACTTCCCTTTGGATTGAGAAATACAGAAAAAGTTGCAAGGCAGCTCACAACAAAGCAATTGACAAGAAAGATAGCATCTGCTTTTCTGTCTATTCAAGCTGAAGTTTTTCATTCTAAATGCAAGCAATGCTTCCCATGTTAACATAATTAACTCGTGACAATCCTGAAACATCGTAATATAAGATACAGATGGAAATCCAAAGCTTTAAAAATGTCAACTAACTGCATCAGGATTATCACTTTAAGACAAAAAAAGTGAGCAAACCATAATGCTAATTAAAACAGGTGTTTTTATTTCAAACCTTTTTGCATGTTATAACATTACAACCAGGGTTGTTTATTTATTAGTCTGCTGTGAAACATACATCATACAAAAAAGAGGATCTGTGAAAAAAACAAAGTAAAAAGATAAGAAGAATGGCACTCAGTGCTGCTTTCTGACACAATAGAGGACCGTTGTGCAATTAGTTAGTAATTTCCGTGTGACTACTTGACAGAATCTACTAATTGTTAATCTTCTACTAACTATTGCTTTACATAATTAATTATGATATATTCAAATAAAAACAACAAAGACATGTGGGCCAGTTGCTCTTTCGAGAATGATATATTTTTTTCTTTCACAAACTGGTTCTCCTTACTGACAATATTTCTAGTTATGAAAAGATATTAATCCCACAATATAAAACATATAGTTAGCACACTCTCTTTACCTTATAGAGCACAAGCCCCCACCAACCCATCTCCTTTACCACCACCAAGGATACAACAAAAAACCCTAAAGCTACTGACTGCTATCTACAAATCCATCCATCATAACAGCACAAGTCCTTTGAGTTGGGATCTTTCATATTAATTTAGCATTGCATAAAATTCAGAGTAACCCGTCCAGAGGTCAAGCATCATTCATCATTAGTTGAAGTGACATTTTCAACCCCTCATATAGCAGCTGCTAAGAAGTGGGGGGATGGAGGAGAAACTATTCTTTGGGAGAAAAAAACAAGACACAGAACACAATCCTTGTTCTATCCACAGAAGAGAAAACAAGGTGCCTCTATGTCAGCATGATAATATGCTTAAATTTGGTGATGTCATTCTTCCCTAACCCCAGAGTCACTAAGCACAGGGCAGCTGCATTCCTCCAGTTAGGAGTTCCAGTGGAGATCAGTGTTAAGCGTTTTAGATGTAAATGAAGTCCTTTAGTGGGGTGGAGAACATAGCTTTGTGAGCTGAAATGATGATTTATTTCAAAATTCTATCTTGTTTTTGAGAGATTGCAACTTGTTAACAAGGCTGCCCTTGTTCTTGTGGCATCCTCCAGGCATAAAAAATTCTGGTAAGCTGAGTATGATCACTTCTGAAACTGCATAACAGCATTCCAAGCCTTTCCAAAGCACACTGCCAAATGAGGACCTATGAAGCTTTGCAGTTCACAAATGAAAGATCATTCTCTTTTGTGGGATGCCTTCCTTTCTCTGAAACATGAAGGTCAAGACAGAAAATAGGAGCAATTAAAATGAAAAGTAATCAGAAAAAAAAAGAGAACTGGTATTTTAATGACTAGTAATTCACAGGGCTTTTGATAATGCATAGATGGCTGCAAAATTATGAGACATTTTTAGGTGCTAAAATATCAGGATATTTGCTCTAGGAAGCAGAGTCTTCCTGGCAAATATTCACAGTCCAAAGACAAGTATTATGAAAAATAATAATGAAAGAAGAGAGATCTGGAGGTTTTTGCTAAGACTCTAGTTCAGGGGTCCCCAAACTTTTTACACAGGGGGCCAGTTCACTGTCCCTCAGACCACTGGAGGGCCGGACTATAAAAAAACTATGAACAAATCCCTATGCACACTGCACATATTTTATTTTAAAGTAAAAAAACAAAACGGGAACAAACACAATATTTAAAATAAAGAACAAGTAAATTTAAATCAACAAACTGACCAGTATTTCAATGGGAACTATTCTCCTCTCACTGACCACCAATGAAAGAGGTGCCTCTTCTGGAAGTGCGGTGGGGGCCGGATAAATGGCCTCAGGGGGCTGCATGCAGCCCGCGGGCCGTAGTTTGGGGACCCCTGCTCTAGTCTCTTTTCGAGTTACCTTCTCAGACTCTGCCCCACATGGTAAAATTTTGAAAACACAGCAGAATTTGGGTGTTATTTCTCCTCCTAAAATAGAACCATGTGATTGAAAGGTATCTGTAGTAATTGTGTTGTAGAATACAACCATTTCCCAAGTTTTGCGGAAATTAAAACTACAAAATACTGACATTTCATTGGGGAAAAGAAAATAATTTTAAAGGATCTTTCACATTGATGGCTTGTGTGGATTAGAATTATGTATATAGTTATAATTATGTTGCATTATGTCAAAACTCATCTAATTTAGTATTTTCATCTGTAATAATTTTCCTAATACAGTATTATTTAACCTTCTCATACACTAATTTTGGCTAGAATAATACCTATTCAAAAGAGGCAAGTAGAGTAAATAATGGCATATGATTGAAGCAAGTGAGATCACAGGTCCTTCGGCTTCTTACACATGTGGTCAGAGCCTGCAGTGGTCCAATTTTTAGACTTGACCCTGAAGGAAATATACACCTTTTACTTACATCAAAACCATATGGGATTTCTGGCACTGAAAACTTCTTTACAAAGTAGGCTTTAACTTTGGATATGGATGTCTCATGTACAAGCTGACAAAAAATAGAGGCTGTCCATACACAGTACTTCAAGGACCATTGTAAATTCCAGTCTTTTCCATTTTACTGTTAATTACTCTGCGTGTATACAGAGATCAAACTGAGGTGTTAAAGAGGCAATTATCTGGATAATTTAAGACATTATTTTTACTAAGCTACTGAACTAATTGAAGCAAAGTGTGATAATAGATTATGGGGATATGGTCCATTCCAGATAAAACACTCTCACGTCCAGTATCTCACTGAAAAATCACAACTATCTGAGAAAAAGTTATTAGTTAGTATTCCCTGAACTTTACAAAAAAGTAAATGGAGGTTGCGTGAAATAACTACACAATTTAATAGGAGAGCCAGGATTTGAACCAAGTCTTTGAATATAATTTTTTTATTGCACCATTATAACATTATTACTATTTAAATTAGCTTTTTAGGTTATTAAAACATATCTAAGTTGAACTATGCAGAAAGCATCAGGAATAAAATCAGTACAACCTTTTCAAATTTAAAACACAGGGAGTTTGAAAGCTACAGATGAATGGTTTTAAGGTAGATTGGTCTTACAGTAACTATAATAGCATCCCCTCCCTGATCTACCAGCTCCATCTCCTTATCCTGGAAGACAAAAGTGTCTTTATATTAAATGCCTGAATCTGCTTCTGCTTCATAGCAGTATATGCAGGCATAATTCAGCATCATTTATTGCTGTGTATGTGTGTTTTCCAGGAATCTGTCCCATTTCCAACCCTGGGTTCCAAGCACTTTATACTTCAGAGAGTGCCTTGTTTCTGTGAATTTAGGTAAGTTTTACATTCTTCTCTCAAAACTATGCTTTTCCCTTGATATACAGCTTTAAGAACTAATTATGTGTCAGTTCCAGTGGAAGAGAACGCCAAATGAAAAATGTCGTTCACGTGAGTGTTTAGCTACAGAGCCAAGGTGGACAGAGCAGGAAGGAGCTGAGTCAGACCTCTCACTTCAATCCAGTCTTGGCTCTGTCTCTTAATCCCTTAGCTTCAGTTGCTGGATTGTTATGAGTATTTACTAAAGAAAAAACGTATATAAAAAAAATCTATAGACCTGTAAAATATTATGTTATATAAGGCATAATTATTACTCCAATTTTTCCTTCACTGGAATGGAGATTCTCAAGAGATAGGATATTTAGGAGAAAAAACAGAACAGAATTTTCAGGACACATGTCATATATTTGTCACTATTGAGTCACAACAAATTCTACTCTTTATCATTTAAATTTAATAGGAGTATATAACCTACATATATAGAATGAATCAAATCATGGTCATTGCTATGAAGCCTCATCTAGAAATATTTACTTGGGAATATCTCTTAGCTATCTAGATATAATACTTTCTTTGACAGGGCACTATATAAATAAATTCATATTGATTAAATGCTAATGATCAAAAGTTTAAATTTTATTAACTGCATGACACTCAACTGAGATAATGTAGAAGCTTGAGAAACATTGCAAAGCTGAATAGAGCGAGTTCTGTAAATGGTAACTGTGATGGTTCTCCTGCTTTGGATGCTTGACGAATAAGGTAGAGGTACAGACATAACCAGGTCTACACACACAATTCCATCTTGTAAAGATCCATGATGGAGGATCTTGGAAAATCCTGACAGTCAAAGACGAATTTTCAATTAAAGAAACATGAAACAACAAGGCTCAAAAAGTTGGTTGTTTCCAAAGGCTGAATAAAGCCCTGCACTTGAGCCGACAATCTGTGGCTGTCTTTAGTCTAACCTTAAATGTTCAATCTTATATTCAAGGCAGTCACCACTTTGAGAGATTTTTTTTGTAGTCTAATGGAGCTCATTGTTAGGAACTGTTTTTTGATATTCAGCCAAAATCAAGCTTTCCAGAAACAAGTTTTATTTGCACATTTTCCTCCTTTAATATTTATGGCTACTGTAGATATTTCATTTATAGGCTTCTTTTTTAAAGCTTCAAATTGGTAGATGAGGGAAGAAAGAAGAGTTGGTTTTTTTCTTTGAGATTTTTTTTTCTTCTTATCTGCAGTAAACTTAACTGCTCATATGGATGACCACTTGTCCACTGAGAACAGGATAAATCTCCACAAGGAGAAGCAGCACAGATAGGTGGGAATATTTGAACAGTATCTTCCAAGAGCTGCCGCTGAAAGTTCACCAAACAAACTAAATCTGTAAGAAGACTACTTCAACAGCTTTAAGATTCTTTGTATTGCCATCATTCATTGGTAACTGGGGAGTTTTTACAGCCTTTCAAATCTTAGAGTCCTTTCAATCACTAGATGCCTTAAAGGGACAGAAGGCCTTAAAATGTGCTCCCGATCTCCCGAGTTGAAAAAGATACATAGACAGAGAGGGAAAAGTCAAACAACAATACAAAAAGCATTAATGCAAAGAACAGTGGGGTCTCTCCCTAATTTGACTTTCTCCACAGGTGGCCTGCAGCTGCATCCAAACAGGTTACTCCGCAGCCTTCCCAGGAGCACGACAACAAAGTGCTATCTGTATTCACAAGAATACATTTAGTGGCATAGACTGATTCAGGTCTAAAAATAAGAATAAAGCATTTTTCTTGCATAGCCTGAGGTAACTCTGTGCACCAGCAGAAGACAGTAGCACTCTTGTCTTCCTGGCTGTGCCTGAACATAAAGGAATCAGAAACCTACTTCACATGACTCAAAGAGGCCCAGGGCCAGCAAGGAGTTCATTCATTCTATTTCCATCCCTGTGAGTCCCTTCTACTACATATTGCAGCTGGGCAGGCAAAATCAATAAGGAATACTCTGTGTTCAATTGACTTCAAGGTAAACTACACTTGTACATCTTTGAGACGGATATACCAGTTTAAGTATTCTATTGTGCTGACCAATATAACACTGAAATAAGTGACATTAGGGCATGCCCATTTGGATTGGTTCAAGAATAATTGACTAGACCACCTTTACTAATCTCATTCAAGAAGAGACTTACACTCTGTCTGAGTGGTTACTTGGTGACAAAAATGACAAGGAGAAGTAAAGCCAAAAAAATGTTTATATTGGATGAATAGTCTTCCTAAAATTAATTGATAATTTATGTATTAAATACTTAAATAATATCTATTGAAATCAGTTTCCAAGAACATATGCTTTTCGTATGTAACATTTACATGTGAGGGAGTTCAGTTTATTTCTGCGGTGTTTTGTTCCCTCTCTGTCTCCCTCTTTCCTTCCCTCCCTCCCTCCTTCCCTCCTTTTGTCCCTCCCTTCCTTCCTTTCTGTTGTTTCCATTTCCACTCTTTTCTCTAAAGCATGTATTCATTTTTTTTCCATGGGATCTCTACTCTTCCCCAATTTGTCACAGTGAATCAGTACAAGGTGATCTCCCCACTCTGTCCTCCAGCCTCCTGTCTCTGGAACGTCGCTGTACTTCCAGTCTCTCCTGGAACCTTTAAAATACATTTAATCCCACTGACCTGAGGAGTGTGAATCTCCACTCTCCTTCTAAGGACAGGTTTAAGAATAATATCATATGCTCAATTACTACACTCCAAAACTGCCTTCTTTTGAAACTCTTGATAGCTCTGCGTTTTCCTGTCAGGTTAGCAAGCCATACAATGCTATTTTTGTAACGTGTACATGACAACTATTAGCTAAAACTTTTCTCTACTTTGGGTATCCAGATGGTTTTAATTTCATTCCTTATTTCTTTGTAAACCTCCACCTATATTGTTTTATGAAGATATATTATTTTTGAATACTTCATAATAACATATATACTTTTGCTAATGCATGCCAAAAAAAAAAAAAAAAAATAGACTAGCTGGTCTGCCTTTTGAATTCAATAAAATGAAAAAAGAATGGATTTAATAATGATTAGTAAATGCCCTACTATTTTATGTTAAGTGAAAAAAAAATCCTGAAAAATATATTTTGTAAAGGAGTAAGATACATGTCTAGTAGTCAGTGTTGATTGTTACATTAAGGCACATAAATAAGACTGGGGTAAGAGGCACAAGTCATTCCTAAAGAAAGTCACAAACAATTGATAGATACAGAAAAGGAAAGGAAAGAAATCCAAGCTAAGCCCTATAATAGTTTTCTTATTTTAAGTGAAACACACTTAACAGAATGTAGTTTGAAATAAGGCTTTTAAGAATTAGGATGGAAAACTTTTAATGCTGCATCATACAAAGTTTTCAACATCAGATGAAATAGAAATGTTCAGTTACATTCTCATGATTAGGATATGAAAGACAAATAGCTACCAATTGTAAGGTTGGTGGATAATGGAGGAAAGGTCCGGGAACTTTGGCTGGGACCGCCCACAACCAAGCACACCAAAAGAAATTTCCCAAGAGTCCTTTGGAGAAAAGCCACCGTCTGCCAGCCAGTGAGATTTCACCACGTCATATCAGCTAGACCACCCTAGAGACCTTTTAAATATCTCCCACGCGGGTCACCACTTGCGACTTCGCTGGCCTCCATCTTTTCTCGGGACCAGGGAACCTCGTGGGGCAGGATGCGCTCTGTACTCAATAAAGCCTTTTATTATTGCACACTTCGTGGCTCCAGCCCCTTCCTTCCTTATCGACGGGGAAAAATACCTTATACCAATGACAAATTGAGAGTCTCCAACTTACTTTAACAGCATAATCTTAATAAGAGTTCAGACTTTAGAAGGTCAAACCCTGAGGTTAGGCAGCCTCCTCCCTCTTTTGTTTGAAACAAATGACATTTGCTTGATTAAAGGGCAATGCTAATTTTTAAGGGTTATGAATACTAACTGTATCAGAGAAAACAGAATTATATTCTTAGTTTATTCTATTGTTTTGTACTTTCTATTCCCAACTTTTCTGGCAAGAAAGCTTCTAAGATTAAGAACAGTAAAGATTATGAAGAGACACCAGTACAGGCTGTCAGCAAAACATTATAAATTCATGAAACTGAAACAAATATAAAGACCACTGCATTGTAAAACAAGTGTAAAGCTATAAGGAGAAAATGTGAATCATGTCTGAAGAGTAAGATAAGTTACTGAGATTTCTTTAAACTTAGAATTTCATTACTCTAAGCCATGAAGACTAATCTAGGGACTCTTTGTAGTCATTAACATTCTCCAGCCAAACTTTCAAATATATTGCTTCAGTACAGGGATTGGCAAACTATGGCCCGTGGGCCAAATTTAGCTCATGACACATATCAGTAACTTACTTTTGAAACGGTTCCTATGTTAAATATGACATATATCAAGCTATGTCATTTGTTTAGGTGCCATTTTAAAATATTTTTGTACAAAATCCTTAAATTTTTAACAAGTAATTTTTGAAATAAAATTAATACACTATAATAAAAAATAAATTTAAACTTGTACAGGTGAATTTTTTACACAAGATCACTTGTCCATTCACCAAAACCATCTAAAATATTGCCTTAGCTGATACCATTTAACTCACTATAGACAAGGACCTTAAAAGTCAGTTTTTCTGGCAATTGATATAATTTATTTTATGAGATTCTAAGCTCCTTCAAGACAATGGGTAATTTCACACAGTAGTTAAATGAGATGAGGTTTGTAAAAGCAATTTAAAGCAATGAAGAAGCATATAAAGCAGTAGTCATAGCGGTGATACTAGTAGTAGATGGAGGTGTTTAATAAATATTTTTTGGATGAATTAGCTCCATTCTGAACTATGATTTTAAGTGTTTTAACTGCTGAAAATAATATCATAAAAATAAAATATCTATTACAGGCATGAAAGTCTATTGAGTAACATATAATATGAATACTCCTCTGGTTATGCAACGCTTGGAATTCCAAGTGGGAGTTTTACTTACGGAAGAAATACTGTATGTTGCCCAGTGACTAAAAGATAATAGAAAGTATTGAAGATGAAGATTTTTCCACTTGGTCCTGGGCACAGAATCAAAATCTAAGTTTAACTTGGTGATATTTAAAAATGCATAACATGCAAAAGTCTGCAATCATTCTGTTTCTCAGCTAGTGAAAATAGAAGTCTACAGCATAGTAGGTGTCAATTTTTAAAATATAGCCAAATCAGGCCGACAAGAAAAATCTGAAGTAAATAACTTCACCCATGTGTTTAGTACCATCCATGACTCGATGCCAAATTCACTTCAAGTTCCCTTCTTCAGCAACTTCTTTTATAACATGTGCCTGCAGCTATTAACTATCTGAAGTGTTGATGAGGATAAGAAAGAAATTACTTTCATGGTTATGTTTAAGGGGGACATTTGAAATTCAACAGTATGTGAAAGGATTAGTTTCAGCTTGAAATAATCTTCTAAGAAAAACACCTGAATTCTAAGCAAACAGTTTAGCCATTTAAAATTCACTGAGGCAGATTCACATGAGACAAAATAGCAAAACTGAAAAAAAAAAAAACTGGTAGAAAAGTGATCCTGTCCACCAGTAGAAATAGAAAGGGGCTAAAATAGGTTACTCTGAACACTTATGATGAATTCTAACTGTATGAAAATACTGAAGATTTGATTTTGGATAGAATGTATTTTCTGGTCTCTGAGGCATATTTTTCTGGTTTTGGTAGTGATGTCTTCAATTCTTTACCATATGTTATTTCTTCCTAACTGACAAGCTTCCCATTGTAGTTTTGTTACCACAAAGTCATTTTTTTCCTCCTAACTATGAAACGCTCAAATGGATCATACTCAGATTTATTCTTGAAAGAAGTGTGCATTAATAGGAATTTACAGGTGCACAAATGTTTCTGAAAGTACATTGCTCTTTCTCTGCTGGTGGGAAAATGACTTAGGCTATCATCTATGGACAGCCACAGCTATTTAAATGTCCATGTTTATTAAAATGATTTGTTGCTCTTCTTCCAAAGGGAAGTATTCTGTGAATAAACCAATAATTTTCTGAATAGCTAGCTGCCCCCCACTCCGCCACCAGAATACATGCTTGTGTTCCTGTTGCTGCTAATGTTTTGCTTTTAAGAAAGTATACAGAGCTCCTTCCCTTTAAGATTCAAGTTCACATTTTATTTTTTTTAAGCTATCATTTTATTAATAATTATGGGCCTAATCAGGTAGTGGCACAGTGGATAGAGTGTCAGACTGAGACACAGAGGACTCAGGTTTGAAACCCCGAGGTTGCCGGTTTGAGCAGGGGCTCATCTTGTTTGAGCACAGTTCACCAGCTTGAGCCCAAGGTCACTGGCTTGAGCAAGGGGTCACTCAGTCTGCTGTAGTCACCAGTCAAGGCACATATGAGAAAGCAATCAATGAACAATTAAGGTGCTGCAACAAAGAGTTGATGCTTCTCATCTATCTCCCTTCCTGTTTGTCCCTATCTGTCCCTCTCCATGTCTCTCTCTGTCTCTGTCACAAAAAAATAAAATAATAATAATAATAAAGTTTTTTTATTAAATTTATTGAGGTTACATTGATTAAATAAATAGGTTTCAAGTGTATACAGTGGTACCTTGAGATATGAGTAGTCCAACATACGAGTTTTTTTAAATACGAGCTGCGACTCAGTCCGTATTTTTGTTTGAGATCCTAGAAAAATTCCGAGATATGAGTCATGATTCAGGAAGCTGCCACTAGTTGGCACATTGGCACATGGGTCCAGTATCAGCAGTTTGATATACGAGTTGACTGACTTATGAGCTCAGTTACAGAATGAATTAAATTCGTATCTCAAGGTATCACTGTAATTCTATAACACATTATCTGTATATTGCATTGTGTGTTTATTACTCATATTCTACCTCTTCTACATTCCCCCAGCCTCCTTCCCTCTGGTAATCACCATGTGTTTACGAGGGGTTTTTTGGTTTTCTGTTTTTAACTTTTTTTTGCCTAATACCTTCACCTTTTCACCTACTTCACCCAGTCCCCAACTCTTTCCTCCCCTCTCCCAGAAATGTAATTCCTCTGTATTTAATATATTCCTTGTCTGACCAGGGAGTTGCACAGTGGATAGAGTGTCGGACTGGGATGCAGAGGACCCAGGTTCAAGACCTCGAGGTCGCTAGCTTGAGTGCGGGCTCATCTGGTTTGAGCAAAGCTCACCAGCTTGGACCCAAGGATACCTATCTTCCACAGACTGGTTGCATACTTTCTATCTGTAAAAAAATAAATTAAAACTTAGTATTTATAAAGATTGGGTTGCTCATTGTTGAAGAAAAAAAAAAAAAACCAGGTTGTGATAAAAGAGACATACAACATATGGCCAACCCTACTTTGTGATCTAACCCAGCTCCTAACCTTTTCATAGACACCTTCTAGATATTTGGTGGGCAATGTCACATAACAGTGGCCTAGCAACTTTAACATGTGTATTTCATTTAACAAAATCCAAGTTTTTATGTTCTTCAAGAATTATTGAAGACCTTGAGAGTTTTTCCCTTTGTTCATTCTCTTATCAACTTTATATAATATTTTTGAACATATTTTATCTGTATCTAGTCTTTTATTACACACCCCACAAACTTCTCATTTTTTAACAGTTTCATTTGTTTTACCCACAAATTTAGATGTTCTTCGTTAACCTTTTCTTCTTGCATTTAAGACATTCCTTCTGGAATAATTTAACTTCTATCTGAAATATGTCCTTATGATATATTTTTAAGAGGGTTTTTTGATCTTAAATTCTCAGATTTGTTTGCCTGAGAATGTGTTTATTCTGCTACTAATCACACACAAAAAATAGACATCTCATTATTTTTAATGTTGTTTTCTCATGCAACTAAATGCTACTACTTATTAAATCTATCTTTTCCACCTTTCTGTGCCATTTTTTAAGTTAAATGCTTACCTTTTGAATTTAACATTTTTGTCACTCTTAAGTTAGATTTGGGAAGGGAACAATAGGAAGGAATTATTAGGCCGATTAAACACTTTCTCTTATCAAGCTGGTGACAAACATTTGAAGAGATAGCTAGACTGGACAGTTCTAATGATGGACCTCCTGCTTTCTACCAGAAAGGCCACATGAGAGGGCATTTCCTCATAAACTGGATTAAAGGTAACTGTATTTACATTTGTAGTAACACCTGTAGGCTTATATATAATATAAACCATAAATTATAATTTTCCCACAGGTCTTACAAAGAATATCAATTTTATATTTTTATTTCTCTATTATCATATTTTGTATTTAAGCAAATCAACTAACAGTGATAGTAGGATAAGTCCTGGGTTCTTTCAGGTTTCCGGAATTATAAATTCATTCTCAAAAGTCTTCACATCATTTATGTTTTCGATATACTTAGTAGATATGTACTGTGGGGAAAATGTGGTGAAAGAGTAAGAAGAGGATGAGAACAGGAGAAACGTTTCAATTAGTGAAAAATAAAATTATAGTCAACTCTGAGATTATTTAGAATAGCATTCTTATGTATTACTGAGGATAAATAGTTCTTTGTGGAATTACTTAGAGGATTTGAGTTGATTTGTGATTTTTTTAAAATTGTTTTTGTATTTTTCCAAATTTGGAAATGGGGAGGCAGTCATACAGACTCCCACATGCGCCAGACCGGGATCCACCCGGCATGCCCACCAGGGGGCGATACTCTGCCCATCCGGGCGTTGCTCTGCCACCATCAGAGCCACTCTAGCGCCTGAGGCAGAGGCCACAGAGCCATCCTCAACGTCCGGGTAAACTTTGCTCCAATGGAGCCTTGGCTGCGGGAGGGGAAGAGAGAGACAGAGAGGAAGGAGTGGGGAGAGGTGGAGAAGCAGATGGGCGCTTCTCCTGTGTGCCCTGGCCGGAAATCGAACCCGGGACTCCTGCACACCAGGCTGATGCTCTACCACTGAGCCAACCAGCCAGGGCCTGTAATTTGTTTTTATAGTTAGAAACTACATTTGTGAAGACAAACAGATACTTCTAAAAATAATTAAGAATGCTTAAAGATGTTCTTGGAATTTTGGAAGTATTTCTTCGAAGTCTTTTAAACAGGTAAACATCAATCCATTCATTCTTAAGTATATATGAATCATTAATTAGTGCACTCTAAATTATTTGGAAGAATAGAACAGAATATTCTAAAGAACTGGCTTAATGATTGTAAATGAAGAGAAAGATAACAATTTTAGTAAGAGTTAACAAAAATGTTATTTTGCATGTAAGTAATTTATTTTCAGGAGCAATCATTTTAGTTTAGGCAAACTGGGTAGCTTAAGAAATGATGGATTTTATTCAAATAATTGGGTTTGAATTTCTTCCAAATGATCAGATTCCATCAACCCCTTTTCTCTGAGGTTGTTATGACATGAATTGAAAGTTTTAGCCTTCTTAGAACATTAAATATCAAAGCTCTTGCTTGTTTCTAATTTCAGTAGAAAGTTGTGTTTCACACAAGAAGTGACAATATAGGTTGAAAAGGTTCTCTCTGCTCAGATTGACAATCTAGCTGATTCTCTTCATATTGACTTAACTTAAAATTTTCATTTTACTGTGAATTAGACCTTAGCAAAGCCATATTTCCATTCTAGGGACTCTGCTTCAATTGCTGGAATAATCTGGGTGCTACATAATCCTGGAGTGCAGAGTCAATACCACCTTCTCCCTTGGTACAAAGCAGGGGGATTTTGGCAAAAATTGTGATTGTCTCTTTTTTAAAGGAAGCCAAAATGTTGACCTTCCGCTAAAAAATTATTCTTTACCCACAAAAAAAGAATCTTTAAAATCCTCAAATTGTGATTCAATCTTGGCCCTAGTCAGTTGGTTTAGTGCTAGAGCACTGACTCAGCATGTAGAAGTCCTGGGTTTGATTCCCAGAGAGGGCACACAGGAGAGGTAACCATCTGTTTGACCTCCCTCTCTTTTCTCTTTCTATCTCTCTCTCTCTTCTCCTCCCACAGCCATGGCTTGATTGATTCCAGCACATAGGACCCTGGCACTGAGGATGGTTCCATAGAGCCTCCCTTCAGGTGCTAAAAATAGTTCAGTTGCACCTGACCCGGAATTGGAGCAGTGGATAGATCGTGGCACTGGGATGCAGAGGACCCAGGTTAAAACCTCAAGGTTGCCAGCTTGAGCGTGGGCTCATCAGGCTTGAGCGTGGGCTCACCAGCTTGAGCGCAGGGTCGCTGAATTGAGCATGGGATCATAGACATGACACCATGGTTGCTGGTTTGAGCCCAAGGTTGCTATCTTGAACAAGGGGTCACTTGCTCTTCTGGAGCCCCCAGGCCCCCTACTCCCCTTCATCAAGGCACATATAAGAAAGCAATCAATGAACAACTAAGGTGCCACAATGAAGAATTGATGCTTTTCATCTCTCTCCCTTCCTGTCTGTCTGTCACTGTTTGTCCCTCTCTCTGACTCTCTGTCTCTGTCAAAAAAAATTTTTTTCAATTGCGAGCATGCCCCACATGGACAGAGCATCGGCGTCAGATGGGGTTGAAGGGTGGATCCTGGTCAGGGCACATGCAAGAGTCCGTCTCTGTATCTCCCTTATTCTCACTTAAAAAACAAAACAAACAAACAAAATTTTAATTTTAATTTTAAACATTTAATTTTAATTTAAGGGATAGATCTTGATTAGAATATAAATTTCCTGAAAAAAAATAAGAGTTTTAAAGATTCTTTATACTTCTCTTAATATTTGTGGGTGTCAGATACTTTTCTGAAAATGAGTTTAAGAAGAAGACAAAAAAAAGTATATGGGGAGTATGCTTCTTAGAGGACTTGGAAGAGGGTATCCTGATATCCTGAAGAAAGGACTAGTGAACACAACATTGAAATAATTTTCTCCATCACAGTTGTATCAAGGGTTGCCCCAATATTTATGCATGCATGCGTTCATTTATTTATTTGACTAGCTTTAATGTGGCACCTACCTGTACCAGGCAGTGCCACACATTAAGGGCACAAAATTAACATAATATATTTTCTGTTTTTAGGAATGCTATGCGTGTGGAAGGGGTAGAAAGCAACATTCAAAATATATAGTGGCAATTATTTAAGAGTAACTGTAAGTGAGTCTCCTTGAAGATGGTGTAAAACAGAGGGACTCTATTTATCCTTGGACTATTTGTGGAGTTAGAATCTTTATTAATAGAAATATGAGAAGATACTTTCGTATAATGTACATTGAATCCTGTCAACTATTGGTGGCTTGACATTACCAGCTCTAGAAATGCTGTGACAGCAATTGACTTACTGAATGTCAAATCTGTTCACTCCAGAATTTAATGGTTTTAATAAGGTTCAGGATGGGATAAATCTAAATAACATTTGAATAAGCATTTACTAATTTAACTTTTTATATTTTGGTTGAATAGGAGGCATTATATCTCTGAATACAGATTTACATCATGGGCATGAAGACAGCAATACTATTCATTTTGTGAATTATAATATATCTTGACACAATCTGGGGAATTTGAAGGTAAAGTTGACACTTCATCACTTGCTTGCACAGTCGTGTCTTTTTCTACAACTGAACAACTTAAGCAGGGCGTGATTATAGATGTTAAGTTTGATGGTGCTGACATTTGTCACCTTTTGTCATAACCTTAACATTATTTAAGCATGTTTGTGAAAGGCCTTCTTGATTGTTCAAAGCACAACCTAGAATCTGAAATGTACAGTCTCCTGTAACATTTGTTCCATCAGCAATCAACACATCAGCTTTTCTTTGAGAGGTAAATATTATGTGTCATGTTCCATAGGGGAAAACATTAAGAACTGCCATGACATGTCTTTAATAATTTTTTTTTCTGTTTTCCCTTTGTTTTAGAGGTTACTTACACCAGAAATGAAATAGGCTGTGGATTTCTCTTTGTCCTCCATCAATCAAAGCTGATCAATTATATGACCAGCAAAACTGGATCACAACTCCAAGCTACACGGTCATATTACACTCATATTATTACTAAAAGCTGCATCTATATTCCAAACTGGGATACTATAACCCCTTTGTCATTTTCCAATAAAAAGACCATACCAAATAGGCTGAGTACACCGTAATTAGCAGCTGGCAGAGAAAGCTGTAAATCTGTATGAATTCTGAACGATTTGCTTACATTGTTGCTTTGTTGACAAATGATGCTGTACATGTTAATGTTCCTGAAATGTCCCCATTGCACCTGACGTGCCAATAAATGCCAGCCAGCTGTATGAATTATGGAAATAAGATTTTTGTTTATGAAGGTATCCCAGACATTTATTTTACAGCATTCCTCTCGACAGATTTAATGTCTGGAGTTCCATTGAGAAGATATTTGCTACCTGACATAATGGATAATGGAAACTTTAAAGGCTCTTTTTTCCTTCTTTTAATGACATGATTAATACATCTACACACGCACACACATGCACACACATATATATGTATCTTAACATTTACCTTCTGACTTTCTAATTTATTCTTAATTTTTAAACATCACACATTTCTGCTCAAGAGTTAAATAAAGTACCAATTTCCAGTTCAGACTATTAGGGGTAAATATTTAGAATTATATTCATTCCAATCATCCTTTTAATGTGTATGTGAAAAGTACCAAAATTTTTTGTATGAATTGTATTATTTTGCATTTTTTAATCTATTAGTTTAGTATTGGTTTAAAAGAGCTTTACTTGTGGGTATTTATTTTACATATATATTCTAGGAGTTGGTCCTCAATAAATAGTTTTATCTCAATATATTTTAAAATAATATATTGTATGTCTGGGAACTTTGCCTCATTGCCCGCTGTGTCATTTAAACCCTTTATTCAGATGAAAGATTTAATTAATACAGTATTATTAAAGAGCTCTTACAAGAGATAAAAATTACCTGATCTTGAAATAATCACAAAATAACCATTGGTTCTAAATCCTATAAACACAGCAATGAAATAAATTAAGCCATATTAATGTAAAAACCTTTCCTTCAAACATGAGAATGAAATTTATAATTCCCAGATGTGAATGCCAATCATCTAAAGTTTTAATCTTTAAAATATTTGTGTGATAGACTCATTATTGTCTGAATGATTCTACCCTACCACAGTTCAAATAAGGATAGAAATTATGATTTCTAGGCTCTAGTCATATTTTCATTCTTTGCTTCAATGCTGAGGAATGCATTGTATCAGTACTTGAAACAGCTGATAGTGTGTGGCCAATATGATTTTGAGTTTAATCATTGATCTCTAAATGATTTTCCATGGTATGTGACTTAGGAAAGGAGCCCATGAGGAAAGGCTGTTTGGCCCTCTCTAAGTGATTGTTGTGTGACTTTTCAGTTGCATTAAATTGTTTAGTTGATGTTAACATATATAGACCAATGTACTTTGTGTGCAGAAATGTTTGATATATTTTCCAATATTCTCCTCAAGATCTCCAAGCTACCTAAAGTCTCAAGAAGCAGTCAAAAAAAAAAAAAAAAAGCCTTTATATGGGACTTTGAACAATGGTGCCTTTGGGATGATTAACATATAAATAGGGAGGAAAGTCAAATCACCTTTGTGACCAAAGGCAATTCCCTTCAAATGTTTCTTTCCCTACAAAAGAATCCAGATGGCAAAAATGATGCTTAAATAAATGCTGGCTAAAGCTCAATTTTTCTTGTTCACATTGGCTACAACAGTCAGTTTCATTTATATATTAACCATTTCACAGATTTTGTACAAAAAGTAAGCTATGTGTCCATACGCCATATTGTGTTAAAAGAGTTAAGTCTCCAATTTTTGGCTGCTCTAGTCTGTATTTGCTCAAAGGAGGATTAAGGGTAATGTGCTACAGAGGAACAACATAAGGAGACCTGGACTGTATCTCTCTCTTCAGTATACCTGCACAACGGGAAAGGCAGGGCTCCAGACTCCACTTTCCATGTACTCTTTCACATGCATGGAATTCATTGAAACTAATGGGAAGGAAATTATAGTCGTCTCATAGGTCTCTTAACTACAGGTTTCTGTGTGGATAAATTTAACTTGTCAAGGTTTCTTACAGAATGACACAACAAAAGTCAAATAGTCAACTAAGAATAGTAGAAAAATCTAAAAGTATTCAATTCCCCCATTTCAGTTAAATAAAACCAGATACATCATAGGCAAAGATTGGAGTTTGGAGATTTTCCAAAATGATACTATAATTTCTTACTGAGCTGTAAAGCTAAACACATACAATGTAATAAATATCTAAAAAAAAAAAAAGATAGCTTAATTATATAGAGTATAATTTAAAAAATAAATTGTTCATAAATAAATCTTTTCATACAATATACTAAAAAAATTAAAGAAAGGAATTGCAAAGTGATATTTCATTGTCATTCAGAAAGAGCATATTAACCAGGAAGATTGAATATAAAAGTACTTATATAGAGAAATAAATTTTGCTATTTTATTTGGGAAAAGTAAAGTGGAAAAAGAATGTGTCTTTAAACAAAAATCCATCTCAAAATAAGGTTAAAACATTTTATCTCAGCAATACTTTCACAATAATAAAAATAATTTATCAAATTTGCCTTTTATAGCAAAATTATTAAGTTTATGTTATCATGGAGAAACTAAGTCCTGAGATGTTTTAACCACTTCAAGACTGTGCCACTTTTACACAGCAAAGCTCAAATTTATCCCAAGGTACTGTGATTCCAGAGCTCACATTTCATTTATTTAGTTATTTATTAAAAAAAATTTTTTTTTAAGTGAAAGGAGGGAAGATAGTAAGGTAGATTCCTTCATGTGCCCAGACTGGGATCCACCAGGCAACCCCAGTTTGGGGTTGACGCTCAGACCAACCGAACTATCCACAGCACTCGGGACAGACACTCAAACCAATTGAGCTACTGGCTGTGAGAGGAGAGAAGGAGCGAAGGGAGAGAGGGAGGGGAGAGAAGCAGATGGTCGTTTCTCATGTGTGCCCTGACTGGGGATTGAACCCGGGACAGCTGCATGCTGGGCTGATGCTCTATCTACTAAGCAAACTGGCCAGGGCCCAGAACTCATACTTTAAAGCACATTATTTTGTACCTAGAAATAAAATGTGATTGTCAAAATGTAATTCTGGGTGTTAATGAATGTGTTTTGGAAACTACTGAAAAACGAAAAGCAAAGTCAAGGAGGTTGGGGAAGAGGGTCTTCTAGGTAGAAGAGAAGTTTTTAGGAAAGGATAAACAGCAAAAATAATTAATAAAGTAATTGTGAACAGGGTAGTGGATGTGTTGCACTAAATTGGTATTTTTAGAAATTTGCAATTTTTTTTCAGCTCTTGAAAACACATATCTCAAACTCATATCAGTCACCACTAGGAGCAGGAAGTTCTGGGTTGGATGCCTAATTTTTGCAACTAGCTACTGAGTAGAATATAAATTACAAAATTAGAATTTGTATTTCTCCTAGTAAGATTATTATGTATAATAAGTACTGAATCAATGTATTGACTACTGAGAGTTAGCTATTTGATAGAGCAACATTTTTTATAAATTTACTAATTTATAAAAAATGCCCATCCCTCCACTGAGCTTTAGTGCCTCGTATTCACTAGCCTCCAAAGTCCTCTAATCTAGGGCCACATCTTATTATATTTATCTTCTGTTGCCTTGTGCCTGAGACTTAATAGACATTCAGTTCACATTTGTTGAAAAAAGAGTGACTGTAGACTCAAAAAGTCTACACTAGATCTAAAGAGAGAATTTAAAACAAGATACATAGTGGGTTTAGATTCAATCAGTCCAAGATTTAAGTAAGTCTTTGCTGTGTTATACTAGCTGTGTGTCCTTAAGCAAGTTAACCTCACTAAGCCTCAGTTTCCAAGTGAGATAATAATCTCTACTTCTTTGTGTTCTGTGATTATTAACTGAGATAATATTTGTAAAGCACACACAGTGGCATGTATGGTCAGTTTTAAGTGCTCAAGAAATGCTGTTAAAACTACAGCAGTTGGAATAGTCAAAAAGCAAATATCGAAAATGACTCAAACTTGTCATCTTAAGATAGTAAGAGCAGTCAGTTTTTGTAGACAGTAGAGAATACGCAAAGGAAGTGGATTTCTTAGAGCCGAGATCAAATTCCTCTATCATCCCAGTGACTAGTGACTGCTTAAGTAGAGATATATTTTCAGGCAATGAAAATCACACTGCTAGTATAGTATGTGGAAAGATGGAACTTAGGGATAGAAAAGTAGGTTTCAGAATAATTTGATTGCAAGTGACAGTTGAAGTCTGTAAGTTCTCTGAAGAAAGAGTGGGTAGAGAACAGGAACCAAAGTTGAACTTTTGTGAGTCTAGCTCAATAGGTGAACCAGAAAAAGTATATTTAAGTTTTTTAAAAAATCTTAAGCATAGAGGTTGCTGGTTTGATCCCCGGTAAGGGCACATACAAGAACAGCTTGATGTTCCTTGTCTCTCTGTCTCTCTCTCCCTACTTCTTTCTCTAAAAAGAAATAAAGAAAGAGAGAGAGAGAGAGAGAGAGAGAAAGAAAGAAAGAGATAAAGAAAGAAAGAGATAAAGAAAGAAAGAAAGAAAGGAAGGAAGAAAGAAAAAAAGAAAGAAAGAAAGAAAGAAAGAAAGAAAGAAAGAAAGAAAGAAAGAAAGAAAGAAAGGGAAAGGAAAGGAAAGGAAAGGAAAGGAAAAGAAAGGAAAGGAAAGGAAGGGAGGGAGGGAGGGAGGGAGGAAGGAAGGAAGGAAGGAAGGAAGGAAGGAAGGAAGGAAGGAAGGAAGGAAGGAAGAAAGAAAGAAAGGAAGAAAAGAAAGAAAGAGTTCAATCATCAAGAAGTAGGTAACAAAACACATAGAAGATGACAAATGGGTTGGGGAGGACAAAAACAAATGTGTATTTATTAAAGAGCATTGAGAATTTGCCCAAGCCAGAAAGCTGATAAATTAAACTGCACAGACAAGAACAGGTTCCAGAATTATTTATTGCTCATCATTGCTCAGGTAGTGCTTCTTTGTAGGAGGATTTCTGATGGACATGCCCAGAATGCATACACTCTAATCTAACTACTTAGAAACCCGCACCTTTCTTTTCAGTTCATAAAAACAAAGTGGGATGCAATGGAGTAGGATGCCTGTTTTATTCTTTTTTAATCTTGAATTTTCTCCAATTTAGTTAAATAAGGTAAATAACTTGGAAACATAATTACCTAGAGGAATTGGTGGCTGCTCTGTAATGTAATAAAGAGTAGAGAGCCAGAGGGAGGGACTGTCCATCTGGTACCACTGGCGCCCCTCAGCACCTGTCCAAAGGAACTCTAAAATATTATTTAAAATATAATGATCAAAGGGATATTACTAGAACTTCTCTTAGGAAAAAAATTACACACGATTCTTTGATAAGTTTTTAAAAAAGAAAGAGAGGGGTTAAAATCCAAAGTGGCTGTGCTTGAGTGAATTGTGTAATGTTGTAAACTTTTCTGCTCTTCTGTTACCCAATACTTGAGTTTGTCTCTAAAAAATGTATAATAAAGATTCATCTCGGTTTAATGAAGTGATAATATATCAGTTTGCCTTGGCAGTAATGATAAGTGACCATGTGCAAAATTATTAGGCCACCAGGGGTGTCCACAGGTCTCCATTCAGTTTCAACGGAGAGACTGGCATTCCAAAAACTGTTGTGAAGGAGGGAAGAGGAAGGACAAGAGGTCTTTATCCTTCATTGGGGGAAGGATAAAGTCAACTAAAATGAGAAAGATTTGGGAAGGATTAACATATATGATTTGTTTAAATTAATTCATTAGAAACAAAGAATCTTTTAAGAGTATTTGAAGCAAGATGAAAAAAACATAGTGACATAAACTACAGAAGGCCAGAGGAACTTGGGTCTTTTAAAAACTATTTAAATTGAGTGCCTTGAAATCACACCAAAAGCAATAAAGACTGAAAAATAGGAAACCACAACAACAATAACTTCAATTTTCAATAAAACAAAATAGCCACAACCTCAAACCATAAACAGTCATGTGTACTACACCAAATTGAGGAGAAAATCTTAGAGCCAACATAACTTCAAAAATGGAAGAGGAAGGAGATTTCCTTAAAAGGGTCATAATCTTGAGAGTGATATTTGATGATCTGATTAGAATATCAGGTTATGGGAATGAATGTATTTTGTAAGTAGGAAAATACCTTAGAAATTTTACACCGCAGAAAGTCATAGAAGGTGGCACAAAAATCAAAGCCATTTTACTATTTTTCAGTCTTCTAGCTCAGGAAGAGTTCCAAAGGAGAAAGCTGCATGAAAGAGGGAGAGGAGAAATAAATACCTTTGTGTGTTGCTAGATTCCAACACACAAAGCCTTGTTGCTGAGAGAGACATAGAGAAAGAGATAGAGATTAGATAGACAGGCAGACAGGCAGATAGGTAGATAATGAGATTGTTATTAATCTACTGAATGGCCTTATTTAAGGATTAGTAGTAATCAGAAAAAAGATAAATAGAGATTACAGAAGTACAATAGGTCATTGCTTAGACAAGAGTCAAGAGGCAGAGGGATATAAATCACAAGAGGAATTATTCAAGAAACTGAGAGAGTTCAAATAATTATTTATAGTTTCAAAAAAATTATTTATATATAACAAAAAAGAGATTTAAAAAAAGTTATAAGTATTCAAAACAAAAAAGTTGATAGAACTCAGGGAATAAGTGAAATTAAAAGTATAAATGTCAAAGTAGAAGCAAAATATATGTATATATAATTGAAAACAGAACTATACAAACTAAAAGAAATTATGCAAATTGAAAGGAAGAGTGTTCATATGTCTATGAATAATTTTATGTATGGGATAAAAGTTATTATAATATAGGAAACAAATAAAACTAGTGCTCTTGAAGAAGATTAAAAAACAAATGGAACAGAAAAAAACCAAAGATATAATAGAAGAAAAGGTTTTAAAAATAGAAAAGGGCTTAAATATGTTTACTGAAAGAATATACTTAATCTCAGGAAAAATTAATCAATCTAACATATCCTAGTGAGGCCACAAAAATTTAAGGATAAAGAAAGATCTGACTTGACCAGGTGGTGGTGCAGTGGATAGAGTGTTGGACTGGAACGGGGAGGACCCAGGTTCAAAACCCCGAGGACGCTGGCTTGAATGCAGGCTCATTTGGCTTGAGTGCGGGGTCACTGGCTTGAGCCCAGAGGTTGCTGGCTTGAACAAGAGATTACTTGCTCTGCTGTAGCTCCCTGGTCAAGGCACATCTGAGAAAGCAGTCAATGAACAACTAAGGAGCTGCAACGAAGAACTGATGCTTCTCATCTCTCTCTCTTCATGTCTTTCTGTCCCTGTCTGTTCCTCTCTCTGCCTCTCTGTCTGTCTCTGTCAAAGAAAAAAAAATCTGTATGGTTTTCCAGGCAGCAGCACAGTTAAATCATATTAAAAAAGGAAAAATTATTGATCTCAATACTGACACCAACACCCAGTGCCAGATAAAAAGGTGTGCAAAATTCAGAGAAACTCATTTAGAAATTAAGAGTAACTTATGTATAATCCTTTCATGAAACTGGAACCAATTGATGAAATATTATAGCTAGAAAATTAAAATGCAGCACTTGAGAATGAAGAAAGCTTAGTAAATGACTAAGTGTGAGCACTTTTTTCAGTTTCAGCATAGAACTAAATCTCGACAACACTGGGCATAATTATTGCAAATGTGAATGTTAATCTTGTCAATAACAAAATCTTAAATGGAAGACCATCTAGAAGAAAGGATAACTGCACTAATTTTCTTTTAAATGAATGGCAAAAAAATTGGTCTAAAGTGGAAATAATTATTTTGGACTTCAAATTCTTAACATTTTTCTGAAGTTATCATTGAGGAGCTATTCGTTTTGAGGATTAAATAAATAAATTTGAAGTGTAGCCAATCTTTCATGCTAATTTATATTTCTTTTTTTTTTTTTTTTAAATATACATGAGGCATTTCCCTAAGAAATAACTACTCTGGCAGAATCACAGTAGTGTGATTCTATTTATTCATCTCTGTTTATAGGAAGATATAAGAGGCCATTTAGCACGCTACTCATTATGAGCATATTTATTCATGTAGGTATTTAGTAATGGAGTGAGTAGTTGACAATATTTTCTTTGTCTATTTTTTATTGTTTGAATTTTTGTAACAGTTATTTAATATTTTAAAACAAAGAAAATTTTAAAATATTCTTTTTAACATTCAGTCAATATACACTTATAAGGAAAAGGCCTGGGGCTAAGCAAATCCCTATCTTCTTTTAGTTTCAGTCATCTGTGGAACTGTGAACCTCTTGTAGGATTTATCTTGCATTTATCTAAATTTAGAAAGGACATTTTAAATTTCAAGATGATTTCTTAACACTTAGTATGTTTATGATCCATCTTTCTGTGCCTTTATCATGATGCTTGAGAAATGTAAAATGGTTCTCCTAGGAAAAAGTAAAACACAAATACAAAGATATTTGCTGAAAAGTCCAAAGCCAAATAATAATTATTTAGGACTATGTAGAATGACAGACTGCCTGTCATTCTTATCTGATCATATTTCATTTTCAGAATTATTCAGGTATTAGATTAAAATATTGCAATGAAAATAAAAGATATCTAACAAATTATTTACATTTACAAAGATTACTTTGCTGAATTATAGCTTGTCTTCATTTGGCTTTGGTAGATATCAGCTGTGTCTATATTGTCAGGTTTCTAATGCTCTAATTATCCAAATTATGTTGCAATAAGGTTGCTATTCTCCTTTAGAGTTTTGAGTTTCCTAGGATGCTACAAATGAATAGACTGTGAATGGTCATGTACTTTCCTATCTGGAAGACGTGAAATCTGCTGCTGATTCTTCTGCCTGCCCTGCATCTACACTGTCAGGACAGATTTATGCAAGTTCTTTAAGGCATTTACTCATTACACTCCTTTCCAAATATATGACTTTAACAGAATGCACTTTTAGTGGTTCAAAAAATGGGGGAATGACTCTTGGCTGACATTTTCTCATTTAATTTATTAGTTAGTGTAAAATACAGAATAAAATGTTTCAATTTTTAAAATTTCAAATTTACTTGAAAACTCCTCAATATAGGTAAAAAAATAAGATTCAGTTGAAATTGTGAGAAATGACATTCTTAATTATATACATACCTAAAAGTAGTAGACATTTTACTATAAGCAAATAAAATTAGTATTTTGTAGTAACCAGTTAAAAAAAAAAACATTGGGGAATGCTTTTATTCAGAATTACTTTTAAATATAATGTAAGAATTTTTACTTTATCTTTGCTCACAAGAAGTCTTCCAGTGTGAGCTTTAACTTGATCTCTATGTTTAAATAAACTCAGACTAAATCTTAAAATTATCCTTAACAGAACCTAACTTCTATATTAATTTTCGATTTGTCTAAGAATCCAGAAACATTGGTTTAAACAGACATTGTTAAGTAAACCCATGTCATCTACCTTTATGACCTATTTTTTTTTAAATGAATGCAAGCAACATCTATCATGAGTAACTTGCCTTTCTATAAAAGTAACAGTTCATAAAAATCTGTGAAACTACTACTGGGAACAAACAAATTAAACAAATGATAATGTAATATAATAAAACTGCAGCAGTCTTCCTCCGGTGGAGGAATTGCTTCTTCTGTGGGACTACTACATCTTGCAGAAACAATTTTAAATAATCTGTAACATATGGATTCAGCTTTTATTATTCTTCTAAAAGAAGACAATTATATTTATGTGATAAACTGTTCAGTGTTAGTAGCATGATGTTTATATTACTGGCCACTTGAATAATCTTTGACATGCTCCTATGTGAATCAGCAGCCTGCTTCTCTTCAAATCTCTCTTACAAGTTAAGTCCTGTCTCTACAATGGTGCTCATGTGCCCTTCAGCAACATCATGAGTGTAGCAGAGCTCTAGAGGAGACCAGAGAAGAAACAATATTCCTGTAGAAGATATAGCCAACACACCTCATCTCCTCTCCCTTTCCACACATTTTCCATCTAACTTCTTTCTTATCCCTGAAGATAAAGTCGGAACATAACCCCAGTCACTGTTTGATGGAATGAAAAGAAAGCAGCTTTGACACCATCAGCTTTGTTCTTCTTTCTCAGGATTGCTGAGCCTATCTGGGCTCTTTTGTGGTGCCATATAAATTTTTGGAATTTTTGTTCTAGATCTGTGAGATATGCCATTGGTATTTCAATAGGAATTGCATTGAACCTGTAGATTGCTTTGGACCAATGATGTTTATTTTTCCTTGCCATGAACATGGTATATGCTTCTACTTATTTGAATCTTCCTCAATTTCTTTCTTCAGTATCTTATAATTTTCCAAGTACAGGTCTTTTACCTTAGTTAAATTTAATCCTAAGTACCTTATTTTTGGTTGTTGTTATAATATAGTAAATGGGATTGTTTTCTTAATCTCTTTTTCTGATAGTTCATTATTGGTGCATAAAAATGCCACTGATTTCTGAATATTAATTTTATATCCTGCTATTTGTCGAATTCATTTACTAGATCTACTAGTTTTTGGTGGATGCTTTAGGGTTTTTAAAAATTTTTTTTATTTTTTATTTATTCATTTTAGAGAGGAGAGATAGAGGGAGATAGAGAGACAAAGAGAGAGAAAGACAGAGGGGAGGAGCTGGAAGCATCAACTCCCATATGTGCCTTGACCAGGCAAGCCCAGGGTTTCAAACCGGCGACCTCAGCATTTCCAGGTCAACGCTTTATCCACTGCACCACCACAGGTCAGGCCGCTTTAGGGCTTTTTATATACAATATTATGTCACCTACAGATAATGACAGGTTTACCTCCTCCTTCCTAATTTGGATGCCTTTTATTTCTTCTTCTTATCTGATTGCTGTAGCTAGGACTTCTAGTATTATGTTGAATGACAGTAATGAAAGTGGACATTCCTGTCTTGTTCCTTATCTTAAGAAAAACACTTTTAGTTTTTGCCCGTTGAGTATGATATTGCCTGTGGACTTTTCATATATGACCTTTATTATGTTGAGTTACGATCCCTCTCTTCCCACTTTGCTAAGAATTTTTATCCTTGATGGACGCTGGAGTTTATCAAATGCTTTTTTCTGAATTTATTAATATACTCATGTAATTTTTTATTCTTCATTTTGTTTATGTGATGCATCACATTTATTGATTTGTGAATACCATACCAACCTTCCATTCCCAGAATAAATTCCATCTGATTATGATGTATGATTTTTTTAATGTATTGCTGGATTTGGTTTGCTAATATATTGTTTAGGATTATAGCATTTATGTTCATCAGGGATATCAGCCTATAATTTTCTTCCTTTGTAATGTCTTTATTTGGTTTTGGAATGAGAATAATGCTGGCATCATAAAATGAGTGTGGAAGTCTTCCCTTCTTTTGAATATTTTAGAATCATTTTAGAAGAATAGGTGTTATTTTTTTTTTGAATGTTTGGTAAAATTTGACTGTAAGCCCAAGACTTTTGTTTCTGGGAGTTTTTTTTATTACTACTTGAATTTTATTTGATGTGATTGGTCTATTCAGACTTTCAGATTCTTTCAGATTCAGTTTTGGAAGATTTTATGTTTCTAAGAATTTATCCACTTCTCCCAGGTTGTTCAATTCTTGTCATATAGTTGTTCATATTATTTTCTTACAATTCTTTGTATTTCTATGGTGTTGGTTGTTACCTCTTTTTCACTTCTGATTTTATTTATTTGGGTCCTATCTTATTGATCAATCTTATTTATCTTTTCAAAGAACTAACTTTTGACTTCATTGGTTCCACTGGGGAACATTTTTTTCCTCCACTTTCTGTTGCATGAGGTTTTAGAACTGTTTCTATATATTTCTGCATCGCTGATTCCAAATATGAAATCTGTTTTCTGGTGTATGCTCTAATTTTTATGCAATTTTAATTTTTTTGTTACAGTTAATGGCATGCACTGGTTTTTGAATAGGAGTTAAAGGGCAACGACTCTTGGATTGAACATCAACACAAAGCAATTAATGTTTTACAAACATCACTTTTACATAATTGTAGTTGTTTTTAAATGTAAAAAATTATTATCTGATAAAAACACCCTCTTATTTTGTTTTAAGATTGAATCATGGCTTCTTCAAGTAGGTGTAAATGTAAGAATAGTCCTGACACCTTCTGTTATATATGTGGCTGTTACACACTTCAACATTAAAGGCACAATATTTCATTATTTGTGACAAATGCATATATTGCCCATTTTCAAGTTCCCCTTGGCGATCAAGACAAGAATTGGGCTCCTCATGTTGTGTGTTATAATTGTGAGGAAATGCTTCGTGACTGGACAAAAGGAAAATGCAAAGGAATCCTTTTGGTATTCCCATGGTTTTGTCTGAACCTAAGGACCACAGCAGTGACTGTATTTCTGTCTGATCTATACAAAGGGCATCGGCAAGAAAAAACAGTATATGATCGCATATCCTAATATTCCTTCAGCAGTACAACTTATCCCACACTCTGAGACACTCCTGGCTCCAGTTTTTAATGGTTTTATTTCTTCTAAGGATGAAGAAAGTGAACGTGGTGATCAAGTGTATTTTGATAAAATGCATGAGGAAATGGTTGTAAAATCTGAAGGGTCTTCTTCTGATGTCAAGAAGTCATTAACCCCTCAGCAGTTTAGCCAACCCGAATTGAATGACTTAGTAAGAATGACATAAAAATTGTCCTTGACTTTCTGAAGTATGAGGAGCATAACTGGATTATTTGTGTGGACCTTAAAATGGTAAATTTCCTGCTAGGACAACAGAGAGGTTTCACGAAGTATCCTTGCTTTCTGTGTTTGTGGGACAGCCGAGCTCGGGAGAAACACTGGACACAGAAGGAGTGGTCGAAATGTGAAGCTCTGGAAGTAGGGATGCAAAATATTGTGAAAAAACCTGTAGTTAATCGAGACAGGATCACTTTTCCCCTACTTCACATCAAACTTGGCTTAATGAAGTGGTTTGTTCAGGCTTTGAATAGAGAAAGTGAATGCTTTCAACATATTATTTCTGCTTTTCCTGCCTTGTCTTTCGAGAAGATAAAAGCGGGTGTATTTGATGGATCTCAAATTCAAACCCTCATATGTGACAAAGAATTTGCCAGGAAAATGAATAAGGAGGAGAAAGCAGCACGACAGTCTTTTGTGGCAGTTACAAAGAACTTCCTTGGCAACAAAAAAGCAGAAAACTATGAACTTCTGGTTCAAAGGATGCTTTTGGCTTTCCACGACATTGGATGTAACATGAGCGTTAAGATTCACATACTGAATAGTCACCTTAATAAGTTTCCTGAAAATCTTGGAGCTGTTAGCAATGAGCAGACTACTGCAAAAGCATCAAACGAGATTTTCCTCAGCAATTACACAAACACAAGAGCTACAAATGCAAATTTTTGCCTGAATAGAATTTAAATAAGTTTTGCGCAAATTTTATGATTAAAATAAGTGTTTTAATATGTTCTATTTTGAAATTATAGATAAATTCTGATGCAATCATACCTTTTAGTGTATTACTATATTTACTGCATTATACAAATTATTATTTTTACACAAAGATGATGCCCAAGAAGACATTCTACTTCATTATGTTAAACTAAATGTTGTAAATTTTACAATAAGATGAAAACCTAAAATCTTGAATTGCAAAAAAACTGTAGCTTACAGAAGAAAACTAATGTCAGATTTGATATCAGCACACTTGAATTAGGTAAGAACAAGTGTTTTTGTGCATGCAACAAAAATTTTGTTCCCCAGTGTCCTTTGTAATTTATTTTTTTAGTCTCTATGTCATTTATTTTTATTCTAATCTTTATTATTTTCTTCCTTCTACCTACTCCGGACTTTGTTTATTGTTCTTTCTTTAGTTCTTTAGGTGTAGGGTAAGATTGTTTGTTTACTTGTTTCTTCTTATTATTATTTTTTATTTATTTATTTTAGTGAAAGGAGGTGAAAGAGACAGACTCCCACATGCACCCAGACTGGAATCCATCCGGCAAGCCCACTAGGGAGCAATGCTCTGCCCATCTGGCACATTGCTCCATTGCTTCCAGAGCCATTTTTTAGCACCTGGGGTCAACTAGCTCTAATCAAGCCTTGGCTATAGGAGGAGAGGATACAAGAGAGAGAGAGACAAGTAAGAGCAGAGGGGTGGAGTAGCAGATGGGCATCTCTCCTGTGTGCCCTGACCAGAATTGAACCTGGAACATCCACATGCCAAACTGACGTTCTACCACTGAGCCAACTGGCCAGAGCCGAGATTTTACTAGCATCTTAAGGTATACTTGTAATGCTATAAACTTTCATCTTAGGATGGTTTTCATTATGTCTTGTATATTTTGGGTTGTTGTATGTGCATTTTCATTTGGCTCCAGGTAACTTTTAATTTCTTCCTTGATCTCATTGTTAATCCATTCATTACTTAATAACATATTTTTAGCCTCCATTTGTTTAAGTGCTTTTCAGCTTCTTTTTTATTGTAATTGATTTCTAGTTTCATACCATTGTGGCCAGAGAAAATATTTAATATGATTTCAGCCTTCCTGAATTTATTAAACCTTATTTTGTGTCCTATTATTTGATCTATCTTTGAGAATGTTCTATGTGCACTTGAGAAGAATGTACATTCTGATGCTTTGGAATGAAATGTTTTATAAATATCAATTAAATTCATTTGATACAGTGTGTGGATTAAGTTTGCTATTGCCTTGTTGATTTTTTTTCTGGAAGATCTATCCATTGATATCAATGGGATGTTAAAATCTCCACTGTAAACGCATTGCTGTCAATCTCTCCCTTATTGTCCACCAAGATTTTCTTTATATATTTAGATGTTCCTGTGTTGGGGCCATATATATTACAAGGATTAAATCCCATTGTCGGATTAATCCCTTTAGTATTATGTAGTGCCTTTATTGTCTCTTGTTATAGCCTTTCTTTTGAAATATATTTTGTCTGATATAAGTATTGTTACCTCAGCTTTTTTTGTTTGTTTACATTTGCATGGAGTAATTTTTTTCTGTCCCTTCACTGTCAGTTTGTGCGTATCTTTTGTTCTGAGGTGGGTCTCTTGTAGACAGGATATATATGGGTCATGTTTTCTTATGTATTCAGCTACCTTGTGCTTTTAATTAGAGTATTTAATCTGTTTACTTTTAAAGTTGGAAGTATTACACTACCTGATATCAAACTATACTAAAATGCCATACGAATCAAAGCAGCATAGATGAGCACAAGGTAAATGTCACAGAATAGAAACCCCAGATATAAATCCACACCTTTATAGTAATTAATATTTGAAAAAGGAAGCAAGAACATACAATTGAGTAAAGACTATCTCTTCAATAAATGGTGTTGGGAAATTGGACAGATACAAAAAATAAGACTAGATCACCAACTTATACCATACATAAAAATACACTCAAAATGGATTAAAGACTTAAATGTAAGTCATGAAACCATAAAAATCCTAAAAGAAAAAACATAAGCAGTAATATCTTGGACTTTTCTTGTAGTATTATTTTTGCTGATATCTCCTTGGGTAAGGAAAAAATAAACAAATGGGACTACATCAAACTAAAAAGCTTTTAAACAGCAAAAGAACCCATCAACAAAATAAAAAGGAAACCCACTGGATGAGAAAACATATTTTCTAGAGATACATTTGATAAGGGGTTAATTTCCAAAATATATAAAAAACATATACAACTCAACAACAAGAAGACAAAAACCCAATTAAAAAATGAGCAAAACTTTTGAATAAATATTTCTTCAAAGAGAACAGACAGAAGGCCAATAGACATGAAAAAAAGCTGAATATACTAATCATCAGATAGATGCAAATTAAAACCACAATGAGATATCACCTCACTCCTGTCAGACTGTCTATCATCAATAAATCAACAAACAGCAAAAGCTGGTGAAGACATGGAAAAAGGGAACCTTCTTGCCCTGTTGGTGGGAATGCAGATTCTTGCAGTCACCGTGGGAAACTGTATAGAGTTTTCTCGAAAAATTAATAACAGAACTACCTTATGACTCAGCAATTTCACTTCTGGGAATATATCCAAAGAAACCCAAAACACTAATTGGAAAGAATATATGTACATTGCAGCCTTATTTACAATAGCCAAGATTTGGAAACAGCCCAAGTGCCCATCAGTAGATGAGTGGATAAAAAGACGTGGTACATTTACAAAATGGAATACGATTTAGCTGAAAAGAAGAAAATCTTACTTTCTGTGACAGTGTGTATAGACCTGGAGAATACTATGCTAATTAAAGTAAGCCAGTCAGAGAAAGACAAATACCATATGATCTCACTTATATATGTGGAATCCAATGAATAAAATAAACTGACAAACAAAATAGAAGCAGAGGTACGGATACTTGGAGTAGACTGACAGCTGTCAGAGAGGAGGGAGTGGGGCTGTATGAAGAAAAGTGAAAGAATTAAAAATATATATAAAATACAGACAACAACAGTGTGGTGATAGTCAAAGGGGAATTAGGGATAAATAGGAATGGAAGGTAATGTAGCAGAGCACAGTGTGCAGATGATGTTTTGTTGAGTTGCACACTTGAAACTTGTATGGTTTTGTGAACCAATGTCACCTCAAAAAATAAAAAAGTATGAGCACTAAATAAAAAAGAAAAGCAAGCAAGCAGCCTTTGAACTGAAACTTTTGCTAAAGGAGCTATCAAACTGGTGTTACCTGTGAAATGTTTTTGAGTGTTGTCTCCTCCTCACTCAGGGGCAAGCTGATACAAGATGTATAGAGTATTATATTCTTTTGAAGGAAAGAGTTTTGGGTAGAAGAGAGAAGCCTGGAGACATTTGCTGAGGTGCTTGCACAATTGTTTAAAAATGTGAATTAAAGCAGAGAAAAGTTTGTCTCCATATCTTTCAGTTTGACTGCCCCTTCACCCACATAGATATTTCTGAAGGAGAGAAATGAATTTCTAAATTGTCAATTTGGCTCACTCATCGGTTACTACTGTGAGCTTAGACAATGCTCATTAAAAGTGATGGAGTTTGTACTGTTGCTTTGTGTTTCAGTGACAAATCTCTTACAGAATATTGGTTGGGGTGGTATTTACCAATGGCCCTCCTTGTTGCCCCACGAGTGAGTTGAATAATTCTAATAATCAAAGGCCCAGAGTCTGCATCTAGTTTGGAAATGAAACCATGGGTAATTTTTAAATGCGGTGCCCTCAATTTATGAAGAACTGTCATACAAACAGGAATTACCAAAATTCAAAAATCCCATCTACTAACAGAGATCAGCATCTGTGGATAATTTCTCCTAACCCACTACCCTCAAATTTCCTTCCCTGCCCCCCCTAATAAAAACACACTCCTTTGCCTCATGCTTTCAATTTAGCGCAATCATGCCTCTTACTGGCCAGTGCCTTGCAGGACACCGGCTGTCAAGGACATAGGTATAAGATACAGGGGTTTGAAATATAAAGCCTTATTATCAAAAGCCATGCACGTTTTCTATCACATCTGATATTAGACTCCCATGGGACTGCTCCACAGACTGCAGCAAGGACTCGATCGCACCGTGAACAGTTGAAAAGAAGGAACAGTTCTCGCTTCCCAGAGTCTTTAGCTATGTGATCTATTCTACCCTAACGCCTTTCAGAGAAAGAAGTGGCCCTGTTCCCATTCCTTTAGGTCCCCACCAATGAGGTGACTGTGAGAGAAGCTCCAATCCTTGGAAAGTTTTAAGGAATTGTCTTTGAAGAAGATATTTTTGCTTTTCCAAAGATTCTGAGAATGTGAAGTTGGGTGAGACAAAAGGGGACCCAGAATGTACCATTTCTAGAATTGGCACAGTTTATTTCATTTATGAATAAAATGAATTTCTTTTCTTTTTGCAATAACTCATTTAAGACCCCAAATATTGTTAAATTGTGTTCTAAGTAGGTTGAGTCCAGTTAAGAGAAAGGCTTATGGATTGTTGAATAGGTTTTGCAAGCTGAGGTGGGGCAACAGGAAACTTCTTTTCTGCTCCTCCATCACCCAGTATTTGAGTTTGTCTCTTAGAAGGTTTAATAAATATTTCTAATCAATTTAATAAAGTGAAAAATAATTACATTTCTTCTGCACTACTCCTTAAGCCATGTAGTAGAAGCAAAGGTAAGACACAGTACTTTCCTTTACAGAATTCAGGCTTTTCAAGTGAGAAAGTGGAACAGGAAAATAAATAAGTAAATGACTATACAATACAAACTCTTTGAGAAAAGCATGGTTAAAATGGAGGAAAGACAATGGAGGAAGGCAGGAGTTACTTCTGACTGAGGTACTTAAAGACAGTTTCAGAAAGGTGACGGGTATGATGAACTTAGCTTGATTTTTTTTTTTTTTTAGGAAGAACAAGAGATTTACATATACCTGTGGGGCTGAGGGATGGAAGTGTATTTCCAAAGGGACTCAAGTGTATATACATTAAGTAGTATAATGTACTTATACATGTAATGATACAGGACACTAAAAAATAAAACACTATTTTTAGGCATTAGTTATTCTAAAATACATACTAAAATTGAAAAACACATAAATGAGTAAGAAAATAAGCTTAACTCATCATAGGAATTTGGAGGTGGAGTTGAGTTTTGAAAAAATGGGCTAAGCAAGGGAATCTCAGGAAAACAAAAGACTCAGAACATGGAATCTTTTCTCACCAGCAAGTTACAGAGTTGGAAATAAACATACCACTTTCTGCCTGTAATAATTACATTTGCTTCCAGGAGCAAACAAATTCCTGTTGGGCGTGTGTTGAAAATAACTGGATGTGGTCAGCTTCTGGTGAGTGTGATGAACTCGAGAAATTTATCTGGCTTTGGTACTAACAGATACAGGAGATCTTTGGTTAAATTTTGTCTTTTAATTTTCTATTTAATTGTGATAGTACAAATCTCTAGAAGAATTAATATACTGAATACTTTGAACAGGGACAATTACTTTTACTTATCTATCTTTGGCCCTCTAATTAAGCCACTTCTAAATAAATATAAAATAGAACAACATTACATGAGCTTCTCCTCTAATTTTAGAATATACTATAAACCTAGCCTGTTGGTCCTGTATTCAGATCAGTAAAAATTTGGTCAAGATGGAAATAAATAGCCTTTCCTCATAGTATTTTTTTCTTAATAAAACAAAATAAAAACAAATGTTACAGTGATGGTAACAGAGGGAGAAGTTCTGTGTGGGAAGGGCTGAGAAAAGCTCAGAACCTTAATTTTTGCTCACAACAAATACACCCTTCCAAAATACTTATTAACAAGAGATCATGTTTCATTTGCTCTCTAAAATGTTGCTATCTAACACTGGCCTCTCTTGGCAAAGTGTCTAACTGATGTCCTCCACATGGGGCACAGCCTTTGAGCAGTCTTTTTGGAAATGAGGATGGATCTGTGTTGTTCCATTTATTCCTTCTTATCCAGTTCCCACATGATCATGAGCACACATTTTTGAAAATGCAAACTTGAATTAAGGGCACAATCTATATCTATAGCATACAAAACAATAAGCTGACCCACACAGAGACTAGAAGTACTGTGCTCTACCTCAACAAACCAACTAAATATTGGCACTGTTTTCTCAAAGAGAAAAAACTGTGGAAACTCACTTACATTCAAAGATTCAGATATGCCAAGAGCTAGTGCCTATAATTTGCATCAGCTACAAGTCCTCTTCTAGAAAACTTGTGTTTGTTTCCCATTCAATTATTTGACATAGAGACAGAGAGAAGGACAGATAGGGATGGACAGACAGGAAGGGAGAGAGATGAGAAGCATCAATACTTCACGCGGCTCCTTAGTTGTTCATTGACTGCTTTCTCATATGTACCTTGATGGGGGGGGGGGGCTACAGCAGATTGAATGACCTCTTGCTCAAGCCAGTGACCTTGAGCTCAAGCCAGCAACCTTGGATTTCAAGCCAGGTCATGTCTATGATCCCACGCTCAAGACAGCAACCCCAAGCTCAAGCTCGAACCAGATGAGCCTGAGCTCAAACCAGCAAGCTCGAGGTTTTAAACCTGGGTCCTCTGTGTCCCAATCTGATGCTCTATCCACTGGTCCACTGCCTGGTCAGGCTCAATAACAAATATTAATCATAACTTTACATCTTCTGATTTAACCATCCCTGAGAAACTGATGTAATTAGATGCCTCCTATCACATCTTAAATGCTCTCCTAAATATTCAAATTATATAATTATGCCTAATTATGCAATACATTATATTTGAATACAAAATCATAATACAGTTTTGGCATCATTGTCATCTTACAGCATTTGCCTTATTATGCTGTGGCATTTTGAATATTTTTGATCAAACTATATAAATGGAATAGGTTTTGCATACTGAGTACAGTATCTTAAAACTCACTTTAAAGAGATTTAGTATCAATGCACATTTTCTGTTTGGCTGGAAAAAATAAGAACATTGTAGTGTGTATTATGAAATGTTAAATATTAATACTACTTAACATTAATGGTATGCCTAAGAAAATAGCTAATAATACATTATACAATTAAATGCCTATCATATGAGCTTATCTATTAACAAAGTAAAACAGATTTAAACAGAAGGGTTTGATTTGTAGTGCTTTTTTTTTATCAAGGCTCATTCATGGGTAAAATATAAATTATTTATTCATTTTTTAACTGCTGGATACATCAGTTTGCAATTATTTGCATTATGTTTGGATGTATTATCATCTGTCCCCAACATAACAAAAACAGATATCTCTTCTTGTATGAGGGCATCCTCTTCTGCACAGAGGCCACTAACAATGCCCCCAAAACACCAACCAGAAAAGCACATTTCTCTATTTCTAAAGACTCATTGGGGATTTCTAGACATCCTGAAATCACCAAAGGTCTCAATATTACTCTGTCAGACTCATGGGTTGTATTTGCTCTCATGCCCTCACCTGGTTCTCAGGTACATAGTTCCACACCATTATTCTGACCCTGCCAACATTTACCTTTACCTGTGCAAGGTTAAGTCACTCCTATTTCGTAGTCTAGGTTGTAATTTTACATATTATGGTGCATAGATGCTTATAGACTACTCTACTGTGTACTTTGCTTCAAGGAGAGTTCCTCTTTCCTTATCAATGTTAGTAATCTAACATACCTTGCAAGCATGTGGGTTTTGCTCCTAACATTTTTCAAAAATTATATGTCAATGTAATGCTGAGGAGATGTGAGGGCTTACGCTGTGTTTGAGCAAGCTAACCAACTTGACAGCCTCACAATTACCCCTTTCCTGAACCTATCAATTATAGCAAACTTTGTGTATATCATATCCCAAAGCATTAATTGCATGTTTAAGAAAAGCCCCAAACCCTGTGAAATTAATGTATCTAGACAGTTGTATGTGTGTTTGAGGACTTCTTGAAAATAAGAGCATTGCTTGAACAATGCCTGAAGTCTTCCAAACACCTGCCTCCATGGCATGACATTCATTATCATAACTATAAAAGCTCATTGACTCATTGTAGGGAGCATCTACCTTCTGGACATACTGTACTAAGTTTCTTCAGGAGAGCATCCTTCCCCTTGATCCCTGTTTACATGGCCCGGATGGGATTCTACCTCTATTTGCAAGTCTGAAGCATGTGACCTTCTAAGACAATCGGCCTATCTCAGTTCCTCAGTCACAGTGGTTGATTCCGGGATGTTGGATAAAGAGATTCCTGATGAACTAGAAGCAGGGACTTGGATATATTTTGGCCATTTTATCACAGGTTGAAACCTGAAAAGAAGTTAATGTGGAGGAGAGCAGAGGTAAGAGATCAGGAGAAACTTGGTCCTGATGAGGCTGTGTAAGCCTCAAGAATTTATTTAATCAGGCTGGAATCTTGATTGTGTTCTGAATTTTCCAATTATATGGAAAAATGATTTTTTTGTTGTTGTTGTTTAAGACAATTTGGATTGGTTTTATGTCCCTGGAAGTAAAAAAAAAAGTCCTGCTGAACTTGTACTTTTCATTTACTATTTATTCTATTTCCTCAACAGTGTCGAGTTTATCAGCTATTGCATTCTCATATATTGAAAGACAAAACAGGTCAATATTTCATGACAGTGCCCAGTAAAGAGGGCCATATTTAGCTGATATAAGGAATGAGCTGATAGCCTAAAAGTCAAGAGATAAATTCAATATTAAGGTCTGGTGCAGGAGTGGGTTTCATTCATTTTATTTTCAGAACCTGTCTTACCTTATACCCAGGGAGGATTTTAGTTGGGGTATAAAACTGAGCTAGTCTTGGTAAAATTGTTAAGAAAAATGTGGCTATTTTGTCTAACTCATTGTAAGAGTCAAGGCTTTCTTCTCTTAAGCTTCCTAGGACATCTGAATTTTCCATTCCTTATCACTTACGCCTCCCCTTTTCTGACTCTTCAAATATTTCCTAGTCTTTGCTTTATTTCCTTGAAAGTATGCTAGGTTATATGCTATTCTGCATAACACATGGTTTTTTGTGTGTGATATTTCCCTATTGTGTAAACCTCATGTGATATTTACATTCCAATAGTCAAATTTTGTTAATCCAATTCCATAATCTAGAAAAAAATATGTGGCATGAATATTGAAAATCTTTTAAAACTATAAGGTCCATACCATATCTCCCTAATGGATTGCATAACATGTTCTCTGATTTAAGATTCTTTTTAACACAAACATCTAACTGCCCACTAACAATCAACTGTTCTTAGCATAGGGGTGAAATTGTTTGCCTTCTTGCCTTAGCCAGATTATTGACTTTCTAACTGTGGTGTTTCAGGCATAGTAAAAGGATAGGTGGGAAATTATTTTGTATATAAAGAATTTCCTTTATTGGCACATAAACATCCACCTGCACTTCCATCAAATCAGGTTAGTCCATGACTATTTAATATATATATTTTTAATTTTTTGTATTTTGCTTAAGTTGGAAATGGGGAGGCAGTCAGACAGACTCCCGCATGTGCCCGACCGGGATCCACCCGGCATGCTCACCAGGGGGTGATGCTCTGCCCAACTTGGGGCATCGCTCTGCTGCAATCAGAGCCATTCTAGTGCCTGAGGCAGAGGCCACAGAGCCATCCTCAGCGCCCGGGAAAACTTTGCTCCAATGGAGCCTCGGCTGCGGGAGGGGAAGAGAGAGACAGAGAGGAAGGAGAGGGGGAGAGGTGGAGAAGCAGATGGGCGCTTCTTCTGTGTGCCCTGGCCGGGAATCGAACCCAGGACTCCCACACACCAGGCTGATGCTCTACCACTGAGCAAACCGGCCAGGGCCAGTCCATGACTATTTAAACATAGTTTTTTTAAAAAAAGATATATATATAAGTTTGAGTGTTACTAAACAGTGCTTTTTATATAGTCATTTCAATATGGATGTATTCAGTGACCTAAGTAAGTTTATATTCTACCTCCTCCAGTTCAGATTATTTATAAAATGATTTTTTTGGTCAAAATAACACAATCCATCCTGAGAAAGCTAAATCAAGCACTTTAGTTCCTGCTTCCTTTTTCTTTCCCTTTACCCCCTAAATAAGACTATTCGTATGGAAAACAAAATACAGGCACTATTAGAATGGTATCATCTCTTATTTACTTCACAAAACAGAATACAATATGGGTTGCTGAGAAATACAAATGAACTGTAATCCTCATCAGGTTTGGAAATAATGGATTCAGGCTAACATTTCCAGAAGAAATATGAAGGCAGTATTCTAAATTTCCTATTCTTTCCCAAATGAGTTTGCACAAAATGTGTCGCTAAGAAGAGTAATGTGCCCATCACATAGTGAAATTTCCCACTTGCAAAATGAAAATGAAAAGTCTGCATTTTAGGATGGCATATTTAAACACATGCACCATGCTGTTTGTACAGCAGGGAAAATAAAGCTCCCCCTACTGGAGCATAACAAGGCCTCATCACTTCCCTGCACCCCATGGCTCCTCATGTGCAGAAAGGCACAGAACACAGAGTCTTCCCATTATCCCACGCAGAATCCTGCTTCTCTCATTAAACAGTGCACTTTCCTCATTTCAGTTAATTACAGGACAGTTGAACATTTTGTTATTGCGCCAGGCTCAGCTCTGTAGAGTTGAAATGGGGCACATAAAAGGTCTTGATTCCCAAAGACACGTTCACCCAAGACAAACAGTTTGAAAATCCATGCCTCTAATGAAGAAACTTGAGAAAGAAATAAAAATGATTTTAAAGTGTGTACATATGTGTTCTTGTGTATGGTTTTATTTCACATGTATAATATATATATATATATATATATATATATAGAGAGAGAGAGAGAGAGAGAGAGAGAAAGAGTGAGAACATATAAGTACACATGTACTCAGTTTACAGATTACTTCTATTTATCATATTTGTGTGTTTATGTATGTGTAGGAAGGAATAAAAAAAGGAGTCACGTGGTTGGTGAGTTATTAATGGTTGGATATTAGCATTTATTGGCAAATCTCTAAGTATATGAAACTCAATATATATCTATTTTACTTTGTAAGCATAATCAGCTAATGTAAATTCAAGAGGTTAAGAGGTTTAGAAGCATAGCCAAACAAAAGATACAACCAATTTTTCCCATGACACCACATGAAGTAACATGTTATATCCAATGGGCAAAGCGTTTCTGCTGAAAAAGATTGTCACAAAAATTCTCCTCAGATTTTCTAAGCTTTCGCAGTTGAAGCTCTTACTATCTACAGACACATACCTACAGTTAACCAAAGTTAAAACTATTTCTAACAATTTCAGTAGGATGGGGCATGGCCGAGGGGGACACTAAGCACGCTCCTCATATCTCTTCATGGTTTTAGTGTTACGGACATGAGACACTTTGGGTCATGAACAGGAGGGCAGCCTTCATTTATGGAGAGACAATATACAATTGGAACAATTCTTGCTTTTGAAATACGTTCAAGTATAGCTAACCATTTTCAAGACAAGGCCCAAACTTTCATTCTTTTTTTATTTTTTAATTTAAAATCTGAGGATTGTGGCTTATTCAGAATCAGTAAATAAACATACTCTAACAGCTCTCTCCGCTCATTGGACTAAGCAAATGACTTGCTTGTAAAGCAGATTTAGGTTCTCATCAATAAAGCATGTCTCTGTGCCTTACGTGATTGAAACTTGGTTAGCAAGGTTCTTGCTCAGAAATCAGAGGTATTGCATTCACATTGCTTTGAAAACCATACCGATTGGATTTTTGATTTCCAAACTCTAGGGGGTATGTGAGTGTGGAGGAGAGTGTCTGTGTTTGTGGCTATACCACTAAAAATCATGCACAGAAGATGTTCTTTGATTCTTTTTATGTCCTTTAATAGATTCAGATGCAACTGTTTTCAAAAAAAGGTGTTTTGGTATGGCCATTTCATTTAGTCTAGAAACGAACCTTGGTAAGAATTTCTACTGTTTATGTGTATTTTTAAAGAAAATAAACAGGCATAAACTGAAAGAGTAGAGGGGGAATAGATAGTGATTAAGGGAAACTTGACTTGGGGTGGTGCCCTCACAATGCAATAAACAGATGATGTGTTATATAGAATTGTACACCTGAAACCTGTATAATTTTATTAGCCAATGTCAACCTAATAAATTCAATTAAAAAATAATCCAGACATTTTTTCTTCTCTCATTTCTGATTTCATTAAAAATAAAATATTAAGGATGCAACTCTTTCTAGAAGTGGACAAAATATGATTATAAGGATGCAACTTTTTCTAGAAGTGGACAAAATATGATTATGATCTATAGTAAATGGGAGGAATATATAAATTAGATTTGTTACTCCTTTACAACAACTAGAACTTGTTCTTACAGAGGAAGAGTGTACCTCTAAACCTACTATACTAGGTATGTTGAAACTCATAAAATTTCCAATTACTGCTTCAGAATTTATTGTGCACATATGGAAAATAATACTTGTAAAACAGAAAGGGGTTTGTGCCTTGTGCTGTCAATACTGTGAAGAATGGGGTGATTATAAAGCAAATTAACAATACTTTTAAATGTGCATTCACTTATCTTTCCAATTAAATCCTTGTTAAACAACTGCACAGACAGTAATGGCGCTTCTGCAAAGCACTGATCAAGACAGTTTTATTGTAATTTTTACTCTGTAACAATTAATCAAGTAGGCATTTTCTTTATTATTAAATTATTTAGTTAATAAATATTCTCAATTGGCTAACATATTTGTGGTGTACATGTTATTTTTGATTTCCCTACAGTGGGATGTATTTGGGAGCACTTCCATTTTCAAGCAGAGGGACCATTAATAGAAGTGATTTTATAAATTTGTTTTCTCTACAGAATAACAGTGAACAAGGGAAGTCCTTGAAACTTTAAACCATTCAAAAAGCCTATTTCAACCATTTTATTTTGTAGGGGATGCAAACATGGTGCTTTTAGCAGATAAGAAATGAGAGGTTTTGCTTTAAGGCATCTTTCTGTTGGTGTAAGCATTAAAATTAGCACTTTAAAAGTTCATTAATACCAGTTACAGACTTTTAAGTAAGGAAACTGCATTATAGTTAACATTTCCTTTTGTTATCTTAGTGAAATAAAAAGCACCTGAATATTATTTCTTTTATGAACACACAAAATGGTGTAATTCAGGAAATGGATATAAAGATATCTAGAAGTATTTTTTTTCCATTTTTAAATTTCCATTTTTGTAATTTGAAGATTTGGATTTATTTAGTTAGTATGTTTTACTCTTTTAAAGTTCTTTAAATAGCTCTTTATATGTTTTTTTTGTGTGTTTTAGTTGTACTTTATGTCTCTTTAAAGTGTTTAATTAGGAGGAATTCTTAGGAAACTAGATTAGTAGTGAGGGCAGTGATCTAGAAATTACACCTGGCTTTAGGGTTCAGGAGGGTTTATATTAATTCAGAACTAAGAGTAAACATATGAGAGATGCACCATTTTCTTGAGTCATAAAAAGAAAATTTCAGCCCTAACTAGCTTACAGTTTTCTAAATGGGTGACAGGAATCTAGTCAACAATACTTATTATGAATGCCGTGTGTGGTTACTTGGTATCCTCACTCTTAGCCTGATTATCAGAGGCCCCTGAGGTTATTCTCAAGGAGTAGTGGGGAGCCTGAACTAGTATTCTCAGATGAACAGACTGGTGCCTTGGAGAACCTGAGCAGACTCCTGGGAGGTGGGGATGCTCAAGTTCAGTAGAGGGTAAGGGAAGGGAGAGGTAGAGAAGGAATTGAGAAGATGGTGCTTTAGGTGTAAATAGGGGGAAGTGGGTTCATTAAGGCGCAATATCTTGGAGGTGTCAGGAATGAGGGCAGGGTCACCTGAAGGACCCAAGGTCACCATTGGCCCCTCTATCTTTTGATTGATGATCGACCCCAGTTTCAAGTGAGGAGGATCTCTGTGGGTAGAAGTGTAATGTTGATGCCAAGGCAGACATTTCTGACTGTGTTTGGCAAGCATAACAAGGGGGTCTGGCAGGTATAACTTTACTTAGGGCCCCTAAGGTTCTCGGCCGTGATGGGCATAATGGGGAATCTAGAGGTAACTGTGAGTACTCTCATCCTCCAGTATCTAACAATCAGGAAAGGGAAAGAAAGATAATATGATATACACCAAAACCCGCGCTGAACTGCAGATACCAAATGCTATGGGAACACAGTAGAAAAGAAACTAATTCCTATTGAGATTTATTCCAGGAATCATGAGATTTGCCTTGAGGTTAGTTTACCAGTCAACAAAACCAATGATAGTATGTTCCTTGCTCAGAAAAATAGAAATGCTGCTCCTTCCACTGGGAGCAGTCAAATAATAATGTACATACATGCTGCAGCCACTATGGCTCATAGGATATTGAATCCCAACATCCTGAGCAGAGAAACAAGAGTGAATCTCATAGTTGTCAGAACATGAAAGGACTAGATTAATGAGAAGAGAGAACAAGGCGCTCACTAAGGAGAAATGTAGCAGGGGGTGAGGAGGCCACAAAAAAGACAATTTGAAGACATGTAAAAGATGAGGAGCTAGAGAAACAGTAAAAAAGGCTGCTATTTAAGCAAAATTTTTCCAATGGGCCTTTTATAATTTCTCAGACATTATGTTAAGTAGGCTATTGGACACCCTGCTCACCCCAAAGCCTCCACAGTAGAAACTGGGCTTTAGGTGACCATCACTGGGCTTCCAATCCAGCATGTCTCTAGATGACCATGCCACACAGAGTGCCTTCTCGAAATATCAGCTGAATGAACAGAGGCAGCTTTCAGCAATTTGCTTAAACTCATCGGGACTTTTGTTCATCTGTGAAGTAGTAACTTTCTTATAAAGATTTATGAGACGGCCTTTAAAACTGCTTTAGAGAACTCAAGCAGTGACATTCTTTTGGCATGTTCTAAGGAGTAAAAGCAATTCTCTTAAAGAGGATTTATTTAATTCTTTAAAACAAAATATCTCTCTTTTTTCTTTCAAAGAAATGTGTTTCATTTTAGGAAATTAGTAAACTGGAGGAAAAAAAGAGAATAAAAATCAGCAATACCTAATCTTACTATGCATCGCTCGCCATTGTTTCTGGAACGGAGTTCAGCAGCACACAGTGAAAGGTCCACTTGGAGACTGATCTCCAGCATGTGCACAATATCTCACCTTTCTTTTTAAAGAAAGGGCCCAACCCTGAGCCTATTCAATAAATTAATTGAAATGTGTAGAGTCTATCAAGTCTATCAAGGTGAAGTAGGACATATAGACTTAAGAGATATAAGCTCTATTCTTAAGTATTCAGTGTGTTGAAGAGATAAAACATGCATTAATTTCTGCTAATGATATATGATAGCATATAATATGAGATTATTGTTTGTTGAATAGCTGAAATGGCCAGCATAGAATTTAAAAGGAGCAGCAATTCTTGTGGATCAGGGTGATCTAGGGAAAATTTGAGTTATATTTAAATAATCCAAGGAGGACATGAGTTTAAGTCTTTATCAAGTATTTTTTACTATAGAAAGCCATATACTTCTTTATATTATAATAGGTGTCTCCATTAGGATGGTTGTGACGGACTCACTTCAGTATAACTTCCATTTCTACATGGTGCAGCGTTTCCTGATGTAATAGGTTCATTGTCTCATGTGATTGACTCAGCCCATTAGAACAGATGTCCTGCTTTAAACATAATACAGTAAAATTGCCCTGGGAAAGTTATGTGACTCAGGCAAGGAAACACAGCTAGTAAGAAATGATATGAAAATTGACCCAGGTTTTCTAACTTTTTGGCCGGTGTTCTCACTGAACCTTATTACCTAAAAAAAATGGTTCAAAAGGCACATGGAAAATGAGAACAAATTAGAATATGGTTTTTACTTTATGTAAATAAGTGATCACTATTTTATCTTCACTGAATTATGCAACAGCCTGCTAACTATTCTTCTATTTCTACTCTTGCCATCTACAATTTAGTCTTCTCATAAAAGCTAGAAAGATTTTAAAAAATAATACCATCCTGATTATCATCCCCTTCCACCACTGTGACTTAGAATGAAGGACAAAACTTCTTGTCCTGATTCACAAGGGTCTTGTGGGGGTGGCTTTGCCCACCTCTGCCCTGTGTGTCCTGATCTCATCCAAGCCTTTCTCTGGACCAGGCTCCCTCTGCCTACTCTGTTCTTGCCCACACCTCCTTCCCATCAGGGCACGTCTGTGCTCACATGGCTCCTCCTTAAGGAGATATTCTCAGAGCATTCCATTGAAGGACCATCCACTTATCCCCATTTATCATATTATTATATTATCTTGATTCTTGACATGACCTGTGAGCATGTTTATTTGCTTATTATCTATCTCTTGACACTAAAATAATCACTTCACCACAGCCTGATTCACTTAGGCTCTTCCCAGTACCTAGAAAAGAGCCTGGCTCATAGATTTTTCAAGAAATATTTTTGAATCATTAAATCCTGATGTGAAGTTTTCCGTAGAAAAATAAAGCCTTATTTTATTCTTTAAACTAATTTTTCTCTTCCCCTAATTCTTCTGATATACTCTGCAGTTGGTTTTACTTTATTTGAGCCAGGCAAGACAAGGTAAGTTACTTGCAATATGAGCCAGAGGTGTATTTTGGTAGATTGAAATGCAGCTGGCAGGCCCTTGGCAATAAGCAATGTCACAGAGAGAGATCGCACTCTGGAAATTCACATAAGCGGGTGGTAACAGTTCTGACTGTGGTCTTAGAACCACCTTGGTTAAGAGTCATTCATCACTTACATAGTCTTTCTTGGCCTAATGGACCAGGAGGTTAGAGCTGGCTCTGGTCTTTCAGATGAATGCTGCCTCTTCTTTTTGTCACATCTTTCTTATGTGGTCCATGCTGGACAGTCAGATCGTGACCTCAGGTAGTGGTGGGAGATAGCAGGTGAGAGAAATATATGGTTTACTGGTCTGGCTGGACAAAGACTGTCAGAGTCTAAAGATTTTCTTTCCTGGGGTTATATTTCTTTCTGGTCCTAGAAGCTAAATATTACCTTTTGATCAGGGCCTTATAATTACTAGTGGTCCAACATTATTCATTAATTCACTTATTAAATTCATTCATATTTCAACAAATATTTATTTGAAGGCTATTATGTGCCAGGTGCAATAGGAACTGGGGATATTTAGGTGATCAAACAGGCAAGGTCTTGCCACATAGAGGCTACAGTGTAGGAAGGCAGGCAGGCTCTGGAGCAACCAATAGAAAAACAAGATAGTTTCAGAGAGCCTGTGTTCTGAAGAAAAGATAATAAGATATTGGAACAGAGAGTGACTGGGTAGGAAGGGTGAAGGCATATTTTAGATGTATTAGTCATGGAAGGCCTTGTTAAGAAGGGGACTTGAGGCCCTGGCTGGCTGGCTTAGTAGATAGAGCATTGGCCTGGTGTGTGGACATCCAGGTTCAATTCTCCATTAGGGCACACAGGAGAAACAATCATTTGCTTCTCTCCCTCTCCATCTCCCCCTTCTTTCTGTCTTCCCTTCCGGTAGCCAGTGGCTCAATTGATTTGAGCGTTGGCCTCAGACACTGAGGATAGCTTGGTTGGTCTGAGCGTCAGCCTTAGGCACTAAAAATAGCTTGGTTAAGTTGAACATTGTTCCCAGATGGGGGTTGCCAGGATATAGACAGGGCACATGTGGGAGTCTGTCTCACTATCTTCCTTCCTCTCACTTAAAAAAAACAAGGTGACTTGAATGTTGAGAAGAGTAAGTCTTGTGAGGGTCTGAAGGAAGTGCATTTCAGGTAAACAGGTTCAAAGGCCAAAACCTTATAAAGGAAATGAGCTTGATGTATTTGATAAAGAAAGTTAGTCAGGTGGGTGAAAAATACAAAAGATGAGAGAAATATGTGGTGAGATAGGAAAGGAAGGAAGAAGAACCTTTGGAGCTAGCAGATCCTGGTATTTTCTCACTAATTTACACTTACTAAGCCACCAGTCTTCTTGGTTGTTGGACTGGAGTATCCATGGAATCATAAGCGCTACATCAATGTGAATATCATTTGCTGTGTTCACTGCTGTATTTCCAGCATCCTGCATGTTGTCTGGCACATAGTAAGAGCTCTTCAGGTGTCTGTCAATGGATGAATAATGTAAAAGTTGAACTCGTATTTTATGGGGCTTACCTCTCAGTTCCACATTGTTCCTGGTGTGCTGAGAGCCTCAGAGAGCACAAGAACGGATAAGTACCTGCCGCTCTTTCTCCAGTGGCCCCAAGGAGGGAGGCAGGAAAGAAAATGGGTTTGAAAATTTTTGTGACTCGACATCATTCAGATTTTCATTTAAGCATTGCTTCAGGCCCTACATTTGTAAACTTTACAGATTTATATTCAGGGTGTACAAGGAAACTTAAAAAAATGTCTTCCTGACCTTGCACTGTTATTACTTTTCCTTTTAAAAGGCAGCTTTGAGGTATAATAAGAATACTTTTTTTTTTCTATAACACAGTTTTGTTAGGAAATGCTTCAAAACCATGTGGATCATTTTTGAAAAGAGGTGCTATATAAATATATGTGAGTCACTGAATCTGTAATTACCAGCAACAGAGACTTTCTATACATAAACAAAAGCAGTTTCAAAATTCAATGCATGAGATTAATAAGAGCAATATAGTTTTTTGTTTTTGGGTGTTTTTTTTTTTAGATTTTATTTATTCATTTTTATTAGAGAGATGGGGGGGGGGAGAGAGAGAGAGAACAGGGGGAGGAGCAGGAAGCATCAACTCCCATATGTGCCTTGACCAGGCAAGCCCAGGTTTTTGAACCGGCGACCTCAGCATTCCAGGTCGACGCTTTATCCACTGCGCCACCACAGGTCAGGCAAGAGCAATATAGTTTTATTACTATTTGTCTAATTTTGCTTTTCTCTCTACTTACTCATTCCCAATATTTTGGAGAATCAAAATGGCAGTGCCATTTTCCCCAATATCATGGCTGACCTGTCCGTTGCTAATACCATACTTTGTTGAGAAACAACAAGTCAGCAAGTCATCTATTCTCAAGCATTGTCTTATAGAAGCAGAGAATAGGGACACAGGATTCTCTATTCTTTGTTTATGTCCCATGATTCTTCAATCTAAAATTACATATTAATTATAGGAGTCTGAAAGAAAACACAATGTAAAATATAGCATGCGTTTTCTTTACTGAGACACTCAGAAATGGTACCTAACATAATATAACAATGAGATTATTTGATATTAGAAGTTTATCGTTCTTTTATTTTGTAAGAGAAAAAAATCTTTATTTGGTTCGTACAGAGTATTAGGCTCCTCCTTATACTGGGAATACAAAAATGAACCAAACTTATTATTCGTGATGAAGTCACGGGCAGTTGAGGGTTATTTATCAAAAGGACACCTATAAATGAGGTTTTCTCTTATAAAAGGGTCACATAAACTGGTATTATAATATAGTATTATAATAAGAATAAGTGGCTTTGATTCTTTGATGTTAAAAAGAAGAAAATGTTTCTCTGCCTCCTCCTCCACAGTAAATTGAATCCAGCCACCAGCAATAGATTCTTTAGAGTACACTTAAAATGAGTTCACTGTCTGGCTTCAGAGCATATTAATTTTGTGGACTTAGAAAAGTTACTTAATCTTTTTGAGTCACGGTTTTCTTGTGTGAATAATGTGAATAATAAAGTGTTATCTACCTTGCAAACTTTTTTGAGGATTATAGATAACTAACTTTGCATACTTGCCATGTAGTGGATTCTCAGTGAAATGCTAGTTATCATTAACATCAGCATTATTCTGTTATGTTTTAAAATACTATTTAATTCTTAGTTTTTCCAGAAAATTCTTGACAAAACATCTTTTCTTTTCATTTACTCCAGAATCTATAATATTAGAAAAGAATTGCAGTTGTGAAAAAGTATATCATTTTAATCATACTAATAACATCTATGTTACATCAATAGCATTTTTTAGTTATACACCAAATCATGACTCAGAGTTTATAAAAGTTAGTGAACATTATTACATTAACAAAAGTGAAAGAAAAAATCTTGCATCACTAGCAAACTGGTTAATAAAAGTCATAGTCTGTCTCTGCTTTCCTAAAACAAGAATTTCATTCCTATGTCTTACTGTTTGTAGGCCATGTCTCCACTAGATAACCAGAATATATCTAGCTCGATAATGTGCAGCGGTTCCCAAATGTGGCTGTGCACTTGACTCAACTAGGGAGTTTTTCTTTTATAATACATACTTAACAGTTCCAACCACAGACTTCTTATACCAGAGTTTCTATGATCGGGCTCCAAAACCTTTATTTTTGAAAACCTCCACCACTGAATTTTTGTAGCAGACAGACTTTAAGATGACTCTCAATTATTCCCTCCTCCTTGGGTGTATATTTTGTATAATCTCCTCCCTTAGGGTATGGATAGGAACTGTGACTTGCTTCTAAACATCAGAATGCACCAAAGAAGTTGGATTGTAGCCTTTGTGATTATCTTACATAAGACTGCAACTTCTGCTTTAGCTACTGGTTTCTCATCCTTGCTGCTTTGATGAAGCTAGCTGGCACATTGCAGATGGCCTGTAAAGATGTCCATAAGGCCTTTGGTCAACAGCTAATTATATTGAGACCTTAAGTCCAACAACCCACAAGGAACTCAATCCTGCCAACAATCATGTGAGCTTGGAAGCAGACTTGTCTCTTATTAAGCCTCCAGGTGAAAACCCACCCTTACCCAACACCTTAATTGTAACCTGACAGAGGAATATAGCCAATCTGTTCCCAGACTTCTGACCAACAATAATAAATGTGTTTTGCTATAAGCAGCTAAGTTGGCGATCATGTTGTTACAGAGTAGTAGATAACCAATACAATTCTGAAATGTGGTCAGGGTTGGAAGCCATTGCTAGATAGAGCAGTTAGGACAGAAGTAAGCTTGGTGAATTACCCTACAATTTTTAGTTAAACTACTCATTAATTCTGATAGCAACTATGATGATTTATGGTGATGATGGATTTTTATAACTTTCCTTGAAGATTGGCAGTTTCATAACTCTGGCTTATTTAATTTCTGGACTCAATAGCCAAATCTACATGGAAAAGCTATAACTGATTAGGACCTAAAATTTTAGTAGACTTCACTTGCCCTCTCCAGTGATCATGGGCTATTCTTTTAAAATGTGGCCTTTCACAAAAGCCTACTGATAACATAAAACCAAATTTCTCTATTGTATCCAGGAACCCAGAAGTCCTATGAATTTGGCTAGTAATGAAATGAATCATTGGATAGAGGGCGTCTCCAAAGCTTTGTTAGGTTGACTTTTCTTTCTAGAAAAAGAATCTTCATATCATCAAAGAGAATTCAGCCATGTGAAAGTCAAAAAACATACTTGATCATTAATATTAAGTATGTTTATATTGAGAAAACTAAATCATACTGATCTGAGTTTATCTAAATATTGTCATCTTAATTAAAATGAATACTAAATATTACTTGGCCAAAAAGTCCTCACATTTTCATCATTATTCCCATTTTGGAAATGAAGAGTGTAGACTAAAAAAATCTCAGAATCGAAGTAAAGAGACAGTTCCATTGATTCTTACCCCGTGCTTTCAATTGTTCACTCACAACATTAGGTCAGGCCTTATTGCTTGGTAAGTAATAAATCATAAAATATAATTTATAATAAACATACAGTATAATTTTGTTTTAAATAGGTAGCCAGAGTTTGCATACCCTAGAAACTAGAAACATTCATTAAATTGTTACTAGAATATTATGTAGAAACTAGAAACTACATGAATGTGTATAAAGGCAAGGAGCTTATTTGTTTTGACCCCTGTGTTCAGCGTGATCTCCTAACGACAACACATTTCTTTAAGCAGCTAGCAAGCAATAAAAGTTTCGCCATCAGTCGTGTTTGAGCTCCCTGACTCAGTGTAGCTGAAAAATGAAGTCCAAGAAAGTTTCCAAAGCTCTGAACGATGTTAGAGTCTGGCTCTTTTATGATCAAGTGATCTTTTCAGCTTTAATGGGAAAAATAAATCATTGTTAAAAGATAATCTTGTCACATGGAAGCCAGAAAGGTGCAATATCCATGATCCGACTTACCAAGAAAAGGCCCTGAGGAATGGGAGAAAAAGCAAATAACACAGTTTTTTCTGTTGTTGTCGCCGCTGTGGTTGATGGTGAGAGTGCAGTTGGCTTAAGGAAATGCCTTGTTTTAAAAACAATCAGAGGGCAATATAAATACACTTAATAGAAAAATGACTGGGCTTGATATAAAGGCTATTTTATAAGAATCAGAAGTTCTGAAATCTTTTTCCAGGTCTTTGTTTGTTTTATCCAATTGCTCATTTCCTGATGAAACTGTCAATTGTTCACATTCTTTCTTTTCTGTTCTTTTATCCAATTTTTGGTAATACAAAAAGCACAGGGAGAGCTACTAAAGCTAATGATTTGATTTGTTTTGCTTTGTGGCGTGAATCTATACGAAAGTAGCTTAGATGTATTTTATAGTTTATATTCAATGGAGCTTACGCTTAGCATGTTCAAAATAAGCAAGTTCATCTCTTTAAGCCAATATTTAGTGTGGATTATTATGCCAATAAGATCTGGGTGAATAAAAATCTGCAAAGTGTAAGACTGCAAATTAATGGGAGAAAAAAACCTCTTCCATTTAAAACACACACAATCATACACACACATATATACACACCCACACACCCAATTAAAATTCTTGGCCATGTAGATTTATGGCATTTAGATATTTTGTTCCTCCTGGTGTAAAAAGTGAAAGAGGATGTCCCTAGAATGTTCCTTTAATTTTTTCCTATAGATGGAAAATATGCTTAAAATCCTGATAAGAAGCAATTTCTTTCACTTCTGACAAATGATTAGAGGTATATTTGTTACTGTTTACTAAGAACTACCAGTCTGAAAATCTCCCGTCTGTTCTTTCTGCAATGCTTTGTGGTTATCCCATTGGCTTATGGGTTTGAGAAGCTGCACAGTTGATTATTTCCTAAAAGGATGCTGGTCTTTCTAGTCCCTTGTATTACAAGGTGAAGGAGAAAGTGTAAGTAACACCACAGAGAGTTTCAACTCATTTGGAGAATGAGGGAAATAAGCCTAGATGTGCAGCCCCAACAAGAGTGCGGTTGTGAGAAGGGGAAACGCAGCCTGGTGGGACTTCCAAGACCCACTGACAAGCGTTCTCAAGATGGTCGTGTGGCATCCCTCATGTTGGGGCTTGTCCTTCGCCAAAGTGCCTTCACATGAAAATATCATCAGGTCACAGATCATTCTGTAGAATCAACTCAATGTCACAGACTGATGACAGGTCGACATCTAAGGTTATGGACCAGCTTTCTTTCGGGGATGCCCTTGTAGAGCAGAAGAGTTGCATCAGCAGAATGCCACTGACAGCTGTCACCAAATACACCACACACGGCAGAGCACTGTTCACTAATGCATCGACAGCCCAGCACATTGAGAATCTTGATGCCTTCCCTGAAGGCTGCAATGGAATATTGTGTTAAAGCAGTTTCTTGGTCCAAACATAGATATATTAAGCCCTACAGAGAACGGTAGTGCCAAGCTTATTCATTACTAACTGCAATGCTTGGTGTTTTCCCAGGCAGCTCTCTTTCTTGAACAGCTTTAGCCAAACTTCTATGACACTTACTAGTACCAGAAAGCAGGTGTAAACATAAAGTCACTAACCAGTGTGTATAGCACAAAAAGACTGATCTCTACTTTCAAAAGGAAGTAATCAATATTTAAGGAATGAAAAAAGCCAAATCGTGGCAGTGGTTTTCAAAACAGGCTCTGAGCAGAGAGGCCTGGGATCTAGCTCCCTCACTTGCCTTGTGACCTTGGAACATTATTTAACATCTCTGAGCCTAGTGTTCTCATCTTTAAAATGGAAACAATAATAGTACCTATTCTAAGGGATAGTAGGAAGGACTGAATTCAATTATAAAAGTAAAGCACTTAGTACAGTGTCTGCCACATAATAAACTGTGGCAATGTTAGCTACTTTTAAAATAATAATAATTAATATTATGACCATCACTAGTTATAATTAAGAAATGCTTTTCAAAAGTTATCACTTTAAGTTAAACTTGTAGGCCATCTAATCTGGAAGTTCAGTAAGGGTATGCAATTCCTACTGGTTTAGTGATTTGAACAGAAAACCAAAACAAATTGAATCATTCACCTGGCATATTCAGCATCACTGATGATTATAACATTCACGAAAGTTAGTGAAATACATAAACTGCAACTGAACTATTCATGAAAATCTCCCAAATGAGTTTTCATTTGTCTACTCTGATGGTGGGGAGGGCTTGTTCATTTCAAACATGTATATTTAGAGCCTTTTAAAAAGAAAACATTGTAGAATATGAGCATGGAAGAGATAAAGGGTGTCAAAACAAAGAGGGTATGCAGCAATCATTCATGTTTCGTTGTTAAATACAAAAAAGAATGCATTGCATTCACATATCACTTTATGGTTTTCATAAAATCATCACCACTTTACTTCACTGCACACATGCACACACACACACACACACGTATGCACAGAGAGGAGAAGGCCATGATGTACACATTCAGCCTCTTTCCATCCTACCACTGATTCTCCTCTAAGTCAGCTCTGCTGTCAGAGACCAGGGTGTATGGAGGAGAACGTATGGTGTTTGTACCAAGGTTATGAGTCCACTCCAAAAATTTCATTCAAATGATAATCTGATTAGCAAAATTTGAGAGAGACTGGTATATGCATTTCTTTTATCATCTAATTAAAGAAACTCCACAACACAACCTGGACAAAACTGCCAGTACCAAAGGTCCTAATGTAGCATAATTTGTGTTGACTGTGTTGCATTCTGACAGTGCTATAAACCAGGAAGACAGTTTACTGACAATTCTGTGCTACCAGATACCAACTCAGGCCTCCGTCCAGCTTTACGTTGTCAACTCTTATGGAAACATGAGCACTTACACAGTCTCAGAGGACGCTGAAGTTTGGATTGCAAAAGACGAGATGGACAGATTTCATGTTTTCATTGCAGATTTTTTTTGCCTTTTCAAACTGCTGAGCATAATTTTTTTTTTAAAGGCAGGAAATGCAACTAGTGTTTGTTTCCACCATGGCTTCTGTTTTGAGATTTCTTCTTTGTAGAAGAAATGTGTTGCCCAGCTGTCTAGAATTCCAATCAGGATATGGTTTCAGTATGAAAAATATTGCAACAGTAATTTTAGCTGGTTATAAATGGGAATGAAAAGAAGGTTGGGCTAGTTTATTCCATTTTTACCCAGAAGGTGTGCTCCGGGTCAGTCTAATGGGGCCAATATGAGTAACTGAGGTAATGTTCAGTTCTGTTTTATTGCCCAGGAAGGAGAGGAATTGTGGAAGGCAAAGGTTCACATTAGCGAGCAAGCAGAACTTCAGAGATCCCAGAAGGGAGCGAGCTGCCCCCTGGTCAAAAGCACTGCAGTCAACACTTAAAAGGTGATTCAACCTGACTTGAACTGATGAAGAATTTAATGATTCTCAGTAATACTACTTCTATGTGCAACACACACATTATTCAAAAAATATTAATTTAAAATTCCTCTATGGAGACCGAGGGCTACTGCTCTTTAATGGAAAGAGATTCAAGGATGATCAGGTGTTCAGAGATTTGTAGAAGACCCTAAAAAATAGTATCCTCTTTTTTTTCATTCCAAGACTTTCAGATTTTAATGTTTGCAAAATATAATCACTGAGTACATTTTACAATATTCTCTCCAAAAGATGGCATTATATCTCTGGATTTTAAACTGAAGTTTAGAAGTTAGATGAGTATGAATTACAGTAAATTTGACTACCAATGAAATAAGAACCCAGGACGGAATTATTTATAATCTGGGCCTTGAAAAATAAGGAGAAATCTACTAGGCAGAAAGCCTGTGTTAGGTGGGGTGGGAAAGGAAACATGAGGATATTGATCAAGTAGAGGGAGGAGAGTATGTGAAGACATTAGTGATACAACAGCATGTAAATATTGGGGTATAGTTGCAAATGTATTGTGAAGGAAATTCAGAGCACCTGAAGCCAGTGAGAAATGAGGGAAGCCAGAGTACAATGACTGTGAATCCTGAAGGCAGAGACACTCTTGACTGTTTTTAGTGAAAGGAAAACTTACCTGTATTAAATAACTACTGTGAGCCATATGTCTAAGACGATGCTACATTCTATCTTATTCATCTCACAAGTGCATTTCCTACCCCGTGCCCTGTCCTGTCTTTACTGATAAAAACAGCAAAGAGTGGTTAAACAAAATGCCGATACATGTTTGATTTTCAGCCTATGAATTATCTGTAACCACATTACGATGCTTTAGTTTCATTGTTTTTCTTCAACATTTTCTAATTTTTTTAATTTTAATTCAGTCTTTTTTTTAAACAACCTCACAAATATCTTATTGTATATCTACCACAAAACAAATATATCTCTTAATATATTTGCCAAAATTTTTGTTTATTTGCAACACTTTTACTATGTATAGTTATCACATATTTGTTCAAAAAAATACAATTGTATAATCTGTTTTCTCAATTCATAGTCTTTTTTTTTTTTTTTTTTTTTTTGACAGAGAGAGTCAGAGAGAGGGATAGATAGGGACAGACAGACAGGAACGGAGAGAGATGAGACACATCAATTTTTCGTTGCGACACTTTAGTTGCTCATTGATTGCTTTCTCATATGTGCCTTGACCGTGGGGCTACAGCAGACCGAGTAACCCTTTGATCAAGCCAGTGACCTTGGGTCCAAGCTGGTGAGCTTTGCTCAAACCAAATGAACCAGCGCTCAAGCTGGTGACCTCAGGGTGGCGAACCTGGATCCTCTGTGTCCCAGTCTGACACTCTATCCACTGCGCCACCGCCTGGCCAGGCTCAGATTTTTTTTAAAGAGAACTTTTAGGTTTACACAGAAAAACAACAGATAATATAGAGTTGCCAGATACCTATGGACTCTTCCTCTTACCACCCCCAGTCGTTTTTCCTTATTGTTAACATCTTGCTTTAGTGTGGTGCATTTGTTACAACAATGGGCCAATACTGATATTTTATTAATAATTGAAGTCCACAGTTTACATTGTTTCACTCTTTGTGTTGTGCATTATATAGATTTTGATAAACATACTGTCATGTGTCCACCATTACAATATCAAAACAAGATGGTTTCATGGCCTTAAAATCCTTGTGTTCACTTATTCATCCCTCTTTCCCTTCCCTGCCACTGAACTTTTACTGTGCATAATTTTGCCTTTCCCAGATTGTCATGCAGTTGGGATAATTCAATATGTAGCCTTTTCAGACTAGTTTTTTTCACTTAGCAATACGTATTTAAGATTCTTCCAAATCTTTTTGTGGCTTGATAACTCATTTCTTTTTATCACTGAATAATATTCCATTATATGGATGTGCCACAGTTTGTTTATATATTCATGTATTGAAGGTCATCTTGGTTGCTTGCAAGTTTTATCAACTATAAATAAAGCTGCTGCAAAAATATGTGTGCCAATTTTTGTGTGGACATAAGTTTTAAACTCATCTGGGTGAATGCCAAGAAATGCAATTGCTATGTATTATGGTAAGAATATCCATACCACATACAAACATAATAAAATATGTTTATTTTCATAAGAAACTGCCAAACCATCTTCCAAAGTGGCTGTACCCACTGTATTTCACCAGCCATGACTGTGAGTTCCTGTTGCTACATATACTTGTCAGCATTTGGAGTTGATAGTGTTTCAGATTTTAGATATTCTAATAGCTGTGTAGTGGTGTCACATTGTTTTAATTTGTTTTTATTTACTGATATATGCATTTCCTAATTTTTAATTTTTACTTATCAATGATTTAGTTTTCTGACATCTGTGATTTTGACTCCTAAATTTTCTACCATTCATTTATTCATTTATTAACATATAATAGATTATGTCTATTATATGCCAATAACACTTTTAGAAGTTAGGTTATTTTTCTTACTTTTACATTTTTATTCTTTTCTTCATTTTTAGTTTGGCATATTCCTTTCATTATTTATTTCACAAAAACTATTAGTTGGTCTTTCTCTCTATGCTATTTATCTTTATGTAAACTATCATTTACTTCTCTGGTAATAATTGTTTACTTTCTTTAACTTTCTCTTTCTTCTTTCAAAACACATTATTATATATTCTGTAGGTAGAGCGTAGAGCACAGTACTAACAGCTGTGGCTGATGCAATGCTGTGAGAATACTCCAGCACCTAAAACCCTCCTAGGCACATGCAGGAGGGAGCTCACCCGCTGTAAGGAAGTGACTCAGCGCCAATCACGCAGCTCCCTGACTTTTCAGCCATTGGCTTTGAAGAACATGCTGTAACACCCTATACGCTGAGCCTGTGTGTATAAGCTAGTTTATTTCCTGAATAAAATGGATCTGCGTCACTGAACCTGGTCTCCAGAGTCGGTTCTCTGAGTCTCCATCGTCCTCACCCCTGGTGGGCCTTGTCCACAATGTTCAAAATGCCTTTGGCATAGAATCTGAAATATTGGTTGAGATAAATCTACTAAAAACTGTTTGAAATAAAGAAATCATTTACCTTGGTTGACAATGAATCTTAGTTTCTGTATTGTTGCCAGATTGCCGCTAACTCGATATATTCCATCAACTTCTAGACCTGAAAATAAAAGGGTATGTTTTATATTTGTTGATATTAAAACTGAAATGGCAAAAAGAAAAGAAAATTAATAAATATGGGAAGAAAGACCATAGTAAATCACCATCAAATATCTCTACCTCACAGAGAAAACACATTTCTAAGTCCTGAATCAAGCAATCTTCAATATTTTAATCCCAAAAACTAATCGTGAAGTTCAATGACAATTAGTGATCAATTAATTTGAGTCTAGTTGAAGCATAAAAGTACAGTAGGCAGCGTGGGATTTTACAGTATAGTTAAGATTCACTCCCAGGAAAAATATAGAAATTAAAAATTTCCTCTCTTTGTCTCCATTCTCTTAAAGATTTTTTATTTATTCATTATAGAGAGGGGGGAAAGAGAGAGAGTGAAAGAAGGGGGGAGGAGCAGGAAGCATCAACTCCCATATGTGCCTTGACCAGGCAAGCCCAGGGTTTTGAACCGGCAACCTCAGCGTTTCCAGGTTGACGCCTTACCCACTGCGCCACCACAGGTCAGGCTGTCTCCATTCTCTTGTTACCTGTTACTCTCTTTCTTCTCTTCCTCCCATTCCTATCCTATCCTATCCTATCCTATCCTATCCTATCCTATCCTATCCTATCCTATCCTATCCTATCCTATCCTATCCTATCCTAACCAATCCTATCCTATCCTATCCTATCCTATCCTATCCTATCCTATCCTAACCAATCCTATCCTATCCTATCCTATCCTATCCTATCCTACCCTATCCTATCCTACCCTACCCTATCCTATCCTATCCTACCCTATCCTATCCTATCCTATCCTAACCAATCCTATCCTATCCTACCCTACCCTATCCTATCCTACCCTACCCTACCCTATCCTATCCTATCCTAACCAATCCTATCCCATCCTACCCTACCCTATCCTATCCTATCCTAACCTATCCTATCCTAACCTATCCTATCCTATCCTATCCTATCCTATCCTATCCTATCCTATTCTATCCTAACCAATCCTATCCTATCCTATCCTATCCCATCCCATCCCATCCCATCCCATCCCATCCCATCCCATCCCATCCCATCCCATCCCATCCCATCCTATCCTATCCTATCCTATCCTATCCTATCCTATCCTATCCTATCCTAACCAATCCTATCCTATCCTATCCTATCCTATCCTATCCTATCCTATCCTATCCTATCCTATCCTATCCTATCCTATCCTGTTCATTCTCATTTTCCATTGTCATTATAATGTAATATGTATTGGTCTGATTAATTCAAACTATAGTATGAAATTTCTATTCCAGATATATAATCATTTTGATAATTTCCAGTGTATTATAGGTAATGGGGTGCTCTGTGATAGGAGGAAAAGATAAAAAAGAATCCTTGACAAAATGGTGAAATTAGTTTTGGATAATTTTAAAGCTGGTTATTTACAATTCAAAAAACTTATGCTGGCAGTGGTTTTGGATAATAATCAACCACTTGTTCTCCACACATCTATTATAGCATCCAATTATTTCCAATACCAAATTATCAAAAAGATGAAGAAACAGGAAAGTGAAAAGAGAAACACTCAAACACTATCATTGTCCCTGAAAATGTTGATATAATTTTCATGGCAGGGAATATATATTCCTTGATGTGTCTAAGCCCTTCAAGAGGCCAGGGTGAGATTCTCAGCCAATGTAGATGTCACCATCTCAGCACTTTCTCACAGGTGGCACAGCACCATAGTTGAACACTGTAACTCACAATCATAAGTATTAAATAAATTGGTAGAGAACAGACTCGTAAACCACAGACAACAGCGTAGTGATTTCTGGGGGAAAGGCGGGATGCTAGGAGGTAAAGGAGGGTATGGAGGGATAAGTGGTGATGGACAGAGACTTGAATTTGGGTGGTGAACACAAAATATATTGTACAGGTTATGTATTATAGAATTTTGCAACTGAAACCTGTATAATATTGTTAATCAGTGTCAACCCAATAAACTCAATTTAAAATATTTTAAAAACAAAAATAAATAAATTGGTAGAAACTATTATTATATAGTGTAACAGAATAAAAGCCTTGTAAAGCTTTTTACTGATCTACAATGAGTTTCTTTATTGCTTTAATATCTCCATATTTACATACTTTATTGTTGAAAATTTTTGTCATTGTGCAAAATATTTCCTCAATGGGTCAGGTAGAATAATGTCATATGTAGCACTGGTATTAATGGCATAATTTAAAAATAATCATTTATTATTTTATTTTATTTTATTTATTTTTACCTTTTAATCACATGATTTTTATAAGACTTTGACTTTTTAGAGCAGTTTTAGGTTTATAGCAAATTGACAAGGAGGGAGGTACAGAGATTTCCTGTATAACCACTGCCCCTCACACTCATAGCCTTTCCCATGATCAACAGTCTCCCACCAGAGTAGGACATTAACTCAACTGGGGAACCTATATTGATACATCATAATCATTCGAAGTCCATTGTTTACATGATGATTTCATCTTGGTGTACATTCTATGTGTTTGAATAAGTGCATAAAGACCTGCATCCATCATTATAGAGTTATACAAAGTATTTTCACTGCCTTAAAACTTCTCCTGCCCCACCTGTGCATCCCACAACGGTTTTTATTCTTCCATGTAATAAACTATAAAGTAACTTGGGATAACATCAATAAAATGGAATAACTATCAACAAATGTATTAATTGGTGTGAGTTTTGTAGTTCTAGAGTAATCTAATAATAAATTACCAAGTCTCTGTTCTTTCCTGAGAACTACAAATATGTGAAGAATTGAAATGAAGTTGGATACTTATTGGTGTGTAAAAAGTGTCTAAGACATACACCTTAATAAAAATCAAACATGTATGTTTTTTTTTCCTGATGCACAAAATAGTTCCATTCTTCAAAAGTTACCCAGTTTGTTTGCTTTTAAGTACACTGTACATTTGACAACTTAAATATGACAGTAATCCTAATTAAAATTTTTTCTACTATTTGATTCCTAGTTTTTCTATGGAATCATGTTGGTCTTCAATTTCTGCACATACCCAGAACTTTATAATTTATTATCCATTTCCTTCTTGTTTTGTTATTATATAGCCCTTGGTACTTAATTTTAAATATAAATTATAAATAGTATGATAAATTTTTTAAAAAATGACAACTTATGCATTCAAGTAAGTATGTCTCTTTCAACGTTTTCCCTGTTGGGAGTATGCTTAATTTTTTTGAACATGTAGTCATTCAGGAAAATATTTTGGAATTCTGTAAAATCACCTATATGGACTCCATATTGTCCATTGAAAAATGTTCATGATGGCAACGTTGGGACCTTTGGTAATACTTTTAGTATTTAGAAGTAGTCACAGGCCATTTAGAACCACAAATGATGAATAATGTCATCTTGCTTGCCAACAAGGAAAGTTTGGCCAAATGAAAGTGGTCCTGATTTTTCCCATTATCAGTTGTTCCAAAGGAATTTGAGAAACAGAATATTTCAGAAAATAAAAACATTAGTGGAATATATAAGACTACATTCTCCCAATAAAAACTCTTGTTTTTAAAGAATTAGTCAAATTAGCCATATTAAAATGATTAAAGATGAGGTGTCAACATCTAGTACAATAAAAATGAGGAAATTTACTATATACATTTTTATTTCTTATATTTTTAAATTTTTATTAATTTTAATTTATTGTGTTAACATGGATTCAACTGTCCCACTAAATATAACACCCACTCCCCCCACCATGTTCCCCATTACACCCCCTTTGCACCCCTCCCCCTAAATCCCTCCCCCCCTTCCTCTAAGATTTGCTGTCCTCTATTCTGCATCTATGTGTTATGTATTTTTAATTTCACTGATTCATTCACCTTTTCTGATTCCATCCCCTCATCCCCCTTCCCTCTGACAGTTGTCCTCTGGTCTCTGTGACCCTGCTTCTGCCTCTATTCTGTTCCTCAGTTCACTTTGTTTATTCGATTCTGCATATAAGTGAGATCATATGATATTTGTCTTTCTCTGCCTGACTTATTTCACTTAACATAATAATCTCCAGGTCCATCCACGCTGTCACAAAAGGTAAGATTTCCTTCTTTTTCATGGCTGTGTAGTATTCTATTGTGTATATGTACCACTGCTTTTTAATCCACACGTCCACTGACAGACACTTGGGTTGTTTCCAGACCTTGGCTATTGTAACAATGCTGCAATAAACATGGGAATGCATATCTTCTTTTGAATCAGTGATTTTATATTCTTAGAATATATCCCTAAAAGTGGGATAGCTGGGTCAAAAGGCCCATTTTTAATTTTTTGAGGAAACACCACATTGTTTTCCATGATGGCTGTACAAGTCTCCATTCCCACCGCAGTGCAGGAGGGTTCCCTTTTCTCCACATGCTCGCCAGCACTAATTGTGTGTTGACTTGTTAATGTGCACCATTCTGACAGTAGTGAGGTGGTATCTCATTGTGGTATTAATTTGAATTTCTCTGATTAGTGACACTGAACATTTTTTCATATGCTCATTAGCCATCTGTATGTCCTCTTTGGAGAAGTGTCCATTCAGTTCTTTTGCCCATTTTTTAATTGGATGGTTTACCTTCCTCAACACCTTCCTGGTGTTGAGGTCTTTATAAATTTTGGTTATTAACCCCTTTTCAGATGTATTGGTGAATATGTTCTCCCATTGTATGTGTTGTCTTTTTATTTTGTTCATGGTGTCTTCTGCTATGCAAAAGCTTTTTAGTTTGATATAGTCTTATTTGTTTATTTTGTCCTTTATTTCACTTGCCCATGGAGATAAATCAGCCAAAATATTGATACTAGAGATATCAGGGAATTTACTGCCTATGAATTCTTCCAAGATGTTTATGGTTTCACGACATACATTTAAGTATTTTATCCATTTTAAGTTTATTTTTGTGAATGGTATAAGTTGGTGGTCTAGTATTTTTTTGCAGGTAGCTGTCCAATTTTCCCAACACCATTTATTAAAGAGACTGCCTTTACTCCACTGTATGTTCTTACCTCCTTTGTTAAATATCAATTGACTGTAAAGGCGTGGGTTTATTTCTGGGTTCTCTGTTCTGTTTCATTAATCTGTATGCCTGTTCTTATGCCAGTACCAAGCTGTTTTGATTACAATGGGCTTGTAGTATAACTTGATATTAGGAAGTGTGATACCTCCCACTTTACTCTTCATTTTCAAGATTGCTGAGGTTATTCATGTTCTTTTTTGGTTCCATATAAATTTTTGAAATATTCTAGATCTGTGAAGTATGCTATTGATATTTTAATAGGAATTGCATTGAATTTATATTGCTTTTGGCAATATAGACATTTTAATGATGTTTATTCTTCCTATTCATGAACACAATATATGCTTCCACTTGTTTGTATCTTCCTTGATTTCTTTTTTTAATGTCTTAAAATATTCCGAGTACAAGTCTATTAGCTCCTTGGTTAAATTTACTCCTAGGTACTTTATTTTGTTGTTGTTGCAATAATGAAGGGGATTGTTTCCTTAATTTCTCTTTCAGACAGTTCATTGTTGGTATATAAAAATGTCACTGATTTCTGAATATTAATTTTATATTATGTCACCTTGCAGAATTCATTTATCAGGTATAGTAGTTTTTTGACTGAGACTTTAGGGTTTTCTATATACAATATCATATCATCTGCAAATAATGATAGTTTTACTTCTTCTTTTCCAATTTGGATGCCTTTTATTTCTTCTTCTTGTCTGACTGATCTGGCTAGGACTTCCAGAACTATGTTGAATAAGAGTGGTGAAAGGGGGCACCACTGCCTTTTTCTTGATCTTAGGGTAATTGCTTTTAATATTTTTTTGATTAATTTTAATGGGGTGAAATTGGTAAATCAGGGTACATATGTTCAGAGAAAACATCTCTAGGTTATTTTGACATTTGATTATTCTGCATTCCCACAATTCAAAGTCCAATTGTCTTCCATCACCTTCTAGCTGATTTTCTTTGTGTCCCTCCCCTACCCCAACCCCCTCCCTCTTCTCCCCCCAACCTGTAACCCCCACATTCTTGTCCATGTCTCTGAGTCTCATTTTTATGTCCCACCTATGTATGGAATCATATAGTTCTTAGTTTTTTCTGATTTACTTATTTTGCTCAGTATAATGTTATCAAGGTACATCCATGTTGTTGTAAATGATCCGATGTCATCATTTCTTATGACTGAGTAGTATTCCATAGTATATATGTACCAAAGCTTTTTAATCCACTTGTCCACTGATGGACACTTGGGCTGTTTCCAGATCTTCGCTATTGTGAACAATGCTGCCATAAACATGGGGGTGCATTTCTTCTTTTCAAACAGTGCTATGGTGTTCTTGGGGTATATTCCTAACAGTGGTATAGCTGGGTCAAAAGGCAGTTCGATATTTAATTTCTTGAGGAATCTCCATACTGTTTTCCACAGTGGCTGCACCAGTCTGCATTCCCACCAGCAGTGCAGGAGGGTTCCCTTTTCTCCACATCCTCGCCAGCACTTATTCTGTGTTGTTTTGTTGATGAGCGCCATTCTGACTGGTGTGAGGAGATATCTCATTGTGGTTTTAATTTGCATTTCTCTAATGATTAGTGATGTTGAGCATTTTTTCATATGCCTATTGGCCATCTGTATGTCTTCTTTGGAGAAGTGTCTATTCATTTGTTTTGCCCATTTTTGGATTGAATTGTTTGTCTTCCTGGAATTAAGTTTTACAAGTTCTTTATAAATTTTGGTTATTAACCCCTATTAGATGCATTGTCAAATATATTCTCCCATTGTGTAGTTTGTCTTTTTATTCTGTTCTTATTGTCTTTAGCTGTGCAGAAGCTTTTTAGTTTGATAAAGTCCCATTTGTTTATCCTGTCTTTTATTTCACTTGCCTGTGGAGATGAATCGGCAAATATATTGCTGCGAGAGGTGTCAGAGAGCTTACTGTCTATGTTTTCTTCTAAGATGCTTATACTTTTACGGCTTACATTTAAGTCTTTATCCATTTTGAGTTTATTTTTGTGAATGGTATAAGTTGGTGGTCTAGTTTCATTTTTTTGTAGGTAGCTGTCCAATTTTCCCAACATCATTTGTTGAAGAGGCTGTCTTTACTCCAATGTATGCTCTTACATCCTTTGTCAAATATCAGTTGTATATAAAAGTGTGGGTTTATTTCTGGGTTCTCAGTTCTGTTCTATTGATCTATATGCCCGTTCTTATGCCAATACTAGGCTGTTTTGAGTATAACTTGATATCTGGACGTGTGATACCTCCCACTTTATTCTTCCTTTTCAAGATTGCTGAGGCTATTCATGTTCTTTTTTGGTTACATATAATTTTTTTGAATATGTGTTCTATATCTCTGAAGTAAGTCATTGGTATTTTAATTGGTATTGTATTGAATTTATAAATTGCTTTGGGTAATATAGACATTTTAATGATGTTTATTTTTCCTAACCATGAACACAGTATATGCTTCCACTTGTTTGTATCTTCCCTGATTTCTTTCATCAATGTTTTATAATTTTCCGAGTACAAGTCTTTAATCTCCCTGGTTAAATTTATTCCTAAGTCCTTTATTTTTTTGGTTGCAATAGTAAAGGGAATTGATTTCTTAATTTCTCTTTCTGAAAGTTCATTGTTAGTGTATAAAAATGCCTCTGATTTCTCAGTATTAATTTTATATCCTGCCACCTTGCTGAAATCATTTATCAGGTCTAGCAGTTTTTTTTACTGCGACTTTAGGGTTTTCTATATACAATATCATATCATCTGCAAATAATGATAGTTTTACTTCCAATTAGTCTTTTCTAATTGGATACCTTTTATTTCTTTTTCTTGTCTGATTGCTGTGGCTAGGACTTCCAGAACTATGTTGAATAAGAGTGGTGAAAGGGGGCACCCCTGCCTTGTTCCTGATCTTAAGGGGATTGCTTTTAATTTTTGCCCATTGAGTATGATGTTGGCTGTGAGTTTGTCATAGATGGCCTTTATCATGTTGAGATATGTTCCCTGTATTCCCACTTTGCTGAGAGTTTTGATCATGAGTGGGTGCTGGATTTTATCAAATGCTTTTTCTGCATCTGTTGAAATTATCATGTGGTTTTTCTCCTTCCTTTTGTTTATGTGATGAATCACATTGATTGATTTTTGAAGTTGTACCGGCCTTGCCTCCCCAGAATAAATCCAACTTGATCATGGTATATGATTTTTTTCATATATTGCTGGATCTGGTTTGCTAATATTTTGTTGAAGATTTTTGCATCTACATTCATCAGGGATATTGGCTTATAATTTTCTTTCTTTATGTTGTTTTTGCCTGGTTTTGGAATTAGAATTATGCTCGCCTCATAAAAGGAGCTTGGAAGTCTTCCTTCCTCTTAAATTTTTTGAAATTGCTTGAGAAGAATAGGAGTTAGTTCTTCTTTGAATATTTGGTAGAATTCACCTGTGAAGCCATCAGTCCCAGGACTTTTCTTTTTGGGGAGATTTTGATAACTGTTTCAATCTCATTTGTTGTAATTGGTCCGTTTAGGTTTTCTGATTCTTCCAGATTAATTTTTGGAAGATTATATGTTTCAAGGAATTTGTCCATTTCATCTAGGTTGTCTAGTTTTTTGGCATACAGTTCTTCATAGTATTTTCTTACAATATTTTGTATTTCTGTTGTGTCAGTTTTTATTTCTCCACTCTCATTTCTAATTTTATTTATTTGAATCCTCTCTCTTTTTTTCTTGGTGAGTCTCTTTAAAGGTTCATCGATCTTGTTTACCTTTTCAAAGAACCAGCTCCTGCTTTCATTGATCCTCTGTATTGTTTCTTTTGCCTCTATGTCATTTATTTCTGTTCTGATCTTTATTATTTCCTTCTTTCTACTAGCTCTGGGCTTTACTTGCTGTTCTTTTTCTAGTTCTTTTAGATGTAGGGTCAAGTTGTTTATTTGAGCTTTTTCTAGCTTCTTAAGGTATGCCTGTAAAGCTATGAACTTTCCTCTCAGGACTGCTTTTGCTGTGTCTCATAAATTTTGAGTTGATGTATGCTCGTTATCGTTTGTTTCTAGGAATTTTTAAATTTCTTCTTTGATCATTGTTTACCCATTTGTTATTTAATAACATGCTATTTAGTTTCCATGTGTTTGAGTATTTTTCAGTTTTTCTGTTGATTTGTGAATATTGTACCAGATGCCACTGGAATAAATCCCACTTGATCATGATTTATGATTTTTTTAAATGTATTGCTGAATCTGGTTTGCTAATATTTAGTTGAGAATTTTATCATCTAATCTACCAGTATGTTCCTCAGGGGTATTGGCCTATAGTTTTCTTTGTAGTGTTTTTACCTGGTTTTGGAATGAGGATAATGTTTTCCTCATAAAAGGAGCTTGGAAGTCTTTCCTCCTCTTATATTTTTTGAAATAGCTTGAGAAGGATAAGTGTTAGTTCTTCTTTGAATGTTTGGTAAAATTTGCCTGTGAAGCCATCCAGTCCAGGACTTTTGTTTGCTGGGAGTTTTTTGATAACTGTTTCAATTTCATTTGTTGTAATTGGTCTGTTTAAGTTTTCTGATTCTTCTAGATTGAGTTTTGGAAGATTGTATGTTTCTAGGCATTTTTCCATTTCATCTAGATAGTCCAATTTTTTGGCATACAGATCTTCACAGTATTTTCTTACAATGCTTTGTATTTCTGCAGTGTCAGTTGTTATTTCTTCACTTTAAATTTTAATTTTATTTATTTGAGTCCTCTCTCTTTTTTTCTTGATGAGTCTGGTTAAAGGTTCATCAATCTTGTTTACCTTTTCAAAGAGCCAGGTCTTGATTTCATTGATTTTTTTTTATCACTATGTCATTTATTTCCACCCTGATCTTTATTATTTTCTTCCTTCTACTTCCTTGGGGTTTTATTTGTTGTTCTTTTTCTAGTTCTTTTAGGTGCAGGGCTAAGTTGTTTATTTGAGCTTTATCTTACTTCTTAAGGTATGCCTGTAATGCTATGAACTTCCCTCTCAGTACTGCTTTTGCTGTGTCCCATAAATTTTAAGTTGTTGTATATTCATTTTTATTTCAAGAAAATATTTTATTTCTTTTTTGTTCTCATTGTTAACCCATTTGTTATTAAATAACATGCTATTTAGCCTCCAAGTGTTTGAATGTTTTTCAATTGTAGTTGATTTTTAGTTTCATGCCATTGTGATCAGAGAAGATACTTGATATGACTTCAATCATCTTAAATTTATTGAGACTTGTTTTGTGTCCTAAAATCATGTGGCCTATCCTAGAGAATGTACCATAAGCACTTGTAAAAAATGTATATTCTGCTGCTTGGGGTGAAAAGTTTTGAAGATATCAATTAAATCTAGTTGATCCAGGGTGTCATTTAAGGCTGCTTTTTCTTTGTTAATTTTCTGTCTGGAGGATCTATCCATTAATGTTAGTGGGGTATTAAAATGTCCTATTATAGTATTGCTGTTGATCTTGCCCTTTCTGTCCATCAATATTTATATATGTAGGTGCTCCTGTATTAGGCACATAAATATTTAGAATGGTTATATCTTCCTGTTGGATTGTTCCCTTTATCATTATGTAGTGACCTTCTTTATCTCTTACTATATATAGCCTTTGTTTTAAAGTCTATTTTGTCAGATATAAGTATTGCTACTTCAGTGGGCTTATTTATTTATTTTTTGCATTTGCATGAAATACTTTTTTCTATTCCTTCAATTTCAGTCCATGAGTATCTTTTATTCTGAGGTGGGTCTCTTGTAGACAGTACAGATCCTGTTTTCTTATCCACATAGCTACCCTATGTCTTTTGATTGGAGCATTTAATGCATTTACATTTAAGGTTATTATTGATATGTTTTATTTTATTGCCATTTTATTCTTTAAATCTACAATCCTCTTTTTCTCGATTTCTTTTTTTTCCCTTTGCTTTTTTTACAGCAGACCCTTTAACATTTCTTGCATACTGGTTTGGTTATTATGAATTCATTGAGTTTTTATTTTTTTGTTTTGGTCTGGGAAGCTTTTTATTTCTCCTTCAATTTTAAATCATAACCTTGCTGGATAAGGTAGTCTTGGTTGTAGGTTCTTGTTTTGCAACACTTTGAGTATTTCTTGCCAATTCCTTCTGAACTCAAGTGTTTCTGTTGAGAAGTTCGATGTCATCCTTATTGGGGCTCCTCTGTAGGTAATTAACTGCTTTTCACTTGCTGTTTTTAGTATTCTTTCATTGTCTCTTAACTTTGGCATTTTAATTATGATGTGTCTTGGTGTAGGCCTCCCTGAATTCCTTCTTAATGGGGCTCTCTGCTTCTTGAACTTGTGTGAGTTTTTTCTTTTTTATATGAGGGAAATTTTCAGCTATGATTTCTTCAAACAGGTTCTCTATCTTTTGTTCGTTTTCTTCTCCTTCAGGAACCCATATGAGGTGGATGTTTTTTCTCTTCATGTTGTCACAGAAGTCTCTTAGAGTTTCCTTAGCCTTTTTGAGTCTCTTTTCTTTGAGCTCTACCTCTCTGCTTATGTTTATCTTGTCTTCCAAATTGCTGATTCAATCCTCCACTTTATCCAGTCTGATGTTGACTCTTTTTAGTTCAGTCTTCATTTCTGATATTGTAGTTGTTATTTCTGATTGGTTCTTTTTTATTATTTCAATGTCCTTTTTGATGCTTGCTATCTCTTTATTTAGGGGCTCATCATGTCCATTCTTCATTGCTCTAAAACCTTTGAGCATACTAAAAATCATTATTTTAAACTCTGCATATGGTAGTTTTGTTACTTTCATCTCATTCAGTTCTTTTTCTGTGGATTTCTCTAGTTGATTCATTTGGGTTGGTGTTCTTTGTCTGCCCATTTTGTCTGTATATTAGGTAGTGCTGTCTGACTGAAAATTTTGTGGTACTGACCTCCAGGCCACCTGTTTTCCTTGTTCTAGAAGTGCTTTTTTAGGGTACTATTTTCCCTCCTGTTGTGAGTATTGAATGCAGTTGGTCCTTTCATGGGTATGGTTATTCCTTCAGGTTGACTGGCTTTATGGGTCAACCTTGATCATGTGTTTTACACACTGTGCAATGTTTGTCTTGTTGGATGTATCTATTCTTCGTTTTTTCTGGTGCTTGCTAGACTCCTCCTTTAGGCATGCTGCTTGTGTAGCTAGCTGAGTCTAGGGTTGGTGCTGTCTGCCACACACAACCAATTGTGTTGGTTCTATATATTTTTTGGTTGGCATATGCTGTTGTTTGTAACCCATTGTGGGCTACCTGTCTGCAGTTACTACTCTTTAAGCTGTTTGTGTCTGCGTTTTCTGTGCCTGGGTAGTGTGGGAGGGGCCAACTTATGTATAAAGATCAGCTTCCTCTTGCTTAGAGATGACAGCAGCTCTGTAAAATTCCCAAGCTCCATAAGATTTGCCTCCACTTTTCAGCTGCTCCACTTCCTCTTGTAGCTACTTGGTCTTCCCACAGAGTCTTCTGTAGAAAGACTGTAAGGTGGGCTCAGACTGGTCCCATCCCACCAACCCCTTTATAGATTACAAGCTTGTGGGAGCAGTTATCTGAGGTTGGAAATACAACGTTAGTGGGACCCAGTAATTCAGGGCTTTCTTGGTCAGGAATGTGTCCCCTACTCCAAAGCCTAACCCCTCAGCCACTTCTGGATACTGAAATTTTATTTCTCGCCAACAAGGTGAGCAGCAGGTTTAGATTGAGTTGGGATGACAGTCCCCTCTGAAGCAGTTTTTACAGCTGGTGAGACCCTGGCCTCAGGGAGGAAGCCTGAGAGAGTCCTATCCTGGGCCTGACTGTGCTCCTCCAAAAAATGGCTAAGCCCCTTGACTAGATCAACAATAGGCTCATGGACCCACAGTTTAAATGTCTATGCTCCAAGCCTCTCTCTGTCCCCCCTGTGGAATCTAGCCCAGCAGGATAGGATATCCAGCACCCAGGCTGGCTGACTGTGAAGCTCCAACTTATACAATGCACATGAGCCACTGTGCCAGTGCTGATCACAGAGAGCAGAACTCACTTCAGCTGGGTCAGGTGTGAGGAGCCTTTCCTTAGCATTTCACTTTAGCAAGGGTTGTAGGTCCTGAACTGATGCTCTCTGCAGCTGGTTACTGGATGTGCCAGCCCTGGGCCTCCCTGGCAGGAACCTGGTGCAGACCAATGGGAGACACTGCCCATGACTGGCTTTCAGCAACCTTCTTAGAGCTACAAGCAACCCAGAGTCTGTGCTGCCCCTGCTGGGCCCAGGTGTTCATGGAAATACAAAGATGCACATCTACTATATGCTGGCTTTCACCCACTCTAGGCCTGAGGGAAGGTCCACTTAAAAAGCCAAGGTTCCCTGAGTACTGCCTCCTGCAGCCTCTGTCTGCTAGCTGCTTGTTGGACTCAGCCACTGAAAAAAACCTCTGGTAGAGTCTAGAGCCTGCTGGAATGCAAAGATTAGGAAGGGTGGTGGATATGGCCCAGCCCCTCGACCTCAGGTGTCAGTCTGTCCAGACCTTTTTTCACAGACCTCAGTAGGTGTGGCCCCAGAAGTCCAGTGGGTGTGGGCTCTGAGACCCAGAAGTGTGGTCTGTGCACAGTCGGGACACTTTCTAGAGTCTGCTGCAAGGTAGAATTACCATTCTTAGAGTCAAGAGCATACTGTGGAAAGTTTCAGCCTCAGCACCAGAAAACTGAGTCACTGACATACCCCCGCTTCCTGGCCTCTCAGAACAGATCCATCACCATGACTGGAGTAAGAGAAATTCCTGAGGGTGAGGCTGTTGCTTTTCATCAAGCTGATGCCACTCAGAGGGGACCACTCCACCCAAGAAATATGGCAACTACAGTATTGGAGAATGACTCAGAATAGGGGCTCCGGTGGCTGTCCCCATGGTGTCTCTCTCTGGGCCTCCAACTTCACACTCTTCTCATGCAACTTTAGTCCTCTCAGCTCTCCCTCTGCCGGAGCCCTGGGTAAGTGGCTGTGAATGAGATTTTCTGCGCAGGCCTTTTAAGACAAAATCTCTGAGAGCTCTGTCTCTTTCTTGCAGACAGAAAACCAGCTCTTTTCACCTCCAAATGCTATGTTGGTGCCTCTTCTAAGCTCTGGGTCTCTATCTAGGCTGGGGCTCTTGGCCTGGAGCTGAGGACTCACGCCTCTCAGGCGACCCTCCCCGCAGTGAGAGTGCCTCTGGACCCTCAGCCACCACTCACTCTTGAGAGCGAGGCAGCCCTTTCCACGTCTCCACCCTTCGTACCAGTCTCGGTGTGGCTTCTGCTGTGATCTTTGGTTATAGAGTCCTCTTTGTTTAGTCCAAAGTTGGTTTTTCAAGATGATTGTTCTTAAATTAAGTTGTAATCTAATTTGGTCCTAGGAGGTGGCAGTTGGAATGTCAGCCTACTCCATCCTTATCTTGAAATCTTCAAAATTGAGTTTTTACTTACACAAGAAACATATGAATATTTTGGTTTTCATCAGCTGGAGGTCTTCATAGGAGGTCATTGGCCCTCCTGTGCAGCTTCCATGTGCTACAGGCTCCCACCTGTCACTATATACATTTTTGTACTTTTTTGTATTTTTCTGAAGTGAGAAGCAGGGAGGCAGATAGACAGACTCCTGCATGCACCTGACTGGGATCCACCTGGCATACTCACTAGAGGGCGATGTTCTGCCCATCTGGGGTGTTGCTCTGTTGCAGCGGGAGCTATTCTAGTGCCTGAGGCAGAGGCCATGGAGTGCCCGGGCCTAAGTGCCCGGGCCATCTTTGCTCCAATGGAGCCTTGGCTGTGGGAAGGGAAGAGAGAGATAGAGAGAAAGAAGAGAGGGAGGATAGAGAAGCATATGGGTGCTTTTCTTGTGTGCCCTGGCTAAAAATCAAACCTGGGACTTCCACATGTCAGGCCAATGTTCTACCACTGAGCCAACTGGCCAGGGTCTATATACATTTTTAATACTAACTTTTGTTTTTCTAAATAGCAAGATTCTTATCAGAGGTTACCATATTTCCCCATGTATAAGACACTCCCATGTATAAAACACACCTTAACACTTTGAGTAGTGAGTTTTGTTCTTGCTTGCTGACCCCAGGGAGTGAGTTTGTTTTTCAAAATATGAAATTAGTTTCAGTTAATTTTGTTAATATCAAATCATGTTTGTTTGATAACCAACTTATGGAAACAAGAAGAACATACATTTGCCTTTTTTAAATGTTGTCTTATACATTTTTAAAATAAAAATTTTTGTTATCTCATGCAATTCTCACTCAAAGTTTAAAGATGTACATGTATGATCATAATCTGTATGGTCAGGAGGCATGAGGACATACATGAATGTTCATACTACTCAAAGGGTTAACTTTGGGACCCGAAACTTGAAAAAAAAATGTATTGCATAAAGTTATTGAACTCAAATTTTATTCATCAAAACATTCATACAACTCCTCAAAAAGCATGAAAAAGCCAGACATCCAAGAATAAACTACAACCACTGTATAAGGCACACTGGTTTTTAGACTCTAATTTCTTTTTAAAGGATGTGTCTTATACATGGGAAATACAGTAATAGTAAATGAAATTACTTGAATTTCAATGTATTTTTATTGTAAATAAGTTTTTTTCATTTTTCTTTTATTCTTTTTTTTTTTTTTCCGTGAGAGGAATGGAGAGATAGTAAGGCAGACCTCTGCGTGTGTCCTGACTGGGATCTAACCAGCGCCTCGACCTGTGGCTGGTGTTCAAGTGCAGTCATCCCTCGCCATATCATGGTTCACTTTTTATGGTCTTACTATATTGTGGATTTTTAAATTGTATATATCTAATTTTGTATTGTGAATTTTTTTGCTATATCGTGGGATTTTGCAGTATATAGGTATTTTTGTATATGTATTATTTTAATTATTTTTGCAGTAAAATAAGAAAAATAAATGTGGGAAAGCATAATAACAGTGTGGGAAAGGTTTATAAGAGTATAGGGAGTGTTTATAAAGTCTTAAAATATATATAAATAATAAAATAAATATAAGGTCACTACTTCGTGGATTTTCACCTATCGTGGGGGGTTCTGGAATCTTACCCCCATGAAACAAGGGACCACTGTACCAAGCTATTTTTAGTGCCTAAGGCTGACATGCTCTGACCAACACAGCTATTCTCAGTACCTGGGGCCACTCGAATCAGTTGAGCCACTGGCTGCAAGAAGGGAAAAGGGTAATAAGGGGGAGGGTGGGAAGAAGCAAATGGTTACTTCTGTGTGCCCTGACTGGGAGTTGAACCCGTACATAGGTATGCCAGCTGATGCTCTATCCACTAAACAACTAGTCAGGGTCAATAAGGACCTTTCTTAAACCTCACTTTAATATTCATGTCTCTTTATATGAGGTGTAAAATCAAGTGTATTTCTATTTTGAAGCTGGGATTTTTCCTTTCTTAATATTATTTTATGTTGAAATGCCTATGTTGTCTAGAGTTATAAACTTGAATTTCAATGACTGAAATTCTTTAGTATCCAAAGTCCTTTGTTTTCCTTCTTATACAAATTTAAAGTCACAACATAAGAAGTTAAGAAGTGCCCCTTTGGTCTTCAATAAATTTCAGTGGAAGGTTTTATTTTATTTTATTTTTTTAAGTGCAGTAATAGAAAACATTTGAAAGAGCAGTATGGGTTAGATATATTATGTATGAGCAATTGAAAAGCACTATACTGTTTAAGCAAAGCAGCCTCATCCTAAATTAATAACCCAATTTTCTTTTGGGATAAAAGGAGGGAGGGCTAGGAATGACGACAGGGAAGGTAACTCAGACCAGTGCCACTACTATAGTTATAGAACTCAGTCAAAGCAGAGAAACTGCTTTGAGGGTTAACTTAAAAACCAGAAAGTAAAAGGGAGTAAAGCGAAACATACTGGATGCAATTTGAATCTAACTTGACACAACTTCCTAGCTCTTTAGATTCAGAGATATCGATACTATTTATCTTGCAAGGGATAACAGTCTTTGACATTAGTGGCTCCTACTTTAAAGGGCTCACGCTCCCCTGCTATCATAATTTTTAAATTACACAAATACAGTGAAAATGACAAAGTACATATTAAAAAGGAGTATATTACATTTTGCAAAATAATCTGGAACATATCAGTGAATTTTAGCAGTTATAAATTATATAGGGACAGTCTTGAAGTTGATTAGCTTTCCCCTCTATGGTTCAGAGAATGGCAGACCCAAAGTCCTGGGAATGTTACCCAAATTACAATGATTCACGTGCCATCCTCTTTTTGCTCCGAGAACTTTAAAAGTTCTGCCAAACCAAACCACTGTAAATTGGCAGATTTGGACATCCTTTTCATGACCACATTATCCATGTTGGATTGGAAACTACTTATTTTGGAAATATAATTAGACCTCTTATGATTTTTAAATGAGCAATGTCTTCAAGGTATCCATGTTGTACTTTGGTGACGTTTGGAGAAAAATCACTTTGTGAGGTACTTCTTTCAAGACAATATTATGACTGTGAATGTTGATAGGAATCTTGCCTTTTATGCTAAAAATACTTTGGGAACACGATCAAACTAAAGTCATTTTACATCTAAAAAAATTCAGACCATCATTAACGACAGCAATGAAAAATATCTCTGAAGAAATCCACACTCACCAAAATGTGGATTTTGTTCACAGCTGGTTGACCTTAAGTTTCAAAATAGTGTTTATCACTGACAGGAGTCACCAGGTATTGCTGTAGGAGTTTTCAAAAGCATTTCTAGCCCTTTTCTTCTGAAGAAGGTTAGAGTAGAATAGACACACAATTAGGAGTTATTAGACCAAATGGTGGTCTGAACCAATGGAAAGAATGCCGCTGTCGTAATTCCCACCATAAATTTAAGACACTTTTCCAAAAAGAAATGCAAGAGACCAGCACTGTTTCCAGAATTGACTAGCTTATATATGGGTGGTTTATAACAATGTAGACTAGCCTGTTAAAAATCATTGCTAACTCTGGATTAGGTCGCATTCTTGGTAGCTTGAACGATGGATAAACCACGGAGATGTGGTGTTTGAGCCTGGTTGAGAGGTGTGCCTCCAAGTCTGTCTGTTTTTTTCTGGGAACATAAAAAAATGCATTTGAACCTCTGGAGTCTGAAATGTGGGCTGGAAATGTGCACAAAGTGTCCCTCTCTTGAAATTTATGACACTTCCTAATTCCCAGGAGACCAGAGCTACTGCAAGAACAGTCATTCTCGCAATACTTTGGTCTTCAGTTTTTTCCTCTGGTAAGAACCACTGAGCACAGGAATACCCAGACTACCCCAAAGATACTGCATAATTCTTCCTCAGTCTTTCTGGAGGTCTTGCTTGGGTTTAGAGCTGAATACGAGGGGAAGTTTTGTGCCCTTTAGAATGGCACCCATTTCCTTCTCTAAATTATTGTTTCCAATCTTTAACTGTTCACGCATTTTAAATTCAATGACTGATTGCCTGCAAACTACTACCTTCTTTATTAGATCCAGCTAATAACACTGTTTTATCTTTTTCCAAACAGCTCCAAATATATGGGAAAGATTTATATAGGCGGATGGGGATCCTCAAACCCCTCAGCGAGATCTTCTGAGCATGGCTTTTAAGAATACCTAGAGGCAGAAAAAGCCCAATAGAGATCAGGGGAACTACCAGCTTTTAGGATACACCCTTAAAGGCTCCAATACCCCAAAGGGGTCTCATAGGATGCCATCTGGATCCTGCTTCAATAGTGGAAAGGAAGGTCATTGAGCTAAAGCCTGCCAGGCTTACAAGCCTCTGCTGTGAGGAAACAGGGACACTGGAAGGTAGGCTTCCCCCTCGCTCCTCTAAGGGAGGATTCAATCTCTTCCAGCCCTGCTCCAGCCACCTATGACCTAACCTTGCCCAGAAAGCTGGGGTTTGCCACTGAAGGCTGAAGGTGCCCAGGGCCGTCGGCCCCATCTACAACACTGTGGATGAGCCTAGGGTATTTCTTCCAAGAAGCAGGTAAACTGATCTCATTTGCACAAGGGCCACTTAACTATGTTTTGCCTGAATAGTCAGGTGTTTTATTCTTCCCTCAAAGATCTCTGTTGTGGGTGTTGATAGTCCTATTTTCTGCTGCTTTGCTTAATATATAGTGTTTCCTTTATCCCTCCTACCTCAATGCCCCACTCATATTTCAGGCTGGGACCTACTCCTAATTTAGAGCTCTTTCTCCCTTTTGCCAACTTCTATTATGAATCTACCTTTGCCACCCAGCTTAGTGTATCCCAAGGTTCTCTTTACCATGCCACAGTCGCAGAGCTCCAGGGAAAAGCAACCTGGTCTCATCTCTCCAGGTAGAGCAGAACAGAAGCTCCATATCCACGCATGCTGAAAATGGCTTTTCCAGTCTACCTGAATCCTTACCAGCTAGAAGCAGCAGTCATTGGGACTTGGACATGAGCTGCAAAGTATAGAATGGTGACAACTCCAGTGCCATGCGGACTTTTCCTGGATGTGGACTTTTCCTGGACTCCTGCTCCCTGTGACAGCTCCTAACAGACTGAACTGTGGTTGGGTTGCATTTTTCAGGGATTTGGCATGGTGATGGGGCCAACTTGGATTTGGTGAACATGTTAAGGACACTACTCTTTTATGGATGCTTGCTGTATTGGCCAAGAGTTTGCTTAAAGGCTTTTAATCACTGTAAAAAAAATAGAAGACTGGATAAAGAAGATGGGGCACATATACACCATGGTATACTATTCAGCAGAAGAAATGATGACATTGGATCACTTACAGCAGAAAGGTGGAATCTTGATAACATTATGCGGAGTGAAATAAGTGAATGAGAAAAAAACAAGAACTGTAGGATTCCATACATTGTTGGGACATAAAAACGAGACTAAGAGACATGGACAGAAGTGTGGTGGTTACAGGGGTTGGGGGGAGGGAAGGAGGGAGAGAAGGAGGGGGGGTACAAAGAAAACTGGATAGAGGGTGACGGAGGACGATCTCTCTTTGGGTGATGGGTATGCAACAGAACTAAATGACAAGATAACCTGGAAATGTTTTATTTGAATATATGTACCCTGATTTATTGATGTCACCCCATTAAAATAAAAATTTATTTATAAAAAAAATTCAGTGACTGAGAGTATAGAATGTAATTTGAATTTCTAGATTTCATTTCAACTCTGTCTCAATGGCTTGTATCTACACTGTGTCTGTTGCTGACTTGACTTTACTACTAATTTCTTGGGAGATCTTATTCTTCAAGAATGATTACCTTAGGAAATAGTTGATACAATTCTGATTTTCAAACAAGAATAATTTTATTCTATATAAAAATATTACGACTTTATAATAACCATTTAAGTATTTTTTTTACCATACAGACAGTGCAATTCTTTGATAATAATAAAAATTAAACTACACAAAAGAGTATACAATGAAAACTAAGTGCCTACCCTATCCTGTTGTTTAAAGATAGTCATTGTTAACAGTTCCGTTTTAGTTCTTTTTGTTGTTACTGATTGTTATGTCACTTTGCTGTATATTAATTTATTAACTTTGAATGGTGTTTAATGACTCATCAGAAAAAATAGAGTATAATAATAGTTACTACCTCTTATCCATATATCTTCTTTTTTCTTTATTAGTTACATTTGTCTATTTCTATTTTTTAATTAAAAATTTTTTTTAAGTGAAAGGAGGGGGATAGAGAGACAGACTCCCACAGGCACTCTAACTGGGATCCACCCAGCAAGCCCCATCTGGGGTTGATTTTCAGACCAACAGACCATCCTCAGTGCCCAAGGCCAACACTTGAACCAATCGAGCCACTTGCTGCGGGAGGGAAAGAGAGACGAGGGAGAGGGTGGGGGAGAGAAGCAGACAATTGCTTCTCCTGTGTGCCCTGACAGGGAATGGAAACCCAGACCTCCACATGCTGGGCTGACACTCTATCCACTGAGCCAACCGGCCAGGGCCTCTATTTTTTAAAATATCAAATTATCTCTCACTATTAAAAAGTAAGGAACTTGGCACATTTACTTCTCCTCCTCTTCCTCATCACTTCCAATTTTACTCTTTATGTTATTGTTGCTTATCTTCTCAAATTTAGAATATTTTAATTTAATTCTTATAAATATTTTGTGAATTCTGTATGAGCTAATATCACTCATTTTTTAAAAAAAAGAGTATGATTGAATTAAACGTTAAAATTTTATTTGATAAAAGAGATCTCCTATAAGTCGAGGTCTACTAGGTTCTCTCCTTCATCCTTTCCATCTTCTTATATTTTCAAGTTAAGTGCTGTCCAATCAAACTTTCTGTGATGATGAATATGTTCTATATATTAATTCTCCAAGCCAGCAGTCACTTGCCACATATGGCTGGCTGCTGAGCACTTGAAATGTGGTTAATGGAATTGAGCAACTAAATTTTTCTTTTATTTAATTTTAAATAACAACCACATGTGGCTTATGACTACCATATCAGACAGTGAAGCTCTAGGTTAGAGTCAACTACTGGTCTTTTCTTGTATTCCACTGTTATTCTTTCTTGAATTTATTTTTAGGAGTCCTTTTTTTGTAAAAGTATATAGTTAGTATGTTTCTCTTACTTCTTCCATATCAATGACTGTTTCCTTTTGTTTCATAATTAATTGTTAATTTTTTTTGAATATTTATTTGAATTTTATAATCCTTTAGTTTTCTAATCCTGAAAAATAATGCTCAATTATGTTCTAACATTGCTGCTGCTAGGTCTGATATCAAATTGATTCTTGATGAGTTGTAGGTGAATTGCTTTGCCTTTCAGGATTTTAAAAAAAGACTTTCTCTTTAAACCCGTGGAAGTAAAATTTCTCTCCAATATACCCACATTTAGGCTCTTTCAATCAGAAAACATTGTCGTATCCTTCCCTCTATTTTCTCTCCTCTCTACATGTATAGTTTCTTTAGAATGAATATTGCTCAGATTGCGCATATGATTGAGAAACCAAATTAATCAGAGTAAATAATAGTCACAAATTTTCTGTCTCTGAACACATCTCCCTTCCCTCCTGCCCCTCAGTTGGCTTCATTCTTAAGTGGACAAGCTGAATGAAAGGTTCCTACAGAAGGAATGAGTTCTGAGTAGATAGCAGGCTAGAGGTTCTTAAGATATCAAAGTGAGAAGGGCTTTATTTGGATGTGCAATACTTTAACTGTTTTGTTCCGAGGCAAGCTCCCACCCAGCGTCTGTTGTAGAGGACCTGAGATATCTTTCTTTACCACCTTCCTTCTCAAATGCCAGATTCCTCTCCTCTGTCTCTCTAGGACTTGCTCTCAGGCTCCAGAGCTGCTGCAGGTGCTTCTGTGGTGCAGGTTAAATTAAGAAGGACTCAGCTCTCCCAGATGTTAGATCTAGTATTTAATAAACTATTTTTTTTAAATCATCTTCCTGCCAATTACTGCTCTTGTTATTTGTTAACTCCAATTTTGGACATTCTCTAGGACATCCCCGGAAAGAACTGTGCCTAATTATGGTGTCTGGGAATAATGTTTCTTCTGCTCAAATTTCTTCACTTGTTTGATCCCATCTGCTTCTTGTCTTCCTGGGATTTCTATTTCTGGTCTGCTGATGGCACCTTTTCTGTTTTCAGCACCATTCTTATAATTTTTCAGCACATCTTTTCTATCATTTCATTGTTTTTTTGTTTGTTTTTATGAAGGGGAATCAGACATGTTTTTGTAGTCTATCTATTTAAAGAGGGGCCTGCATTTTTTTAAAGTATAAACTTAAAATGCTTAAAAACAAAAGTTGCATTAGATTGTTAAGATTCTGCTGTAAAATAATTTTCTTTACTGAGCATCTGGGATATTAATAACCTGTGATTAAATTATGAATATTTAAAATACTAATTATGTGTCTCCAATTTCAATGTTGAAAGAATATGTTCATACAGGCTTTAGGATCAATGTACCCTTTGTTTTCTCATTCTTTTCCTTTTCTGTGTTTTCAGAAGTTTCTATTGTAATTTTTGTTTTTTCCAATGTACCCTTTATTACTGAGATGAATATCTTTTTCTCTTCCATTTGTTTTATTAGTTCTTTCTTTACAATTTTCAACTCAATTTGAAAATTGAGTCTTACCATCCTTGTATGTTTGCTATAAATTCTTTTCATTGAGTCAACACATTTTTCACTGTGAGTACACATTTTTCTTTTTCTTTTAAAAATGACTTCAAAATACACATCTTATAATTTTCACTATTTTTGTTTGATTTGATTAACAGTCCATTTTTGATTACTCATTTATGAATTAAGCATTTTTTATTTACCACATATTTTATAGTACATTCATACAGAAGAGAAAATTTTCATCCTCATAAGGAAGTGAAAACTAGTTGTTGCTAAAATTTTTCTTAAAAAGTGTTAGACTGAATGAGGTCACTAAGAGAAGGGTATGTTTTGTTTCTAAGAGAACTACTTAGAGTCTCTGATGCTAATAAATAAATTATTTTTTATATTGTTTGTACTGCCAGTGTTCTAGATAGGGGTCAATTCAAGATTTAAATAAATATCCTAAAATGGAAACCCACAAACTAAAGAAAGTGGGACTAACAACAAAATGTATCTGACAAAGAGCATCTTGAACCAGAAGGAGGGATGTTGGTTTTTCTTCAAGGATTTTTTATTGAACACTTGGGTGGTTAAGATCATTATCAAACCCCATCCCCCAATTAGTTTCTGTTGTACTAGAAAATAAAATTGATAAGTCCTACTCCAAAATATTATCTCTCCGTCTATCTATTATCTATCTATCTATCTATCTATCTATCTATCTATCTATCTATCTATCTATCTAATCTATCATCTATATCTGTCATCTATCTAATCTATCTATCATCTATCTATCTATCTATCTATCTATCTATCTATCTATCATCTATCATCTATCTATCATCTATCTATCTGTCATCTATCTATCTATCTATCTATCTATCTATCTATCTATCTATCTATCATCTCATATTTTCTGTTTTGCCAAGTCCTGACCTCTCAACTAGCCTTGTCCATTATGGGCACAAACTTAAAATGAGGAGAGGAAAAGGACAAATATCTTAAAGTGTTAAATACATTTCTGGTCATGTTTCTTAGTGTATTGTACCATCCTTTCCCTGAAAAGATCTATGACAGTAGAAATCGGGGGTTGTGTATGGGGGGAAAGGGGTTTGCTCTCTTGCTTTTGATTATTATTAAATATTCCTATATAAAGTTACATTGTTGGAAAACACTTTGGAAAAACATTTATTGCATTAGTTTCCCATATCTCCAATTCTTTCTAAGTAGGATATTGAACACTTTAATAAAGAGAGGAAATTCACACTGAATTCCTTAAATGTTACCAGGAACATAAAAGCCATCTGTCCTCAATGTGCACAGCTATTCCTTTTTGTTGAATTTCCTCCCTTATATTATTTATACTTAGTTCTTTCCATAATATTTCATAAATTTTCTCATAATTGGAAATACTGATCCATACCATTAGACACCAAAAATGTAAAGAGTGGTATATAAAAGTCCTTTGAAAACTCACATCACTACTGAGGGCAAGATCCTAGTTTCCATTTGTTATGATTCTTTTATGTATCATGCTTATTTTTGCTTATAACTTTCATACATTTAATTCTACTTATATTCCATTCAGACTTTTTACTGGGCCAATTGCCTTTAAAAGCATACTTTTTTATTGTTTTATTTTTCTGAAGTGAGAAGCGGGAGGCAGACAAACAGACTCCTGCATCTACCCAACCGGGATCTGCCTGGCATGCTGACTAGGGGGCATGCCCATCTGGGGCATTGCTCTGTTGCAACCAGAGCCATTCTAGCTCTTGAGGTGGAGGCCATAGAGCCATCCTCAGTGCCTGGGCCAACTTTGCTGCAATGGAACCTTGGCTCTGGGAGGTGAAGAGAGAGATAGAGAAAAAGGAGAGGGGGGAAGGGTGGAGAAGCAGATGGGCACTTCTCCTATGTGCCCTGGCCAGGAATCCAACACAGGAGTTCCACATGCCAGGCCAACACTTTACCACTGAGCCAACCAGCCAGGGCTTAAAATAATCCTTTTTAACTTATGGATTACTTAATGATAGGCAACTAAAGGAAAGGACAAGAGAAATAACAATTTCCAACATGGTATATGGTACTGATGGAAGCCATTTGTATAGCTGCTTAATGCCTGAGTAAAATGAAATGAGACGCCAAAGATATTATCCTATGAGTGGTTCTGTTTTTCTCATACATTAATTCTTACATATCTGTCTAAACTCAACTAGGAATTTGAGGCCTTAGGGTATAAAGCCTGCAGGATGGTAGACAAACATGATTTATAGAATTATATCAAGCTTAGGAAAAATCTCAAAGTAGAAAGCATCTCAGAAAGATCTTGAGTTTGTCTGAGAAATTTCACTAGGACACCTAATACCCTTGATTTGATCATGCTAACAATAATCAACTGAAGTGATTTCTGGAACGTGGGAACTAAAGTATCTGGAAATAGTCTTTGATAAATTCTCTTACATGTCTCTTCTTTAAAAATCTTAGTCTTGAAGAGAAATACTGGCCAGTAATTGTGATTATCATTAAGTGAGAGTTCTTTGTTCAAGGAAAACTTCATGTGTCTGGTAGATATTGAAGTTGGAGGTTGTATTTGGTTCATCTCATATCATTCTCTGATATTCTTTTATGTATGAGTTTCATTGTTATGCTGATGTAAATACAGTATTCTTTTGGTCATGTGACTTGCTCAGTGTGTTTCTTTTAAATAAATAGGAATAAGAAGAATAAAAGTTGAACTTGATCAGCCAGTATCACCTGGTAGTTAGCAAGCAAGCTCGCCAGCATAACTTGAGAGTGCCATTCGTAAGGAAAATGCAGAGTCTAGGAAGGTGTAATTTGTGGACTATGCCCATGTATACTTTTTTCTTTTTAAAATTTTAGCAACAAACTCTTTCATAAGTTAAAGACATGAAATAAAAGGCTTACATACACAAACAAGAAGAAAACACTGAAAAATGGCTCCTTTTGTGATGAAGTCATAATAGTTACATAAAGTTGAGCCTTTGATCTCATCATTCTTGAAATAGACATTGATTTAAAATTCATATATTTTCTCTTATTCTTTTCAATCCCCGCACACCTATTTCAAAAAATATCTAAACAAAGTGACCTCATTGTTTTCCATTGGACTTTTTTTTTAAACATTGGCTGGGATGATTGAGATTCAGGAATGTGGGAAAATGGATTCCCAAACCACGTACCTCCCCTTTCATTCTGAACTGTAATTTTTGGCTTGGCTTGAATCACAGTCATCACATTTCAGCCTGAATCTCTCTGTAAAGTGATCTTTCTTAAACATTTCTCTCACTCATCAAGGGATCAGAAACAAAGCTATTCTAGCCTTTCAGCAAAACACTTACAAGCAGCTTTTTACAGAGAAGTTGCAAGAGCTAAATTTCCTCTAAAACTGTTTGAAAAGTGAACATTTTCAGTGCCTTGTTATCCTTTTTGCAAATTTTGTCATCTGTGTGCCATGCGCTCAGCAGCTATTTTAATCTGTTTTTGTTTGCAATCCACTTGGTGTCCACCCAGGGAAATGCAGGTGATTCTAATTAACTTACTGCTGAAGATGGAGGGGAAAAGGTCTCAATTGTATTGCAGAGAATTATACACTTAAAACCTTTCTTTTACTATTTATATCATATTATTAATGAAAATGATTATATGAATATATTTACCAACTAATTCATTGCTGTTCACTTTTCTAAATCAGTGAGGCTTATGGCCCAGGAGAAAGCCACACACATACACAAATACACAGACACGATACAGAACCCAAGAATGCTTGCCAACTTTTATTTAACAAGAGTAGCAACTTAAAAATAACATTATTTTTACTTTGTGCAACATAGTTTAATATCTGAAGTAACCCTGTTCCAATAAAAACCTATTGAAATACTCTCAGGCCTAACTCTGCCCTGAAGGTAAAAGTGATTAATTGAAAGATTTTGGCAGATCTCTGCTCACCACCAGGGCAGTTTAATTTAGAACACATTCAACCATTTCTCAGTGTCTTTGTGTTGGTGGAACATAACTTCTGATCTTCTTTAGGGAGGTGTCTCTAATTCAGACCCGTGGGCTAGACACTTCCTGGGGGGGTTTGGTAGCTTGCTCTGCTAAGCATTCAGGTGAGAAAGAGCCCTTTCTGGATGCTGATTCTCCAGTGGTTAGGTAAATGGAATTCCAGAAACAAAAGCAAAATAGCCTACAAGGCTGTTTGAGCATACTAACCCTAAGCAATGGCCTGTTCAGATCTCTGCAACTTCCTGATGCTCTCCCAAAGCGCTGAGAAATTCTGGTGTCACTAGACTCTTCCTAGTCCAAGAAGGAGATGCTCCTGACCATGAGAATGGATAAGACTGAACAGATTGAGTTTCCCTTTCTCAGGGAACATAAGGAAGATTGTTTTATTTTTGAGAATACAGGAGAGACTATCATGTGGAGACTGTTAATACTTCTGCTAAACAGAAAGACCAGACTATTGCGTAATCCTCCGTTTGGCAGATGGACCTGTGCTAAATTGTGGTTAAATAAAAGGACAGAAAATCTACAATTTATTCTGAATAGGAAGACTTTGAGTTGGTGAACGCCAACTCTGTTTGCAGGTGAACATGGATTGATTAAGTACTTACTATGTAGCAAAACAGTGCTAGCCATTAGGAATACATACAGCAAAGAACAAAGAATACACGAACTAGATATTATGCAGCTATAGCACCAGCACTGCTTCCAAGCACTACAGGTGAACCCTATATGCAAATTCATGTACTGGTGGCAATGGCATCAGCGGTTTAAAATATTTTCTCATATACAATACTTCTGAGCAATGCATTCATGTGGGTATATATGCTCTGTAGCAAGTTTATTGTATTTATTTATTTATTTACAATAAGTGAGAGGAGGGAAGATAAATAGACTCCTGCATGAGCTCTGGCCAGGATTCACCCAGCAACCCTCCACTGGGACCAAAGCTTGAATCAACTGGACTATTTTTAGCTCCTGAGGCTGATGCACTCAGACCAACAGAGCTGTCCTAAGTGCCAAGCTGACACTCGATCCAATCAAACCACTGGCTGTGGGAGCAGAAGAAGGAAATAAGGGAGAGAATGTAGGGGAGGGAAGCAGAAGGTTGCTTCTTATGTGTGCCCTGACTGGGAATCAAACCCGAGATGTGCATACACTGAGCCCACACTCTATCCACTGAGCCAACTGGCCATGGCCTTGTAATATACATACTTTAGAAGTAAACAACAGTATGATATATATTCAATTTTACATTATATCTTAAACAGTTAAGCAATATATGTTATTGCTTTATGTTTAGATCTGAAATATATAATGCATTTCATTAACAGTGGTTATGTATAGTGAGATTATAAAATGATCCTAGTTTCATTATTTTATTAATTTTTCACTATTTTACAATATGTATATATACCTTTATATGTGTATATACACACATATATTACTCTTGAGAATAAATGACATTATTTATTTTATTACCAAATTACTATGCAAAGATGGCATTTTTTACTTTGACAGGATTTTTATGTTTTCATCAGCTCACTTGAAAAAGGTTGAATGATTACTGTAAATATACTGTGGTCCTTGAATTCTCTATTTTGTATATCTAACTTAGGTAAAAGATTCTTTAAGACCCGTGGTATCAAGTTCCAAATCTTTATGAGTGAGATACAGTTGAAATCTCAAAATTTAAGTATTGTACAATGATCCATTATTAAACAAATCACACCTAAGTTTGGAGCTACAAATATAAGTTCTGGGAATAGAATTAAAAATACATAATGATTTTCCTTAATTAGAAACTCTAACTATCCCTGCACAATTTGTCCTAAAATTCATGATGCAAAAAGAAATGTACAGGTAAAAGCCTAGAGCAAGCATTGTTGGTTTTCTTGATTTATATTACAACTCTATAAATAGAAAGATTAGGAAAAGTTTCTTTTAAATGATCTAGGAAAGAACTATCTTCTTAGCTTTATTCTTGACTACTTTGAGGGCTGTGAACAATGTAGGAAAGAATTGCACACATTCTCATTACTTAAAACATTTCTTGTTGACTTAAAAAAGGAATTCCAATACCAACTGTTTTCTTATTTAAACTCATCTAGCACTAGTGTAATACAAACCAGATTTCCTGCTTCTGAATGATTTTTGTCACATAGCTCTACATCAAAAGTCTTACTGAAATATCAGCATCTATTTGTTAGATATTTAGCATCTATCATTTTTTTTTGATCTGTTGTCATGGAAAAAAGCTATATTAAACTAATGTATGTTACATAAGTTGATGTTCATTAATACAATATTTATTATCTCTTTTATATATATGACTGCCTAACTGGTCCAAGTTACAAATACATTTAATGTTTTCCATTGTATAAAATGTAAATAAAGAGTGTCTTAATTTCTTTATTTCCCTCAAGAGCTGGCAAATTTTGAATTTTGAAAATAATGTGAGAAAATCCATGATCACTCACTATAGTTGACCTTCGAAGTGCTATAGAACATAGGAATAAAAATTTGAAGACCTGGGTTTCATGCCATCAGTCTCCATGGTTAGTCTTTACACTGGTTATAAGGGCTATATTTACCATATTTTTTTTCAAAAGTTTTGGGAAGGTACATCTTTTTAAAAATATTCCTTTTACACAGTTTTGCTTATGTCTAAAGTATGCAATTAGAATTTTATTCTTTTAGTTTTAAATTCTATGGGGAATTTCAATGAAACCTTACATATCATGTACACTTTAATGTGGATTGATCTATTAACTTCTATTCTGAGAGCAGACTGTAGCTCAAAGGAAGGCAAATACAATACGACTTCACTTCGTAGAATTTGGGACAAGAAAAGATGGAGGATAAGAGGTCAAAATAGAATACATAATGAGAGAGGGGGCAAAAAGAGAAAGTGGATGTATCATATTGGTTTCATGCTAATCCAAAAAGGTAGCTGCTATTAACCAAATGCTTATCCTGCCTGGATTTCATATTTTCAGCTATACTAAGATACAGGGAAATGTAATGTTTTTACTGGACTTAAAGACTTGGAGGAGAAGAGGCACATTTTTCAACTTGACTAAACACAATTTATCCTTAAACATGATTTATTCTTATCATTATAATAATTTCCATCATATGAAAAGTATAATAAATAATCTATTTTTTCTTTGGAGACAGCTGATGAAAGGATTTTTCTTTTAGGTGAGTGTAATGTTCTAAACTGAGGTTCAACAGCTCAGTTTCCAAAAATCCATATGAAGATTTGCTTTAGAGAATAAAACTGTGAAGAGGCACATTATTCTTCCTTGGAATGAAATCAATGAAAACCAGGTCTGTCTTCTCTCTAGTCAGGGTCTGTAAGAGACCCGTCCCATTGTGGGGGACTCCTCCCATTGTGTCATTCTTAGGCAGCTGCAGAGCCTGTAGTGCTGCCTGTGTGCAGACCACCGGCTCCATCCGATGACACCTTCATCTCTCCAGTGGCTTAACTCTCCCCGTAAGTCGCCTTAAGGTTTATCAGCCTCAGCTGGAGACACATGGTCCTAAAGGATGGTTGATTAATGAGATACTGTGTTCTTATCTCACTCTCAAGTTTTCCAACATACCTTAACTAAGTGTTAAAAAAGACTCTTCCCAGAAACAAATGCATTTTTACTATTTTATTGGCCAGATTATTAAAAGAAAATAATGACCTTATTTTGTTCAAGTTCAAAGCAAAGCGTGCTGCAAGCAAAACCCCTAGAGAGGAGGGGGGTACTAAGCTTGAGTACACAGCATGCTTTCAGAGGTAGATATATAACTCCCTTTTTTGCATCTCTTTCCTTTATCAAACAAAACAAACCACAAAACAAAATCCCTTTCTTCCCTCATGTTTAAAAACACTCTAACAGGAGACAAAGACTTTTAATGTTAAATTATTGATACCATTTAAAACAACTAAACTCAGGGTAATGCTTTAAGCTAAGGTGGAAATGATATTTTCACCTGAGGCAGGGTTGCCAGGAGAGGGTACTAGAGGTCAGACACCATGGCCAGGGGCACATTGTGCAGTAGTGTAACCATCTAGCAAAGAAACAGAGTGGAGGGGGCAATGGGCACCCAAATACGTCACGACCTGTCCTGCAGTTGTACTTGGTTCAGAACCCATGTTTGATTCCCGTGAGAAATTTCACTAACAGGTTTGTAATTGTCTTCTCGTGGTTTGGGGGTTTCAGACCCCTTCCAGCTTTAACTTTGCTACCTACCAACATTGGTTGTAAAATCTGGTGATAAATATGGAGCTAAAACTTTACTATTTGGCAGTGTTCGACATGTGCCCACCACCCTGTCAACAGGGCAATCACAATCAGTGATCAGGACTGTGAATATGAAGGGTTGTTTTTTATTTCATGTGCCATGCATGTTAGACACAGTAGACAAGAGGATCTATTGGGCACTTTTGAAAGGGATGCAGTTGTTCACAAGATAGGATTCCTGTGCAAATCTCTAACAATTTTAGTCAAACAGAGGCACAGAAACATTTTTCGTCTTTGTTTTTGGAATGAGAACTTGTGGGAGTTAATTTAAAAATATACAGAATTCTAAGATTTTTTTCTCCAGCTGATTTATCCATGGGGTTAAATAAAATATCCTTTAAAATATTAAAATTCCTGTATTTTAGTTTGTAAACGTACGGGAAAATATGGCCAAATGATTTGAAGCCACTGGCTAGTAGCTGTTTGCCTGTGGCCACCTCTCTGTCTCTGTTGGTGCCACAGAATCTACGTCTCTAGAACTATTTTCAGCTAAGAAGAGTTTAATTTCTAGGCTTAATTCAGTTTCTAGGCTAATAACTTCCCCCTATGTATCTTTTCCACTAGTTTGTTCAGTAACAAAAAATGTTTTATTTGTTCCTATCCATAAAAAGCTGTGAAAAGAAACCTTTCTGGTGGGAAAAGAATTTGAATAGAAAGCATGAACATACATATATCAGACCAAGGATTAAAAAGTGAATATTATACGTGAGGAAACATTACAAGAAGATTTCACTATATTAGTTTTTCCAAGTCAGTATTCCAAGTCAGTTTTGGATTATGTGTGAAAAGTAAGAACTCTTTGCTGCAACAGGTGCTGGCAAGAAACTCCCATTAAAGCTTATAGAAGTTATGCCTGTAAAGTCTTGGCATCTGAGAAAATTCTCTCATAAGAATGCATTATGCATCAGATTTTTCTCACTAGAAAAACAATACAAGGCTGTGACTACTTAATAATATTCCCAGTCACTATTTTGTTAACAGCATCCATTGGCGATGACATCTTTGGTGACCTTGTGCTATATGTAAAGTATATGTCAGCCTTCATTTCAACACTGAACATGCATTATCTTTAGCACCAAACAATAAAGATATTGGTCTACCATCTGTCTTCCGTAATCAAAGCATAAACTTGAGAGTTTATATGGAGTGAATTAATTTATGTTTTATGGAGTTAATGGATTTATACTAATGAATTCATATTCCAAAGATAGATTCTTCCTCTGCAATGTGGTAAATATTTACAAGATTTTACTGGAGTTAGGAATATAGTCTATGAGTACCAGGTAGTACTGATACAGGTTTTGAGTCTATATTACTGACTCCTATTAGAAAACATGATGTGTGGCTCACAGTGGATGCTAAATAAATGCCATCTTTGTTTCCTTAAATAAATCTCACCATTGCTGTCTCACCACACCTTCAGGACTAACCTCGGGATTCTCAGAACATAAACTTGCCTACCTAAAGCTTAACAAGCAACATCTCTTTCTTTGATAAAGCTCAATTTTTCAGCCTATTAATTCGAGAGGTTAAAGTATTTATTTTTACTGACATTTGCCTGTTGGATATACTTAAATTATTGTTTTACCTTATTCTATAAATCTATTATTGATAAGGAATTTTATTTAAACCTAACGGGTAACTTGGATTTAAAGCATTTATCAAATTAAAAACTGAGATAAAACTTTAGACAGTAGTGAATGTTAGGAAAAGCTCACTGAAAATGACTGTGAGCCTGTAGATACCCAGATGTGTTTATCCATATCTAGATTTGTAGCTGTACTGTGGATTGAATGTTACTAGCTTACATCTGTGTTTGTATTCATAGATTTAAATATGCATTTCATATATTAATAAATGCATCTTTAATAAAAGTCCTCAAGGTAATACATTCACCTTCCAAAACACACACACACAAACGCACATGTGCATGCGTGCGCACACACACATACCTCAGCACCAACCCGGGCAATCTGCCAAAGTATGGTTGCTGTGAAAAAGTTTTGCTTTAGGGCAATAGCAAACTAGCTCATCACCCTGCTGCCCTGTCCACTCCTCACCACATGGTTCTTTGCTGTATTCTTAACTTCCCCTCCTACAGTGAGGGAACATTTCTTCAGACTATTTTATTGCCAATACATTTTTACTTTGTATGATGAAATGAAACAAGGGACTGGTTTCATTAGAAGGAGAGGTAAACAGAACATTAATTAAATTTGCTGATGATACTAAATTGGGAGGAACTGTGGACATCTGTGAAGACAAAAGAATCATACAAATAGACTTAAGGAGTTTAGAAACACAAGCAGGAAATAATAAAAGGAGATTCAGCCTTAAATAATGCAAGCTAATACATTTGGGAAAAGATAGTAAAAAAACATGGCTATTCAGGGGAGGGTAGATGCCTGGAAGGTGGTGATGGTGAAAGAAACCTGGGGGGCGATAATGGGAGAAATTATAGACAAACTTACGGGGAAGTAGTCACAATGCCTGGAGGTTTATATATAAAAGAACATACTTTTTTGAACTAGAAAGATGATAGTCCTACTCTTATGACACAAGTAGTTCTCAAAAACATCAAATTTGTCTCTACTTTGTTGATTCCTGCAGGTTTATGAAATAATTTAATAGTATTTGTTGAAAGAAGTGCTTTTTCCTTTTAAGGATGAGGAACTAAGCTTTGTCCATAACCTGCACTGATCACAGAGTTGCTGCTCCCTATTAGTCCTGTCCTATACTACTAAAACGTATTGCTAATAGGGTATTTATATACATACAGATATAGATACATATTATACCATGTTGCAAAGGGAAAAAAACCCCAAAAGACCTTACTTTCACTTTTATGGTAGTTTCTCTACCTTCTGGATAATGTGATTTCATATTATGTGTTCAGAGCCATTTAATCATTTTCTCTTCTAGCAGTTCAATGAATCTTCATTATAGAGGATTTGATTCTCCATGGATGAACTGATGAAAGCAAATTTTGGATAAAGTCTATATATCCATCCATGTAACCATCCATTATGAGTTGAGCCCCTACCATATATGCCAGCTCCAATGTGCTCAGCACTGAGGAGACAGAGATAAACCGAACACAATCCCTAGACTCACGAAGTCACATTCTCGATGGGGGCAACCAACCATTACTGAGCCATGCAAAAGTAAAGCCATCCCTAAAACAATGGAGGGATGCCCTAATAATATCCAAGAGAGCATGGAGAGGTGGTTGATGATATCAGTCAGAGAATATTCCTTAAAGAAGGTGACTTTTCTTGCTGAGTACAAGAAGATGAATATAAATTTGGCAAGTAGATGGATGGCAGAGTTTTTGAGAGGGAATAGCACATAGAAGGAAGATCAGCTTTTAGAAAACTTCATGTAGTTGCTATTCCTGGAGCATTAAAAGCAGCTTATAAGGATATAAAGCTGGAAAGTAGACAGAGGTCATATGCTTATCAGTTTTAATGGGAACAATTTGTGTGGAATTTTGTTTATCCTGATGGGGATAAGAACCATTGAAGAGTTCTATGAAAAACTAACACAATCCCATTTGTATTCAAGATGAATAATTTGGCAGCATTGAGGAAGGGTGGCCTAGACAGAAAGGAGAATAAAGGCAATGCTATCAATCAGGAAGTGTATCTCAAAGTAATTTATGGAGGCCCAATCAAGACTGTAGGAGGTGAAAGCAATAATCAGATTCAAGTGTTAGTGAGGAAGTAGAGATTATTAAACTTAGTGAATGATGTAGTGTCTAATGAGAGAGAAGAACCGAAGATAGCCAACATAATATTTTTAGGGCAGTAAAGAAAATAGGTCATGATGCCATTGATTAAGTTAAAGAATAAAGGGGAATAAGAGGTGTGTTGGGAAATGTGATGAGTTCAGTAATTCAAGAAGAGTTGTTTCTAGACCTCAGGTCTGAGAGAAAGAAGTAGCTTGAGGGGTCATTCTCATATAGAAGTTCTGATGTCATGGAAGGAATCATTGGAGTGTTAGGCATGATGAAGTTACACTGAGAGAACGAGTAGCATACAATATCAGAGTCAAGAATTAAATCCAGAGGAAAAGCATGTTTCTTATGCTGTCAAACTCTAGGCCAAACACATGGACTTCAATATTATGCTATGCAATTTCAGATTCATGCCAACTAACTGCCTGCCTACAAATGAAATTAAAGGAAGCTTACTATGGTGATTACAATACTGTCTGGGATGTGTTCCACTGCTTTGTAGGGTGATTAAAGAGTTAAATTAGCCCAAACTGTCAAAAATGCAAAATGTAATAAGAAGAGGATTACTTTCAAAACACAGAAGACAATAGTCCTATTTTAGTGGCACTGGTGTATTAAAAATTGTAATAGTGCTGGCCCTGGCCGGTTGGCTCAGCGGTAGAGCGTCGGCCTGGCCTGGCGTGCAGGGGACCTGGGTTCGATTCCCAGCCAGGGCACATAGGAGAAGCGCCCATCTGCTTCTCCACCCCCCCCCCCTTCCTCTCTGTCTCTCTCTTCCCCTCCCGCAGCCAAGGTTCCATTGGAGCAAAGATGGCCCGGGCGCTGGGGATGGCTCCTCAGCCTCTGCCCCAGGCGCTAGAGTGGCTCTGGTCTTGGCAGAGCAAAGCCCTGGAGGAGCTCTAGAGCATCACCCCCTGGTGGGCAGAGCGTTGCCCCTGGTGGGCATGCCGGGTGGATCCCGGTCGGGCGCATGCGGGAGTCTGTCTGACTGTCTCTCCCCGTTTCCAGCTTCAGAAAAATACAAAAAAAAAAAAAAATTGTAATAGTGCTTTTGATATCATCAGCAAGCTTAACTTTATTCTTCTGTGAATTTGTAGAAAGCAAAATCAATATCCAATAGCAAACTCATGTCAGAAGTTAGAATATTGGTATCCTGTCTTTGTTAGCTTCATATTGATAGGTCTGTAGAGTTGATGATTTCTGTCTTTTTTTTTTTGTGACAGAGACAGAAAGAGAGTCAGAGAGTGGGATAGATAGATAGAGACAGACAGGAAGGGAGAGAGATGAGAAGCATCAGTTTTTTGTTGTGGCACCTTAGTTGTTCAATGATTGCTTTCTCATATGTGCCTTGACCGGAGGGCTACAGCAGAGTGAATGACCCCCTGCTCACTCCAGCGACCATGGGTCATGTCTATAATCCTACACTGAAGCCAGCAACCCCGTGCTCAAGCTGGTGAGCCCACACTCAAGCCACATGAGGCCCCGCTCAAGCCCGATGAGCCCGTGCTCAAACTGGCGAGCTCAGGTTTTCAAACCTGGATCCTCTCCATCACAGTCCAATGCTCTATCCACTGTGCCACCACCTGGTCAGGCAATGATATATTTCGTACTTGAAATTCTTTGATAGACTTTTTCAACTAAAAAAAAAGTCATTAAAATAAAATTTTCCTGAAATGTACATAGAAAATAAACACTGAATCAAGAAGGGGAGATGTTTGTAGAGAAGCAGAGCTGCACCAACATGGTATTCGAATTCTGAATTAAAGATGTGGTGCTCAACTTGCTGTGTGGTTATGGGACTTGAGCTTATGCCTGCCTAGTCTCAGGCATGTCACTTACAAGTCACAGTTGCCATTCAATTACTTTATTAAAAGCAGCAGGCCACTAGTGTTGAAACAATGCCTAATAGGATATGACTTCCTCTGATGAAAATGAGTAGAAAATCAATATTCTTTTAGCTGCTGGATGGTAAACTTAAATGTAGTATCCAAAAATTGATGAGCATAAAATCTGTAAAGAAACATAACTTCAAATATTTAGCATAGCTGGGTATAGATGGGAAAGAATGATATCATTTACAACAATATAATATACTGTCATCAGAAATGGTTTAAATGTTTAAAAAGCAGTTTTGCAAACAACGTTATTCTTTACACATCATGCAGCTGCCTTCAACCAACAACTCTTGGTCGTTGATCTTTTTAGTTACAATCACATGCAGATGTAGCGACGATGTGCAACTTTCCAATGAATTAAGCAATGTTGAATATAATTTATCCATTTATTCATCATTTGTTGAGAATCCATTACCTGTCACTGCTAAGAAATAAGAATAAATCCATGTTCCTTATATGAAATAGTACAAAATATACTGATGGCAATATTTTAAATATATTTCTTCTATAAATGTGTTTTTATCCTAAATCTAGGACATTCATATTTCCCCCAAAGAGTGTGATTTTACCTTTTGAACCAACAGTCACTATAACCTCAAAAACTCTTCCAGCAGTGTCACTTCAGAGCTATTTTGGCCTTGCACTGTTAATTTTTCTTCTCAAAATGTCTTGCCCTCTACATTCTTTTTGTTTAATTTTTTTTTCAGAACTGAAAATAGGAAGTGGCTTGCAAAGTATAAAATTTGGCAAAAAGGAATAAAACTAGCAAGAAAGATGATTTTGACCACAAGAAAAACATTTCTAACTCCACAGCCTGTTAGACTATGAGATACACTCTCAGAGAATTTAGAAGAATCTCCAAGACAATCTCTTGTTGTTGTTGTTGTTATTAATATTATTAGCTCCTATTTATTGAAAACTTGAAAGCTTTCCAAATGCTTGTAATTTTTTTCTTTCAAATTTTGTAAACATTTGCTTCCAGGTTAAAATATCCTACTAAGTTTCAACCAAGATTATTTTTATGGTTGAAATATTAACTTCTGAATATAGGGGCTTATGACAAATAAACTCCCTGACCCAGAACTCCTATGATGTAAACGATACTGCAGTGGGATATTGTATAGTATTGCATCCATTCACAATAAGAGGCTAGTTGCCTAGGCTAGCGGTTTTCAACTGGTGTGCCACAAAAAATTTTTAAACATGTAATACCTGACTGTTTGGTCAGAGATGCTGACCTCCCTTCTTTTAGATTGTCATTTCTTTTTACGTGTGCCAACACAGCAATGGTTGTCCAGTCCGAATGAATCAAAATTATACTTATTTTCTGTCAGATCGGCAAAAAATATATTTTTTGGTGTGCCACAGAATTTTAGTAATTATTTTATGTGTGCCATGAGATGAAAAAGGTTGAAAATTACAGGCTCAGCGTATTAATTTTGGCAATGTTTCCTTCCAACTGACTCCAAGAGAAAAGTATGTTAAGAACCTAAAGTTTAGAATGGAGGTAGGAGTGGGGGTGGAGATTGGAAATTTGTCTCAGGCTTTATCTAGGAAGAGACATTATTTATTCTTATGCATTCTGGACTCGAAAGTGTGGGAATATCCACCGACTGATTTGACCAGAGCCACATTGCTGGATACATTAGATAGCCTTTCCGGTTGTTGAACTGCACGTTTATTCATACATTAACTTCTGTAATGTTTAAGCTCTCTCTTTTTGATAATACAACTGTTGCGTATTGTTGGATGTAGATAAACTCCATAAAATGTCACTAATAAATACATACAGTACATTAATTACTAATAATGTCTACACACAGAATTTGTGAATATTCAATGTAAGCCTGCCATTTCATGACAAGATTTAACTAACAAGCATTTTCTTGAATAAGAGTAAATTTCTCTGGCACAAACAAGCAGGCAGCAGGTAACTATGGCAGAGATGGTAACGGTTTCAATAGTCTGCCTTCTCTTTATTACAGACCTCACAAGTATGCCCTTTTGTCTACATTTGTTTTCTTAATTGCAAAACACAGCTTTTTTCTCTCTCTCCACCTTGTCATCTCTGATTTCTTTTGGTAGCCTGTTTCTAGTTTCTCTTTTATACTCTTGCTGGCTGTTTCCTGTTTACTCTTTTTTGATTCTGTCTTTCCCTCTAGCCCTGAATGTGGCTTTCTTACAGACACAAAGGCCCCAGCATGACTACCCCAAAGAACCAGTTCCAACTTGGACCCGGCACAGCACTATCGCTGTCAGGAAGGTGGTTGTCATTGGGTTGCATTAAAACAAAACCAAACATAAGACACCAAAACACTAAACAGGACTTAATTTTAACCCAGAAGTAAAATAAGAAAAACACACTGCAAACTTCCATAGAGATTTTTTGAGAATCATCTCTGTTGTAAATGCATGCGGCACCGAACGTTAGGCAAGAAAAGCAAGCCCTTTAAAAAAGAAAAGGCATCGGTCAGCGCCCTCAGAAACGTTTTTGTTCAGTCCACAAATATTCTCTGGGGAAAAAGAAAAAGTGCTTATCTTGAGCTCTTGATTTTTTTTTTTTGAGCATGTAATTTTTATCAGTTTGTTTTGTTTTTGTTACTTTTCTTTCCCACTCACTGCTTATAAAACTAGCAAGCAGAAGTCTCTCTGGAACAAGATAGAATCATAAAAGTTTTCAAGAATCTTGTCACAAACTAAACAGTACAAATTGCACATTCTTCATGGAAGTATCAGCCTTTAGTGCGTGCCTGGATCCAACTATAATAGATTATCCCAAAGTGGGAAAGAATGAACAGTACAAAATTAGCAGAACTGCGAGCAGAGCTTGTCTAGTGAAGGCAATCCGATCCGCACTTCAGGGGCCTGGACTCTCAGGCAATGGGAGAGACTACGGAAAGTTTTACTTTTGCAAGTGAACACTTGGTAAGATCTCAAGAGGCAGATTGGTGCATTGAATTGCATCCGAGGACAATTATATTATACTGCTTGGTATCTCTTGGCATAATAACTATACTACAATCGTGCCTGTTATTTATATAATAATACATGTACATACCTTACTAGTATACAAATGCAACATATATAGTAAATACACAATTACATAGATTTTATATTTTTGTGAGTCAGATAAGCATAGGTGTATAACCATATCTTCTTACATGAACAAATATTTCCAAGTTAATATTCACATAGTTAGAGAAATAGATTTTGTTTCTAATGTTATGGGTCAGTTAATGACACATTCTCAAAAACTTTATGTCACAGGAGAGGAATTACCAAAAAGAAACAGTGAAGGTATAATAATAATTTTAGCCATTCTTTTTCCAAGATGCTATAATCTACCCAAAGATAACTAATTGTTCAAAGTAAACATTCCACTGTGACCACAAAAGGAATCCATTACACAAACATATAATTCACAGTCATTTTTAGTGGGTTGTAAACAGTTTGGAATGAGCATAAAATGGGACAAAAATCAAAGTGAGCATTTTGAAATGAAAAAGTGTTTGCTACAAAAGGTCAGTCCCTTTGCTTGGCAAACTATGTAGAAAAGCCTGGGAAAATGCTGATCACACAAGCAATGAGGGAATTTTAAAGCCAACAGCCTCCTTGTTTCTTTAAACAGACATCGGAACCTAGAACTGGATCCTGTCAAACAAACGACAGCAAAAAAATATAACAGCTGCTAAGAAGTCAAGTTGAGAGATAAAGTTTTCGAGGCTAAGGACCTTCTCAGAAGTAGACTAAAGGTCTTTCTTAAATCTTTAGGCAAAGTTATGGATCCCAGGGTGGCTTTTAGGCACTGAGTCAAATATGTAAGTTTGTGTATCATTCTTGTCATAGTATTTTGGGTTCCAGAAAAAAGAAAGTGAGGACGGACTTATTGATTAGCATCTGCTGAGGCTTTCTGCAAAGTAGCTTTTAGCTGAACACATCAAATTTGAAAAACTTGGTATCACTTATTTTTTTTATTTGGATTAAAACATAATATAGAATATACCTTCTTAAACATGTTTAAGTGTATAGTTCAGAAGTGTTAAGTACATTCACGTTATTGTGCAGCAGATCTCTAGGTATAATTTTAATGTTGTTAAAGAGTTGGAGGGCATATAAACCAGAACTAAAAATTGAGCTGCTAAAACATATTTAAAAGAATAACTGCCAATTCAAATGATTAAAAAAAAAAGTCCTATTCCCCTACTGAAAAAAATATATATTGGATGCATAAAAATATATTTAGAGTAGAAATATGCTCACTCATTGAGTTAACTCCATTATTATATAAAGGAAATTTACTTCAATGGCTGGTGCTGTTGGGTAGAAAAAAGGTTGGCTTACCATGTAAAAAAAACGTATTTTTGGTATCTCACACCAAGTGACTCTCTATATATTAGATTGTCACAAAATGTCAAGAAAAAAACCCTGGGAAATAGAGCCAAATTAAACTTTTCCTCATCTTAACAAGAGGCAAAAACGAGACAAATATGTGTTCCTTAGTCAGTGTTTCTTACGTTATTTAAAAATTTTTTAAATAAAGATTGCATTTATCTAAGGTGTACAACATGATGATTTGATATGATTACTACAAAGAAATTGACATATCATCTCTTGACCCAACTACGGTTGTGTGTGTGTGTGTGTGTGTGTGTGTGTGTGTGTGGTGTGACCTGAGAGTATCTGAAATCTACTGTCTTGGCATATTTCCAGCATTCAATGCAGTATTAACTATAGTCATTATGTCTGTACATTAGATATCTCAATTTATTCATCTGACACAACCTGTAACTTTATGTCCTTTGACCAACATCTCTTCCCATTCCCCCTCCTCCCTATTAAGTTATTTGAAAGCAAACTTCCCTTACATTTAAAAAAATAATAATTGTCATGCTATTCTCTCATGTTGTATTTGTTCTTTTCTTTCACAGCAATTGTTATAGTTGGTGCTTTTTGTGTGTCTTTTTGTTTAATGTGTATCTCCTCTATATTCTTAGCTGGTAGCATACAACAGCAATTTTCTACTGGTATGGCACAGGGATTTAAATATTATACATGCAATACCTGACTACTTATTCGGGGGCACTGACCTCTTTTCTTTTAGATTTTCAAATAAAAAATAACAACAACCAACACAACAATAGCCATCTGGTGTGAATGAACCAAAATTATACCTACTTCGTCAGACCGACAAAATATATTTTTTGGTATGTTGCAGAATTTTAGTAATTAGATTATGTGTGCCATAAGATGAAAAAGATTGAAAATCACTGGTGTAGAGAATGACACATAGAAGATACTAAATAGCTACTTGTACAAATGCAACAGATACTTAATGCCTGTTATTTCATTCAACACTTATTGAGTGCTTACAATGTGTCACATACTATGTGTGGCTGCTTCCAAATAATGCACCTTCACAAAGAGTTGTCAGTCAGCTACATGCTTTGATAAAAAGAACTATGGATCAAGGTCTTATTACTAATTACACCAGTGTAGACTCTATACCAGGGGTCGAGAACCTATGGCTCATGAGCCAGATGTGGCTCTTTTGATGGCTGCATCTGGCTCGCAGACAAATCTTTAATAAAAAAAATAATAACGTTAAAAATATAAAACAGGCCCTGGCCGGTTGGCTCAGTGGTAGAGCGTCGGCCTGGCGTGCAGAAGTCCCAGGTTCAATTCCCGGCCAGGGCACACAGGAGAAGCGCCCATCTGCTTCTTCACCCCTCCCCCTCTCCTTCCTCTCTGTCTCTCTCTTCCCCTCCCGCAGTGAGGCTCCATTGGAGCAAAGATAGCCTGGGCGCTGGGGATGGCTCCTTGGCCTCTGCCCCAGGCGCTAGAGTGGCTCTGGTCACAGCAGAGCGACGCCCCGGAGGGGCAGAGCATCGCCCCGTGGTGGGCAGAGCGTCGCCCCTGGTGGGTGTGCCGGGTGGATCCAGTTCAGGAGCATGCAGGAGTCTGTCTGACTGTCTCTCCCTGTTTCCAGCTTCAGAAAAATACAATAGATATAGATATATATATATATATATATATATATATATATATATATATATATATATATATAAAATGTTCTCATGTATTACAATCCATTCATTTCCTACCGCTCATGTTCATGGTTGCGGGTGGCTGGAGCCAATCACAGCTGTCCTCCGGGACAACAACAAATTTTTATTAGATAATGGATAATGTACACAGGTCGTTGTATGGCTCTCATGGAATTACATTTTAAAATATGTGGTGTTTATGGCTCTCTCAGCCAAAAAGTTTCCCGACCCCTGCTCTATACTCTGTCTAGTTCATGTCTCCTAGGTTCTTGTCTCTAAGAGATACATACACAAGACCTTATTCTTCAGTGAGAAATTTCTATCCACTTTTGAAGTCATGATAAACTACACAAAACATTTATAAAACAGTGGATCATGGACTTCTCACAATGTGGATATACGGACCATCTGTATGCCACAGTGCTATGCTCTCCGTGCCGATTCCCCTGGACCTCAGGAAAGAAGCATCAGATGACTCCATGCTTTTGGTCAGTTTATCATATGTATTGAGCCTTGGCTGAACAATAATTAATATTTTCAGAGAAATTTCTTTGGGAGAAAAAACACAAATTGACATTTTCAGTTACAACTTACAATATCTCATGTAGCTGGTCTGTAACTGTAAAGTCAAGGCAAAGGAGAATGGACACTTAGAAGAACTTTAACAACTAATGTGTTTCTCTACAGTCTGTCCTCCAAGTTCTGTGTATATTTCCTAGGCTGAGCAGACGTCAGATACCACAGATGTGACTTTAATTCAGTTATAATAGTTGGTGAGGAAGAAAATGCTCTGGTAGTTTAGAGGAGCGGTCCCCAAGCCCCGGGCCACAGACCGGTACTGGTCCATGGGCCATTTGGTACTGGTCCGCAGAGAAAGAATAAATAACTTACATTATTTCCATTTTGTTTATATTTAAGTCTTAACGATGTTTTATTTTTTTTAAATGACCAGAATCCCTCTGCTACATCCGTCTAAGACTCACTCTTGACGCTTGTCTCGGTGTTGTGATACATTTATTCGTCCCACCCTAAAGGCCAGTCCGTGAAAATATTTTCTGACATTAAACCAGTTGGTGGCCCAAAAAAGAGGTTTAGAGGGATGAAGAAAACTAAATCAAGATAAGGAAACACACTAAACAAGTTACTACTCGCTAAACTGGTTTACATTCAGCTCACTAATACATTTTCTTCTCGGCATGCCCAAAAGATGCAAAATTTTAAATGTAACTAATATCACTTTACCAAGGATGGCTCTTGTGCCAAGCACTGGGTAGAATTTCCCTGGGGAGATTACAGAAGCATGACCAGTTTGGTTCTGTCAAGTTCACCAAGTGCAGTAATTAACAGAATGAATGGACGTATGAATGAACAAATGAATGAATGGACAAATTAATGAATAAATGGTGAGATTTGTCTTCCTGGTATTGTATAATTTTTTTGTGTGTGTGTGTGACAGGGACAGAGAGGGAGACAGATAGAAACAGACAGACAGGAAGGGAGAGAGATGAGAAGCATCAATTCTTGTGTTAGTTGTTCATTGATTACTTTCTTATATGTGCCTTGACCAGGGAGCTACAGCAGACAAAGTGATCCCATGCTCAAGCCAGCGGCCTTGGGCTCCAGCTGGTGAGATTTGCTCAAACCAGATGAATCCACGCTCAAGCTGGCGACCCCGTGGGTTTTGAACCTGGGTCCTCCATGTCCCAGTCCAATGCTCTATCCACTGTGCCACCACCTGGTCAGGCCCTGATATTGTTTAATTTGAAATAAAGCATGCAAGAAGCATTTGAAAAACACAGTTATGGTTTACACATATTTTTTTAAGCAAGGAAATAATCTTAAGGGAAAAAGAAAGAATGGAAACCCATCTTTTTCTACAACTGCCGATGTGCTTCTGTAGTGAGTATTGAGGCCATTTCCCTAAGACTGTGAGAGTAAACACACAATTTTCATTAAATGTGCCTTTCCCATAACTGGTCCATAAGCATTTCCCATGACTCTGCAGTTGAGTATCTTGGCTGAAAGAGGATCTGGCCATTAGAAAGAGGGCTCTAGATATGCTGAGTCCCAGCCGTGCCGAGAGACTTGGCACCTTTCTATGCTACTTCCTAATACCAACCCCAGCATAAAATGTCATCAGAAGCCTGCATAAACATTGGACTTAGATTCACATAAATTATTTCTGTCCTAAGGTGTTTTATGCCAGAATTTAGTAAAAACAGCTCTTTGAGTAAACAGAATTGGCATATAACTGTAAGAATATTAAGCCAACAAAATGATCATAGAAAAATATAATCAAAGTACACACTTGTAAATCTTGCAATGATGTGTGAGGTTTATCTTGTGCCTCTGAGTTTTTATTGAACATTTCCATAGAGTTCCTTTAAGCTGACACTGGCAAAGTGCTTTGAATGATCAGTTTCTTTGAGGAATTGTGGTCTTTGAGTTTCATTAAAATGCTTAGGATTTATTTTAATAATCATATGTGATTAGTGCCTGTTTGGTACTGAATCTACAAATTCATTTTAAGAGTAAACACCAGGACAATAAAATGTAATGCCAGATACTATTGCTCCTGTCAGCAAAAACATTGTCTTATTTTATTAAAAACTCCCACAAAATGCCATGAACAAAGGACACAGTTTCTATTTACAAATATTTTCTACACTACAATATTATGGTATCTGCATACCACAAGGCTGTATCTAGCAGAATGTTTATCTTGCCTGGGGTATGTACATGAATAGAGAAGCATGGAGCCTTTTTTATATGTGCACACATCTTATTGTGGACGGCTTCCCCAAAGCCCTATTTGGATTTTTGCTCTAATATAACAGTGCTCACACCATCAGTACTGAGTATTTATAAGTGAATGAAGATTTCCTGAAAATGATAATTTAGCTATTGGCAATAATAACATTATACCATTTTTTTTGTGATCCATTTTGGCTTTAAGTACTTATTAAATAATATTTATTCCTCAATATGTACTTATAAAATTAAATGAGATTGCAACAGGCAATAAAAAACACATTTCTCTCTCAACTGGAATTGACTCCATCCTTCACAGATCTCTCTCCTTGTGTTCATTCTGCTTTTACTGTTTTCCACTCTGGCTCTGAACTCACTGCTCTCCTCTCTGATATGCTGATATGTTCTCCCACAAAGCCGCTCTCTTTATCCACTTTCCCTACCCACTCGTCCCCTTCTTGTTATTCTCCATTCCCTACTGGTATGGGAATAACGGGATCCCAAGGCTGTCCTTACAGTATAATTAAAGTATGAATTTCCAGGAGTTGGAAATTGCAGACTATTTTTATTATGCTTCTATAATAAAGCCAGGTAACACTGAGAAAATTAAAATAGCTTTGCCTTAGAAAATAACTTAGTAAAGATTTTTTTTCTGCTTGGTTCTATTGTTTTAAGAGATCGGGAGCTGAAAATGGGGATAGATTTACCAATTCTTTTTCTGAAAACACCTCTCTCTTTTACATGATATATATCTCCCTAGATCCTGGGACTATGTTGTAAACTTGTAACAGATGGTGATGAAGCTACATATTTTTATTATATATATATATTATAAAATTGAGATTCTGCATTTACTGTATGTATCTTCCAGGGGAAGTGACCTTGAATGAAGTCAGAGTCCGAAGGAAAAACACCTCACAGAATAGCATAGAAATGATGAGTCAGTTGGGTTTTGTTTTGTTCCCCTCAGTAAGATGAAATAATTTCAGATGAAAAACTGAATGTTAAAATACAAGGATCAAAGGTAGGTCACCTTCACACTGGAGGTGCATCTATTAATTGTTCCAGGAAAAACCAGTTAGCCATATTCTGAACAGAAACACATGGAAGACGGAATAGCGCTGTTTGCAAGTAGAAATGCTATTTGCTTCACTTGGGTAATGTTGGGGGCTTACCAAAAATTGTTCTGGCACAACATCTACCAGCATGAATGTTAGGAGGGTTCTAACACTTCGAGTGCTGATATTTTATGAATGTTTTATCACTGGCTTGAAAACAAGAAGTTTGCAATTGAATCAACAACATGTCAGACAGACAAAATATTAAAAAAAAAAAGAACATTAGTGGGAATTACTGATATCCCTATTGTAAAAACAAACTGAAGTTAATAAGAAACTTGATCCTCCTAACTGATGAACAAAAGTCAGGTTTTAATTGCAAGGCTTCCCAGACAAATCAAGTGGCACTGTTAACTTGAGCATTGGTTGTGTAGAGGGTGCAGCAAAGGGGGAGAAATTGCTGCATATTCAGTTACCCACCTCTTTTTTCGACAGCTTCAATGCATTGCTTTACGAACCGCGGAACTGTGGAATTTTCACGTTCGCACACTGTGTGCAGATGAGAGCCAAAAATTTGATCTGCAAAAGAAACAAAGATGAGCTTCATTAAAATCCAAGCTTGCGTTGTTCTTTAATTTGATTCTGTTTCCATATCCACAGCGTGATGAAATCTGCATCTTGCATAGGAATCAATTTTTTTTGCTTTAATTCCAAAGTGTCTATTGCAGACATGCAAAGACCATAACTTTCTCCTTTATGGAACCGGACTCCAGCCTCAGAGAAAGAAAACTAACACTCTGCCATCGATTAGGCAGGGGTGACTGAGTAAATTATATTCTCTCTGGGCTTAACTTTGTTGTCTATCAAGTAATGACAAGGGATTAAATAAATTCCTACAAAATAATTCATCTTAATGAGTTGATGTCTTAAGTGTTTTAGAAGAATATTTTCAGTGATCATCAAAATTATGATTTTGTCAGTATACTTAGAAGATTTGTTCTTTGGCTCAATGATGTCTGATGAGGCCAGTTCCAGGAGACTTAACTTTGAAGTGAATTTCTAAACATATCTCCTGCCTTGAACTCCCTTCCTCTTCTCTAATCTAAGTATCCTGTTTCCTTTAGGGCCCAGCTCAGACAGCACTTTCTCCACAAACTCCATTCTTCTCATCTCAGCTTTGTGTCTCTAGTAACATAGGTTCTTTGGAATACCAGTTCCTCAGGATGTGAATAGGTTATATGGGGGAAAGGGGCTGTGATCAAAATAGTTTAGCAACATTGGATTAAACAAAGTTAAACAGGTTCCACTTATGTATATTTATTTTAGAGCTTGTGATATGCCAATGTGCCCTGGGAATCTCCATGAGGGGCTGGAGGACACACTATTTCCCACGCTTATTTGACTAAGATCCTTTTATTTCAAAGGGCATTTCTCTAGACTAATGTTTCTGAGACATACTGGAAATCCTAGCCTTGCCCTCTCATTTAGCACATGATTTATGCTATCTTGCATATGAATTTGCATTTATCATATTTAAAATATGTTTTCTCAAAGTAGATGCTGAGTGCCTGTATTATCTATATGTCCTATAGTCACCAGTGCCTCACACAGATTCTGGTCCACAGGATTCACCCACAGAGTTTTAAAATTGTGAAAAATATACATAACATGAAATTTACCATCGTAACCATTTCCACATATACAGTTCAGTGGCACTAAGTACATGCCTATTGTGCAACCAACACCTCAAATCCATTTTCAAAACTTTTTAAAACAATATAAATGTTTACTACTGATAATGAAACAACCATTTAATAGTTTCAAGGGCTTCCCATCTTGCTCAGAATGCAATACAATTCCTTATCACCACTTCTAAGGCAGCATAGCCAGAACTTCCCCCAATTAGTCGGTTTTCCTTGCTTCTTCTCTTGGCTCTTCCCTGCATCCTTTGCCTGAAGAATCTCTGCCCACATTGCTGGTACTTATCCAAACTTCTCCCTCTGAACATTACAATTATTGTTTCCTCTACATGGAACTCTATTGCTCGAGGTCTCTGATCAAATGTCACCTTCTGACTGTAGCCGTTCCTACCTACCCTTTAAAAAAAAATGACAACTCTTGCCATCAAGAACTCTCCATGTCACTCCCCTGCCTTACTTTTCTTAGAGCACTTATCTCCACCTGATGTATTAGATTGATGTGCTACTGGTTAGTTGTTTCCCTTTCTTAGAATGCAAAACTCAGGAGAGTAAAAACTATACCTATTTTTTTATTACTGGATCCCTAGTGACAAGACAATGTTTGGCATATACTAGAAGTTCAGTAAACATTTATTGAATTCAAGACATCATGTGAATCATCAGTGGAGGTTTTCAATGTGTTTAAAAACTATTTGTAGCAGAACTGAGAAGAAAATATAAAATGTAGTATAACAGAAAGCTAAATAATATATTATTACAAAGGAGTAGTAAAATGGAATGCAGTAAGACTTCAAGGAAGTCCTGATTTTCATCATTTCTTAAAACTAATCGATAGCTTGAATTTGGAACAACCTAGCAGGGAGGGAAGCAATTAAGGCTAGAGAACTAATAATAATGTACTACAACATGGAAATGTGCATTTTCATTCAAGAAACAGAAGGAAGATGAACTCAAAACACCTCAGCATTGTACTGAGAGTGGAAAATAATCGTGGGTATTTGCTATAAATACTTGGTTGATTATCAAAGTTATGTTAAAAAATAGTGAGCTACTATTATACAAAAATATATATAAAATATTAAGAAAAATAACCCAGAACTTCTGATAGCATCATTTACCTTGGTTAGATTTACAGTCTGAAAGAATTTCTGTAAAATATAAAACCCTTTAAGAAAAATCGTAATTCAAATTAATTTCACAAATATCTATCTTCTATCTTTAAAGCAAGAAGGTAGTCACGTTAGATCGTAAAAAAGAAATCAAGGAGTTCATAATCTTGTAAGGGCTAGTAGACATATTCAGATAATATACAAAACAGAATACAAGAGGTGTCAGAAAAGATACTAAATGCTAAGAAAGGTGTCCCAGAGTATAATCCTTTTGTGACATTTAGTGTAGGTGTGGTTTCTGTGTAGTAAGTAGGGAAAGGGAGACTTTTGTGAGATGAGGGTCATTTAAGAAAAATAGACTACTAGATAAAATGTATAATTACATCTGGAGAAAAATATTTTTTGTTAGGTAGAGAAAAACATAAAAGTATTCTAGAGCATTCACTCTTTCATTCATTCAGTTACTTGGAAAAGAAAATATTGAGTGCCTAATCTGTGCCAGGAACTAGGAAGGCATTGGTGCTATAATAACCAATGTGTACCCATTACCTATGCTCTAAAAGTCTCCTATATAGCAAGGCAGGCAGCATATACATAAACTGGTAGAAACACTTCATCGGGCAAAATCCTGTAACTGGGGAAGCACAGATCCACGGGAGGATTTGGTGAGCCATCAATCTAACCTTGAGCATGCATGGGAGATTTCCCAGACAAGAGCTAATTCCTTGAGAACAAGTAAGTCTTAAATTGTAGAGTTAAAAGAGAGGACAAGGGCACTTGGGGAAGATGAGGGAGAAGGAAACAAAGGCATCAGTGATGGGAAGAATGATAGGAAGAATGTAGTGTGCTGAGGGAAACATTCACTCTTATTTAGAGAAATCTTGATGTATTATTCTCTAAATGGAAATAAAAATTGTGTTATCAAGTCAGAGAGGTTAATTATTTGAGGGTGTACAGATTGCACTAGTTTCTTACACATTTTTGATTCCCTTCCCAACTTCTTTCTTGTTTTTAGAGTCTACTCATAAGACAGACATGGAAATGTTGTCCAATGACATCTGCTTCCATTATAACTTTGGATGATTAGATAGCTTTGGTCAGTGAAAAATAAAGAGAAGTGACTTGGGAATGATAAGAGAAGATTTTTCTTTTCTCTGATAAAAGGAGAGGGTGTATGAAAACACACTTTTTTTCCTTCTGCTTTGAACAGCAATGTGAAATCATGTGATGCTTGGAGCTACTGCAGCTATCTGGTCTCCGTGAGGTAACAAGCATGCAAACAAAAGATAATGTGATAAAAAAAATACCTAAATCTAAAAAAATACCTGAGACACCAATGATATCGTTGAACTTTCAACTCAATCCTAAAACACTTTCTCTAGCCTTTTTGTTATATGAGATGATATAAGTCATTTTCAACTTCACCTGCAACTAAAAGATTTATAACCAAATCTGGGGCACAAACCATGTGGAAGACTGGACACAGGAGGTTAGTTAAAGGCTAATGTGATTGCCTAGGAAAGATGTTAAAAAGATCAGAATCAGGATAGAGGTATGGCAAATTTAACCATTGTTCACAAGTCTCATCTTCTCTGTTAGACTTATACATTTAAATCCTTTGCCATGTAGCTGTGTGGTAAAACTCACAAGAATGGGCAACTTTTTATTTTCCCCACTTCTATGACGTTGTGCTTGGCCCTGGTTTGGACGATGTAGTGTGAGTAGAAATGACAATACGTCAGTTCCAGACTGAGGCCTTAAGACATAATACAGACTTCCACTTGCCTGCTTACCTCTCTGCCATGGCCAAGACAAGAGCTTCCCTGGGCAGAGTAGCTACTGCCCCTCTAGTCTGGCCTCCAGAATAAATAGGTCTGGCACAGAACAGAAACCAACCCTCAGTGAGGGGCAAGGCCAGTCAGACCTACTGATGAAGTTGGAGCTGTTCAGTCAAGCCTGACCAAAAGTATCTGACCCACAGAAATGAGAAATAAATGCTTTTTGCTGTATGTCACTGAGATTTTGTGTTTCTTCATTATGCAGCAACAGCTAACTGATACAGATGAGAACAGGTGTCTGGGTTTTTGGTGATCTAAACAATGCTGTGAGAATAAAAACAGAGTTGATAGAACATGAAAACTGAAGCTGGAAAGCAAATACATGAAGGAAAACTAATTGTAAATTTGCTAAGAATGTGGAATTATGCATCATTTTAGATTCAACCCCAAGGAAGAGCCTCAAAAAAAGTTGTTCTCACCTTAACGTTTAAACTCATTACACCTCACCTAATATTGTGGCACTTCTTATTCTGTATTTTCTCCCAATCAATTCAGTTCTATTGAATTCAAAACAGTGAATATTTCATGAGCACCTACCATATAGTGGGATGCAAAGAGTAATTCATCTACTCAGTAACTGTTTATTACACGTCCACTATGAGCCGGCCACTGATCTCCAGTGTGATAATGCAATGATGCCTAAGGCATGATCTCTTATAGTCTAGGGGGGAGAAATGACTCTTACAAACACTTATAATGTGATTAGTGATATTGTAATGGTTTGTGATAATAATAGTGAAAATTTATTGTGCATTTACACTAAGCCAGGCAAGATGCCTTTATACCAATCCTCAACCTTTTTGTGGTAGATAGTATCATCCTAATTTTATAGTACAGGAAAGCATCAGTCTCTACAAAAAAGTAAAAAAAAATAATAAGGACCTCCACTAAGATCATTGAGAAAAAGGGCAATTCAAGGGATTTTGTTTACTTGATGCAGAGGGTGAGACAACCCATCAGTCTAAGAGGGTTTTCAAGTTTCTTGTTTGCTTGAAGGAGACTGAGATGCAGAAATCAGAGGGTTTGGAGAACAGTGAGGTTGATATTTAGAAGTTAAGACAAGCATTTTAGAAGTAACAGTATGGTGATGGAAAATAAAGGTGAAAAGTTCTCATTGGATTTTGGCAATTCAAAAGCTGTTGGTGACCGTAAAGAAAATGGCTTTCATAGAAGGATGAAACTGAAAAGCAGATGTTTGTAGTCAAGATTTGAAGAGAAGGTGAGGATGTACAGACAGCAAAGAAACTCCTTTATTAAGAAGTTTTTAAGTGTAAATTCATTATAAGGAAAGACTGGACTTGGGGCAGCATTTTGACTTGACGTGAATAGGAGAGAATTTCGATTGCAGGGTATTTTTGATTGCCACAGTGCTCTGAGGGGTGAGGTGCAATATGATCAGCTATTTTTGGTTATTATAATGGGGGAGGTGCATTACTGCCACTTACTGGGGGGTCCAGGCAAGTGCAGGCAATCTCTCACAGGGAAAAATTATCCCTTCCTGATTGCTAATAGCTCCCTGGTGAGAAAGGAGCCAGTTTTATTGAATTTCATTAGAAAGAAGAGAGATGTTCGCTTTTGCTAGTTACCAGAGAGCCCCCAATTTTCTTCTCACTTCTATTCTCTCTTTAAACTGGCTTCACTCATCCAAGAAGGTATCACCCTGTTGTCTAAAGACTTAGCTCTCCAGCTGAATCTGATTAAATTAAAGGTTGTCATGTGGCCCAAGGTGGGCTGGTATATGTCTTCACACAAAAAATGTAGAATTGGTATACTGCAGAGTGAGGTGGGTAGCTCTAGTGAATTAAACTGTCAGGCTGCCTGAACTTAGACATTGGAGACCAGGGGCAGCCATTTAAGGAGATGACCATGTGCAAAGGGTGAGTGGAACCAGCCAGGAATTAATTTGTAGAGAGATGTAAATGAAACAGAGATTCCTCAATGCCTCACTTTCTCAGGCCTAACTCCAGGCACCATATGTCCTTGCCATGAGGTGCATTAGAAATTAGAGTGAATTTCTGTTTAATGCAACCAAGTAAACTTGACTAAAACATGGGCAAAACATTGTCTCTAATGTTTCAAAAGACGGCTTACCATCACAAGAAAAAAGGCCAGGCTGGGCAGAAAAGCTCAGTGTGATCCACTGATACAGAGGGCACAGGTTAGGAAAACTGTGGTGGACAGCTGTTGATTTTGCTGACCCCATAACTATACTTCTAGCCTCTGGTTAAGAGCACCCTGAATTTCCTTTGGGGATGACACCTTTCTTATTTTGCTGCCATTTGTTTTGAATAGTGCTGACCCTACTACTCTAGCTCTAGGTATAAACATGCATTTTGACTCCCTAGTCACCGTAATTGGTTCAGTCATGATGAGCATGTAGTCTAAGCAGATCTGTCGAGTAAATCCTGAGACTTTGTATAGTGCTATTGGGAAAGATGGACCCTCTTTCTATAGACATTGTGATGTGAGTCTGAGCTTCTGTAAGTTATGCTGCCACTTTCTGGAAAGATGTACTGGAAAATTAAGATAACAGAGTAGAAAACAGAATTGAACAATAGAGGAGATAAAGATTTGATAGCATTTTTGTGCCCCTAGTTCCAGCCATGCCTGGATCTATCCTTGCCCTTTGGAATTTTCAATTAAGTAGTCCAATAAATTCTATTCTTACTTTCGAAGTCTGGACAAGTTTATATCAATTACAACTGAAATAAATTTGACAACAACACTAGTCTTCAACATAACATGGCAAATTATATAACGTAAGAGCAGATGATGATGCACATAAAATGACTTTGCAAAGCAAAAAATGCTATCAAAAGAAAGTAAATTATAGAGATTTAACTAAAATGCCATTGTCAAATGAAAGAGCTGTTGTAGGATTGTCACTCATTTGTAAATATGATACAGTTCACAGTCTGATAAACCAAGAAGAGTTATTAAATATAGAAATATGCTTGAACCACAGAACTTTCTATCTTCAAAGAGTGTAAGGAAAGGGGAAGGTAGAGAGAAGGTATTCTGCTTTTTTGGTAAGCATTAATGAGCTAGTTTTTGCCCTCTCAACTTCCATGCCTGTTGTCCTGGCACAACATTAAGGATTATTTCTGCATCCCCCCTCCTTATGGTATTTCAAAAAAGGGAGCAGTCCCAGAACCCCGAGCTCCCGACTCCCCACCTATATTCCCATCTGTGGGCTCACTGGTAATCCTTTCTTCTTCTCTTAACAACGCTTTGTATTTAGCAAACACCTCTTGCTAGGGGTGCCAGTATTTTTGGAATCTCCTTCCTGTGTATTGGCCTTGGCTAGTGTGATCATCCTATCCTCATCCCACCGTATTGCTTCAGCACGTACACCGGGGTGGCAGACAACACATCGGTTGGAGAAAATCCATTTTCTGCAATTTTTCGTTGAAAGCATCTTTTGGTGAGAAAAACAAATAGACCTTCCACATGACTGCACTTATAAATCACGTTGTTTATATAATGAATTAGAGTTTAACTAGGACACGGTGGTTTTTAATCTTTAAGCTCTCAAACTTTTGACCGATTTAGTTAGTTCATCAGCATAACCAGGTTAAATCTCCCAGATTACAAATTAGCTTCATTCTCCTTCATCTCTGCTAGATATTTTTGACAAATTATGGAAAGAACACCCAGTAATGAGATCTTTGTCAGTTAGATTCCAAATGAATCAAAACTATGAGGGAAACTACTCAATAGAGGCAGTTAAATGTTCAAATAATGTGACGGTGTTATCATCATTTACCCGGGGAGACAGTCTCCACATGTTTTTCAAAATGATGTTATTTGCTCTCAGGACAGAGGGCCAATTGCATCTTCAAGGAAATTTTAAAAAGGAAAAACAAAGCACGTAAAACAACAAACTGAACTGCTCAGCCACACACACACACACACGCACACCAGACAGTTATTCTGCTCATGATGTGTGTTTGTGAAGGTTTTTTGGCTGCGATAGAAAATAAGAAAAAACTGTGGCCATCTTAAGCAAAGAAAAATTATATGTGAATGATATCAAGGGGTGGAGGTGGAAGAGAACTCAAATAATTTAGTAGATACTCAAAGTAATTTACTAATTAAAGAAATTACTGGAGTCTGGGGAATAGTCTTAGAGGTGTTTGAAATCTAAGGTGTTTAACAGAGCCATAAAATAAGAAGGAAGAAACATGGCAATTGTCTTTTAACTCTGAGAGCTGGGTCAGGGTGCCATTTTCTTACCCCCCACTGCGGCACTGTCATATCTATTTATCCAATGCTTAAGATTTGAAGTTCCAATAGCAAGTGCCCCATTGGTTGAGATTAAGTTAAAAAAATGGGTTGGTGTGAGAAAAAATGCATAGCCCTTGTAGTCTCCATAGCAGATAGCGAGCATTCAGTTGGGAATGTTCTTCTTGTAGAATGCTACGCACAGGGGCAGATCATTTCCCAGGATGGTGCTATAAGGGAGGGGAGGGAAGTGGGTACTAGAGGGCAAAAATAAAATTCCCAACATGAGTAATTTCAGCAATTTAACTGAATTCATCCTTTGATTTTAAACTATAAATGACATTTAATTTTCCTTTAGAGACTTAGCTTCCAGACCCAAACATTCAGACTGCTTATCAAAGAGTCTTGTTTCTATTTTTATGTTTCTCTACTTCTGTCCTCACCACCTTCTCTTTTTCTCCTTTAAAATACTCTCCATATGAGTATTCATCAGAAAGATTTCTACCACTTCACTGAGAATTTTTGGAGAAATGGGTGGTTTAAGTAAGTCTGTAGTTGATTGATGGTTTATGTCTTTGAATAAAGATGCAGAAAAATATGCATAGTGCTAAACAAACACTATTGAATTTAATCTATTTGTAGTGCTTCAGAGGGCACTGCATTATCTTACGCTGTTTTGGGCTTTGATTAAACACATCAGCTACTGCTTTTTGAGTACAAAGATATCAAAAATTGGGCTGATTCTCTGCTGAATCTCTAATACACTCTGGAAGTAAATCTCTCTCGTCGCCTTGTTTACTTGTAATTCTTTTTCTCATAAGAGGCAAATACAGGAAAAAGCTTAATTATTTGAACTTTTAAGTAGTTTGGAATATAAATAAATAGAATTTCTAAATAGATACACTTCTGTGTATAGTTTCCCTCCACATGTTTACTCATACTCTTGTATCTCCTTTAACCTAACAGATTTTAACGTCCCTGGTAGACAGTGATAATTCTACTCTGGAAAGACTGGAGAAGATATCTGCTCTATGGAAAAGCTCTCTCCAAACAAGTGTAGACTGCAGCTTCCAGTCAACACTGAACAGCTAGCCACAGGAGTAACATCCTTCCACTGGAGCTGCCCAGTGTCAGTGACAGGCCAGCTGCCACCAACACAGAACGGCAGACTTCTTCCCCAGTGCCTTCAATGTCTTCTCCTTCCTTCTCCAGGCTCCCAGCAGTCTCTGCCCTTTCCAATTGCACTCTCAACACCAACCAATACTTCCAGGAAGTATTGGTTCCATTTTTCTAAGCTTCTGAACTCTCATGGAAATAGAACTCAACTCAATTTTGGTCCAATGAATACAGTGGGCATTTTGGTGAGTCCACTGGCCAAAAACAAATTTGTAACTTAAATGAAGAGTTTATGAACCCAAATAAAGCAATAAATATAGCATTTTCCAATGTCAGTTCTACTCTCAGCAGTAACTTTGTCTTATACTTATCCGTCCCTCTGCTTACCCAAAGTAGCACAACACACAAACACATACCTATACACATACTTCCTCATACATGTATATGCTTTGAATCACAACAGTACAGAGAATGGTTTAAGTGAATATTTTATGCATTTTTGTATCCTCCATTTAATCTATCTATCCCTGAGTATTTAAAATTTTTTTATTGATTGATTTTAGAGAGAGAAGAATAGAGAAATAGAAACACAGAGAGAGAGAGCGAGATCAATTTGTTGTTTTACTTATTTATGCATTGATCAGTTGATTCTTATATGTGCTCTGACCAGGGATTGAACCTGCAACCTTAGCATATCAGGATGACATTCTAACTAACTGAGCTTATACTCAGGCCAGGGTATTCCTGAGTATTTTTCAATGCCTGCTAGGGATGGAATAATGAATAGAATGCAAGGTCTACACACAGCCTATATGTAAATGGTGAAAACAAACACATAAACACATTAACTCATAATGCCTGATGTTGATAGGTTTTATAAGAAATGAAGTAAGGGGCCCTGGCCAGTTGGCTCAGCGGTAGAGCGTCGGCCTGGCGTGCGGGGGACCCGGGTTCAATTCCCGGCCAGGGCACATAGGAGAAGCGCCCATTTGCTTCTCTAGCCCCCCCCTCCTTCCTCTCTGTCTCTCTCTTCCCCTCCCGCAGCCAAGGCTCCATTGGAGCAAAGATGGCCCAGGTGCTGGGGATGGCTCCTTGGCCTCTGCCCCAGGTGCTAGAGTGGCTCTGATCCCGGCAGAGCGACGCCCCAGAGGGCAGAGCATCGCCCCCTGGTGGGCAGAGCCTTGCCCCTGGTAGGCGTGCTGGGTGGATCCCAGTCGGGGGGCATGCGGGAGTCTGTCTGACTGTCTCTCCCTGTTTCCAGCTTCAGGAAAATAAAAAAATAAAAAAATAAAAAATAAAAGAAATGAAGTAAGGCAGGGAGATAGAGAGCTAGTAGCAAGTGTTGTCAGTGAAGACATTTCTGAACCAGTGGCATTGAAAAGAGACCAAAAGAAGTGAAGAGATGAGTCAACATAAAGGGAGAGCATCCAATCAGAGGAGCCAAAGTACACAAGGCTGTGGGGTAAGTGGTGTGTGTTGGGGAGGCAGCCAACTGTGTGGCTGGACTGAAGTGACCAACAGGAAGTATGGTTGAAGATAAAACCGAAAAGGTAGCCCGGAGGCCAAAGCAGGTAGGACCCTGTAGATCACCAAGGATATTACATATTATTTTAAGTATGATTTTATTTTAAATAATTGGAGATTATTGAGCAGGGGAGTGATGATGTAATTTATGTTTTTAAAATTTATAAAATGGAACAAGATAAATGTAATTTCTTCTACTTGTATTTCTCTTTTATTCTATTACATCCCCTTCTGGTTGCCAAATGAATACATGAATGAATTAATGAATGAATGAGAGAAAATGTATAAAAGAAAGTGATTTCCATCTAAAGATTATGCCATGCTCATTTAAGTATGAGAGAAATAGGTTTCAGTTTAGTTTGTGTTAGTATATTTTGGATGATTAATGTGACCAAATTTTGTTTAGCAAAGACTGGTTTTAGATTTAGATTTTCTGCTTCTCATTGGCCTGTCCTCCTTTCACTAGAATTACAGAGTGGAAGCAAAAAAGGAGAAGGAAGAAAATTCAAGGATGTCCAATTTTGCTACCTTATCCTATATTTGTGTATGCTTATATTCTTAGAATAGAAAACTGTCCAGAATTCAATTGTTCAATCACATAACTTACTGTAAGCACTGTGAAGTTAAAACTTGCTGATTAGATTACTGCTTACTTATTGACTTAGTAAGAACTTCACTGGCAGTTAAAACTACCTTAGTAGTTTCAACGTTTATTCAATCAGTACTTTTATTTCTGAGTGAGTGACACGTCTGAGAAGAAAACATGATACATACAATTTATTCAGATAATTGATTGAATTAATTCTGAATAATTTACCTTTTTAGCCCTATGAAACTGGACTAAAGCTGGAAATGCCATTCAGTGATTGATAAAAGTTGAAAGACTCTTTTAAGGCAGAGAGAGTAAGGAACTTTTGACTCATTTCGAATTTAAGTAAAATCTAGGGAAGAACACTGTATTTTTCCTAATAACAGCATAGATTTCTGAGTATCCCAGGTGGTAAAGCTTCAATTTATTTGCATGAATGTGTAGTTCAATAAGAAAAGATTTAAATTTAGTTGGAGTAAAATGGCTTAATGATTTCAAATATTACTTGTAATATATTAATATAACAGGTTCGAGTATCTATAATGGAGTCTGTTTCATTTGGGTCTTAAGGGTGTTCTCATAGCCACTAATGTTGAGTGGTAGGTACACACTGAAGTACCTAAGAGGAAAGCACTTTAGGTTAAAAGCATTTTCTCTTCTCAGCCTCAGGTTAAAAGTTATTTCAGGATTCTGTTAAAGGCATTCTTTCGTTCTCCGCTTCAGCTTAAAAGAGGCTTTGATGAAAAGTGCTTTGAGGCAGGTAGAGAATTTTATAATAAACCATATTAAGAGCTGGGGAATCATGTGGTTGTGTGGAAGTGTTGGCTTGGTCTGTGGAGGTGTGTAAGCTCTGTGCAGGACTGCTTGTTCCTGTGGGAAGCTCTGAACAACATGACCCATTGGTTATTATATGCAAAGAAATTGAACGATATTTCCAGGAATGTAATTGGAGAGAACGGGTAATAAGCACAAATTAGTAGGTCATGCTGCACACATTTTCAAAAACATTTTGTCTCTTTTGGGCTTCCAGTCAAACACAAGTCTGTTTGTCTTATTCAGCCCTGACTATAGAAAGTGACTATTCAGTTTGACCAGGCGGTGGCGCAGTGGATAGAGCGTTGGACTAGGACATGGAGGACCCAGGTTCGAGAACCTGAGGTTTCCAGTTTGAGCGTGGGCTCATCTGGTTTAAGCAAGGCTCACTAGCTTGAGCCCAAGGTTGCTGGCTTGAGCAAGGGGTCACTTGGTCTGCTGTAGCCCCCTCAGTCAAGGCACATATGAGAAAGCAATCAATGAACAACTAAGGTGCCGCAATAAAGAATAGTTGCTTCTCATCTCTTTCTCTTCTTGTTTGTCTGTCCCTTTCTGTCCCTCTCTGTCTCTGTCTCTGTCACACACAAAAAGAGAAAGTGACTATGCAATAACATCTCTAAACACCTTATCCTGTCACAAAGCTGCCCACAAAATTAAATAAACACTGTCTCACCGTGAGATACACTCTGTATATTGTACACTTTCTGCTTTTATTGCATGCTCTTCATTGATATGACTTTTCCAGTTAACGGGAACTTACTGTGGTGGAGGGATAGTCACATAGAATAGAATATTTCAGCAGAGTCTGCCTACTGAATTGGCAGAGTGACGTTCCCCACCCAGCTGTCTCATCGGAAGCATTAATATTAGTTGCTGAAAAAAACAGTGATTTAAGAGAAATTTTGAGCTTATGAAGGTCGAAGAGAAGTCAGAGAGATGACAAAATGGTACACACAGCTTAGTTAATTCCCAGGGAGTAGATCTGCTTTCTGTTGAGTGTAGAGACTCAGGCAAAATGGCAAGAAACTATTTTCTCACTTTGCCAAAGTCAAAGCCTAAGTGCGGCTGTTTTAGGCCCTAAGTTAACATGCAGGTGGCTGTGGAGAAGGCATCTGTCTACCTGCTCTGGTGACAGAGTGGGCCCAGACATGCAGGGAACACCACCGGGATGGGAGCACTGTTTGACGACTGGAATATGTCGTAGTTTCAGCAGCTCCTGGACAACCTGAAGCAGCCATCTCTCAGAAGAGCCTGGCCGCATGGCCATGGCGAGTGTGCTCCTTGGTCAGTTTATAGGCAGTGGACTTTCAAAGAAGAGAAACATGCAGCAGACAGTCCTTATAGTATGCAATGCACCCCAGGTGCTCCCAGAAATAGCTAGGGAGACTTTGAAGACAAAGAAAGGACGAGAAGCTGTGATCATACAGGTGGGAGCCGTGACTCGTGATATTTGTGTTTATGCCAGGGTTACTTCATTCATACTCACAGGCTGCTGGTAAAGGAATTAAAGAAACTTAGATAAAAAACATTAAATTCATAATATAGATTTTTAATATATATTTTTTTCATTGATATTCTAAAGTGAAGCCTAGTTTGCAGGGTTTGGAAGTGATTTTTTTTTTTCTTTGAATATCACTTTCTAAGCAGTGCTAGAGTATCTAATTTTAAAAGAAGAAATCATATCTTACACATCTTTGTGTGGGCCCAGTGTCTGGTCCATTGTTTGTCACATGGTAGGTCCTTCACAAATGCTTGCCAAATCAATAAAAATAATGGGTATTAAGTATATACTAAAATTGCCTATGAAATCAAACACAAACTCCTTAGCCTGGCACTAGGCAATACACTGGCCATGCACACTTATCATCAAGTCCTCTACAGTTCCCCTGCTTCCCCACCACAGAGTACCTTGAACATCTTCCCCATTTCTCCACACCTTCAAATGTCTAAATCAAGACTCAGTTTAAAGATCATAAAGGAAACTTTAATCTTCCCCACAGTTTTTCCATATAATAATCTGTGACCTGAATGCCCCTTAAACATTTGACATTTGATTATATTGTGCCATATTTGTTGCACATTTATCTCCCTTACTCATTACTTGGGGGACTCTGTTTATGTAACTTTGTATCCTCTTAAAATGTAGTGATTCAGCCTGACCTGTGGTGGCGCAGTGGATAAAGCGTCGACCTGGAAATGCTGAGGTCGCCGGTTCGAAACCCTGGGCTTGCCTGGTCAAGGCACATATGGGAGTTGATGCTTCCAGCTCCTCCCCCCTGTCTCTCTCTCCTCTCTCTCCCCCTCTCTCTCCTCTCTAAAATGAATAAATAAAATAAAAAAATAAAACTGTTTTAAAATGTAGTGATTCAAAGAACACATATAAGCAGGCAATATGAATAACAATCAAAGCATAAAAGAATGCAAGCCTAGTTCTTCCTTCTTGTTACTGAATACTATGTGCAATGCTACAAGCACAGTGCTAGGCACACAGAATGCTCAAAATGTTGGCTTGATTAATGCACTGTCACAGAATCGAACCATAATTTATCTGCTTGGCAATTTTCAGAAGGCCTACTTTGCCTTCAGGAGAAGGAGCATTTGTAATATGCCATACCGTAGTAAGAGTAGAATTAGGAGTAGAGTATAAGAATTAACAGTTACTGTTTATTATGCTATCAACAGTCCTAAGAGGTGTTATCTCCAAAGTGTTAAGGCAGAGATTTTATTACCTTACCTAAATTTGCAAAGCAAGGGAGAAGCAAAGGCAAGACTAGACTTCAAATCTACTTCAACACTGGGTGATCTCTATGGCTTAATGACAGCAATACGCTGCTGACCTGTGTAAAACAGAACACATATGGCTCTTTCAAATAGCACAGGGAGTTGGCCACCACCACCTTTCCACTTCACATCAGGTGTAGCCAGACCCCATGTGGTAAATAGTCTTTTATATATTTAATTATTTCAAACATTCTAAATATACATAAACATTATACAAAAATAAGTCCAGTTTTGTGTTCAAGTAGCTGTTTGTTTGTTTTTTCAAGAATAGGCTGTATTTCCTGTTAGATATATTTTGTATCTAGGATTCTAGGCTGGTACTAATTGGGGCAACAGGCTGGGATCCTTCTCCAGCAGAGGCTGCTTAGACAGTCCCTATCCTAGGTGGTGTGCCAACTTGATGAATGCAGACTCTCTGTGGCAGATCTCAGGTGAGTACCTATGATCCAGCTCAGTATGTGAAACTGAAACTCAATACAGATCCACAACAGCTTCTTAGACTTCTGCTGGCTCCTCACCTGGGAGACAGAAGCTCCCTTTGGGCTTGTGGTAGTGTTCATACTATAATAACTGATTGCAGGAACAGATGGCTTTGGGTCATCACAGGGAAGTGATGTCAAGTTTCACTGAAACTTTACAAAAGTATTTACCACATACCATCTCTACAATTCTTTGGATATGACATCTCACCTCCCAAGCTTTCTTTAATAGACCATTTGTTATCTTCTGGACTGGCCCAAGGTTGCAATATCTTGTTTCCCCACTATCCACTTCCTGTCCATCATCCCTTACAAGGCTACAGCCTCCTCGCCAGGGCTTCTGCTGTTCATGCATGAGAAAGGCATTTTTACTAATGCAGGACCCAATACAATAACATTAGGAATACATATTCTTACATGTCATAGACACTCTTGGAATATTTTCTCCACATTACTGTGGCATCTTGAGTTGAACATAACCTCACATGTAAATGTAATTGTCTCTTGTCATATGATTAACAGTGTATTTATGACCAGTATTACTTTTCTTCAAGAGTATTCATTCATACTATAAATATGTGATCTTTCTGATTAAAAGGATATCAATGCAAGTGCGTATACAAATAAAGGAAACATGCTGGAGAATTAGAGATATCTGACATCATTGGGAATTCTGTTTTTGATAAAGAAAGGGCCTAACCTTGCTTTTCCCCCCTAAAATGTTTGATTTCTTTAACTGGTAATTATGTAAACAGATTGATAACCAAAATGAGCTCTCACTTCCTCTTTTGACATGTTAATCGTTTCTAAAAAACATTAAATGAGGTCTTGTCAAATTCTTTACATAATATTGAATGTTTTTCTATGCTAATTAATTTTTTAAGATGGAAAAATTGTAACATGCTCAAGGCCCCAGTACATTTAAAAAGTGGAGTCACAAAAGAAGTAAACACAATATTTTACTCCTCAGAGAATAAATGTATGTGGTGGTAAAAATGATGAGGGAATCTGGAGGAGTAAAATTTAGATTATTTGGAATATGAAGATATTTAGATGTCCTCAAGATATTTTCAGACCATCTGCTTTCTTATTTCTCAGCCTCTAGCATGATAGATTCTTTCATTGTGAGGTTAACTGAGGCCAGTCGGCCCCTGCCTCCATCTTTTCTTTTCCTCTTATGAGTTGGAGGTCCAAGTTCAAAGAGACACATTAGGAGTGATATATTTAAGTTAATGACCCTCACATGTGTTTAACTTGGATGACATCTCCTCTAAAATCTCCCTCCTGTCTAATAAGGATAGATAAGAAAATCATTAAAAAATTGGAGCTCAACAACTGTTGAAAGAGAATGAAATTTTTTCTCTTGTGCTCTTACATTTCTAAAGAAAACAGATCTTATGAAAATGTCAATCTTTACAACAGCCTCTTATATGGCTATCTGCACAAGTTACCCATCTCAACACACAAAGCATGGTTCCACGGCTCCATGCACCTCAGGGAGGCATCAAGTTGGGCAATCTTAAGATTTAGTCCAGCTATACAGGTTATAATTTGGGGTAAAATTTAAGCAATAATTATGTAACATATTTTCTTATAAATATTGACCAAATACATAAGATTTATTTTGTTTCATAATTAAAGCAATCTTCTTAATTTGACTATCTTACATGTCTGAATGTATTGTATATATGTATTAGTGTCCACCAATGTTATTGTCAAATCTAACTCTCTCCTTCCATGAACTGTAATTAACAGTTGATATGTGCTACATGTTAGCTGAGCACAATGTTTTAGTTTTTCATCTAAAAATTAATATGTAAAAAGGGTACATAATATTTAGGTTTATATTTCTTTAAAAAATTCCAACCCATTTTATTATTATAGATTGATATCCTCTATTAGGTGTATAAAGTGTTTCTAATATATTTTTCATGGAATATCAAAGGAAAATCCTAGAAACAATTGAAAATAGAATGGAGTTAGTCACAGAATTGGATAGTAAGGGCAGTGAACTCTTAGACAAATGTAAGTTGAAGAAGGCATGTATAAAACAGGTATATCTTATGAAGCTCTTTAAATTTCTCTGAATTCTTTACTGGACTTTTTCCCTAAGCTACAATTAAATTGTGTCAGTGCATTTTCATAAAACCTTTTTTATATGTGTTGTAACTTGACGGGGGGGATTAAACTTTTCTTTTGTGTTCTTTTTCTTCCTGTGTAAGAAGAAAGTATTCGGATTATCTTTTTAAATAATGGAAACAAATAACTGTTCCCAGGAGAATAAAAAAGCAAAAAAGAGGCTTTGTTTGACTTATCTGTGATAAGGCACTTTGGAGCTTCGGTTTTTGTGAGTTGAAGAAAGAGATGTACACAACACTCCAACCCTTCTGTTATGACAGTTTATGCTTCTTATACAGCTTATTTAACTCAAATGCCTGGGAAATAGACACAATTACCACCTTATGGAATGCTATTTAACTTTAAATATTCCCTACAGAATAGAAACCCACTTCATCAAAATTTATCCCAGTTTCTCAGGAATTATTTTGTCTGCCGGCTCCTGAATATTCTGGGGCAATTTAAAAATTCAACCCAAGATCACTTAGAAATAACTGTGATATAAAAAGAATGAAAAAATTCCCACACTAAGGGAGTTTGTTCACAAGAATTCCTGTGAAAGAGCTGTGTCCTATGCCATGTATACTTTAATCATTCACTCCTTCAGCTGTTATCAATTTAAAACCAATGAAACCCCCACACTGAGTCCATTTGAGCAGTCAATTTTAATATCTCGAGGCATCTGTAGTTATTCTGAATTGGCTGCAAAAGCAGAACTAACAAGTTAAGCTCTAACCATAAGTCGACATCAGGCTGGTAAACCATACATCAAACACAGACAGTTAGTCAATACTCCAGTATGAAAAACCAACTAGCATTTTTAAGAAGAGCAATATATTCATAATATGTTTGGCAGTCTGGTTTGCATTGCTTCCTTGATGGCTGCGCATTTAACTTTCTAGTCAACAGGGTGCTCCCTGCACTGGCCAAACAATATGCTTGAGGGGAAACTGGACAGTCTTCTGATTTGTGGCTAATATTTTTAAATGCGAATGAAAGGGATGGAGGAATGTGCCTTATGTGACTAAGAATCTAGAAACTACCTTAATAGTTGCTTTTTATAAGAAAACTCTTTCAACCATATGTTCTGGATCTTGAAGCACAGACTCTATTATGTCATTGTCAGGCCATGTGTCTCAATTCTGTATTTGGAAAATACGGTTGCTTGAAATACCTCTTTCCCTCCCCAGAATGACTCCATGACAGGGTTGCTGCCTCCCATAGAGAGAAGAAGACAATGAAGAAGGAGGAGTATTCCAACAAGATCAAGGCAGTCATCACTTCAATCAAATCATTTCCAACTTTCAGGGGCCGGGGGCCCTGGGCCAGGGGGAGTGAAGGGTGTTTATGACATATAGCTGCCTATTCCCAGAACTCTTTTATGTACTTTTATTTTATCTTCAAAAAGAAAGAACTTATTAAAGGGAAATATCTAAGGAAGAATAATGCTACATAAAGTTTATGTTTTCAGATCTGTTGCCCCAGAAAATGCTTTGATAAAACACACTTAGAGCAATATAGTCAATTTCAAAGAAAAGTAAGGAGATATACCTCTCCACATTGCAATCTGACTAACACTGACAGGCCACCAATTATGATTATCCAAATTTTGATATGGCTTTTTGCCTCCTTCCCACAGAGAAAAATAGAAATACTAGTATAGCACTTTTGCAACATGGAGCTATTTTTCTGAAGACTAAATTTACAGAGGCTGGTTTAAATTACAATGTCACTAATCAGGTATTATAACAAGTCAAAAGGGAGCAATCTTTTTTTTATATTGAACAAAATTTGTCCCCCACAAATGAAATGATACAGTTCCTTTCTTATTTACCTTGGGAATTTGTGAAATATAATTGATTTATAATAGACATGCATTTGAAGGGAAATATTTGTAAGCCAAACTGTCAGTAATGCTAAAGGAAATAAAAGAGTACCATCTTAATCTTATGATATGTCAAAACGAATTTTCGATATTAATATTCCCTGTGCTTGTAGCAGTCCACACATCTGCTGACTGTGGACCCTGTTGAGGAGATAGTGGTTGTGAGAGCTCTGATATGTACTATTTTTAAGATACATTCAATGTACACAGAATGTGGACTCTCAAATCGCAATCATGAGTGAGAAAGGAGTGGGACCTCTTTTCTCAAGTGCTATAGAAAATTCAACTTATCTCACTGCATAGGAAGCATTTATTCATACATTTGTTCAAGTGATCAATCTCAGGTCAGGATGAAATTCTGTTTTCCTCTCCCTCCATCATCTACTTTACCATCAAATGAAATTGTCAGCTAGCACTTTGTGTAAGAAGTAGAACTATAAAAACAGCAAAGGAGAAAGTGAATAGCCAGTGCTGGCTTCGAATACAGTTCATAGGGTCTACAGAGGTCCTGAAATCTAACAAGAACTAAGCTAAAGATCTTCTACTGCTTGTGAAGCTGGGTTTAGGCATCACGAGGGAACTACGTGGTAGAAGTCCTGCTGGAGAACAGCAGGGTATCAATAATAAATGCTAACCTTTCAAAAAGGAGATTCTTGTGAACACTGATGAGGCCCTGTCTCTCTTTCTTCTCTTCAGGTGGTTTCATGGAAGAAAGATTTAGGATGTGAATAGAGGATTGGAATGGTCATAGACCACCTCTCCTGAGGGCAGTAACCTCCTGATATGAAAAGAAAATATCACGTTAGCCTGACTCTTGGTCATCGCAACTAGTTGAGGATATGCCTCAGACAGCATATAAATCTTGGCTGGTGCAATGTCAGGGTTGGAAGGGGAGGTTCTGTGTCTTTTCTATGATCTACATCCACACACAATTTGAGTTCAAGCACACATTACACTAAGAACATGTTATAGCTTCATGTTATGAAGTAAACCTGTCTTTACCTATTAGTGTTTTCCTACTGAAGTTCATGCTATATTTCTTATTGTACAGAAAGTGGAAGGCTTAGAGACAATACCTCAAACTGGCACCAGGATTAGACTAATCGAGTAGGGTACGCCAAAACTCTACAAAATCTTTTAAGGATAGATAGTCCATGAAAGGAATAAAACCAGAATTTACTGCAAGGGAAAGATTTAATGTGAGTTGTAGAGGTCATTGATTAAAAACAGTATGCTAATATGCTGGTTACACATCAGTTGGGTATTGTTCATCCTATATTCCCAGCATTGAGCATGGATATTATCTGGCATCCAGTCAGGACTAAAGCCTGACATTATTTAGCATTTTCTTTTAATTAGAAAAGGGGAAAAATCTGGAGAACTTGACTCAAAGGGAAAGAAATATAATTGAAAGGAAGGAAAAGCGAGATTATTGTTGTTGTTATTATCTGCAAATGCAGAAAATATAGTGGCTTATACCAGGAAATTACTAATAAAACCATTTATAGATACTAAAAATCAAGCATTTTTAAGTCACTATCTCAAATAATATTAAATTCTAACTAGTGCCAGTGTAAAAAATCTTTTCCTCAAAAGAAAGTAAGTTCTTGAATCACCGGGAAATCAATTTATTATTCTGGCTTATTCCTTTTCCCCTTACCTAATTCACTTCCATTTCTGGACCTCATTTTTCTCTTGTTGCTCTAAAGTTATTCTGCTTTCAATATCTCATAAGACCTGAATCATTCCCTCCTTGGATAACAGGCTTTTAAAAGACATGGGCTTAACCTGTTACCCAGGTGCACTTTTTTTCCTCAACATTTGCCATCTCTCATGGTGACCTGTGTTTTATTATTGAGCAAAAGCTAGCTATGTGGTACTCTATTACCAACACATTTGTTCCCAAGAGCCTTTAAATAACAGAAAGTTCCTAGGAACCATAAATACAAGGGAACGAGGAAGCTTATAGGCCAAGATAAAGAAGCTTAAGGTTGGCTATCAATTTTGGCTAATATTAAATCATGACATAGCTCACTAGTAAGGATCACAGTTCAATTATGAAACCATAAAAAAGTTTAAAGAAAAGAAGATTTACAAGATATTTTTAAGCACATTAGTGCATATTGTGGAAGTTGTGAGAGTATTTCAGGATCAAGCAATGATAGACCCATGCCCCAGTATATAAATTCAAATACAATTATTCTCAGACTAACACTGAATAAGTGACAAAGTTAGAGCATATCTCTACTCAAAGGTATATTACAGTGTTGCTCATATAGTTTTTGCTTAAATTAATATGTGACAAGCTGGTTACTCTGTCATATATCTGTGCTAACAAATTATCAATATTAAAAAAATACTCTCCTCTTAACTCAGTGATTTTGCTATTCATTCATAAATATGGCTATTAAAAGTTTAGGGCTATAATGTATCTTTAATTTGAATGGCAAATATTTCTTCTTTAATTTTTTGTACTTTTTTGTATTTTTCTGAAATGAGAAGCAGGGGGGAGGCAGACAGACAGACTCCCACATGCGCCCAACTGGGATCCACCGGGCATACCCACTAGGGGGCAATGCTTGGCTCTTCTGGGGCATTGCTGTGCTGCAATTGGAGCCATTCTAGTGCCTGAAGTGGAGGCCATGGAGCAATCCTCAGCATCTGGGTCAACTTTGCTCCAATGGAGCCTTGGCTGCAGGAGGCAAAGAGAGAGAGATAGAGAGAAAGGAGAGGAGGAAGGGTGGAGAAGCAGGTGGGTGCTTCTCCTGTGTGCCCTGACTGGGAATTGAACCTGGGACTTCCACATGTTGGGCCAGTGCTCTACCGCTGAGCCAACCAGCCAGGGCCGGCAAATATTTCTTTACTTCTCAATATAATTGACAGATTTTACAGAAGTATTATAATTTAAAAGACATTATATTCTTATGAAAACCTTAAACAATTAGTTGTGTCAGTGCAGGAAATTACTTAAATGTTCTAGAAATTAGATGACACTATGTAAATGGTTATAAATAGGAAATAAAATGATCTCATGCTCATTCATATGTAAGGAGTACTATGATAAAAATTACCAAAAAGATAAATATGAGCCAACAGCAAATTATATACTTCTCTTGAAGTAAGCAAATTATTGTTGCCTTCCCTTGACACTTGCTTGGATTAATTTCTCAGTCTTTAAAGAAATACTTAGAAAAATAGTTCTCTGGCGACATTGTGATCATAATCTACTTTATAAATCTAAGTAGCAAAAGAAAGAAACAGATAAAAAGAAGAAGGAAAAAATGGAAGAAAGGAAGGGAAGAAGGAAGGAAGGAAGGAAGGAAGGAAGGAAGGAAGGAAGGAAGGAAGGAAGGAAGGAAGGAAGGAAGGAAGGAAGGAAGGAAAGACTTTGTTAAATGGTTAATATAAACTGGACTCTTCCAAGGTTCTTTCCATATATTGTTTCATTTAAATCTCATGATGTTAATTTTATAAATGAAAAATTCAGTAACCAAATATTAAATTTTATAGTTGAGAGATGGCAGAATCCAGATTTAAACCTAGCTTAGTCAAATTCTAAAGCTGCTGTGATTTTAAATAAGCTCAATTTTCTTAATTGTAAAATGAAGTTGAAGATTTATTTTCTATCATCAAAAAAATCTATAAAGGTTAATTTAGTTAATTAAGGGTATATAAGTCATTCTGTATCTTTTGGAAATATTTGATAATTGAGGTAGGTTTGAGTCCCTACAGATCACCCTACAGCAAAAGCATATCCTTGACAAGTTCTACCCATGTTTACAGAGCTATAGTTAGTCTTTATGCAGCTTCATTATGTAATAAGAATGGATAACCATTGCCCACCAGACATTTGAACCAAGTACTGATGTTATAGAAAAAAATGAGACAAATACATGAAAGAAAGAATCTTACTTTGAAATAATGATTCAAAGACTGAAAAGAACATTTTAAAATAAAAAATAAAACCACAAAAGTCTAAAAAGACAACACATTTTACCTATATCATTAAAAGAGTCAAAAAAGATATAACTACTTTCTGTTTTCCCACTTATTCAATTAATTAATATTTATCAATGACAAATTTCCATCCTTACTGTTAGTTATGGGAGTAGAATGGTCAACAAAGTTTTTGTCCTTTTAGCATGTGACAGAGTGAAATATATAAGAAAGAACACAGAATAATAAAAGCGTCTAAAAATTTGGAAATAAATTGCTAAAGTTAAAATAAATTCATATAACAATAGGAGGATAAAATTGAGAATTCTTTCAAAATATGAGAAAAATCAGTTCTGATGATCTAATATTTATGACCACATCCTAAATATCCCAAAAAGAAACAGAAAATTGGTGGAATAAACTTATCAACATCATAATAATGAGAAAAAATTCCAGAGCTGAAAAGAATCACAATTCCTCAGGTTGAATGCCAAGCACAATAAATTGTTAAAATTATGTCAACTATACACATTATCTTGATTATAAAATCTCAAATATAAACAAAAATCCCAATGATTCTGAAAGAAAAAAAAATCAAAGTGACAAAAATAAAAAATGGAACCTACAACTCTGTATTCTAAAGTCAAGAGAATTTAGAACCTGGATGGGTACTCAGTTGTGTACAGCACCATCCCAACATGCCAAGGTTGTGGGTTTGATCTCCCATCAGAGAACATATAAGAATCAACCAAATGATGACATGAATAAGTGAAACAAGAAATCAGTGTTTCTCTGTGTATGTGCATGTGTGTGAGTGTCTGTCTCTCTCCCATCCTCTCTCATTAAAAATCATTATATAAATTTTAAAAAATCAAAGGCAATGGAATTTTATGGCCAGCTAAACTATTGATCAAGTATGGGGGTATATTGAAGCTATTTTTAGATAGTCAAGATCTCAAGTTTTTGAAATGAGTTACTAGAGTTGTTACATGATAATAAAAGAATTTAAAGCAACAAAGATGATGCATGAGATTCAGAAGACAGTGATACAACTCAGAATATTAGCAAAAGGATGACACAGGGTAATAAAGGTAAAAAGCTTGGAAAGCAACCAATCCAAATTAATGTAAGATGGTGGAAGGATTTTAAAAGATATTTTGTGGAAAGAGCAGAGATTTCTAGACTAGAATATATAAACTGTTAATTGAGATAATTAAAACCTTACTGACATAAACATTCAAAAATAAAAGTAAAAGAAAATTTTGGGAGGAATTTGTATGAAAAACACACAAACAATATATCAAACTAAAATATTGCATGAATATAAGCAAATGATGGAGCATAAGCTTCAAAAACAAGAACATTATTTATGTGGTACATAGTCACGGCATTGGACCCATAGATATACTAATCCAGTCTGTCACATATCTTGGCCAAAGACTGCATATTATTTACATGATCAATATGAAGTATATGCTGATGAGAAATTTTTTCACATTTTGATGTAAAATGGGGTGAGGGGAATGGAATACTTGATTATGGTAGTGAAACAGGATAAACAGAACCTTCAAATGTAAAAGAAGGATCTTTTCTACCATGATCAGAAGGCATTCTGAGGGTCATAGGGGTCACAATATTGTAAGAACAGAGAAGGAAGTCTTAATATTTGGCATTGTAATAAACAATCTTACATAATCATAATCTTATGAATGCTGCTTTTTGATTGTTAACTTTTAGAATCAATTATAAATGTTACAATTATAAAAACCAGTGAAATAATATAAATTTTCATGATGTAGAAGTAACAATAGCGAAGACAGAAGCAATGAGAGAGGAAGAGGGCACTACAGTGTTCATTATGTCAACGGAGGCAGTACGTCTCAATTCCCTGTGGTTAAATGAACAATAAATAGAGATTTAAGTGTGCTGAATGCTTTAGAGAGAGCCAATAGAAACTGCTAGACCAGTTGCATTTGACCATGCATATTTGGGGAGGAAGAGGGGCAGATAGATAAGATCTTATTTAATTGAGTTGAATTCAGGCCTATTATAAAAGAAATATGAGGTAACTTTTAAGCTAAAGGTAAGGAAAATATTGACAAAAGTAAACAAACCTATACCCTGAATTATAGTATGTAAGGTATAGTGGCAACAACCAGAAGAACTACAAATAGAAACACTTCCACGTCTTGTTCCATAAGGAGCAAAACTGGGGTGAGGCAAGAAAGTACTGTCTTGCATTATAAATCTTGCAGACATACCAGTTAATCTTTAAACAGGTGATTTTCTTTATAAAACACTGATAAAAAATAGAAGTAGTTCAACATTGCTTTCAATTTCTACTAATACCATTAAGTATGATTCTGCCCATATGAAGATGAAATAAACTACTTTCTAAGCATACAACAACTCTATATCATTTGATATAGGAAATACTAGTTGCTCCTAAAAAACAAGCAATTTTTATCTTTTCTAAAAATTGAGTTGCCAGCCTGGCCTGTGGTGGCGCAGTGGATAAAGTGTTGACCTGGAATGCTAAGGTTGCTGGTTCGAAGCCCTGGGCTTGCCCAGTCAAGGCACATATGGGAGTTGATGATTCCTGTTCCTCCCCTCTTCTCTCTTTCTCTCTCTCTTCTGCCACTTCTTTAAAATGAATAAATGAAAATTAAAAAAATAAAATAAAAATTGAGTTGCCAAATGTTTTCTATTCTTGGATGTCAATGCTGTTTGTTGCTTGAAAGATTACATAAAGTAGTTTGGCTGATGCTAAAGAGTTAGGACTTCAGTTCCAAAGCAAGTAGAGAAAATGTACAAACATACCTACCACCTTATAATGTACCCTCTCACCTATAATTTACAAGTTAAATTGATTTGAGTTTTATTTCCAAGGAGACATCAATGGAATAAACTCATGCATTTAAAAAGCACTCATCATTCCCACATTGCCAAACAAGAAAGTAGTTGCAAAAATTAAAGGCTTTCAGTAGCTACCACTGCAATGACACAATGATTGCAACACCCACTTGTACTGTTAAGATTTCCTTCCATGGAGTGATCATTCATAGTCACCTGCTAGCCCTTTATGGGCATCACAATGTGTCCTCATTAATCATTATTAAAGAAATCAGAAAATGCAGCCACATCAAGTGACTGTTTCCAGATTAATATTAGCACCAATGACTTCTCGTATTGGCCAAGGCCCAAGGGTACAAAAAAAGTTTTGAAGAAAGGGTTTGTGACTGAGTGTAGACTATATGATTTTGGGACAATTCTTTTCTTACATCTACTCTGGGCATTATAAAGTCAGTAGTAAAGCACAGGCCCTGCTGACCCACAGTGGGTGTTCAGTGTAAACTGACTGAATGCAAAGCTCAGGGCTCTCAGCTTGTTGGTAACATTATATGAAAGACTAAACAGTTTGAAATGTGTCTGTGGCCCCGCAAAGTGCTTCCCAGGTGCCAGCAAGCACAGTGTTAGGCCCAGTCTACCACACACAGCTCTCCTGAACTTTGCTAATGAATGCCTGTATTTGAGATCTGAATGACTGGTTTAAGGAATTTGATCTATAATCTATAGGCAAATACACTGCAGAACAATTTAAAAAGCCATTATCTTCTTCTAAATAATTGTCTTTGAAAGAGTTATTTTATTTTACTTGGAGAAATTAGCAATTTAACTCTTAATCATTAGTTGATTTTATATGACTTTTTGTAACCTTTCAAAAACCTTGATATCATTGCTTTTTCAGTCTTTTGCCTTAGATATGCTAAGAAAATAACTTGAAGTACTTAATTTTACTGGGCCTGTAGCTTTAAAAATTGGTTTAATGCTTTTTACACAGTTAAAAAATAATTCAGTAAAAGTCTTTAAAAAGTCAGTTAAAACTGAAACAAGCCCAAGAAGTTACTATATTTGCATATGATCTGTATTTGGAATAAAATTCCACAGAAGACAACAATGGCAGCTTATCAAATCAGAATTTCACAAAGATTTTCCATAGCCCTGCTAATGAAACTGACTCATTGGTCAGCTATGGTGAAAATTTAATGGGGCTCTAAGATAGGAAATGCATACAGCGACTGTGTTCAGTGGTTCCATTACATCAGCATGAAGAGTGCGTTAGGCTTCCAGTTCATCTGCTGCTTTCTGAGGCCAGTTCTAGAGCACCGCAGTTATTAATGCTTTAGCATTTTAATTGGGGCCAGACCCTGTCACTGAATTGAAAGACTTCATTTTGCCAGCATCATGAAATATTTGTACTTTATTTCAGATTGGGATTTTTTGAGCTATTAATCTGGTTTTATATATGTATTTTTCCAAGATGGCAGGTAAACTGCAACTGAATTCTGTCTGAGAAAATGATAGTCTATGGGATAAATTCTAAGGTAGAAATGGAGATACTATTATACTGTTATATGTAATTGAGTCAGTAGAAGATCAAATACTTCCTGTGGCATATTTTCAGAGAGTAAAAGTCTGAGATGAACCGATTTGCAGAATGTGCTATTTCTATCCCCAAATGCATACATTCTAAGAATTTTCCACTCTATTAGTGATATCTATGTTCATGCTTCACAACATTTCATCTTCCAGCATTTGTTCAGAATGCTAGATGCCTTTTGTGACAGATTTACCTATTTCAAAATATACTGAAATTGATAGGTCAGTTATTGCATTAAAAATAATTCTCACATTAAGTATCGCTAAAAATATGAAAATCGGCTTTGCCTTCTTCATAACAAATGATTGTATATTATACCTCATTTTCACTTCTATAACAATCAGTCTTTTACTTTGTTCTCAAATTTTATTTTAGGAGTTTATTGTAGGCTATTTTCATTTTTTCTATTTAGTTTTCAAATATATTCATTAGAAAATCTGAAAACTGGGGAGGATAACGAACTGGATGCATATGTTTTCTTGGTCAGGAAAGTAATACATGTTTGTTGTGTGAGCTCTAAGATACAAATTCCAGTTACTGAAATTTGTATCATTGGCTTGATCTCTCCATCCATCCTGTCACCTATCTGGCACATTAACAGTAATAACAACATAATAAATAATAATAATATTAATGAGTGCATATTTTTTGAATACTTATGTTTCAGAAACTCTAGTAAATGCTTTACCTGAATTATCTCATTCATTTCTCTCAACAGTCCTCTCAATGGTACGTAAAAGTATTCCCATATAACAGGTGAGCTATCTGAGACTTAGAGATACCATAACTTGTTCAATGTCATTACAAATGAGTGGCAGAACCAAGGTCTGAATTTCAGTCAGTCAAATGCCAGAGTCCATGTTTTTTTATTCTGATGGCTAGGTTGCTCTAGGATATTTTATTCTTTACTTTAGATATATTTTCAAAAACACCTGTGTATTTAAGTTTAGTCTGAGCTCTCAGTCTTCTAAATCCCCAAATTTTCATGATACTAGTTTGTCTTATACTTTCTTCCTAGTACTACTTCTTAGTTTAGTTCAGACTATGATTTATCATGCAGATCAGAATATGCCTGAGAGTGAAAAGGGCTGCTGTTATTAAGTATGTTGGGATAATAAGTATAAACTGGGATTGTTCAGACACATGGAGACATGGAGTCATTCTGATGGGCCACAAGATATCCCTTCTCTGTTCCTCAAACCCTCTCAGGGCAAAACTGGTTTTGTTTTGTTTTGTTTTGTTTTGTTTAGTGAAAGGAGCCAAGGGAGAGAGACAGACTCCCGCATGCACCCTGACCAGGATCCACCTGGCTAGCTCCCTACAGGGTTATGCTCTGCCCATCTGGGACCACTGCTCTGTTGCTTGGCAATCGAGCTATTTTCAGCTCCTGAGGTGAGGCCATGGAGCTATCTTCAGCAACCAGAGCCAACTTGCTCAAACCATTCAAGCCACAGCTGCAGGAGGGAAAGAGAGATAGAAAGAAATAGAGAAGATAGAAGGGGTGGGGTGGAGAAGCAGATGGTTACTTCTCCTGTGTAATATGACCGGGAATCAAACCTGGAACTTTCACACACTGGGCCAATGCTCTATTGATGAGCCAACTAGTCAAGTCCTGGTTCTACTTTTTGCAACAATCCTATAATACATCTTTTATTTTCTCAGGATTATTTTCTGAACAATTTTTTTCTTTTTTCTTTCCCTTATAGAGTAGAACATTTAATAAGCAACCTAAAAAGAATAAAATAGCCTAATATTCCTTTAGAGCTGAATAGCTATGGCTGCAGAGGCACATTCATTTATCACTGCTACAATAAAAGTATAAAATGTCCTGTACCTTTAATAAGTCCTTTTTCTTGCAGAGTTTTCAGGGAAGGTCTTCGGGTAATAAACTTCTTTAATCTGCTTTTAACTCGGTTTTTGTCGCTTGTATCGGAAGCACTATGATGCAGTCTGAACACTGGAGATTAAAAAAAAAACTGTCAGAGGCTTTCAGTAAATTTCTCCTTTATGATTATTACTTTATGCTAATACAAATAGAAAACAGTAGTTATGGAACAACTCCCTGAATTAATGGCTTATGCCTTTCTGCTTAGGGCATATAAGTAAAAATTTGCCCATATGAAAATATTAGCTCTGCTATAACATGAATGTGCAATGAGAATGTGGCTAGCTCTGTATAGTTACAGTTAATTTTCACTTTTACTCCCTCATAATTAACATAATAACCTTTGCAAGATAATTCTACCTATCTGTATCAAGACACAAAATTATGTTCAAAGAAAAACTTATGTACACAAGGGGGAAAACACTTTAGAATAGTTCATTTTCATTAATTATAACTACGTATTGCTTGTAGGTAATTCAGGTATTTTCAAAGGTCCTGCTTGCCCAAATAATTTTGTCAACCTCCTTTTTTTTAATGTTAACCCAAAGTGATTTCTTTTTCTGAAGCACTAAAAGTCTGGACCTTCATCAAGCATAAAGTCTAAATACATTGTTATGTTATTATGAATGACTGATAGATATTTATTATCTCTATAAGATAGAAATATTAAATGGGCTCTTCACAATTATAACCCAATTATGATAAAATGTGAGGACTTAAGGTACTTTAGGTACAAAGAACCTCTTTTCCTCTCAAGTCACCCCTTAAATAAGCCAATCACAAAAGTGAGTTAATAAGAATATATTTAAAATGCACTGAGACCTTACTATGTGCCTGCTATTCTCCCAAGCATCTAAAATGATTTAACTTTCTTCTACTACAATGTAAACTTCATATGGGTAGGGAATTTTATCTACTTTTGGAAATGCTGATCACTAATGTGTCCTTAATATCTCAAATATTGTTTAGCACATAATGATATTCAGCCAAAATTTACTGAATCAAGTCCTACAATAACCTTTTGAAATACAATAAGTCTACATATTTTAGAGATGAAGAAGTGGAGGCAAAGAAGATAAGTAACATGTCCAAGATCAAGTCTGGACATGGGGCCAGTCTCACAGACCTTTCTTCTGGTATTCTAATTTATTGGAGTATTGGTAAAAGAATAGAAGGGGAAGGGAAATAAAAATATCAGGATGTCAGTTACTCACTGAAAGTATTGTAGAAAGGTTTCATTCAAATAAATTTTAAAAATAATTATTGGGTGCAAAACATTTTGCTAACTTCTAGTTTTAAGGAAGCTAGACTTGAGCCATCTCACTCTTTCCTGATGAACTCAGAAGAATAAAGAGAAAAAGACACTTAGGAGGAACTGAAGTTTTAAAAAAATAAATTGCCTGAAATAGAGGATTTGAAGTCAAATGTTCCTAATGGGGTCTCCAAGGAACCCACCAAAGTGCCTAAGGGAGACTGTCTGCCTTTAAAAGTCTGCCTGAAACTAGACCACCTTCTTACACCACACACAAGAACAAACTTAAAATGGATTAAAGACTTAAATGTTAGACTGAACACCATAAAAATTTTAGAAAAAACATAGGCAGTGAAATCTCAAACATTTCTTATAGCAATTTTTTCCCTTTCATATTGCCTCAGGCAGGGGAAACAAAAGAAAAAATAAACAAATGGGACTACAACAAACTAAAAAGTTTTTTCACAGTAAAGGAAACCAACAACAAAATGAAAAGAGAACTCACCAAATGGGAGAACATATAGCCAATGATACATCTGATAAATAGTTAAGATCCAAAATTTATGAGTTTATAAAACTTATAAAAGTCAACACAAAAAAAAGAAAAACAATTTTATTAAGAAATGCTCAAAGAACCTGAAGAGACACTTCTCCAAAGAGGACATGCAGATGGCCAATAGTCATATATAAACGTGCTCATCACTACTCGAAGTGCAGATTAAAACAACAAGGTATCACCTCATGCTTGTCAGAATGGCTATCATCAAAAAATCAACAGACAAGTGTTAGAGAGGATGTAGAGAAAAGGGAACCTTTGTGTACGGTTGCTGGGAATGCTGATTAGTACAGCTATTGTAGGCAGCAGTATAAAGTTACTTCAAAAAATGAAAAATTGAACTGCCTTATGACCAAAAGATTCCATTTCTGGGTATATATCTGAAAAACCCCAAAACACTAATTTGAAAAATATATGTGCCCCTATCTTTATTGCATCATTATTTCTAATAGTGAAAATTTGAAAGTAGCTGAAGTGCCCATCAGTAGATGAGTGGATAAGAAAGCTGTGGTACATTTACAAACTATAATAACAAACTATAGAAATGACCCCTGAAAGTATAGTCTTGGTACATTTACACAATGGAATACCACTTGGCCATAAAAAGGAAGAAAATCTTACCATTGTGACAGCATAAATAGATCTGGAGAGTATAATGCTAAGTGAAATAAGCCAGTCAGAGAAAGACAAATACTACATAATTTCCCTTATATGAAAAATCTAATGAATAAAATAAAACTAAAAAAGTAGGAAAAATTTATAGATTCAAAGAATAAACTTAATAGCTGTTAGAAAGGAGGGGGTTTGGAGGCTGGGTGACAAAGGTGAATTAATAAAGCGAAGGAAAAAAAAACTCTAGATAAGACGCAGACAATAGTATGGTAATCACCAGAGGGAAAGGGGTTGGGAGAGTTAGAAGAGAGTAAAGAAGGGATAAATGGTGATGGAAGGAGACTTGGGTGCTGAACACACAATACAGTATACAGCTGATGGACTATAGAATTGTACACTTGAAACCCACGTAATTGTATTAACCAATATCACCCCAATAACTTCAATAAAAATAAAATGTCTGCCTGGCCCAGAGTGTGGGAAACCTTTTTATAACTGGTCAAATAAGAACAATTTTGCAGCCTCCTTACCCTAGCTTTGACCACAAAGTTGTTGCAAACTTGTTTTAGGAGGAAGGGCAGTCAGGATGAAGTGTAAGGCTAAGAAAGAAAGAAAAACATCCTGCCTTCCTCCTCGTTGGGTGAACAGTGGCATTTTAATTTTAAATTAAGTTAGAAGTTTTGATTATCACAGGAGATTAGGTGCTATTAAATACTGAATTAAGACAATACTTGCCACTTAAAAAGACCGTAATACACTATATTGCCTTAAAAAAGGTTCTTAACCTTAGTATTATTCATACTTTAGTTCAGACAGGCCTTTTGCTTGTTTGTTTTTGGTTTTGATCTATAGGGTTTTCCTGTGCTGGAGAAGAGAATGTTGAGAACCCTCCCTGGCCTCTGCCATGACTTGCCAGTAGTACCGCCTCCTTAGTTATGAACATCAAATACGTTTCCAGACATTGTCAAATGTCTCCTGGGGAGGGAGAAAGGGAGGTAAAATTGTTGCCTGTTGAGAATCTCTGTCTTGAACTGAAGGGCAAAGTTATAAGACCTGTTTAAGTTTTTATTTATTGGTGTTACAAGGTCTATTCAAACATTGAAAAAATATAAAGGAACTGTAAAAAGTAAAAAATAAAAATAAGTGAATAAAATTATTTTAAGAACATCTGTTTATAAGATATCTCTCTATAAGTATATATATCATATATATCATATGCATATCTGGTATGCATATCTGGTCTATCATGTTACCTATTTTTTAAATGAATTGGTTGTAAGAGTACAACCTCTATTACATAAAATGAGTTAATTGGTCTATTACTTGAAAATGTTGGGAATCACTGCTGTAGACCAGAGCTTTGCAGCTATTGTGCTGATCAGAATGGTTTTATAGGGTGAGATTTCTGAATGCTGTACAGGTTTAGAATGAGCCACCCCAAGGTATACTTCAATGGTACGCAGATTATTTTGAGATAAAGGCAACTTAAACCTAGCAGGTTCAAGAGAGACTTCTGCTCACCACTTAACTATCTGGAAGAATTTAAACTAGGAAGCTGGCCCATGATAATAATTATCACCAGAAGTTACTCTTTACATACCTTTATGACAGAGTAAACTAATAATTACTAAACATGTGCTCTCCCGGAAATGACCTTTGGAAGCCCCAAAGTGCACTGCCTCATCCCTATCTTAGAATGTTGTCTATACCTCAATTTCCTTTTTTCTCTGAACCTTTCATGTATGTAGGGATTGGGATTTCTGACTCTCTTATGTATGCAGGGCTCCTTACATTTGTAAGTAATTGAATTTCAGCAATTTCTTTTGCTAATCTGTCTCATGTCTACTAAATTACTATATCAGATGAAAGAACCTTGAGAGTAGAGAAAAAATTTTCCTTCCCATCAGCTCTCATGGAAATTGAGCAGGACCAAAGCATCCTGGGTCCCTGGGGCAGTTGCCATTGGGCAGTCTTATCCATTTGCTCCAGTGGGCTATAAAATGTTATTGTTAGAGTAGGTTGCTAGTCAGACATGAGCTGGGTATGGGGACAGAGAGGGAAAGGAAATATTAACCTTAAACATACCATTAGCTGATAATCAGATGGCTGATTGGATTTTTCAAGTTCCTGATAGGTTCACACCTGTGAGGAGCATGTGCAAAGGTACTAACAAATAAGGCATGACCACTATGCAACTTTCCACTGGGGTCACTAGACGTAAAAGTACAAAATGACAGAAAGGAGCCGTGCATGGTCTCAAAATGTGAACAGCACAGGCCAAACAGCTCCCACTACTAACAAAAATGCTCACATGTTGATGGGCAGGAACAAACCAGTGAGGGTGGAGGAGTGAGGAGGGTGGGAGAGGAGGGTCCAGGAGATGGGAAGGGTGGTCAAGCAAACAAAAACTGACTATATAAAATACCAGGTCACTTGGTTCTCTCTGATTTGCCCACTTGGAATTCTTCCAAGTATACTTTCCCTTTGCCAATAAACCACTGCTTGTTTTGCTATCTGCCTATCACGTCTGAAATTCATTTTCGAGAACTGAGAACATTACTACGGTGAAACTGGTGAGATACTTTTTTATGTGTATCTGAAAATAATTCAAAAAGCACTGCTTTAGACCTCTGCTGTCCCATATGGTAGCCACTAGTCACTTGAAATGCTTGTATCATTAGATTGAAAAAAATAATGCTTTAGATACTTTTGATTACAAAATATATTACTAAATTTAATATATTATTTATTTATTTATTTATTTTATTTTTTAGTAAGGGGGTGCAGAAAGAAAGACTCTTGCATGCCTTCTGACTGGGATCCACTCAGCAAGCCCACTAGGGGGCGATGCTCAGCCCATCTGGGGCTGTTACTTCATTGCTCAGCAATGGAGCTATTTTTTTAGTACCTGAGGCTGAGGCCACAAAACTATCCTCAGCGCCCAAGTCAACTCCCTTGAGCCAATCGAGCCACGGCTGCAGAAGAGGAAGAGGGGGGGGGGGAGTGGCGAAGCAGGTGGTTGCTTCTCCTGTGTGCTCTGGTGCCCTGACCGGGAATCTAACAAGGGCATCCACAGGCAGGGCCGATGCTCTACCACTGAGCCAACCAGCCAAAGCCTAATATATTATTAAAACTTATAATTTGTTACTTTTTAAAATGTGGCTACTAAAAAATTTTAAATTACAACTGTGGCTCATATTGTATTTCTGGATAGTGCTGCTAAATGATAAAAAAATAAACAAACACACATTGACCACCTACTATATGCATGGCAGTGCTGGATTTAACTGTTGTGAATAAAAATGCATATGGCCTGTGTAATTATAACACAGCATGGTAACAACTATAAAGTACTAGAGACTAAGGTTAGCTCTTAATGGAGAAATTGACCCAGGTCGTTTTGGAGAAATAGCAAGTGCCATTAGCAACAATTGCTTTTACAGGACCATGAATATCAGGCACTAACTGATTTAAAATTGTATGATTGGAAGAGTCATTCTGAGCATCCAAATACACTGTGCTTACATGATATCCTATCAACTTCTATCTGGGTCCAGTCATTGCCGCGACCACCAGTGGGACGTGACCTGTTCCAGCTGATAACTACATTAAAGCCCAGGGGTTCTGGGGTCTATACTGGAGGCGAAAGGAACACTTAAAACTTTCAGAAAAAAAATCTGCCTTACAGGAATTTTTATTTCAAGTCTACCTTTAAAATGAAATGAAATAATTACTTCACATGTCCATATGTTATCAAAGGTAACATTTTTAGTTCTAGTCTTACCACAAAAACTTTTCACTGTCCATAACAGAATACCAAACATATGGGGCCAAAGGCATATTTTTTCTGTCTTTTTGAAACCAGTAAAAATGAAGTGATTAAGGAGGGACTTGGCAAATAAAAATACATACACACAATATAAATGTGAGATTATGAAAATAATTAAATAGTGAGTTGCGGCTTTTTGGAACTCATTAGCTATTCCAGTGATAGTATTCTTAATTATAGAAATAAATATGTACATTATTTTGTTTTCAATAACACGGTCTGGCTCTACATGTGAGAAATGTCTGTAAAGTGTACTGATTTTTTGAAGAAAATAAAAATACATTTTCAAATGTTTTATCTTGTTTCCTTCTCATACAGACTGAGGAACTAGAGGAGATTTGGATATCATTACAGAATTTTCAACATAACCCAACTCTCCAAAGTTGCCTCTAATGATGACTTGCCTGAAGACAGAGTAGATCTTCAACTTCCATTTCCTGATGCCATAAATAATTGTCTTCAGATGACAAGTCAGATTACAAGGTTTTTGCCATCATTCATTTCACTCATTTTGTTCTAAGGTGAGTTATGTAGAAGTTAAAATCAACAGATGACTATAAAGCATGATGTACATTTTTTTAACCAATTAACTTGGAAAGCCCTATAATTAGAGGCTAAAAGTATAAAAAACACGTGAGTATAAAACAAAGTCCGTCACTGGGTCCCTGTGAAGAGCACTAAAAATATTTGAATATTGTGGTTTACAATCTGATTTTAACAGCCAAACTTATAAAACAGTTTATACTTTTCTGTTGTCAAGGGAGAAAAACTTGCCAAATTGTTCATTTTAAGTAAATACAACATAACCAATTAAGGAAAGTAGAATTTAAACACATGCCTATGATAATCAGGACATAGTTTGCTTCTGATTTCACTACTGATTTTAACAGAACAGTGTTCCATTTTCCCACAGCACCCAAGTGACCCCATGCATACTTTTAGAAACTTGTAATCATACAGTGCAAATAAAAGGACACTTTACTGGAAAATACACAGTGTGGTACAATAATCCATCATTTATGAAAAATAGAATTCAGCCTTTTCTTTTTCCTCAGAGATCCCACTACTTTTTGAGGGTGAAGCTTACAGCAATTTAAAGATTTATGTTAAGCCAATGAGCAGTTTTTTCCATTCCCATTTAAACTTTTTATTCAAAAATGAAAAGAGAATAAGATATGGGTTTAAATTCCAAAGCATTTAATCTGATTTACAGAAGAACCACTCTTAATTTTACATATTTTCACCTCATGAAAATTAACCTGAATTGGATTCACTTTCCAGGTACTCTAGAATTTACTTTTATTTCCTTTATACTTTTCTCTTTCCCCCCTCATTGATAGGTGATTTTTTCTTTCAGATGCAAACAAATAGGATATTTTTTCAAAGCCTAAGAATTGTGAATAACAATGTGCAATTTAAGTCTCAATACACAGAAGCTAAAGGCATTAATTTTAAGCACCATTCTTAACCATTTGAGAGATTTAATTGGTATTAAAGCTGCTCACCAGAGAATAGTTAGGATCTTGGGTTATTTAAGATGATCTTCAATAAATATCATTACCTATGAAAATAGGCATTAGCCCAACACAAGTTTTATACCTGATACAGCTATCATGGTGTTAAAACCACCTCTAGAGGTAGGATGTTTATAGCAATGGGTGTCCTTTGTATGTTTATTTTCCAACTTTAGTAATGGGACGGGGGAGAAACAGAATCAACTACCATTCTGTGAAGGGATAGGAACCACAAAAGAAAACCCTTAAATCTTCCAGAATCCAACAGTTTGGAAAATATGATCCAGAATTGTACATGTGCCATAATTTTTCTTGCTGTGGACCTTGTTTTGAAATAGTCCTGTTTTCTGCCAAACTGCTGTTCTCGCGGTATTCCCATGTTACATGTTGTTATTATTTTTTTAAAGTTGGAAACACTGGGAGAGCCAACATTCAGAAATGTTGCTAAAGGAAAGTAGAGAAAAGCTAACACAAACAACTTTCTAGGCTACTTATCACTTTTTTTGTGTGAAGTTGTACATAGGGGTCAGTATCCCATGTACAGACAGAGAACTCTCCCAGCAGCTGAGCGCTCCCCACATGGCAAGTCGAGAAGGATGTACAGAGCAAAGCTGGCAGTTGTTGCTCTGTGAGATCGTCTTACCACACTGCAGCGTCCAGAGAGGGAGATCCAGAAAGAAATGACAAAATAAGGTTATATCAGGCTCTTAATCCCCAGAGATTCCAAACCACTTCTCAAACCATCACATGAATTACATAACGAAGTACTGAATTGTCTCCACTCATATTTTCCTATACAACCTTCTTGTATTCCAAATTACCCTGTTGTACCACTTTTTAAATTCCTGAAATAAGAGCACTGTGCCCAAAATTGATTGAAAAGAGGAATAAAGTTTAGTAAATTTCTTTTCAGCCTCCTGCCTGACTCTTTTCCAGGGCATACCCGCTTGTGCAAATTCATGAAGCTGTAATAAATACTGTTTTGCCCTCGCCAGCATGTGGTTTTAGAGCTGCAAAACTCTGCACATAACTCCCTGTGGCAGAGTGGCAGAAAGGGTAAATCGGGCCTCGATGTACTGTTGCTCATTTAATCACTCTTTCTTCACATGCTCAGTGTAAATAGAAGTCATCATTTCAATCCCCAACTTGCAGCCTGAGAAACTGAGTTACTGAAACTTTAAGTAACTTAACTCGAAACACAAATCATGATTAAATCTGGAAATAATAATTGCAAGTGGGAATGAGGGGCATTTTAACAGCGGTACTTTGTTTTAACCACTTAATTCCCACTTTGACGTTGTAGAAATATAAGTGATCAGTGAAAACAGAAGGGTCTGATCTACCCAATGACTCATATTTATTCTATCTACCTATTTAAAGAGGAATGAGAATTTATGTAATGAAAAACATTTACTTTTAGACTGAATTCTCTAGTTTAAATAGTGAAAACTAACCATATTTTTGCATTTTCAGTGTCAATAAAGAGCTGGCAGTTTATTGTCATGTTCCTGTCATTCTGCCACATGGAAATTCCATGATTGCTTTTCCAAGTAATATATGTATCCATGTGTTCTACATCTAATGTATTCATGTCTATGATGTAAATCCTTTGTTGTCTTTTTATGTATGGGCTTAATAATTTTATTTTGCTGAAAATATGAGTATGTCGATGTTGATATCGTATTTCTACAGCGTGAAGTGGTGTTTTGTTTACTTATTATAGCATTTAACATAGCTTAGAGTTATTTAATGAATAACTACAGTGATGGTTATGTGATGACAATGACAATAATGACAGCTTTAATACTATAGTAAAAATACTTAATAATGGCACCACATATGTAATTTTTCTTCAATTGTTTCCTTCAAAGCTGTTTTCTTTTTGTAAACCAGTTAAAAATACTTTGGCATCAAAAGTTATGGAAATACTACATATTCAGAAAAATAGAAGACAAACCCAAAGAGCAAAAACCTGTGGTTTATACAGAGACATATGATGACTTTTATTTTCCCTAAAACAAAATCAGATAAATGTACGATGTGGAGTAAAGATTCAAATCATCAAAACATCTTTTGTCGATTAGATATTTTATCTTGACTTGTTATAGATAAAGTGTCAGTCAAACTTTGTCAGTTGAGAGTTATTCAAAACTGATAAATTTATTAACAAGGTAAGTGGTTACTGAGCTAAGGAAGTAGCTTATTTTGAAAGTAAAATTACTCAAAAAAGAAAAAAAATAACATAGGGCATCAATCCACACAAAGGGCACTATGTAGTAGAAATATGTTTTCCAAAAGAAAAAATTGTATATGGAACGTAGGAATGGGCTTTCTCCCAGTGATAGAAAACAGGCCGCAGTCCAATCAAGTGAAGAGAGTCTTTTAGATGGATATGAACATCAGTTTACAGAGAACAAAATAAAAAGCAGAACAGTGGAGTTGTAGGCATGGTAATTCCGCCATTGAAGTAAGAGCATGGCAAGATTTTCAGAAATTAACACTTAGATTTCTGTGAAAAAAAAAAAGTCAAGTTGGAGAATGAAATAATATTCATATTTAAGAGTATCAGAAAATTTCAGTGCTGATTTTATATACTGATTCAGATACGAGACCATGTTTAGCAGTGTTTGAATTGGGTGGGTGGTATTTAAATCTTCTCTCCATAAACAGCGAGCACTACCACTGCATTACTGTGTGTATGTGTGTGTATTTGTCGCTTTGTGAAAATGTGTGTACAGATACTGCATTCGAAGTGGGTACGGAGGGAAGTAATGTATGACAAGTTTGAATCTTTTTCTTCACTGTCTAAATTCCTGGCCCTCTGTGTAATCAAGAATGTGCTACAATGTACCTGTAATTTTCAAACCTAAAATTTGAACTAGGTTAGAAAAATATATATTACAGGCATCTCTTTTAATCCTATATCATATAATGTGGTAACTTCTCTTATTGCTGTCCATTCTGCAGATTAAAATCTGAAATTTAGAGAGTTTAAGCCATGTAGCAAATAAGCAGCAGAACCAGAAATGAAATGCAGAGCTGTCTGATTTTGAGTCCGTGGGAACTCCAAGTTGCCCTGTTGGTCTCCTCTCCATCTGTCTGGCAATGCTGTCAATGTACTAAGGACATAGAGAGATGGCAGTCACCTCCTATTGTAGTCAAGTACTTCCAACCTAAGATCTTAAATCATTTGATCTACCTGAGCTGCTGACTGAAAGAACTTCAAGTCTATCACTGCAGATGTAAAAGGGAAAATGGGTTGCCTTAAGTGAGATTAGTGAATCATAAGACAGCAATAGAATTAATGGCTCAATACTCTCTACACTGCCAGTCAGAAGAACTTAAGAAGGTGTTAGGGTCTCACACAGCCATAAACCCCATGAACACAAACTGAGTTCTTCTGATACTAGGCAGAAAGTGAATATGAGAGCCGCTCACTACATGCCAGGCTGCTATGTGTAGTGAAACCCGTGTGAATACTGAAGCAGAGAAGTAGAGTAGGGGATTGAGGCTCCCTTTTAAGTAAAAATGCTTAGTGACTTAGCCAGGTCTCTCAATTTATTAGTACTTCTTCTTGACTTCCATCATCATACAATCTTTCTCAAGTACTGACAGATGCATACTTAGCCCACAACCAGTGGTAGTCTACCTGGTCCCTACCGCCCACTAGTGGGCGTTCCAGCTTTCATGGTGGGCAGTAGCAGAGCAATGAAAGTATAAATAAAAAGATAGATTTAACTATAGTAAATTGTTTTATAAAGATTTATTCTGCCAAACTTAGCGAAAATCCGACATAAAGTACTTGGTAAGTAATTATTATCATATGCTTTAACTTGCTGTAACTCTGCTCTATAAATTTTATAAGGTAGTTACTTCCCTAGTTTATAAATCACCATTACTGTGGAACTGTTGGGCAGTTAGAAAATTTGATTACTAACAGAGATACAGAAGTGGGCGGTAGGTATTAAAAGGTTGACTACCCCTGGATAAGCACATACACTCACATCTACAGCCCCCTTAGCTCTTATCTCAGCTAAACCAGGAAATCTCATTCTTCTCTATGCCCAGCCACCAAATCTGCTTATTTTATTCCAGAAGGTTGCTTCATAGGAATATCAGTTTAGGATTACCATTGAGGAAGAAAGTAGACAAGAATTGATAATATATAGCCTCCTTCCAACAAATAATACTGTTCCTTTTAAATGATGTGCATTCCATCTCTCTCTTGAATATAAGTATTGGATTTTGAATTTTAAGTCTGTTTGCTCATCAGTGATGGAAACTTATTCAAGCAATGTAGATTCCTTATGCCTCTATTTTCTAATTTGTTAAATGGGGCCAACAGTATCTATCCCAAGGATTGTTGTGTAAATTAAATGCTCTGATACATGCCAAATACTCTGTAAAATATAGTGAATAATAAGCATTCGATAAAAGCTAACAATTATTATGAATAGTGAGAGTATGACAGATGTCCTGTTCATAGTCATGGTTGTAATAATCAGTAAGTGAACACAACAGGTGGTATAAAAAGTGTCCTTCTCACCCATCATCCTAGTGCTTCTCATATTGTCAACATTTACTGGGCAATTACAACATATCTGGTATTATTACATTATGCCCTTAGTAGTTGCATCAATTCAATATTTATTCACAAAAAGTTAAATACATATTAATATACATTAAAATTTAATTGACTGATATTTGGCTCTCAGTTAAAAAAAATACCTGTATATAGCCCCATGAGTTTATCTGTGATTAATTTCTACCAGGTAGAGTGTATTTCAAGACTTTGAACATGTGTTGAAATCATTGGTTTTTGAAGAACTACCCATTAAAGACTTTCTGAACTGTGACAATGGATATTGACAGTGCTTGTCAGACTAAACCACTATTGATTGGCTCACATCATGTGTATAGCAAAACCAATTTCTTTCAAGTGCTTCTTCTTAACTGAAATACATTATTGCAGCCTTCCTTTCTGTTTATTATCTCACCCAAGCTCATCCCATGTAACACATCCAGTGAAAAGGTTTCACAATGAAGGAAGCAGAAAACTGCAACACAGAGAAAATTGAAGGCACTTAGCAATCCAAATACTCTAATACTGTAAGTTGCTATTCTTTTGGAAAATATTGATCCCTTGCAGTCTTGTTTTTATTTTACAGTTCTCTTGAATAAGGAAAGATCATGGACTAACAGAGGTTTGCTATTGTTTAGTGATCCTGTGATGCTAATGGCTTCCACCCCTGTATGAAACTATTTTAAGTACTTTGTGTATGTTTAAGTTGTGGGAAAGAAAGTGTTTATGTTGGGTCTCCTGCCCACAAACATACACAGCTACACACACACACACACACACACACACACACACTCACCAAGGATGTGACTTTTCCCAAACTTTAGAATGTTTTCTCCAGTGAGTGACTCAGGCCAACTTTGGCCATATGCTACATATTGTACAGTTTTATTATTAATTTGAATTTGCATTGTGCTTTTTTCCCCAAGAGGGTACATTTCTTACTGAGAAAATACTCTTACATAACAAAAAACAGTTTTCATAATGCTCTACGAGTGGGAGGAATTTCAGATTTATTTATTTTTATCTGAAAATATAATCATTAAATAAAACCTAAACACATACCTTCCACAAGTACTGACTGATCATATCTCATGCTTCCTGCAGTGTACTAGGGACATTCCAATGCCCAAAGACATTTCAGACCTCGTTTTCGCCTTTTAAGAAGCTTAGAGTTTACTGAATGCAAATACATGGGGAGAGCAGGGTATTCCTAAATTCTTAGGATAATTCTCAAGGTATTCTTAAAATCACTGTCCTTTTATAAAATGATATGGATAGCTTACAAGAGTCACTCTGATACTAAATCAGGGGAGACATTGGTTAACTTTACTAATGTTTTTATTAAATCTGGCATGGGGGTGCCAGCTTCTTTTCTATTCTAAGCATGCCTGGAAATTTAAAGAAAAAATATTGCTTTGAAGGCTGGCAAATGCTACATGAGCTAAACGTATCATTCTTCAAAACCCTTTCTTAAGCACAGAGCTCCAAGCTGACTTGAAAGTTCTAGACTAGGATTTTTCCCAAGATAAGGATTGCTTGGCGTCTGGCCTCCTGCTCCATGCAGTGGCCCAGCACAGCGGCTGCGCTCAGCACCCTGGCTGTCTCTTCCTCGGGCCCTGCCCCCTGTGCGGCCTCCTCACCCCACATTCCCCAGCCCTGAGACAGGCTCCTGGCCTTGGGCCCATTGTCTTGGCACCCTCTGCAGGGGTCACTCAGTCCTGAAGAACAGTTGGTTGTCAGAGTAACAGCTTCTCATGCCTTTTCAGGACATTGGAGATCAGGAAATGTCAGGTCAGAGTCAGTCTCTCACAAAATAGTTTTATTGGGACAGGATCCTCAATTAGAGGCCTCATTTTGACATCAGCTTCAAGCTATTTGCTCCACAAATGTACGTGCAAGACACCGAGACCCTCTTCCCACAGGAAGTGTATGGAAAGTGCGAAGGGTGTGCTGCGCAGGTCTGAGCACAGTGTGTATCTGTGGCTCAGTGATCAAGGGACAGTGGAGCGTCGTCCTCCCAAATGCGGACAGACAGTGCAGTGTGTAGCTGGCAGCGAGCTGAGGCTCCCTAAACGAAGATGTAGCTGGAGCCGGTGAAAACTTGGCTTTACTGCAATAATCATAACTTATAACTTGAATTTCTAAAGAAGGACAAAAAACCACGAAAAGACCCATAGTATTCTGCCACTTATGGTTGGTATATAAACTGTTTTACATTTGTTGTGCATTTTGCATCTCTCTGGGTCCTTTACCGAAACTGTGGTCACCTGGTCTGCGACAGATGAAACTGCTTTTGTGTTCCTGCCACATCTTCAGATGAACTCTTCCTTCCATTGAAAATAGTGCTGGGAGAGCTATTTTCTGCCCCAAACCAATTACTATCCCACATATCTTCCTTCTTTTCCTAAATGAGTTCATTGTAATTAAATTGCCAAGATTTTTCTTGTTTTTGACCATCAGATAACCCCATTCCTGGGCACAGTTCATGTTAGAGTCATGGAAACATGAAATATTAAATCTAGAGGGAACCAGGGAAAACCCAGAGTAAATGTTCCTAACTTCTGCGATGAGAAAAAAGATACCCAAATTGTTTAAGTCACTTGCCTAAGGCCACATATTAAGAAGCAGGGCAAATATTCAAACAAATTTCTCAGCCACCATTTCTACATCCTTATGTCTGTCTTGAATCCCAGATTTCATTTCATTAGAAAAACTGTTCCTAAATCCCGAAGAATGTCCCAGAGAAGCCAGTGCTGTTATTCTAGGCAGGCCCTGCTGGCTCGATTCCTCCAGTGACCAGGAATTGTAGATTTCATTCTAAACATAGTCATGCCAGCAACTAATTCTGTTTGGTTCTACATGTTTAGAATTAGAGAATTTTGAATTTAATATAAAAATAAATTTAAATTTGTATGCATATTAATATATTCTAAAACTACATGTCCTAAGGGGGGAAATTACAGTAGTCTTTCTTTTGACATGTAGCAATGTTTAATGTTTTGCTATTATCTTTTCCTTTAGCTTTTGGTAACGTGCAATCTGTTACAGATTATTATTTGGGGCCTTGAGCCCTCCCTTTTCCTGGGGGGTGAGGATCCTGTTGCCAGTTGCCAGGACACTTCTCCGACACAGATGTCACTGAGGAGTGCTCTGCCGGATATGGATATCTTCTCCATGTGTTTTGACCTAAACTAGAAGAGAATAGAGAGGACTGAGGTACAAATGGGAAAATGCATCTCGCCAAGTTTCAACCTCTCCGAAATTCGAACTTTTGGATTATTGAACAGGCTGAGATCTTGGTTTTCTTTAAGCTTGTTTACTCTTGACAAAATAGAACTTCTGGTCTTGGAAAAAAAAATGTCTAGGGGTTTTAAAGGTCTCCAAAAGCTTCTTGAGACAGTAAGTACCTCTTACATAAAATAACACAGTGATGATTTAAGACCGGAGGAACTGGAAATGTGCGGATTAAATGACCTTTAAAATACACATAGGTTTAAAATTGAAAGGGAAATGCACTTAGCAAAAAGCATTTGGGATTTATTTCTAAAATATGGTTAGAAACATTAAGCAAGCTCAAAATGAGGCGATATGCACACATCCTCATTTTGACTTAAAGATCTACTTTAAATAACACTACAGATGTAGTCATCAGCATTTATTCCAACAGGGACACTGTGAATGGTGAGAAAGACACGGTAAACCTTGGGTAATAATAAGAACTACTCTCATTGTTATCCCTTAATCCTTCAAACTGTCAAAGCACGACCAAGAATAAAAGAGAAATGTGCTAGCTTCCTCTTGTTTTTGTCAAGCATTTCAGTCAGGAAATTTCCACCAGGAAATAGCCCCTGAAATTAGTCACCAGAAAGCAAGTTTAGCTATTGTCACTTTATGGCCCAAAAGAGAAAAAAAAAAACCCCAACCCAAAACTAGACAAACAAACAAACAACCAAAACCCCACCTGTGGACTTTAGTCTGAAAACACCCTGACAACACACACAGGTGCTGGTTTATGTAATGGCTGAGGAAAGCATAGAAGGACAGGTAGGAAATCACCGGGAGACCCTTGCAAGGGAAGGCTGAACTAAATTACTCCGTTGTGAGGGAATGTGGCCAACTGAGTATTATGTGCTCTGGGACTCTTACTGGTTTGACAAAAAGATTTCTTTTGCCGGTTTTGAGTGCCCATGAAATGAACTGCTGTTGGAATACATGCCGAATGAAACAAAGGATGAGGGTGGTGTTAGGCGGCCCTTTGCCTCGGAGTTTGAAGTTGAACTATACTCCCTATACTCTCGTCAAGCCCGACAGGTAGTTGGTGGTCAGTAAAAAAAATAGGTAATAATTGAATAGTATTTGAGCAAGATGCATGGTGGGAAGCACATAGGCATTTACATTAAAAAATTAAAACTTGAGTCCCAGATCTACTGCTGAGAGAGTGTGCGCCTTAGCTCCCTGTAGCCCAATGAGCTCATCTGTATAATAGGAACACACATACCTCAGCTGCAATGTTTTAAGGATTAAGTACTTCGATGTAAAAAACGACAATGCTTTGTATGTACACAACTAAATTACTATCTTTACCTTGCTCTTCTCTTTGTTCCTCATCTCCATCATCCTCCCATCATTATTATAAGGTACAGCTGGTAATAGACTCTATAAACTGACTTAAGTAGAAATGGTCCTTGGGCTTTGGGAGCTAACTATTAAAAACCACAATACTTATGTGTCTAAACAGATAATAAATATGGATAACTTAAGAAGTTTGGAGTAAGTATAGCAAAATTAAGTTAAACATATTAAAATAGCCATCAGTGGAAAGCTATATCAATGTGATATACAAAGAGCCCTAGAAATTGCTTGTTGAGACAAAGAACATTTGTCCACACTTTTAACACAATGTACACCAAATTCTCCAATTTTATGAATGTCTAGTAATTGTTAATGGCAATACATTTACTGTCAGTATAAATCGCCCCAAGTGAATGAATGGTGTGTATGGCTACTACAACTTCTGCTAATAATAATAGTTTTAAAATAGCAAGTATAAAAACATTGTTTTATACCTTGATTTAGCTTTAAATCTTGTGTCCTCCCAAATAGAAATAACAGGAGGTCTGCTTTGATAAGTATGCCAGCAACATTACTTTATATAATAATTCTTATCAGTATTATTTCAGAAGTCCTTCCCATGCCATACTGCCTTAGGGCACACAAATGTGTACTTTAATAATCATAGCTAAAATATCTTTTATATTAAAAAATTTATATATCCTTAACACTTGATTAATAGATGGAACATTTGTTTTGGGGAGAACCTAAAGATTTGAAGAGCTAAATTACAAATGTGGTGACAGATGAAGGAATAGGTTAGTAGGCAAAAGACATTTTGTTTTACTGCGGGAGTTTCTTATATCACCACTTTCAAACAAAATTAGCTCTGACCAGTAGAGTGAAAGAAAACTTCTTAGAATGAGTATCTCATTGGTAAGCTTCCATACCTTCTGATGGGTATAATTGTTTATATACTTTTTTGTTAGTTACTAAATCTACTTAAGACACATTGGTCTTCTCGCTATCTCTCTTGAGCATATCCTGCCTCAGGGCCTTTGCACAAGCTGACTTAAACAGTCTTTCTTTAGATATCCACATAGATATGTTCTTTGCTTTCTTCAGGTCTTCCTTCAAATGTCATTTCTGAAGGTTTCCCTTCCCTATTTAAAATTGTAAGTCTTCCTCACTCAGATGCTTTCTATCTGCTGTCCTTACTCCTTTTTTAAAAACTTTATTATCTTGCTAATATATATTCTACTTCTTTTTTTAAGCAACTCTTTTTCCCCCACTAGAATGTTAGCTCCATGAAGCAGAGTTTTTGCCTGTATTTCATTCCATGTTATTTTATTTACATTTTAAGAGATTCCAGTCCCAGTAGCTAGAACAGTATTAGGCAAATGATGTGTTCAGTATATATTTGTTGGATGAATATAATAATACCCTGAACTCACTTTTTTAGAAAAATAAAAGCTCTAATTCCTTTTTCAACATCTTTAACATTTATGGATAATACCTTACTAATAAGGTTACTAAGAAAGTAAACTTTCATCTAATATTTTAAAAATAAAAATTGTTTATTATTATCAATTATAATTATATAAATTATAATTGTTTATTATTATTGAATGGCAGCCTGAGTTTATCCTTATAACAAGTTTGAGAAGAGGAACAGGTCCTAGCTCTCAGGCCCTTTTCTTCAAACCTTAAATATCTAAAAATAGTTGTTATTCTTTCCTTATTTACCTATTCACAGATATGAGTACAAAATTACATTGTTATCTTTCTATCTTATTTAAATAAGAAAAATAGAATTTATGTAAAATCAACATTAAATTTCTTTTAAGGATGCTTATATATCTAAGGATATATTAAAATTATGCCAGGAGATGTTTATAGGGAAAAAAGTGAATGAGAAATAAAGAAAGAAAATTATAAAGCTTGGAGATGAGACTTTCGTGGCTAATGACAATAAGGATGGCAGGGTCAGAAGAATGATAAACTGCATTCTTTGTATCAGTTAAGGAGAGAGAGAGGAAAAAAAAGAAAGAATTCTGTAGAGGTTGATCTGGCCTAGCAGGTATCTGAGATCACAAACCCCCTTAGCCCGGCACAGTCCACATACATATGGATAAATATTCTAGCAGTCACATGAAAAAGAAATAGCAGGCATAAATTTTAATAATGTTTTCTTTAACCCACTCTCTCTAAAGCATTGTCATGAACCCATGTAATCAATATAAAATTGTAAATGAGACCTTTCATATTATTTTTCTTGTGATAGACTTTGAAATTTAGGCTATCTAATTCAGATTAGCCACATTTCCAATGCTCAATCGTCACACACGGCTAGCGGCATTCATATTGGATAGTGCAGTTCTAAAGCAAGCCTCTGGGTGTCCTGTCTGAACACGGCATGCGTGGGTACAAAAATCACCCCCTGAGGCCCACGAGTGGGGCACCGCTGCAGTTGTAAGCAGGTTTATGGCCTTACGACAATAGTGGGCAGGGCTGTGTCAGGTGAAATAGCTTTCAACCGCAGACACATGCGCTTGTGACAAGAATCAGAGCCACCAAAACCAGAGACTAAATCTGAATTGATTAGTCTTTCCAGTTCTTTCTCCACCCAACTTTATGTTAGGATCTCAGTAGGACAACTTGTGTGGGAAGCCAGAATAATTCATTAAAAAAGATAACAATTAGGAAAAAAGTAAGATGACATTAACTGAGTCTAAAGTTGATAGAGCAGGTGAAACAAGTTCCACTTTGTTCTTTTATCTGCAATGGTTAGACTTCTGGATTTTAGTATGTTGATTTTTTAAGTGCTGCTCTCTTGGGATGTGCTACCTGTGAAATTTCACACATACTTATCATCTCTCTGTAACTGAAGTTGTATCCAATCCTTAAAGTATGCCGTGAAAGATGAATTGGTTAACTAGAGGTTTTCGGGGCTGCTGGGTGTTTCAAGTTTAAATCTGTGCTCTCTGTTGTTATTCCTCATCAACATCCTCCAATTAAACAGTACTTTATCTTTGAAAACTGATAGCACAATAAAAACTTTAACTTCTTACAAAGGGTCAATTTTAGATTATCTATGTTAATATTGAAAAAACTGGATAGGCACTGTCTGATCTACAATGTATTCCCCCAAATCATAGTTTTGGTCTGGGGAAAGAGGTTTTAGACACATGCTCAGACATAGTGTAGACTTGATTACAGAATTAATTGGTTTTGTTCAATTCATAGTTTGGTTTTGCTCTTAATTGCCATATATTTAGCTGACTTGACTGTATTTGAAAAAACTACTGATTTTACTTATATGCTATTTCCCAGTCTTGGAATCAATTCACAGTCTCAGTTAAAAATTTATGCTCAGAATTGTGTATATCTCCCAAGTTTTATGAAACACAAACATACATGCACACGCACAAAGAAACCGATAGCATCCTATTGGCCAGGTAAGCACTATTGTTTCATACACCCTAGGATTTAACGATAAAATGAGCAACTCATTAAGACATTGAATACATGTAAAGGAAATTCTGAGAGAGCAGTTTGATTAGTTGAGCAATAATAATCAATATCCATTTTCTAAAAGGTTTGTGAAACCCTGGAACAAGTTCTCTAAATCAAAGCCATGATCCCCTGATGCTCACAAATGATTTCAGCTGAGGTTTTCAGGTTCAGCTTTATTTTCCCTCTTCCTAAATGATTTTGTTCTTATTGCAAATAATCATCAAAGATCATGTAAATATGTTCATCTTTAAAGTCCCTAAAGGAAAAAGTTGGATACAAACAAAATTCCATTTTAATTTAAAGAACAAGGGCATGTTTTAAATATGATAAATATGATGGAAATGTTTGCTAGAAAAGAAAGAAAAGTGGCTCCCTTTCACCTTGAAGTGTTTAGTGTGTATACAACTACTTAAAATATAAACTATATAGCAATCAACACAGTGAAGCAATACATAATCAAACAAGACACCATGAGGCAGATTGCAAACTTCTTTCCATCATGTTTCCGAGCTTTAAGGAAGCAAAGGTCTAACAAACATGAACTTGAACTACAATGAACATACTGAAATCATCCAAAAAAAAATAGGTATTTACAACAACAAAGTAGTACTGTAATGGCAAAGATAGATGAACTGAACTTAGATCTGTATAATATAAAAAAGGAAACAATGATTATATAGTACAAATAATTTTGCTGTAATATGACAGCCTAATGACTTAAGTGCTCAATATCGTCATTATGGTTCTGAACCCCATGTGCATTAGCAATAAAGACTCAATAAAATGGCTGTATAATTCATATTTTTCCATGAAAATCTTGTTCTTCTTTTTAAATAGTTGCAGCTATAAGATCTGTGAGCCTAAATGGAAAAAGCTAATAACATGAATTATGTATTATGTTTATGTTGTGGATCTATCTGAAACTGGTTTCAGGGTAGTTTCTAACCAATGCTTCTGATGGAGGAAAACTATCATTTTGGACACCTGGGTTTATATATTTTTTTTCTAACCTAGTAAGAAATGCCTCTTTTGTTATGTTAACATCATACTTTATTGTGTATATAATTCCCTGAAGATTATATAATCCAAAACTAACTAATATTACTTTTTTGACTAATGCATTTTAATTTTATGGGAGAAAAAAATGGAAAGTCTAACAAGTATTTTAAAATATTCATCCTTATATTTGTCATGCATATAGCTACTAACATTGTCCTCAGACAAGGTACATGAATGTGATAGGGTAGTGATTGAACAGAAGGCTCCAAAAAAAAATTAATGGATAATTGAATAGCATGACTAGGCATTATATCATTTTCAGATTTGTGTCCTTAGATCCCTAAGTCTTTATGTTTGCTAGACTCTTCCAGCTCTCATATTATAATATGAAGGAAAACAGTGCTTATAAGTGTAAAAAAGAGTAGGTATTTTCAGGCCACTGAGCCATGTATCACGAAGCTATTTTTCTAAGAGATGCTGAGAAACATGAGAAATTAAAGATGTTATTATCTTTTATTTTTCCTTTTAACATTTGTAAGAGAGCAGCTGTGCTCAATTCTTGGTGTAAAAGAAAAACCACGTCAATTTTACTCATTTTTGTGTTTGGAATGAACATGTGATGAGAAGTAGTACATTGCCACTACTCAATCGGGAGATGTGACAATAATTGTAATGGGTGTTGTTTCATCTACCTGCTAAGCTGGTCCTCCTTGCACAAAATATGGTGTTGTAGGGTGGCATCAACCATCTGGCATCACAGAAAGAGTTTCACAAAGAAACTTCTTGGATGCCTAAAAACATGTGAGGATAGACAAGCCCCTGAAGGGTGTCTGCACAGATGCAAATCACTCACATTTGCAAATGCACGCACAAAAGAGAGGATGGAATTACCCAGAGAATGGTTCCCTTCAATTACCTGCTTTGTGCCTGAATATGCTTGATTTATGAGCATAGAACTCAGGAGTCAGGAATTTGAAGAACGAAACCAGAAGACAAAGCCCATCGTGCAAAACATTCTTTTCCATTAATATTCAAAACATAATGTATAAATGTTTGGACAAATATATATGGTAGATTTATATAATCCGCTCTTTTTTATCATATGCTTAAATTAAAAAAAAAAAAATTCAACCCAAGCTGTCTTTTCCATGAATCTTGAAAAACTGCATTTTTTTGAAAAAAAAAAAAAAGTTGGCTTGATTTTTCACAATTTTTAAAAAGTGGGTATGGAAAGAACACGATTGTGCCCACAGAAGCCAACTGTTTCCAAACTGCACTGTATTGTTTGGCCCCCAAAATTTGTTCTCCCCTATGGAAGTGGGGAATCATGACAGACTGAAAGTATAATAGCCAATCAAAGTAAAAGTTCTGTTCAGGAATAACTTGACCATCCCTGCCCAGTGCCCTGCCCCACCTTCACCCTGACAGTGTAACAAAGGCGAAGGACAGAGAAAGCATCCCGACAACTACAGAATCCAATCCGGCATAAAGAGAATAGAGAATTCAGTTTGCACATTGAGTTACTGCTATTCAGACAACCCGTTTGTTGACTGACAAACATGAAATGTCTGTTAAATAGAGCCCTAAAGAGAGTATGCAAAACATGTGAGGGATTTTCCTGTCCTCTGTGGAAGCACTAGAGAGATGAGGTGAAGCGTCGTACCTAAGCACAGACTGAGGCAGTGAAACTAATTAAGAATGTCAATGTCATTAATATAGCAAAAAGTGGCTTTTAATTTATTTTTTTTGTGCTGAGGTGTCAAAAAGGTATTGTGAAAAAAAAACATATTTATACTTTTTCTCAAATGAACAGTGTCTAAAATGTAATTATATTTCCAAATATTTTGTCTTCTTTTTTTTGTATGTAATACATCAGCATTTAGATTTTTACACTGGGAAAAAATATATAAAGCGTGAGTTTTCTGCTAACAAAAGGGTAAATGAGGATTTTAAATACTGTCAGTCATACCCTAAAAATACAGATACCAACACAATAAAGACTTTTGTGCCTCGATTTTGTAAGCCTGTTGATAGCCCATATTCATAACATTAAAGGTAAAATTACAGCGATAATCCATGATTCATCAGCTGTCGTCATCTTACTACACTTGTTTTTCTCTGATTTCTCTGGACACCTTAGTAAATACTGTAGAATTTGGTTCAGTTCTGAAAATAACAGCCAGCTCTGGAAATTAGCTCTCGCCTGGCAGCAGTGTCCACTGTTCTCCCGTCTCTCTCCTGTTTCCCTGGCCCCTGCCTTCGTTCATCTTGAATATTTTTGGTTAGCGCTCATTAAATTGTCTTAAATACTGTTAATGGAAAGCATTAGAACAAAAATAGAAGAGGTTAGGGAGGGGAGAAATAAAAAAGAGGAAAAGAAAATGGCAATGGGTTAAAGGGAATGGATAGAAGAACCATCAGAGGGAATGATGGGAGAATATTTTAAGGGTGAAAAACATTCATTAACCTAAGGAACTATTTTAAAAGAAAGGTTTTTAAAAGTTCAAAATAGTAAAACTTGTTTTAATAAATACTTGATTGTGCAAACGACATCACTGCTCTCTAGTAGATGAAATAAATTATTTTATAAGATAAATAAAAATTATTCAATAAAAGGCGTTAAGTTGATGTAGAAATCCAAAGAAAGCCAATAGGTTTTTGATATCATGTTACTGATAATACAGGAAAACAAATAAGAACTTAAGAAGATTCATTAGGTTACAGCTTTTATTAAAAATCTCTAGAAAAGCCATAGTCCTCCAAGATAAACTTGAGATGTTTTGATCAGTAGCAAGAAGCAGAACACCCTTGATAAATCACTCCCACTGCACCAGAAGTTGTCTTGACTAGAAACTGTCATAGAAATTTCTGTGATTTACATTTAAAAATAGAAATAACTTGTCTGGCAAGCTTCTAAATTTACATAACTATAAAGAAGGTTATTTATTTAATTTTGCTTTTTGCTTCGCATGTTAATAAAAATTCATTTTAGTTTATATTGTTGTCTTGTCCTTAATCACTAATGCAAATTTTTTCTGTTAACTCATGTTTAGATTTTCATTTTCTATAAAATTATATAATTTCAGTCTATACCTAATTTTTATCAAATTATTTCTAACTTAAAAAGCTACCATTAAGAATCATGGCTGGTTGCTCAGTGGTAGGGCATCAGCCCAGCATATAGAAACACTGGGTTTGATTCTCAGTCGGGCACACAGGAGAAGTGACCATCTGCTTCTCCACCCTTCCTTCTCTCACTTCTGTCTCTGTCTCTCTCTCTTCTCTTCCCCTCCTGCAGCTATGGCTTGATTAGAGTGAGTTGGCCCCAGGCACTGAAAATGGCTCCATGGCCTCCACCTCAGGTGCTAAAAAATGCTTCCGGTTACAACAGAGCAAGGGCCCAGATGGGCAGAGCATCACCCCCTAGTGGGTTTGCCGGGTGGATTCTGGTCGGGATACATGCAGGAGTCTATCTCTGTCTCTCCTCCTCTCATCATTAAGAGAAATATAATTAAATAACCCATCATCGACCTTTATTCTCCTAATATCAATTAAATAAGTTAAAAGAGGTTTTAAAAAACTTATTTCTTATAGGAAAATAGTCTATATTTTAAGTATGTAGACCTTCTAGCTAGGCTGGCTTTGACAAGCATCACCCTCACCAAATCAAAGCTAAATGAGTGGTCTTGATATAATACAATTAAATTTATAAATATCCCTATAAGTCACTTAATAATCCTGTTTTTTGAAGAGAGGGTGAAATGTGGTTGAGAGATGAAGTTTTACTGTTGAAGGAGGGTGTCTTCATGACTAGACCATTGGAGCATGTGTCTCTCAGCTCTCCCCCTTACAAAATGAACTGGGAGTAGGAGAGCTAATTCTAGTTATTCCCAGACACCTGACAACTGTGTGACCATGGGCGAGTGATTGTGCATGTGGGCTTTCTAATGTGTCAAACTTGCTCGGCTGAACTAGACCCTAGTTACTCAATCACACACCAATCTGGGTGCTGCTCTGAAGGGATTTTGCAGAGTAAATTAAAGTCTCCAATCAGTTGACTTTAAGATAATCAAAAGAGATTAGATCAGGTGAGGCCTGGTCTAATCAGGTAGGCTCTTTAGAAGAGGTCAGGCTCTTCCCTGAGGTCAGACTCTGATTAGCCCCTTCCTGGGGAATTCCAGTCTCTGCCCTGTCTTCTCTGAAAGCCCTTATGTACTTTCAGACTTGCTTAACGAGCCCACCTCATCATATTAAGTCCATTCCTCTCTCTCTACATCCCCATCTCTCTCTTTAGCAGTCTGTTCATTTGTTCATAAATTTGTTCCTACTAGTAGTGGTTCTACTTTTCTGATTGAGCCCTAAATTATACAGTGCATTTTTGGTCTAACTTTTATATGTTGTACAAGTAGAAGGTTGTTTAGGTGCACTCTCAGTTACCTTTCAACCTGCAATGCACAGAGCCATGATTGGAGGGTCAGCATTCTCTTACATGTGGGATATTTTTAGAGGATGTATATTAGTTTTATTTGTTCATAATTATACCTCCAGTGCGTAGAACAATGTCTAATGTACTGAATGAATGAATGTATAAGTAGAGGGGACTCTGGCACTTGTATATGTCTTGGGAATGTGAAATGTCTTTAACCTTCTGTGAGGCTTGTGTTTTCCTATCAGGCCCTTGCAGGAGATTTTATGATCAGGAACTGTTCTATTTTGCAGCCTTTTAGTATTCTTCCAGATTTAAAAACTTTAAGCTGCCATTTTTGTAAAGGTAAATTTATACCACAAAACAAAGGATAGATAATAGAAAACAAACAAACAAACAAAACCCAAGCAAATAAATATCCCTTGCTGAATGGAGAAGGTGAGTTCATTCCAGTTTATAGTATACACTTTACCACACCATCTTCACATTTCATACGCAACTGAAGACAGTCCATTTTTTAATGGTGAACGTCCAGTCCTGTTGGAGCCAGTGCTAATGACTGCTGGTTTACTGTACTGTGCTAAAGAAGACACCTCAGTTCAGAAGCAGAATTAACTAGCATTGTCAATTTAACAAATATTGATTTTTTTTTTCTTTTCAGAAAGAGGTACTCTAGGTCATGCTGAAGGAAATAGACACTGGAAAATTGTTAATTTTTTGTCAGCTTAATTTTTTTTCTGATGCATTTATTGAGGTTCCTACATTTATAAATAAATTATATTACTTTAGTTTTCTTCCTTTTAATGATGGTGAAAAAAACAATTTTTGTAATGGCAGCAAAACAAAAGCTATTTAGCCCTTATATTACTTGTTCTTATAATACTTAGAACCAAATGAAGAAATGATACCTACCCATGCTTGATGGGGTTACCTCTGGTTCAGGGAAATAAAGATCTTACATCATAATATCTCTGCCTCAGAGATGTGCCATAAATAAAAGCGTCATCTAAAGTACAAGTCAGATCCGAAGACAATGTTCAAGATTTACACAGATAGGCTTGAGTCCTCTAGACTCACTAAGCATTTTGGAGCTGAGAAAGGCTAAGAGATAATTTCAAATTTAAGGAAAATCTTTCTGGTAGAAGAAGTCTCTATCCCAGTGTTGATATCTGGCATTTTCTGTGCATTCTAGGTGTCTATTATCCTTCGACACGAGTGGCATAAGTACTCCGAGAGCCACCCCCTCTTCTGTTCCCATAGTGTGGGCCCTTTCTCTGACTCATAACAGAACACAATCAACTGAGGACATTCGTATCCTTGGCTCCTTTCCTAAAGTTCCTCTAACATGGTAATATTTGCACTTTCTCCTTATTCTGCCATTTTATTCTTGTCAAAGAGGGAAAATCACACATATGTTAGTTGAACAAGATCAAAATTTAGGTAAAATCTTTCTAAAAACCACTATCACTTCTTGGATTATATCAAACTCAGAGAAAAAAAATAAAAGTAAAGAGAATAATAACCTTAATCCAATTACCATATCAAGCAATAAACCACAATTTGTGCTTCATATCTGAGGTCTGGTTAGTGTAAAATAGAGATTCCCACTTAACATTATTCAAGTACTTTGTCTTCTAAACCTCTACATTCCAGCTCTTTGAAGATAAATTATGCTTTTAGTTTCTGAATTTATATATCTTCATCTATGCATATTGCATGCCTTCTTGTATGCAGAGGATAAAATGAAATTAATAAAAATAGTTGTATGCATTATAGTCACTCCATATATCTATCTGTCTATCTATCTATCTACCGATCTATCTACCTACCGATCTATCTAGTAGTCACATGTTTGGACAGGTGAAGTTAGGGGGAGACAATAGTTGTGAGCAGACCTAAGAGTTTTAAATTTAGCAGAGTCAAATACTCATAAACACAGCAGAGCAGACACTTTGTGAGGTATATTTCCATAAATAATATTATCTTTTTCAATAATGACATATGTATTTATAATTTTATTTTATTTTGGAAACAATTATCCATTTATAGTGAAAAATTTAGAAGATAAACAAAGAACAAGAAAAAGCAATAAAAGAAACCATTAATAACTTTATTACTTAGAGTTAACCCCTGTTACTGCTGTTAGTCTGGTATATTTTTCTTTTGTATCATATATATTCCTTCACATATTTAACAGTTATTTAATGAATGCTTACTTTGTGCAAGGATACAGCTCTGCAAAAACAGACCAGGTCCCTGCTTTCACACTCTTTATTAAATAAGTTTTGTAGCATCTTTTTAATTCCTCCCACTCCACAGTATGCCATATGCACATTCATTCCACAATTGTTCTTTGAAAACATAAATTTTCATAACTATAGAACACACCATCAAAAGATGCAACATGACTTATTTAAGAAAGGATCACTATGGGCAGTTAGATTATTTAAAATTTTTCACTATGGCTAAAAGCACATTAATTCAGACTTTTAGATTATTGTTATTATTTTCTTTAAACAGATTTATGGAGCTGAAATTAAATTTGGAAAGTACAACTACTTTTAAAGCTGTTAGAGCTCATTTCTAAATTTCTTCACATATAAACAATAGAGGTAGAATATTTATGTATACACCTGTAAGACAGGTGTATTTCTTACCTAAATGTTTGTGATGCAAGAAAGTATAGTAGTTGATATGATTTATGAAAAATGTAATATGCTTATTTTAATTTTATGTTTGGTTTTAAATGATAGATCTGAAATACTATGACTATTCTATCTTTTTGATGTTTTGATTTGAGGTGTTACAGGGCAGGATGGATAAACAATAGCAAGCAAGGCATCCTTTCATTTCCCATTTAACTAGACGCATCATTCTGGCATTTTTATCACATGCAGGTGACTTGAATTGAACATTGGTCAAAGGAAATCTTTGCAACTTGAATCTTCCTCTATGGCTACTGAAATCATCCTACTTCTCATATGCTGGTGCAGTTCTGAGATAGCCTTCACTTAGACCTTCTTGAAGTCCTCAAGTCTTAATCTAACTCTTCTTGTTAAGGCAGGAAACAGACTTTTAAAATCTGTCTTCACCTTTGCTGCCCCAAGCCACTAGCATTCTTAAAAACTGTTGAGTTAGTATATAAAAATATAAAACTATGTCTCCAAACAGTGAAACCATGTTGCTAAGATGATTTTCAGAACTAAAGAAGATATACCCAATTGCTTCACTTAAAAAAAAATACTTTTTTAATATATTAGTGTGGCGGACCTAACAGCCCAACTTAACAAGTCAGACGATCTTGACCACCCTGAGTCGCTTACCAATATTTATATATATATATTATCTCAGGCGGATCATGGACTAAGCATAACTAACCCACCATTGTTTACACAAGCTCAGGCAGATCACAGACCAAGCATTGCAACCATCATCATGCCCCCAAAATTGTTCTGTGCTGCTGTGAGATGCCAAAGCAATTGAGTTTTAACTTCAAAGCAATGACTAATGATTTATCCACAAAGGAGAGGAAAACATTAAAAAAGAGACAAAAAATTTTTTTATCTCCAAGTATTTGTCAAATGGCTGTTGATGATCTTAATTTACAAAAAGAGTTCTTAACTTCAAGATTTGAGAAGTCAAATCTTTTCACTGTTAAGGGCACAAAGAATTTCCAGACTCTTCTTTCCCATGGCCTATGACCACCATCCTTCAATAGGAATACCTTGCTCCTTTTTCGCTTTCCGAACACACTGATAATAATGCTGGAAGAGTCGTGTGCAGGTTTCCAAAGTTGACTTTCTTGAGAAACTTCCTGGAAGATCAAGACTGAAGCTCTGGTCATGTTTGTCCCTCTGTGATGGCCACCACTGCTGTTCATGGCCACTCTAGCTGCCATGGTAGTGGCATGCTCTCTATTGCTTTATTTGCTTACTCCCTGGTTATATGTATATTTTAACATTTTTTTCATTGCTTAGTTTTGTGTTTTGGAATAACATGAAATTTACCTGTTCTTTAAAAAGTCAACATCAGTGATCACTAAATCTTTAGACCTGGAACATTTTTGAGGCCTATTTAGAAATAATGCATTTAGATATTTTAAATTTCTTGAGTTACTTTGATTATATTTTTCAAAATAACCTATTTCATTGGTTTATAATCTATCAGAATAAAATTTTACATAATGTTGTCTTGAGATTTAACTTTTATATCCATTTCACATTAAAAATATTAGTTAATTATACTTTAAGTTATTTGCAATTATATTTTCAGTAATCTTTATTTCATATTTTAATTGATTTTTTTTTGAGAGAGAGAGAGGGAGGAAGAAGAGAGATGAGAATCATCAACTCGTAGTTGCTTTGCTATAGTTGTTCATTGATTGCTTCTCATGTATGCCTTTACTGGGAGGCTCAAGATAAGCCAGAGACCTTAAGCTCAAGCCAGCAACCTTAGGTTCAAGCCAGTGACCTTGAGATCATGTTGATGATTCTGAGCTCAAGCCAGTGACCCTGTGCTCAAGCTGATAGCCCACAAGCTGGAGCACACCATGGTGACATTAGGATTTCAAACCGGGGACCTTAGTGTCCCAAGTCAACACTCTATCCACTGTGCTACCACCAGTCAGACTTTATTTCACTTTTAATATTATTATTTATTTACCAAAGAACTACCTTTTAGTTCAAATAATTTTTTGTTTTCCAATTAATTGCTTTTTCATAATTTTATCATTTCTACATTTAGATTTCGTTAGTTATACTTACTTATTAAAATATTTCTTAAGAATTGTTTTACTTTCTTTTTAATACTAAAAACATTTAATGCCATACATTTGCCTCTGAATATTTCTTTGGTTGCATACTATTAAATTTGATATTTATGAGACCACTCCTAAAAACAAAAGTAATTGAAGGGAGTTATTTTAATTAACAAGTGACTTGATCCATTTTCTTTAATATCTTGTTATCAGTTTTCTTATTATATTTTATTTATTAGATAGCATTTCTTTAGAATTTCTGCATTTAGAATTATTACACAAATTTTCTTGTTGCTTTAGTACATGATTGAAAAATACTAGGTGGGATATTTAAAAATAATGAGTAGTATCTGTACTTAGGTACAAAGTTTAATATACATTATTAATCAATAATGTAAATATGTTTTAACCTCCAGTATAATCATATGAATAATTACCTGGAATTATATTTTTTATTCTGATACTAAATATGTATACATAAGCAGATTTCCAAGCTGGAACAGTTATATGAATGAAATCATTTATCTGGGAACTTAAAAGTTAGAATTTTTAAAATTATAATTAGAAAACAACAAACTTCTGAACAAGTTTATAAAATAATATCACTAATTTTAAAAATCAAATTGCATTATAAGATTGTGTTTTTTACTTTTTAACTCACCATCTGTTAAATTAATAAATGCTAGAGTTTAATTTTTGTTATTATATATTATTCTCTAAATCAACTTTCCTTGACATTTGTGCTTTCTTCCATCTGTCAATATGGCCCTTAAAATTTAGTTTTGTGTACTATATATACACACACATACATTTAGATCTAGATAAAAATCTCATCTTTCAAAACACAAGTACAAAAATCATTTAACAATATAATTATTTACACATATTAATGAGTAAAACTTAAAGAAAGGCAAAGAAAAAATAAAAACAAAATTGTTCAAAGCCTAATAGAGGCCACCTGTGTTCTGAGTTAGACTGCTTAAGTTAAGACCTGGGCTATAAAACTAAAATACTTGTTTCCTCCTCTCTAAATAAATATTAAAGTATTCTTATAAAACAGAGTATTTTAAAGATAACAAATGAGGAAATACATGCTATGTACTTAGAACAGCACATGGCACATCTGATGTTTACATGTTTTTTATTAATATGGAAAGATTGATCAAAATTCCCCTATGAGAGAAAAATAATTTAACATTTTGGAGACAATTTAGCTATATCACTTTACATATTTTTACTTTATACCATTTTCTAATACACTTAATTTTAATGTATAAGACAATGGCAAATTCAAAAGTATTATTTGTAATTATTTTAAATTTTTCTATTACCTTCAATTAATTTGCCACTCTGTGGTTTATATTTTTACCATTTGGTTTTTTAAATTATGCAGGTCACATAGACTATTTGGTTTATTTGGGCTAATAGAAGTCTCTAATATGAATGACTAGTATTTCAAAGTAGTTACTCTATTTCAGGCAGAGTTCTAAGCATTTTCTGGGACTATGTGACATGAGTGCTTACTGCAGCTCTAAGAGAAAATGTTGCCTAGGCCATACAGGACTCATGTCCAGGCCAGCTGGTTCTAGCATCAATGCTCTTCATCACTAAACTGTAGCTAGACAAGCAGATGAGCTGCCCTAATCTGAAATTAAATGTAGCACTTGCTTCCCAACAGCGGGGGCTCTAAATCATTTGACACAGTTTCTTTTACGGAAAAGTGACAAATTCTTATTTCTAGGGCAAGTTAGGCAATAATTCCAGCCTCTAGAACACTGGAAAAAAAGACATCAGGACTCAAGCTTGCTGCATTTTGACTTATTAAATTTCTCTTACAAGAGCGTAGTAAACCATGATCCATGGTATTCCTAACTCACCATCAATGGGAGTTTATCCTTAATGTAAATGAAAAATTTTTAATAAATGCAATGTGAGATATAAATATAAATCTGAGCAAAGTACTTTTCCAAAAAGATATATAAACTTAGTCCTCATTGGTTTCATTTTGTTGATAAAATTAAACAGGTATATTTTAACAGTATTTCATGTATGTTTATCATTAAATTAAATTAACATGAGAGAGAATAGGAAACATCTATTAAAATGTAATTATAAACATTCTTTGTCAATGTAGAACTTAAAACATTTGGAACCACTTCAATTTTAACGCTTCAAACAGTGCATGAACAAAACAAGGTCTCAATAAATGCCTGTGATGGGCATGTGTGAGCTGAGTGCTTGTTCCCACTACTCTAGTTTTTTAGAGTTCACATCATCTTTGCTTAGACCTTAAATATAGATTCTAGCTTTTTAGAGATTATTTAATCTTCCCTCAGTCCTCAAATATAGATCATTCTAATCTAGTTAATCCATTTATATTATAAGCATATTATAATACAGAGAAATTTTTATTTATTTATTTATTTACTTTAGAGAGGAGAGAGACAGAGAGAGAGAGAGAGACAGAGAGAGAGAGAAAGAAAGAAAGGGGGGGAAGGAGCAGGAAGCATCAACTCCCACATGTGCCTTGACCAGGCAAGCCTGGGGTTTTGAACCAACAACCTCAGCATTCCAGGTCAACGCTTTATCCACTGCACCACCACAGGTCAAGCCAATACAGAAAAAAATTTAATACCTCTATATGATGAAGGTAACAAAAACATTGGGAAGAGCATTGTTCAATGTAACTTGTTTATTCATTGGTTGTCAGAGTTCATTGGCTAATCTATCTGATTCAGCCTGGGTCCCATTCCATTGTTATCACTCCACATAAGCCCGGTCTTTTCATATGTTCAGTGAAAGAAAAACACAGCTTAAGAGTAGATCAGGAGCTTAATTCTACTGTTCTAACCTCCAAATAAACAAGCAAACAAACAATTAGAGAGTGGTTGTTGATCAGGCTCTTTTCCCAGGCAAATGAAGGACATTTCTGGTGTTTTTAAATACAGTGTTTTCCTCTTACCTATGGGAGGATACATTAAAAATGCCTGAAACCAGAGACAGTACCACCCTCAATATATACTATGTTTTCTTCCTATACATACATACCTATGATAAGGTTTAATTTATTAATTAGACACATAAGAGATTACCATATTTTTTGCTCCATAAGACACACCTGACCATAAGACACACCTAGGGTTTTAAGGAGGAAAAAAAGAAAAAAAAAATCTGAACCAAAACCAAATGGTTTGTTAAAATATTTAATAAAATATCATATTTTTCGCTCCATAAACCATTCGGGCATTTTCCCCTCCACATTTGGGGGAAAAAAGTGCATCTTATGGAGTGAAAAATATGGTAATAACAAAAATTGATAATAAAGTAGAACAGCTATAATAATATAATAATAAAAAGTTATATGATTAGCTTTGGGTCCTAATCAATTAAGCCAAATAAGGGTGACTTGAACATATAAGCACTGTTATACCAAGACAATCTGATAACCAAGACAGCTACTAAGTGACCACGGGCGGGTAGTGTATACAAAGTAGATATTTTAGAAAAGGGACGATTTGCATTTTGCGAGGGAGGGGGTCTGGGTTGGGATAGCACAAGATTATATAACACTACTCAAACCAGCAACAATTTAAAACCTGTGAATTGTTTGTTTTTGAAATTTTCCATTTAACAATTCTGGCCCATGATTGACTGTGGGTAACAGAAACTGTGGATGGGAAAAGAGAGAGGATTATATCAGATTCTTAATACATCAGAAGGGTGAAAGTATCTGAATATGATTCACCCTTGATTGACAATGAGGTTGGCCAAATAGTGAAAGACTGGGTAAAAAAAAATAACTCCAATTAAATCTTAACCTTCCTGACAAGCCCTTTAAATAGCAGCTGTCTTTAGTATTTGAGCCTGAAGTCTAGGTATCAATTACTAACAAGAGTCCTCAGGGCCTCTCAATGACAGCCATTAGAAAGTAAGTCTTCTGGAATATTCTTTCATTCCAACTTTGAAAGGATCAGTTTGTTCCTTTTTCATTTATCCCCCCCCAATATGCTTATCAGTAATTTCTTTTCAGTGAAATTCCTACAACTTCATTGAACTATGTAACCCCATATTCTATTGCCAATGTTTAACTTCCTCAACATGGCCATCCAATTTATATAATTGTACCAGTTAGCTGAATTTTCTGCTGTCTTCCGAAGCAAGGCAAATGCACTGAAGCCTGTGTTCTATCAGATTTGGCACGAGGAGTCTGCCTCTAGAAACAAAGAACTTGACCCTATCTTCATCATCTCTTTCATGAGAGGATAAATTTGTTTTCTCCAACTAAGCGAATATAATATATTTATGTCAACTGTGAATCAAGATTTTTATAAATGGAAATTAATGAGGATGAATGTCTGACTTAGTTCAGTAAGTTTGTAATCTTCTGTAAGTCATTCAATATACTATTTCCCTCAATAAGTCCAAAAAGTTTTTTGAAAATACATTTCTCTCTAGGGATTTCAATCATTTATCTCTAACGTAACTTTTTCTTAACCAAATTAGGAGGACTGTTTAAAGTACTATGGGAGAAAATAGAATACTTGTGCTGATGTTGTTATTAACACTTATTGAGCGCTTACATTGTGCCAAACACTGCTGTAAATGTCATAAATGTATTCTAATTTATGCTTTCAAGCAACTCAATGAGATAGGTACTATTATTACTGACATTCTCAAGATTATAAAACAGAAGCTAGATGAGGTTAAGGACTGGCTTAAAATGTACAAAGCTAGTAAGTAGCAGAAACCTTCAGTCTCACTCCCGAACCCAGAAACCCCATAGAACAGTGGTTATGGTTCCAAGTGGTAGAGTATGAATATTTAGTTTCAAATATAAACTTTGCCATTTCTTAGCTGTGTAACCTTGGCCACACTGATTAGCCTTTTAGTGCCTCAGTTACTCAACAGGTAAAATGTAAATGATGGTACAGTACCATTGTACCTCATAGTGTTGAGAGGATTAAAGAAGAGAGAACATGTACACTGCTTAGAACAGGCCTGGTGAGCAGTCTAATGTATTTGTTATTCTATACCATACTTCTATAGCACGGGGGACACAGAAGTTTTGTTCTTATAACACTGTTCATAAATTTGGCGTAGTAATAAATGGTCCTTGAGTGACAATCAAATGATTACCTTCATGCCAAATATTTTTATAATGGGAAAGCTTATTTCAAATTCTAACATATTGTCTCAATATTGTCTTTTGATGATTACTAGTTATTTACTAAGACAAAATTTAGGAAGAAATGATACAAGTTTAGAAATACACAGAACTTTGTGAGAGGATAATTGCATTTCTATATTGATTTTCTCTCCCACTCTCCCCTGATCAAATGAGCCCTCTTAACTTTAGATTGTGAGCGCATTAATAAAAACCACCCAAACGGGCCACATTTGGAGACTTTTCCTACAAGAGTGCACCTCAGCACATGGAATGTTACACATGCGTCTCTTACATACTCATCCTTAAACTGTTTATCTGGCACATCGACAGGCAGCTGGTGGAACAAATAGGAAATCCTGGGAAGCACATTCATTTTTAAAGTGTTAATGTGCCCAATCCCAGAGACAGTAATGTGCTTCCATCCGTTAAGATCCCCTTTAATGTTTCAGATTGGAGGACCATAATTTAAATGAAATGCATTATCCAACCTGGAAGGTATTCCACATCCTAAATATTTAATTGATTCTCCATCAGGGAAAGATGAGCCTACACAATAAGCAGATCCCATCTATATCTAAATGTCCAATTAATAGTGTCTCTAATTTAGGGTAATTTAGGAGTTTACAACTTATAAAATGGCCATTTCTTCCACTTTTCTCCCAAAGTACCAAGAGGAATGTTATTTGGATTAATTGCAAACAGCAGACAATCCTCTGTGTATATAAAAACTCAGAGTCAGCATCATCCAGCCATGCACCTATAATTTGAGATCTCATCTGAATATTTTGCACAAGGGGCTTCACATCCCATGTAAATTGAAGTGGCAAAGGAGGAAAGTTGTAATTGTTGAATGTCCCCTATTAAAAAAACTTTAACAAGTCAAGTTCATTCCTGCTGATTTTTACTTAGTTGGGTCTTAGCTAACTGAGTGAGGAAGATAAATCAAGCTACTTGCAGATTTTCCTAATGGTGCAAAGTTTGGCACCCTGAGGACTGTGGAAATGTCTAGCACTACACTTGTAAAGAAGAGAAGTGGAACAAGGCTGTGGGTGGCTGGATTCATATGAGTGATTTATTAGCCCCGAATCCACTTAGTCATTTCCGGGTAAGCACTTAAGTGCCAAAGTTTATGGTTATGGTCATTTTCAGTTTAAGAACAGAACAGGGCACCTCTTAACATACAAAACAGATATATTATTTGGAGACATAGGCTCCCCCACCCCAAGTTTATCAGCAAATTGTGCAAGTACCGAATATGTTAACTTCTGATTTTATGAGGGCAACTTGTGTTTAAAAAAATAATGGACGTTCTACTCTTAAACTTTATTTGAGGATGTGAGGTTTGAAATGAAATAAATTAAAAATGTAGTGCTCTATCTGGTATATAACTTTTTAAAATTAAATCTTCCTTGTCTGTGGCTGTGTTTTTTCGTATTCTTGAACAGCCACTTTGCACATAGCTTATTTTTTGTTTAAATACAAATCAGAATCAATTTTCCAGGGAAAAATAATCAGTATAGCTCCTGTTCTCCACAACAAAGAAAACACACTTTTGGACATATTCTGGAATTTAAATCCCTCAATGCTCTTTTGAGTAAGTCCAAGGAGATTTGAAGACTGACATTTTGTACTTTGCTATTCCCAAGAGGCACATGTATGATCATCTTTACTGAGGTTTGTTCCTGTCCCTGCTGAATTAATATGCATTTTCATTAACTAATCTTGAAACAACAGGAATAAAGTTTATCCAGGTCTTTTATACCTCAGAGAACAAAACAAATACTACAAATCTTTAGAGAGAAAGGATATACAAAAGGGCTTGAGGTGAATATTTCAAAGCAAATACTCTTTAAATGATGTGCAAATTATTTCAGCTCTTGAGCATGATTTATGAAAGGGATTAGCCCACTGTAATAAGAACCAAGTTTAAACTGTTGTGTTTCAAAGTCAGAGATAGGAAGTGGTTACAAGAAAAAGGAGAAAGGCGATGATAATTTAGAGGTAGGATTTGTTTTAGTTTTTTCCCTTAACTGACTCACCTTAAATTGCTGCCAATTGTTCCTAACTGCAGTAGGAAATATGTATCTCTCCTCTAATTTTTCTATAGAGTGTAATAATTAAGAAATAATACTGGAATTTATATTTCAGCAATAAAGTCTCTACTTGCCATGTAAAAAATATGATTACAACTGTTAATATTTAAACAAATAAAATTATTCATGCTGGAAAGAATAACTTCTGAGTCTTGCCTCAGAGAGCATTTTTTTTCCAACTCACAAGTCACATCTATAATACCACAACATAATACATTCAAATGTTCAATATGTTCTTCAAGTAATACTTAAAAGCTTCTTCTAAGACTTATGAAAATAATTGCTTTTGTGTAATTGTAAAGATTATTAAGTGAGCTCACTTCTTACGATTCCATAATGACCTGCTGTTCTGGAAGGTAAAGGAAATTTTAATGATCCCACTCACATGTGATTAATATCTAAATGCTTCTTGACTAAAATTCTGGATTTTTTTCAATAAAAATGAGCTAAGCAAAAAACTCTATGGGTTCTCAGCCAAACCTTTCTGTGGAATCAGTTATGCATAATTTAAAAATAAGGTTGAAACCTCAATAACAAACCCAGGTACTGACTAGGAAAATAAAAAGAAGATTAATTATTCTTATGTAAGCTGTCCTAGAGTAATAAAGCTAAATGACTGAAGTGAATCCAGGCTCTACTAAAATTCAGAGGAAACTCTTTCAGTCTGTCTCATTACTATCCAGCACATTTTTAAGACTGGACATTTAGAGGCAAATTTGTGAGAAAGATTCTTACTTAGAAAAAAATGATCATTTGCCCATTTCAGTTTGCATTTTGTAGACTAGATAAAGGTAAACCAGAAAAAAATGATGGTTTATTTCAGAAAATTTCAGAAATAGTCATTATCATCTCTTCCCAGGGAATGAAATCTCTTATTACCAGAAGGATTAATTAGATTGTAGTTTGAATCTGTTTTCTTTTTTGATAACTAAATTGTAAATCTACTTTTGTTCTCTTCTGACTAATGTGCAGGCTGGTGGGCCTAGACTGCTTTGGCAGACACACAGATAAGTTTACTGTGCAAGTAACACAGCTACGTGGTGGCTTACTCAGAATTAGGACATCTGATCTGGAAGGCCAATAGGAAATAAATAAGTACCCAGAAATAATATAAAAGTAAAAGTAAAAGACAATAAGCAATGAAACACTACTGTTTTGGTGTTTGGAGAACTTAACAAAAAGAAGGCTACATATGAGCCTATATGTTCCCAGAAGGAAAGTCCAAATGAAAATGAAGAGTAAATAGCATTTCTGATAGATTCGCACATTAGAATATCCAGGGAATTTACAGATATGTTCCAAGATCTTGTTTGGAGCTCTGGTTTCTTGGCTGTTTTGGTAAGGGTAGTTTACGCTTGGCTTAATATTCATTATTATTGTTGTTGTTTGGCTAGAGCTGTTGATTTTTTGCTATGGATAGTTCAGAGTTCATGGTTTGGTTGTGGTACAGGCAAAAGTTAAAAGGAAACTATAAATCTTGGTTCTGTCTCAGTCTGTAATCATAGGTTGAAAGGGATTATGAGATTAAATAAATGTTCACCATTAGGCCCTGGCCGGTTGGCTCAGTGGTAGAGCGTCAGCCTGGCATGCGGAAGACCTGTTAATGTTTTCTGCTTGCATAAAATTCTGCTACTAAGTTCCCATAACTTAGAGTATAGAAGCAAAATGTCTTAGCATTCCATGCAAGATCTTCTGTTACTGTTTGCTGTTCATTTCCAAGTGAATATCCAGTTGTTTCTCTAATGTTTGGTACAGTCTAGGCTCACCAATATATTGCTGTGCTCCAAATACTTTATGCTCCATAGTTCTTTTTTTCCTATCCTGATATGTATACATTTTTTCTCTGCCATTTCTTTCTTTTCAATCTGAAAAGCTCCTATACTGCTCACAAAAATTAGGGGATATTCAATTACTTCATATTCATTTTGAATTATCCCCTATTTTTTGTGAGCAGTATAGTTTCACATCAGCATTAAACTCCAGGCACCTTTTATTTCCCTTTGTTGGCTGCCTTCCCTGGCTTTCCTCCCCATATTCTACCTGTATTAACAAGGATCACTTACAACATTATTCCCTACACTCAACTTCTGCCTTAGTGACTGCCTCAGGAGAAATCTAAACTAAAACACTCATGAGAAGGTCAGTGCCTCACATTTCAAGCTTATCCTCCATTTCTTATACATAAAATTCATAACTGGTTTTTTCTCTTCATCTCATTCACTCAGTCACTTATTTACTCACTCAGATATTTAATACTGAACATTACTATGTTTCAGATTCTGTTCTAGGTAATGGGGATGAGGAGAGATCATTATCAGAAGGTCATAGTTTCACAGTCTTCAGGCATTCACAGTGTAATGGAATAGAAATCCTGGCTTCAGCAATCCTTGAAGACTTGATCAGCTAGAATTGCATCTTCTAGACATCCCAATCCCTTCATTGAGACACAGCAGACCTAGTGGGCATCCTGCCATGCCATCCTGCCACCAGAGTGTACATAGTGAGACCAGTTTTCAGTATTTTTGTATTCACTCCTTAAAAGTGGCTCCGTATTGGCCCTGGCTGGTTGGCTCGGTGGTAGAGCATCAGCCTGGCATGCGAGGAGTCCCGGGTTCGATTCCCAGCCAGGGCACACAGGAGAAGCACCCATCTGCTTCTCCACCCCTCCCCTTCTCCTTCCTCTCTGTCTCTCTCTTCCCCTCCTGCAGCCAAGGCTCTATTGGAGCAAAGTTGGCCCAGGTGCTGAGGATGGCTCTATGGCCTCTGTGTCAGGTGCTAGAATGGCTCTGGTTGCAACAGAGCAACACCCTAGATGGGCAGAGCATCACCCTCTGGTGGGCATGCCAGGTGGATCCCGGTTGGACACATGCAGGAGTCTGTCTGACTGCCTCCTCCCTGTTTCCAGCTTCAGAAAAAATACAAAAAAAAAAAAAAGTGGCTCTGTATTTATATGGTTTCCAAATTTTTAGTTTAGTCAAAAAAGCCATATCTTTATCTATAGATGTGTTATAATATTTGGTTTAATTCTAATATATAAGAATATATATATATACATAAATATATATTTATATACACACATATATACAACAATAAACTAAAATAAAACCTTTCCTTACTTTTAAGTGAATTGTATAACTTTGTCAAAATTCTACCATTGTATTATTTTACACTAAATTGTATAAGGCAACTGACAAGCTGACGTTTAATCTCTAGAGACTGTAATAAAATGCTCACTCAAGAGTGGCTAATCTGAGCATTTATTCCTCATAACACTCAAATACCTTAAAGAAACTAAAGGTAGGAGTATATATGATTCTTTAAGTCAATAGAGTAATAAAGATATGTTTTAAAAAGTAAGCCTTTGATAAATCACATATTTGTAAATCATTGGTAAAGTGCATTCTTGCTATATTTCTAAAGAGGAAAACTGATGGATTTATAGCTGATAAGCAAAAGTCATAGTTATTTCTGCCCATTTAGAAATCATTATATCTAATATTTATATTACAATATAAATATATAAAGATCTTGGATATATTTTAGATCCAGTATATATCATATATTATCCTTAGAATTAATATTTGTAATATCTCCTTAGATCATGTATACATCTATATTAATATATTTACGTAATAATACCTATTATATTTATCTGGAAAGTCAGTTTTGGGAAACTTAAGAAACTTGTCCAAATCTTATAGGTAGTATATTCTGGAGGTAAAAATTGTTCTCAAATTTCTTGACTCTTAGACTAATATTTCTGACACAGTCCCACCCAATCGGTTAAAGAGGGTACATACATCTTTAAACTTTTGTGTTAAACTACATTTTATAAAGAGAATTATTCTCAGAGTCTTCTAAAAATTATCAAAACAACTATTTTCTTTTTTTACATTACAGAGTTGCTTTTTTTTCTTGCCTCCAGTAGAGTCTTAAAAATTCTAAGAACCCATAGAAGAGCCTCAAGAGTAAGTATAGGTGAGAGAAAGTCTTTCAAATAAAATAAGAGGTTAGAATTCATGGTAGGAAAATTTCCCCCTCGGTTAAACGATGTTGAGAGGACAGTAACTTTAAGCAAAGGGACTCTTAGGATTTCTCCTTTCCACTCCCCAAGACCTTAGTCATTTTTATCCTCATGGTATAATAAAACACTGTACATGAATCTTGGAGGCACAGTACATGAGACCTGCGTAAACTATATCATTGCTTTGATATTTACAGTCTAAGAGGAAATTAAGAGAGATAAATAATGATCTTAAAATATCAAACTAGTTCAAGTAGAAAAGAAAAATAAATAATTTATTATTGTTTTTTAAACAGGTTTCAGGAATTTCATCTTTATTTTTAGCACACAATTATAAGTATGTTATAATGGTCACTTGAATATTTTCACTCACTCATTTACTGATTTAACACTGCATATTTCTGATTATAGCTGACCCATGGACAACATGGAGGATAGGAGTTTCAACCCCCCCACAGCTGGAAATCCATATATAACTTTGACTCCCCACAAACTTAACTACAATTAGCCTGCTCTTGACCACAAGTCTTAGCAATAACATAAACTGCCAGTTAACTCATATTTTGTATGTTATACAAAATTATATTATATACTGTAATTTTACAACATAAGCTAAAGAAAAAAAACTATTGAGAAAATCATAAAAATACATTTGCAATAGTTATTGAAAAAAATCTGCAGCCCATATAGTTCAAAGACTTGTTTTTCAAGGGTCAATTGTATTTTCAAATATCATCAAGCCACTCTGCTAGTTGCAGATATATAGGTAAAACAGACAGAATCCTTTTCAGAGTCTGGAAATCTAGAATAGACAAAGAACCAGCTGTAATTAGCTTATTACACACTTTAGCCATTGATATAATACGGGATTCTGGAAGAGGTGTGGTGTGAATTGAGTCTTGCAGGACATTCATTTAGCAAAGAGAAGACCTTACAGAAAAAAGTCAGCAGAGAGTAATACACGCCAAGGATTATAAGATTATTTTCTTGGAACATAAATCATGGATTAGGGTGTGATACGACAAAAAACTTGAGAAGGGAATACAGGTCATAAAGACCTTTCTACTGAGGAACTTGAACTTGAGCTATTCCAGTACAGTAATTTGATTAGAAATTGTTCTTTACCTTTGACCACAGTTTGGGAGGACACCATCTCCGGTGGCATATTCCAGTCCTACACCTTCTATAAGGGGATTATATCTGTTATTTTGCCTCTATTTTTTTAAACCAATTAATTTTGTATACAAAAGAGCATAATTATTTACTTTAGGAAAGTTGGATAGCAGAAGTAATTGGAAGGAAAAAAAGACCTGATCTTCCTTACATGAATATGAGCTTTTTATTATGAATAATGAAAAATAATGAGATTTTCCAAAAAACCCCATAGATTATATGTTGATGATAAATATATATTTAAAAGCATACCATTAGGCCTATTTGAGAAATCCAAATATATGCATAAGAAAATTACTTCCCTTTAGGATTTTGAAGAACAGTAGCATTGTTCTTATACTGCAGGAACAAAAAGGAATATACCAAATAAATCCTGTATACATAAAAAGGTGATCACTGTATTCAATGGAATGCTTTTCTCTGCATGGGGATGCACTGTAAGAATGCCTTCAATCTCATACTTAACTAAAACACTTTAAACTTTTTTTTTTTTTTTTTTTTTTGGTATTTTTCTGAAGCTGGAAACGGGGAGAGACAGACAGACTCCCGCATGCTCCCGACCGGGATCCACCCGGCACGCCCACCAGGGGCGACACTATGTTGCAATCAGAGCCACTCTAGTGCCTGGGGCAGAGGCCAAGGAGCCATCCCCAGCGCCCAGGCCATCTTTGCTCCAATGGAGCCTCGGCTGCGGGAGGGGAAGAGAGAGACAGAGAGGAAGGAGAGGGGGAGGGGTGGAGAAGGAGATGGGCGCCTCTCCTGTGTGCCCTGGCCGGGAATCGAACCCGGGACTTCTGCACGCCAGGCCGACGCTCTACCACTGAGCCAACCGGCCAGGGCCAAAACACTTTAAACTTGATATGACAAAAGTGAACGAATATTATATGCCTAACTTTACAAGGAAGTGTTAAAATATGCCTATTCTAGAGTCACAGAATAAACAGGAAAACTTTCAGAGGAAATCAAAGAGCAATTTTTTCTATTGTTTACAATCACAGTAGTGTATTAACGCTAACAAAATATTGCCCAAGAGTTAGAGCAAAGAACACTCTGGATTTGGCCTACTATTGAAAGAAAAATGCCATTTGACCTAATGAAATCAGAAATTGATTAAATGCAGTTCATCTAAGGGTAGATATGGTCACCAAGTTACTGCCAGGGTCAAGAGGAGATGGGGTGATCTAGTGTTTGAGTGCTGATAAGGTTAGATAGGCATTCAGAGCAGCTGATGCTACAAGATACATGGCAATGCACACCCACAGGTCAGAAGGCAGGATCATCCCCTGGGATAGGAAAGAAGAGATTCATCAGAACATTTTTTGCTCAGCTTATAACAAAATCTTATTAAATGATTCATGGAAAACTGAATGTTTAAAGAAACTCCAATCTATGTCATCCCAGGAAAGTGGGGATTGCTGCTATCTTGGGAACAGATTTCAGAGCAATCACTGTGGTTTCACAGAGCCTCAATGAACCCCTGAAAATTTCATGAACAGTATTGCTTTGACAAAGTAATTTGGATGCCTGACTATCAAGTATGTGTCTCATCTTTACTATTTTTTTTCCTCATGATGTTTAAATCCTTCAACTTTAGCAATTTTTATTTACAAATACAGTTTTTTCTTCACCAGTTAGAATATTTTGAAATTTAAAAAAATTTTTTTTTTGTATTTTTCTGAAGTTGGAAACAGGGAGGCAGTCAGACAGACTCCCACATGTGCACAACAGGGATCCACCCGACATACCCATCAGGGGGTGATGCTCTGTCCATCTGGGGCGTTGCTCTGCTGTGACCAGAGCCATTCTAGCACCTGAGGCAGAGGCCATAGAGCCATCCTCAGTGTCTGGGCCAACTTTGCTCCAATGGAGCCTTGGCTGTGGGAGGGGAAGAGAGAGACAGAGAGGAAGGAGAAGGGGAGAGGTGGAGAGGCAGATGAGCGCTTCTCCTATGTGCCCTGGCTGGGAATCGAATCCAGGACTCCTGCATGCCAGGCCGATGCTTTACCACTAAGCCAACCGGCCAGGGCTGAAATTTAAAATTTTCTTAACTCATAACCTTAGTAAAACAAACTTATCTTTAGTTTTACACTTTAGTAAAATCATTTATTTTCCTCAGGAAGATATTTTATAAAACTGGTGCCACGGTGGCAATATTGATTTTAGAAAGAAAAGTCAGACAATTGGTCATCTTACCCAAATCAGAAACCTTTGTCTTTTTGATCACACAATAATCCTTAATATTCTACACAAATAGTATGCCCTTTTGTCTTTTTCAGGTAGGAGTTTCTGTTTCTTCAGAGCTAGATATAATTTATTTCTGCAATTTTAGTATCATCTTTATTCTCTTGGCAGATGGCTTATTCATGTTATTATTTTCATTCATTGGCAAGATTAGTCTGTTTTCAGTAAAATACTTAATAAGAAAACTTTAAAATATGTATTTATGTGAGTCTCCTGAACATGCTTCACACACAATATGTGTTTAAAACAATTGTTAATTAGACATTTACTCAAGACACTCATATGACTTTTCTATTTTAGATAATAATAAACATCTTACAAATTTTTTTGATTACATAGTTACTATAAAGGTCAGAGAAAAAAATTATACTGGCTTTTAGGGAAAAAACAACAACAACAGAAAAACAATGAGTTATTAATGTTTTATATTTAAAGAGGTGAATGTAACTCATATTCAGAAAATTTAATCTTTCTTTAAAAGTCTTGAAACCACAATTACATAATACGTACTTTCTTTTATTGAATTATGACCATGAGTAAGGCTGTGTGTGTATGTGTATGTGTGTGTATTCCAGCTTTTAATTTGTGAAACTTTCCAAACATACTGAAATCAATAGCATCATGACCATTCATATAGACACTACTGAGGTTTATTAAATGTTAACAGGTCAATGCCAGACTAAATCTGGCATTACACATTTCTTACAGAAGCATCTGCTCTTGCTGAAGACTCACTCCCCACTCATGCTGCATAAACTTCCTCCCAAGTCCTCCGCTCTCTGTTTCCCACTATGTCTTTTGATTTATAGACTCAACATCCCCTCAGTTGTCACCATAGAGATTTTGGGTGTCTAGATTCTCCTTGACAAAGCCATTCTGAGAATTTTAATTGCTTTGGTGGAGCTGGTGAAGGGAGGAAGCAAAGGAAACCAGATGGAATGCATTGCTACTGGGAAATCTTAGCTCCTAGGGTCAGAGGTGCAACAAACTCAGAATGCGCTGTTCCCTAGAAACAACATTCTAAATAATAATTGCATAAGGTTCAAGTGTGCTTTTGTGGCTTATACGTGGTTTTCTAATGAAAATATGTTGAGGTCTGAGAAATTAGTTTACAATTGGGTTTTGAGAACATAGTCTACTTACAGTTGTGGATGACCAGTATTATTATTATTTAGATTAATACAAAATTAACTGTCTTCTCAATCATACTTTTTTTTCACTTGGTATGATCATGATTTTTTTGCAAGCAAATTTTTAACCAAAGATATCATCAAAGGTTCACAAGCATTTTTATTTTCTACTTTGTTTAAATATCTCAATTCAATTTTTCCATTTCTATCTTTACCCTGTAGTCTGGTATATAAGCCCTTATTATCCACATTACTAAGAGGTTATATTGGAAAATCCATTTCTAAGTACTTTTTTAGGATTGCACCCAGAACACATTTGTTTTTTTATGATAATTTAATAAAAATATAGCTAATAGGAAACTTATTTCCTTTTTGTTATCTTGACTTGATGTTATTCTTTCAACTCATATTCATTTGGGGATACTTATTTATAATGCTAAAATGTTGCTTTTATATAAAAGTAATCTTTATAGTTGAGCAATTGATTAAAATGAGATCTATTACTCCTAAAGCATAACCTAAATACAAAAATAATTTTTAAATATATGAAAGCACATAGGAGTGAAATCAAGAATTTCTGTGTGTGAAGGTTCAAGTATATCTATCAATGAAAACATGAATGGATGGACACACTAGAGCTATGACTAAAGGAAATAGTGAAATGGCTGATGCTGAATCCATTCCATCATCTGGAACTTCTTAAATGACATGCTCTTCTGGGTATAAAAGAATCAAGAGTATCTCTTGGCTCCCTTTTACTATTTCCTGATGTGCTGCTCCCAAGAATGCCCTGGCTGCCATTTTCACCCGGGGAGTCGCCAGGGAAGAGACCAGCTGCTCATATTTAGATTTTTGCAGCAATGGCTGCCACTTCCAGTCCTGGCTCCTTTCCCTTCTTTTCTCAACACTCAGGGAGAAGATGTCAAGTGTATATGCCCTGCTCCACTCTTCCATCAGACACCACCCTTGGCTCTTGCCCTATTTTGGTGCCATCTGCTTGGGGACACAGAGGATAATAATGAGAGTTTTTACTTATTGAGTGCCTGCTGTGAGCTAAGTATTTACATATCTAATTTCAAATTCTCACATTATCCTGTAAGGACAGTGTTAAACCCATTTGTATAGATCTCAAAAGCAAAGCTCAGAAAAGTTATGAAAACTCTCCAAGGTTATCTGATTCAGGATTTATATTCTATTTGAGACTTACTCTTTGCCATCAATAGAAGACACTTCTCTTTCTTTAGGAAAATATGTTAACATTTTCTTTGATTGACTCTCCACTTTCCATAATAGCCATCCCTGGAGAGTTGCTCTCCCACTCTCATCCCATGCTGGTGTCTTGAATTTCCCACAATGATTTGGCCTTTACATAAAATTTTCTGGCTTCTTGTCTGTTATACTCAACTGGTATCTTAAAATATCTGATTTGTATTTAATAACGTTGGCAGGTTAGAATCATGTTTTAAAGAAGAAAATATATTTAAGCACTTAACTTTCTGGATTCACTCATTGAGATTGCATATTTTTTTCCATGTTGAAAAGAGAAACTGGACAATGAAATGACCACCTGTTACTGCTAATGATGTTCACATGCCTTTAAAAAAAGTAATTCTGGCTTTATCTGTCTACAATCTTGGCGACAAAACTCGTGGGAACATTAAGGGCACAGGAAGCCAAAGGCAGCAAATTGACAATAAAGTCTGTGCTTAGACTACTGATAAGAAAGGAGATTCTCTGAATCTCCAATTCTACATGCTTATTTAACCTCAAAATGGTGACATAGAACCAAATGCATATTTTAAACCTAAGTTTGGGTGTTCAAATCTAGGACTGAGATAAGAAGAGTTTCACATAGCACATTTTCTATTTGAAAAGCATATTTAAAAAAACACCAATATAAAATATGCCAATCACTGTTTCAAATGCATAGTCTGGCTTGATATTGTGTGGGTGGATCAATCATTATGCTTTTCAAATGAAAATGAATATATAGATACTAAATAAACTTAATTCAAAATAATAGATGGCTATTGACTGTATCCTTTATTATGAAATATATGCCAGCCCTAATGAAGGTTTATATGTATAAATAGTCACCAAAACACAGAGAAGAAGCATTTTCTAAAATTAAGGCTAGCATTAAAAAATAAATGACTCTTTTGTTTTAATAATGAAATCAAAGTCCAAAGGGAATACTGATTTTAATTCTTTTGTTAATATGTTTTTGGACCCCTATTTAAGTTTACTGATTTCTGTGGCTCCTATTTTAATATAATATTTCCATCCAAGTCCAAGGTTGATAAGCTAAGCTTACGTTTTATTTGTTCTCTTCACTACAGTGCAATGGTTAAAAGCATGGCTCTAATATCAGATTATTTAACTTTGAAACTTGTCTTTATAACTTGTTTTTGTACAAGTTGTCTTAATTATCTGTGCCCAGTTTTCTTATCTATAAATTCAGGTTCATTACCTCATTGGGTACCTACCTCACTGGGTTAGAGGGATGATTAAGTCAGTATAAAACAAACACTTAAAACAATGCCTGATGAACAATAAGTGCTCAATATTTACTAGACATCATTATTTTTTTTTTTATTCTTTTCCAAGGGATAAAAGGGGAAACAGAGAGACAGACTTCCGTATGAGCACCGACTAGGATCTATCTACCCAGCAACCCCATTTGGGGCTGATGCTCTGCCCATCTGGGGCCTTCTTCCCAACCTAGGAATTGTTAGCGCCTGAGGTGGAGGCTCCACAGGGCCATCCTAAGCTCTCAAAGCCTATACGCTCGAGCCAATAGAGCCATGGCTGCAGGAGGGGAAGAAAGAAAGAGAAGAAGGGAAGGGTGGAGAAGCAGATGGTCGCTTGTCCTGTGTGCCCTGACTGGAAATCAAACCCGGGACATCCATATGCTGGGCCAACACTTCACCACTGAGCAAACTGGTCAGGCCGACATTATTTTTGAAAGGTGAATTTAAGATCATTATACAATCAGGTACATTTTGAATTGAATAAAATTAATCATGTGTCTCCTTCCTTGTCTTTAGCTAGGACTGAATTCAAGCCGAAAGAATTGTCCTCTCAATTAAAAGTAAATTCTAAAGAGGAGTAGGGGGTATTCTGCTGTAGGAATCTTCTGCCCAGTATCATCCTAAAATATTTTATCTGACTATTACTGAACAAAGGATCCATTTGCCTCAGTGTTTCTTAAAAACACTTTTATCAACCTTATCTTTTCCAGAGCGGCAGGCTTTAGCAGTGTGCCAAAGTTTCCTCTAAAGCAGCAATTATATCTGAGATTACAGATCTACTGATCAGTACCTCATACATCCTTTATATACTCACTTCAGAATGGTTATATAATCAACATTAACTATACACTCACAATTTAATTCTAATTCCAAAATATTACCATATGAAGTAAAAGGAGACAATGACCAGGAGTTAAAAGGAAATGCTCAAATGAGAAAGCGCAAACTATACTATCATGTGGAAGAATCTTTTAAAATGGAGTTGCTAATTCTCCACAACATATTTGCAAAGCACTTTGAAGTTCAGGACATTAACACTAGTCATTTTAAACTTCAACTTAAACCAACTGTCTAATTAAATATGTATCCAGCAGTTGTTGAAATCGCGCTACGGTTCTTAAAATAATGACCTAATTTTGAAAGGGTGAATCTACTTGAAATTGTCATGCTACATCTATATTTTTAGGCTCCCAATTATTTAGCCTTGGATGTTATGTTATCACCTATAAATAGCTTTCCTCTTTCTTGTCATATGTACGTGAGTGTGCATGTATGTTATATATATAGTCTTCCTTAATGCACACAAGTATACACATACACACATATACTCATCCAGCATTTGTACTTATGTGCATATGTAGATAGTCTCTTAGCATCTCTTCTCTACTTACTGAGTTCTTCCTAAATTCAAAAAGCTAGCATGTAACTACACAGAATTTTGGTCAGATGAAATGGCAGAGGAAATATGGAGTCAGAAGATTGGGTTAGCTAGGTAGATGATCCAGGAAAGCTACTATAATTTTTGAGACTTTGGAAAATTGGTTTTCTCTTATCCCAGAGATATCTACTTCTTCATTCAGGAGGTTGAGACTCAAACTAGCTCTATGAGATTAGTGTGACTCACACACCTTTTAATAATCCCCCTTTATTGAAGAAGAAGCCAGTGAGGAAACGATAAGAGATAGACACAAGATCATGGTATAAGTGATGAGATTGGTCCTCTTTATTCCAAATCTATTTGTTTTAGAATATTAAAACTAGAACTACATGCAACCTTAAAATTTAATTCACATCTCATATTTCTTTTTTTCAGATATTTTTATTTATTCTTTTATATATATATATATAGAGAGAGAGAGAGAGAGAGGGACAAGGGTGAGGAGCAGGAAGCATCAACTCCTATATGTACCTTGACCAGACAAGCCCAGGGTTTTAAACCAGCGACCTCAGTGTTCTAGGTCGATGCTTTATCTACTGCACCACCACAAGTCAGGTCCACATCCCATATTTCTAAATCGTTCCAGAAGTCTGCAAGTGTGGAAAGTCGCAGAGTCTTCTGGTAAAAGCTGGGCCAAAGGTGGTGGTTGCTCATGCATCTTTCAATGTATGGAAATCAAATGATCAGCATACCAAGGATTGGAGACACTTGACATTTCCCACTCTCAAAATCAGTCACCAGTCTGAACACCATGCCTGTTACTCAGAGATTCAGATATTTGGTGTAAGCAGAGACATGACTTTGGAACAATTATTTTTTTTCAAAAGGCATTACCAACAATGATGTGAGAAAACGCCCAGACTGCCCTCCAGTGCACAAATCCCTACCCAGGAAATGGCCACAGATCTCCCATGAGCAGTATGAGTTTGGCCCAACTCTCATTTTAATGTATTTATATTTCATAGGCATTGCATTTGGACAAAGTTAAAATGAGCAAGATAGAAAAATACTTACTTAAAGATTTTCTGTGTTCTGGTTTCTGTTCTTTTATATCACTGTCATAGTGACTTAGTAACTCAGTACTGGAGGATCTCTGGATTTTGAATAATTCCAGGTTTCTTGATGGATTGCTTGGATCCTTTGACTGGAAATACCAAACAGTTAGCCAGAACAAATTTACAATAAAGAAAGAATTCGACAAATCTATTTTGATATTAGTTTTAAAGGGACATTCAAAATAAGATAATTACTTCTGGGATGGGGCCTCTATGCTAAATTTAACAATCAAATTTAATAATAGTTCTATATATGGTGTTTAGTAAATCCTATGCATATCCCCAAACACCCCACATGCATTAACTCAATTATTCATTACAGCTATCCTATGAGGTAGGCATTATTATTGTTTTCCTTACACGCCAGACAAGGAAACTGAAGCCAAAAGAGATAAGTAATTTGTCTAAGGCCACACAGCTAGTAAATGATATAACCAGGATTCAAACTCATGTGATTTTACTCCAGAGTCCTCTGTTAATGACAAACTGTGTGTGTACATGTGTGTGTGTGTGGGAAAGACACAAGCACTCACACCTGCCTGGAGAAAAGCATATATTAGAGATGGGAAAAAGTCAATTTGTTATTTATTTTTATTTTAGTCACCAAATCAAAATTATATAATGGGAGACTGCAAAAAAGCAGCAATAAAATCACACAGAACACGTATTTTCCTGTTGGACACCTTATTAAAAGCTCTCAAAAATATTTCTTTCTCAAGTTTTTTAGACATTAGTGTTCTAAAATAAGATGTTTGATCTAGAATCAGTATAAAATGAGTAGTCTCCTATAATTTGACCTTTTTAAAAACATGCTCTGAATGTGTGATTTAGAGTAAATTTATGAAGTTCTAAGATATGTAGTTTTCATGAGAAGAACAGTCTAACTTAACAGGTAGAACAATGAAAATCAGTACAAAGAATTATTGTTTACTGGTATTATAACAGTGAGTATGGGCTTAAATACATTGATATTTATTTCCAAGAATGTGCATTACAGACTGCATAAACTGAAAATGTAAAAATTCAGTAGTTATTAAGTGCTTCTGTGTTTTTTACAGTCTCCAGGAGATGAAGGTCAGTGTTATTTCATAAAAAATATGAATGTACTGTGTTTTTGAAAGAGCAAAATCAAATAACATTTAGTTCCACAAATCCTGTCTGCTGAAACATTTTTAGTAGACTCTATTTAAACTTAAAATAACAATATCTCTTAATCCATAGCATTCATGTAAATGTGTGTGTTCCATGCTAAGCAATAAGATTTAAATGACTACATTTTAATTAATAAAGGTAATAGTCAAAACAAATACATACCAATCTGTCAATTGCATTTTTGATAGCATGGAACCAATCCAATATGATGAAGTCAATATCTGACTGTAGAAGGAACTCATTTCCTGATGCGGTTGTGATCTGCAAAATAAAATTGACAGGTAAGCAAACCAGATCAAAAGCATTTCTTACATTTAAAAAATATATGTATGTCCTTTTTAAGGAACACACTTCAATACACTGAAATATTTCCTTGTATTCCAGTAATTGTCTTTCTGGGAACTGGGAGACTAGGATCATTTTGAGCTGCTTGCTATAAACTGCTTTTCATGTCATAACAAATACATTATTGTTTTCATAATAGAACGATTAACTCAGAGTAGTTCTAAAGCTGAATTACTTCAACTCAAGGAGAAGCAAGCCAGGAAGTTCCGAATAATGCAGACAGTATCCACTTAAGTCAGAACCTCAGAAAAGGCACCCGGCTGTGTCAGAATTCATTCTGCACTTTTGGCTCTTTCCTGTTTGTCTTTTTCAAATCTAATAGTATCTCCATATTTGATTTCCTTTCATGGAAGGTTGTAAAACGTATTATTTACCGAAGCAACTAAATGCAGACTTTTCTAAAAGGTCATTCAAATGAATAACATTTGGCTATTTCTACTTTTCTATCATAAAAATCTAAAGAAAATTAATACAAGGACCAATTTCCCCACAAAGAGAGTAAATTACAATAGAAGTTTATTTTCATATTTGAACCTCTCATGGAAAGCATTTATCAAATGAACATCCCCATTCCAGACTTTCAGGGTTGTTAAATATTTGGCAATATTTAGCACATAACTATGTGATTTTCATTTCAGCGAATTTTCAGCGAATTTCATTTTCTCCCAAGGATTGCGAGAGAGGATGGGACCCTCTAGAACAGAGCAATGCTCCTGATTTCACACATAAAAGGCTACTTAGAGAAGAATTTGATTAGAGTGACTTTGGGTCGCTTTTCGTATTAGGCCATCAATCTAAACTGTGAAGATTTCCCTTTTGTATTATTGACTTTTTGTTTCAACAGGAAGATGAACATCTCCCAACTGCTGTCACACTTCAAGCAAGGCTTCAGAGGTTTAAAGGACGGATGTTTCAACACACTGAATCAGGAGCTGGTCACCTCTCCTCAGCCTTACTTACTCTAAATAGGAGGTGAATGTTGCAATGGGGCACAGTGCAGGCAATCACAAATCATGCCTCACAATGTCTCCATAATTCTATCATGAAAGTGACAATCATTCCCCAAAACAGCTCACTCTGAAGGTTCCAATGATTCTTACGGCACATTTAATAACAATGATCCCAGACTGTTAAAGAAATCTTTGATTGCACACATACATAAATATTAAATTGTCATTTGTTTTTAGAAAATATATAAAGATACAACCTCAGTGAATACTGCAATGCAACCATTCCTAAGTGAGATGAATTCCAAAATTTTATAACTGCAAGAAAAAGCAACTACCCTAAGTGTGTACAATGATCAAACATGAAAGATTAGAAAATAAGGAGAAATTAATTAACCACACTAGAATTTGACAGATAACCAGGCCAATCACTCTTTTTTTTTTTCAAGTAAAATGGCCTGTAAGATTTGGGATTGCTCAAAATAGCCTCCAAACAGTCTTCTGTTTTATGTAACTGGTAAAAGACAATTAAGCTGATGTTTGCCAAACTATCTGAACACCCTTGCAATGTGCTGTCCTTACATAGCGTCCCAAATATTTACTTTATAAAGTGTGGCCACAGAAATAGTAATCTAAAAATATAAGGTCACTTCTAACTGACCCGGGAAAACTGGTGATGTCCTTGACCTCTACCTTCATCCTAATCTAAATGTAAACATTTTGTTAAGAATGTATTGTATCATATCACAAACTGTTAACATACAAAAAGAAAAATGAATCAGCCCAAATATGATTTATAATGTATTTCTCTGCCATTAAAAATAAACTATTATTAAAAGTATAAAAAGGAACATTTTCAAAGTACAAGAAGCAAATATAATTAGATTTACTGTATTCTGAGGGTTTCAGAAAGACCCAACATAGTTCAGTTTACAGGCTAGTTTGTTCAAATACTGATTAAATATTTAAACTGTGCATTTGCATTTTTGGTGCATTCTATATAGTGCAGAATATAGGAAATCTTTTACTGCTAAAACAACCAAAAGCAAAGATGTATTTTAAAAGTTTCTTTGTCCAAATATTTTACTGCATTAATCATACATAATCAGTGATTTATGAATTCCTTTTGGGAAGCAGGATCAGAGAACTATATGAATGCAATTCATTCAAAACATACTATCTGAGAGATACAGTTCACATCCTTCCCTCTGTCTTCCCACTAATCTTTTGAGTTACTAGGCAGTCTGGAGAAGTCTGCTACTGCTCTCTACAGTTTAAATGCATCCACTTCTTAATTACAATCAGTAATTGACTTTGTTCTGTTCCACTGCAGTCACTCACAGGAAGGCAGTTTCAAAGTCTTTGACTGATACAGCCATTTAATTCAGGTTCTCAATCTACTTTTCTGTATCACCTCCTTAGATTTCCTGAGAAATGATTTTCTGAATCATATTCACACTTTGAACAACCAAATTTTTAACATCTTGGGGGGAAAAAAGACATGAGCAAATAATGTTAGCTTTGACTGAACCTTTTGATTGAATAACTCCTGATGCCAATCTAAAGTGATGTAGAACTAATAACAGACATAAAAATTTTTCATATTAAGCCATACTAATGTATTCTTTCTATATTACATTTTTCATAAGTGACAGATTATGGGGTGAGGTGGATAGAGAAAGACCTTACAGAAAATATGACAAGTTTAGGCAAGAGCTGCTGGTCATCATTTTGCTTTGAAGCCTCCTTTAGACAAATGGCTCTTGAAATCCTTTTTCTTCTAAGTCCTATTTGGAAGGGCTATATCTTGGCACCAAAGCAGTCTTAATGAAATGTGCTAATGTTGTTAATAACAGATAGCTTTAATTACCTGTCCGGGGAAATTTGCCTCAAACATTACTACACTAAAAGAAGGATCCGTCTGAATTCTTGCTGGTAACAACTGTATGTCTAGGAAATTAGATAAGCATATCCACTGGACACATGTCTAGTGGACACATTTCTTAAGTGTTTTTGGTATTAATTCAACAACAATTTTCCCTTGGGCCAAGAACCTTGGTCTGTTTACTTGTTATGGGTCTTCTGAAGATGGAGGCAGGGATATCCCAAATCCAACCTCCACTGATAAGAGAGGAGAAGAAATCTGTTTTTTAGCTTTCATCAATAAACGTAGTCTTATTATATTGATTTAAAATTTTTGTCTGACCAGTTGGTGGCGCAGTGGATAGAGCATCAGACTAGAATGCGGAGGACCCAGGGATCAAAACCCCAAGGTTTCTGGCTTGAGCATGGGATCATAGACATGACCCCATGGTCACTGGCTTGAGCCCAACATCACTGGCTAGAGCAAGATGTCACTCGCTTTGTTGTAGCCCCGGGTTAAGGTACATATAAGAAAGCAATTGCTGAATAACTAAGGAGCTGCAATGAAGAACTGATGCTTCTCATCTCTCTCCCCTCCTTGCTGTCTGTTTCTATCTGTTCATTTATGACTCTCTGTCTCTGTCAGAAAAAAAAAATCTTAAAGGAGTTTTAACAGGTATTGTTTATGTTTGTTGAAGTATTTCTCTCTTCAGTATTGTCAATTAGCTGTCTCCCTAGCCAACATGGATTATAGTAGTTAGTATTTCCCATTTAGATTTTAATACAAATGAGAAATTAATATGTAGGATGGCATTTATACTATTAAAAATGTTCATAATTTGGTTTATGAGAATAGAAACACAAAGTTGTTATTTTTTTTTTCTGAAGTGAGAAGAGGGGAGACAGACAAACTCCCACATGTGCCTGACTGGGATCCACCCCACAAGCCCACTAGGGGGCGATGCTTTGGCCATCTGGGGCATTGCTCCATTTTGGCTGGAGCCATTCTAGCACCTGAGGCAGAGGCCATGGAACCATCCTCAGTGCCTGGGCCAACTTTGCTCCAGTGGAGCCTTGGCTGCAGGAGGGGAAGAGAGTGACAGAGAAGAAGGAGAGGGGGAGGAGTAGAGAAGCAGATGGGTGCTTCTCCTGTGTGCCCTGACTGGCAATCGAACCCAGGACTTCCACATGCCAGGCTAATGCTCTACCGCTGAGCCAACTGGCAAGGGCCTAGAAACAAAAAGTTTTTAGTACTTCACATTTTTTTTCTGACTAAAGGAATAATTGAATTTATTGTGGAGAATTTGAAAAGAAATAAAGAATGGAAAGCAAATTAAACTTATTCATAGATTCACAGAGTAAACATTGTAGACACTTTAATTTAGTTATTGCCAATATTTTATAAATAATAAACAAATTAATCTGAAAATGATCAATGAATAACTTTATCAGTAAAACATAGTTGGTGGTTAAATATTATTGGCTACTTCTGTTCCAGTTGGCCTCAAATGTATGTTGAAAGAATTTCAAAGATGCAAGGGGACAATGAGTGACTTGAGTTCCCCTTTTACACAGTAGCATCTTCTTATTGTAGAATCGATCCCACAAATAAGTTTTTGTTCAGAAAATAGAGAGGATGTGTTTCTGACAAAGTCCTAATCATCAACAAGAACTAGTTAAGCATCCATTAAGTGTAAGGCACATTGCTACAAAATAGGGACACACAGCCCCCACCCTCAAGAACTCACAATCTGTTTGGATAAATAGGACATACGCATATAAAGATAAGTAACAATAGAAAATGGCTTATTCTAAGTTCCGGTGTGAATGGCACAGACAATACTCATGTCAAGATTTCAGAGGAGGAAATAATTACTGAAGACACATTTACATCATGGAATTATGCATTGGACATGATCCGTTATTTGTTAAAGGTTGATTGTATCAGAACTTTAGTATATTAAGAATATGAATACTACCACTTGGTATGCAAAGTGACATCAGCTTTAATGATCTCAAAGCACATAATAAACATTCTTTAAATGTAGCTTCCCTCCATGATCATAAAGTAATTTTGCAAATGAAGAAATGGAAGCAACTGAAGAAAATGAGAATGCCATTCTATCAAATTGGCATCGTTTTAAATGATAGAATTAAGAGCTTACAAAGATCTTGATTTCCAGTTCACTAGTTCTCAGCAGTCATATACAGTCAAGGACTCTGCATATGGGGAAAGGACCATGATGTTTCCACTTTAGTTGCGAAATTAGGAATATACACTTAGACAAAAGTTGCTTATTTCTTTACTGTTATACTAAAAATAGCACATTTTTAAAAGATCACTCAACATCTTTACTCAGATGTTTGTTCCTTTTATTTCTCTCAGAAGCGACCACTATCCTGCTATGAAACAAATGTATCCAAAACAGACTGGGGGGGCATCCAAAAAACTCATTAAGATCCTAGAAATGACAACAGTCCCACATTTGGACTAAATGTCTTTGACACCTAAATATCTTTCACATTTTGCTTAGGCTCAATCTTTGACTATGAATCTTTAAACCTAAGGATTCATTCCATCTTAATGAAGCTGAAACTATATATAGAAAGTGTATAATAAACTATGCCAGATATACAAAGAACCCTAAACAATGTTAAATAATGTAGCTGCAGTGATTTTACAAATAAGTGGATTACCCATTTGAGAGGAATGAAATTTAATTACTATTATTTTTGGAGACACTTTGGACATCATAATGAAATAATTATATTTGAATTAATTGAAGATAAAAAGTTATGTCAAAATATGCTAAATATATTTAAAGTGAATAAAAATTATTTCTTATTATTAATTTTGGCCATATTTTTATTTAATTACAACAGCAAAAATATAGATATATATTTTGGCTACATAATGGTGAGACATAAAGATCTAACAATGAAGTAATAATTTTTTAAAAACCTTCATATTCACATTCTTTTTCAGCTCTTTGCATCACACTCCACATTTGACATAGCTGATCAAATGAGGTTGTCGTGGTTATACTATAATAGTTAAATTACTTGGCCTCAAAGGTGTTTATGACCACCAAGGAAATTACATTATCAAGCTGCATATCTGTCTCAAATTACAGTCAGGTCTGAGTAACTCCTAACATTTATATTAACATGTCGAGCAAAGTTAACATAAAACTAAGGGTAAAGTATCAGTTAGAAGTAAAAGGTCTTCAATTTGTCTTTCCAAAAATGTTACTTGTTAAAACAATTTGTGAGAAAGTATCTGCCTTGTGTTCCCAATGTTGCTAGATGTTAAGTAAATATATGCTGATTATAAAAAATAAGTTGCTTTGGCAACTCTCTTATTAAAATGCATTTGTAACCCCTATCTGTCATGAAAGTTTTGAAAAGTTTGTTTACTTTGGCTAGCAGCCTTATCCAGGGTTACCCTAGCAAACAATGATAGCAGTCTTCAGAAGTTGTGTGAGGAACAAGCCACTAGGGATCCATTTTTGTTTTAATTGGCACACACAAACACTTTTCTGGTCTGTCAAGAAGAACAAGCTAATATGCATGGAGGGTGTTATATTCTCAGCTTTGGGGAGCAGTAAAGCTCCCTTTATTTAAGTAATTTAAATGATAGACTGCAAAAACTTTGCAAGTCAGAAAAATGTTTTATACTTTCTCAGGGAATATTTGTTTTAAGCAATGGAAAATGTTCTACATATCTAAAGATGTTGAACCTTATGTTATAATTACCCTGTTTCTTCTGACTCTGAAATGTTCTTAAATCCACATGCTACTAAATAAGCCTGAACAAAAATGGATCCTGCATTTCCACAATTCCCCCTGTGTTAACAAATGTGCGTTCATTAGTTTCCAGATGTTTATTGGATACGTTTTCAATGTGTTTGGGGTTGATTGATTTGCATGTACATTTATTGAAACCCTCAATGGTGTCATCATATCAAAATAACCTGCCCATGTAAGCAATTTCTTATTTAATAGAAAGTAAACAAATGTTGGACTACATACACAACAGATCTCAAGTGCATTCCGAAATCTAAGGTTTAAGGCTAACCTTTTAAGAAACAGTGCTTTTTAATTGAAATTGAGCTGTACCTTTGACACCCAAGAAATTTGGTTCATGAATTCTTACAACACAGGTTTGTTCTGCATAATAAAATCAGCCCCTTCGTGAACTTTCACACCCCATATCACTTGCCCACTCTACCTTTTTATTAACAAAATACTCAACCAAAAATTCATTTCAAACAAAAGCTTGTGTTCATTCTTTCATCTGTAGCAAAATATTTTAAACACTGAGAAAGTCTTCTCAATATTCATGACAGAATACTATCCAAGTAATTAGTAGATAGCTTAGCAGTTTCCACAGTTTTGCAGTCAGCTACACCAAAACTTTTGCCTGTGGTGCTCATATGAAAAACGACTGAAAAAGTGACTAATTGAAGCAGTTGGTGTATAAAGATACCAACTTAGAGTTTTATTGCTGTTAACGTTAATTTTTAAACTTGGGGGGAGTTATTGCCGCTAGATAAAGTAATCATACTAAGACTTGTGTTCACTGGTATCTAACACTCGATCCGTCACTGCCAGACACAGAACCGCTTCTAGCCTGAGCTCTGTTCACTGTGCAACATTACTCATCTCATCACAGGGCATTTGGGAATCTGCTGCCCTCACTATTTTGAAAGAAGAATGATTTTTATTATTTCTATCATTTACATAGTCCTCAATTTAAAATTTTTAACAAACACAAAAGTATAATAAACACAAAATTTCTCTTTCCCCAAAATATATCAAATTGTCTAGCCTTTTCTGTATTTTTTCATGAATTGATAAACATTATGTGTTTACAGTTTAATGATAATATCATGTGCACTGTTATGAAAATGTTTTTATGCAGGTAACTACCTGTATGTGCCATTATTTCCCACACGGATTTAATAATAGTATCTTTTAGTCCCCTCACCATATTATCTATGTTTTCTCCCTTCTCTGAAATTTGAATCTGAATGTCCCATATGCAGCAATGCAAACTCTTTAAATTCTGCTGGCCAGACCCTACATGCTCTGCCACCCACACGCTCTGCAGCCCCCTGCTCCACACTTCCCTCTGCAACTCTACAATCCAGCCATCTACTTCTTATTTCTTTCTTAGATCAGGTGGTTCCCCTTGACCAGAGCCCTCTGACTTCTTCTATCTTATCATTCAAATCAATTTAAATGTGGCCTTTAAAGAAAAGGGTTCATTGAAACGAAGGCTCCCATGTTATCCTTCATCACAGGACATGGTGGTCTGTATTTCAGTGCATGTAGATTTCTCTGTTTCCTCTACTACACTAGAATCACTCTAAAGCCAAGGGCAGTTAGTTACCTACCAAGTGGTCACACAACCCACACCTAAGAGGCACTACTAAATAATAAATAAACCTGGTCTATTTCATACATGTTAGTGAATGCATTATATCCTGTTGTTTGATATGCCATGGTATACTTAACTCATCTTCCATTGTTAAAAAATTTTGATGTTTACAATACCATTGTGTTCTTTCAGGCAGTGTAAGTAATTTATTTTGATAACTACTGATAACGCTCTTATCAGAGTAAAGTAGGCAATCCATTTTGAAGATGAACTGAAGTCTTTGAGATGATATTTTCCCATAAGCTCTACACTTCAAACAATAGAGTGGATGTGTATTTTAATGCATTGAGCTAGAATAGGGTGTTCTTGATTATATTCTAAAGCCACTATGTGTTTTGTGAGGATAATCTATAGAAGATCATCCAAGAATCTCACCTTATATGTAGACCTTTCTAAGTTAGAGTAGAAAATATGGGAAATTGGAGGCAAGTTTAAGATTTTCAAGGGTTAACCCTTAGGTTAATGGATAAAGTCTTTAGAGAACCTCAATAAGGTGTTCATTGCCAGTCCATCAATATTGTAGTCATTAATTTCACTAAAGCACCATTAACATCAATGAACAAACAAACTGCAGAAGGACAGATGACACTAGGTTATGTTTACAATATTTTTATTTAGAAATACTAGCTAATTTAAATACACAGAGACTTAAGTAGAAACAGGTATTGTTGCCACTAGTTACTCACAAACATCTCCTATTAATAAGTGCTGAGATTGCACAAGAATAAAAGATGTTGCAGTATGTAAGTATCTCTATGCCATTATAACATATTTGGCTATGATTATGAGTGTTTATAAAACATTCAAGATTTGTTCCATGTCTACTTACATTAATGAGAACACCTGTTAACTCTAGTGCTGTACAGACTTATTTGCATTAGATTCAGGTTTTTGCATACTGTACATCACTTTTTGAAACCATTAGATGCTTATAGAGAAATATAGCTGAGTGAAAAGCAGCAGCTTGAATGCCTTCCGGCTCAAGACAATTCAACTCCAGGTTTCAGTGAAAAACAGAAATCTGGTGAATTACAATACTGTCAGTTAGACATGAATGTAGGTGTATTTTATATTTTTTACATTTGGAGAACAGAAGATACGTAGAAAAATCTGTGCTGTAATCTTCAAGTAAAATTATAGCCAAGTGAGTGATGCCAAAGCAGTAAGAGATGGCAATGCTACCAGAATGTAGATTCTTCATAATCTTGGGGACCTCTTATCCAAAGATAGTATCTTTACCAGTTTCACAAAGCTGGATTATTCTGCAGCTTGTATTGTTTACAGCCCTTTGCCATAGAGCCTTTCTATGTGATGACAGAGCCAAAGGAGTCAGGCAGCTGAGGACTCTCCCTGAGTCAGTCACTTCTAGGCTGATGGTCACGGCACAGCCAAAACCTACCAACTCAGTAGAAGTACCACAATTCTCTAACAGAAGCCATTAAGTCTGCTTTAATCATTACTCAGAGGACATAGTAGGGCCTACTCTATTGACACATCTGTCTGCCACTCCCTATAGGATGTTAAAGCTTCTGTGATTTAAATATTTTCAGTTATTGAAAGAGAGTACTTGCACAAATCTGTGGATTCACAGCTTCCATTATCATCATTATATTTAAAAAGTGCAATGTTTACATCAAAATGACTCAATTGGTGATATATTCTAAAGATAAATGTGTATTTATGATCTGAAGAAGAAGTGTGATTTGTAACTACTTTGTCAGACATAAACAGAGCGCCTCTGTGCTGTTCTAGTAAATACAGATTAGCCAGGGCACAGATGAACAATTCTCATAGGATTAATACTACTTTGACCTGGAAAATGAGGAACTGAGAATTGCCCTTGGAGAATGTGTGGATTGCAAGAAAGAATGGCATCTTATTTCCTTCCCTGATGTCTTGCTATATCGTCTGGGCTAAAGTAAAGTTAATACTGTATTAAACCTTGAGAATTTTGAAGTTGTATTTAATCAGTAGCTTGACAATCTAAATTCTGGCCTCTATAAAGCAGTGTCGTCTCAGTAAAGATGACAGACAAAGCAAACATATCTTTAGGAAGCTGAATAAGGAGGACTTTTTCTCTTCCCATGAATCATAGGCTTAAATAAATTGAAAATATTAATTTTTTTCTGGGAAAGTTGCAAAAACAACAATTATGTATATATGAGGAAATCCTTAAACATTTGTTCAAAAATGTTATCTTTAATTAAACATGCGTGTAACCTGTGTTGGCACAGTGGATAAAGTGTTGACCTGGAATGTGGAGGTTGTCGATTTGAAACCCCAGGCTTGCCCATTCCAGGCACAGACAGGAAGCAATTACTATGAGTGGATGCTTCCCACTACTCAACACCCTCTTCTCTCTAAAATCAAAGTGAATAAATAAGTAAACAAAAAAACATAAAAATGTATCTGGCATTTCTAAAACTATAATTTAGTGACATAATATATATAATTACATATATATATAATTTAATGGTATTTAAAAAAAACACTTGTGACATACAATACACAATGAATGACATTTATCAATTGAGTAGCAGGCCACACCTACCTAATAATGGAAACATATGACATCTGAAATGACATAACTATCACTCCATGCTAAATGTATGAAGAAAGGCTTTAACACCTCTTACTCTTCTTTCCCCCTAAACGATATCTGTGTTAGGAATACAGTGGTACCGTGAGATATGAACAGACCAACATATGAATTTTTTAAGATACGAGCTGCGACTCGGCCCATATTTTTGTTCGAGATCCGAGCGAAATTCCGAGATATGAGTTGTGATTTGGGAAGCTGCTGCTAGTTGGCGCATTGGCACACGGGTCCAGTATCCACAGCTTGATATTACGAGTTGACTGACTTACGAGCTCAGTTACAGAATGAAGTAAACTCATATCTCACGGTACCACTGTAGTGTCACTTCAAAATGTTAGACTTTAAAAATTTATTTGTTACATTATCAGTAGGGTAATTATATGATATAATCAATTGTCTATATGTGACAATTTTGAAGGCAAAAGAAGTATACTATTAATAATTACACCAGGAAAATATGTCTACTCTGTGTGTGTTGGCACATACAGATCACTTCATCACACAACACTAGGAAGCCATTCAGCCACCATTATCTTTAGGTGCCTAGTGAACCTTAAAATATAGTGTGACATTCAAAACCAACATGGAAAAACAATCAGAAAACAATAATTAACTATAATTCAGGATGGGACATATGTACTAACTTTGTAGAAACAAACGAAACTTTCTCTGAAGGTAAACTAGACTCTTCAAGGAAGAATTCTAGAGAAAGTTCTTACAAAGACAGATGGGGTTTTAGTGGAAGAAGAGGAGAAAGAGAATAACCCAGGTAATGACAGCAACTTGTGCAATGGCTCAGAGGCAGGAAACACTATGATGTCTCTAGAGGACACAAAGGAGCTGCTCTTAAGTCTTCTTTGTGGGCTCTTCTCCCTGTCCTCACCCTTTAAATGTAGGTGTTTGTCAGCATTCTGTCCTAGTCACAATTCTTATTTAAGAACACAGTCCTAAATAAAATTACTTACACCATTGTTTTTTTTAATCAGAACTATTAACTGACAAATCCTTAATTTACATCTCTAGTGCAAACATCTCTTTTAATATATATTCCAATCCAAGACGCTATTATTCCTGTTAGATTTCCCTACTGCCAGTTTGTGTTACAATCTAGTATCTACATCCACTTAGTAGATTCCTAATTTGACTGATATCAGGAAATAGAAGTAGAGGAAAGGTCACAGGGAACAGATTTACAGCTGTCAGAGGGAAGGGGGAAGAGGGGACAGAATCTAAGAGAGTGACAGCATTAGCCAAATCATATGCACATAACACATACATACAGACAACAGAGTAGCAATTCCCAGAAGGAAAGGAGAGTGGAGGTGGGGAGAGAGGGGCAAAGGGGTGAAACAAGGGTGGAAAGAGATTGCACGGGGCCTGGGGGGGCACAGCGCAGTGTGTAGAGGGTGTTCCAGTGAGTGGGGCACTTGAAACCACGTCAACACAATAAATTAAAAATTAAAATTAAAAAAAGAATCATCCTTGATGATCTTTAGAAATAAAGATTCTCATGCTCACAGAGACCTGAGGAATCAAACCCTTGGAGTAAGACCTAGGAAATCTGTTTACGGAGCTCCACGTATGATTTGAAAGTTACTCTGGGTTGGGAAGGGTCTCTCTAAACCAGGGGTCTCAAACTCAACTCAGCATGTGGGCCGCAGAGCAAGATCACAGCCGTTTGGCGGGCCGCACTAGGTCTACAAAAGGCAACTGTTATGCAACACTTTTCTCACTGCAGTTGAAAACAGAAAAAAAATCAGTACAACAAGCACAATCGTACATGCAGTTTACTCAGTGTCACAAAACGACCAGAAACTGTAGTTCGCATCACAACTGCTGTTAACTAAGCTAATATCTAGCTAGGATGCTAGAGAAATGAAAAATACAAGTAGGCCCCTAGGCTTACTTAATTTTATCCAAAATATTTTGAACTTCGTGGATTAGTCTGCGGGCCGCACAAAATTGTTCGGCGGGCGGCGAGTTTGAGACCCCTGCTCTAAACTATATACAAATGACCTATCCAAACCCATATCTCTCCTATAGTTTAAATTCACTGACTGGATTACTATTGTCTTCAAGATAAAACCTAAATTCCTCATATGGATTACCAAGCACTTCATGATTCTCATTCTGTCTTTAACCTTTTCAAATCCTCTACTTGTTAACTGTATAACTTTGAGCAAGTTATTTAGAATATTTGTGTTTCAATCCTCACTTATCTTATGAGAAAAATAATAATACCTACCTATAATAGGACCATTGTTATATGAAATACAATTCAGGAAAAGAATTTAGTTTAGTACCTGGCACATAGTAAGTACTTAAAAATATGGTGTTTTTATTATTTGGTTAACTGACTGAGTCACTGATAGTCTCCTGGATTTAGGCAAATTCCTCCTCTTTATTCGGGTAACTATTCAGACATTATCTACTTAGGAAACACTCTTCTAACCTCTGAGGGTCAAAAAAGAAATGTCCCTTCAGTAGCCTGTACTCACTCCATTATGGTGTTAATCTCACCATTGTACTTATTTAATTGTATTTCCAGCCCTTGCTATACTTTAAGCTGCCTGAGAACAAAGACCATATTATCTCCAGTATGTAGCTGAACACCTGGAATACCACAGACCCTCAATAAAAGGTTATGAAATAAATGATAGCTCAGTTGATTTAGATTAGTATCCTAGTGTGGTGTTTGGATAAGAAAAGACCTTAAAATTTAGAAACACATTTGACTTGGTATATGAGGCAAGAGAAAAACAGTGCTTGCTTCCTGAGCAGATACCATATTTCCCCATGTATAAGATGCTCCCACGTATAAGATGCACCTTAATGTTGGGGCCTGAAATTTGAAAAAAAAAATTATATAAAGTTATTGAATTCAAATTTTATTCATCATAAAGCCCATACAACTCCTCATTTGCGTGAAAAAGCGGGAAATGCAAGTAAAAAAAAATCTACAACCACTGTATAAGACTCACCCAGTTTTTAGACCCCAGATTTTTCAAAAAAGGTGCATCTTATACATGGGGAAATATGGTATATCAGTAGCGCCAAACCATAGTGTCAGAGGGGTGGAGACATTCTCTTAAGAGCTGGATCTATTTTGTAACCTCCCTGTCAAATGGTGCTGTCTCTTAGGGTTGGCCAGTGCAGCTCTTCTGAAAGACTGCGTGCCCGAGCCACCAGGTCCGCCTGAGGCAGCGTTCCTCCAGTATGCCTCCGGACTCGGGCAGGTTCTTTCTGCTTCTTAGCCTTTTTGCCTCCCAAGCTCATGCACCTTGCTTCTCAGCCTTGATTTTAGATGCCAGGCTTTTGAGATGCTTGGCATTTATATTCAAACTTTTCTTTTTTCTTTGTCAACATTTTTTTTATTTAGAAATTAATTTAATGGGCTGACATTGATCAATAAGAGTACATAAGTTTCAGGTAAACATTTCTAGAGCATTAGAACTATTGATTGCATTGTGTGCCCATCACCCAGAGTCAAATCATTTTCCATCACGGTGGACTTGTCCCTTTACTCTGTGGACGAAAACAGGTCACATGCTGAACCTGTCAAGTTCAGGGAAGGCCTGCATGGTGGCCTTGCAAACTCTGAGACCCAAAGTGAAGATTCTCATGCTCACACAGGATGGTCCGAAATTAAAACTTTCTAACTAAAAGCAGTTCATGGTGGGTAGTCATGTCCTAGGGAGGTAGTTTTCTCTAACCAAGGTCAACGTTTACCTTAATTGAATCTGTTGTCTTCTGCATCTGCAATAAGTGATAACATGCCTTTCAAAAATAAAGGTAATTTTTTTCTGGCCCTCTGAGGGCAGGCATCCCACCAGAGTAGGAACCAACAAAGCCCGACATTGTTGTTATTATCATGTTAATTAGCTATTAACTAACTTATTCCTCCCTATGTAAAAGAAATTTCAATATCTACAGTTTTACTTTATAGTCAATCCCAGAGATTTCCCTGCTTTGCTTTTTCTTGCCTTCCTAATCTATCATTAATCAATTTCATTTACCCCACTCCTTACATTTCCCCTTTGATTCTAATGTATAAAGTAAGTAGTAAAACTGCCATTTTCTGGAGCATTTTCTCAATACATTGTGGCAACTGTCAACAGTTTGGCTCAAATAAACTCATAAAAATTCTTACAGGTTTAGAAGTTTCTTATATTAACAAATTCCTTCCTCCTGGTAACTATTTCACTTTTATCTATATCCATGAGTCACAGTTTTATATCCCACCTATTTGTAAAATAAAATATTTCTTAGCTTTTCTTAATTTACTTATTTCACTTAGTATAATGTTCTCAAGCTCTATCCATGTTGTCATAAATGGCGATATGTCATCATTTCTTATGGCTGAGTGGTATTTCATTGTGTGTGTGTGTATTCCATTGTGTGCATGTGTATGTATATATATATACATACACTATATATAGTATATATAGTGTGTATGTATAGGTGTGTGTATATATAATCATAGTAATATAATGTTATAGTAATTAAATATATAGAAATATAAAAAAGTATGGAAGATACATAAAAGTAATTAAGATATAATATTAAAATTAATTAAGGAAATTAAATAAAGTTATGCTGCCTGGATAGGGATTAATATAGTGTGTACAAATATGATAAACAGACTCTGACTTTTGAGCAGGGCCTAGTTAGTATGTGTGTGAAGTTATACATAGATAAGAAGTGACTTGATGTCATAACTCTGTAAATTAATGTAAACAAGAAGTTTCCCTAGGAACATTTTAAAAGTGGCTTGATGTAACATTTCAGTAGATTAACATAAAAAGGGCTCCCTGTGAGGAACTCCCAAAAAGGGTGGTTTGAGGTGATAGTCCTGTACATTGACACCTGTTAGAGGGCATAGGCCAGAAGAGGTACTAAAGCTGAGGGGCCACCTGCTGCAGTAGTCGCCCAGACTCAATGTTGAAATGGGCTGTCTCCACATCGCTCTGACCAAGAACAGCGAGAGGAGCACACCGACAGGACCCCCTTAAGCTGTACCCAGGCACACCAAAAGGATTTGTGAATTATTAAACTGCCTGTGTGATTCTTGCAACTAACTTGTGTGTGGGTCGTGTCTTTCCTCCGGTGGCAGTTGGTGTCAGCACTGATCAGTAGCATCCTCATAGCTGCCCCAAGAGTAGTCTCAAAGAGGCTGCCAGCCCTGCTGATAAGCAGGAGTGTCCACTGCATGGGGAAGTCGAATCAGGGAAGCCTGATCTACATAGAGCTTGGGCTCTGCTGGGACACTATATATAGTATAACTCACTCCAAGGTGATGTGTTGGGCCCCATAGTTAAAAATAGACCTGGTCCTCAACATCCTTGCTGCATTGATCTCAGTTTCTTGGCTTATCATTGTTATTCTGGTGGCTTACATAGTACATAGATCCTCTCAGCTGACAGGAGTCCATTTTGCTGGTATCCCCTTCAGGAACTGGGGCTCCACTGATCATATCTTTGTTTCTTATTGTGACCCCTTTTTAATTCTACCTTCCATCTGCCTCATCCACTTAAATAACTAGATATTTAATCAAACAATAATCAATCCTTGCAGTCAAGGCAGATGGTCATATGAGTATTCGAAAATGAGCCATTTCCATGAACTCATTGATTATCCAATTGGCCTGTTAAATATTCTTGTTGTTTTTGGTTGGAACTCACACTCTTAGAAGTTCTAACAGCTTGGACTGTTTACCATCATCTTCATTTCTGGTTCTGTATTCTGCCCAGCAGACTCACTTCCTTCCTATATTATTGGCTTAAACTTTTCCTTAGCACCTGCCCCAACTATAGACTTTTTCCTGCATCATCAGGATGGTTCTACTGTCATTAACTGGACTATTCCTGATTATAAGAAATAGTTCTAATTCCCAGATAAGTGATATCTAAAGACCTTCAATACAGTGTCGCTCCCTCAGTTTTTGAGGTGCACTATGAACTATTAAGTGATTTGTCATTCTCTAGGATCCTCAGGAGCAGGACATTCAAAAGAACCTTTTCCCATCATTAGAATCAGCACCTGGCTGGTAATTTACTTTCCTTGATAAGTCGCTGTGGCACTGGATCTGCTGCTCACTGAGTTTCACCCACAAAGTGTTCTAAAAATAATTGGAATTTATTTAGATTACATTTATATGTAACTGGTAAATTTACCTGAAAGCAGATGAGAGATGCATTGAGGGAAGAATTTGTTCCAAAATTAAAGAAGACACTGTCCAGAAGGATTTGAAAATTTTGTCATAACGCATGGCATGAAATATATTTTCAACTGTTAACTAGTACTTCTTTCATTTTATAAGAAACACATACACAGTTCTATCTTTCTCTCTATATATCCATCTATCCACCTTTATTCTATATAGTATGATAGTCAGTATTCATACTGTATATATGTGTATATGTGTGTATATGTGTATATATTATATAATTGAAACCAAAGTTTCCTGAAATAATACTTCTCCTTATATATGTAATGTAGTCTGATTATTTTCTTCCAGTTTATACTTTCTTTAATTCATTTCATTAAAAATACTGATCCTAACTCATTAAATTGATTTTGTGACCCACTAAAGGGTCTTGGATGCAATTTGAAAATACAGTAACCTAAAGAGTAATAAAAGATGCAATCGTCAAGCCCTGCTCCCTGGCATTCATTTTCTCTCTCTCCTGGTTTATAAGAAGCTTCAAAATATCCCCATATATAAACTAACAGTTGGATATTTGCCCTACAGAAAGACTTCAGAATATTTGTCACGTTTTTGACAATTAGGCCTGGGTGATCAATAACCCTGTGTGGGGGGAGTCTGCTCTGATAAGTAATTTCCTGCCGTTTGAAAGTACAATTAGGATGTGGTTCTTTGGAATTTGGCTTAGACTCTGGTTTTGTAAATATACCTTAAAGCAAAAGTCTCTTTATAAAAGAAGAAACAAAGATTTGGGGGTAATGTGCTGTTTGGAATACATCTGAAATACCTCACCATGATATAAAGAGGGAAAAACCAAGGAAGTTAAAAGCCTGGCAAACTATCAGAGGCGGAGATGGCAACTATTTGTTTTTCAGTCCCTTGTATTGAAACAATGAGTGCACTCCATGTGGCATCCTGCAGCTCTATGACACAAGGCCTGGGAGTAGTTATTAGCATGTGTCTGTGTGATGAGGGAGCGAAAGCTAAACATTTTAATAGTGTTACGGCCTCTCCTTCTCAAGTTCCCATTAATGCAAATATAGCACATGTGGTTTAAGTCCCAAGAGCCTTGTAGGACACAAATCACAGATGTGGAATAAACATTATCAGAGAATATGACTCCATGGTCTTCTCTTTGCCATCAACAGATGCCCTATGCTCCCATGATGTCAGGCAGATACCTGATCTGCTATCTTGAGGAAAGTCACAGAAAGTCACGGTACTCAAGGGCCCAGGATGACATTATTTGAAAGTAGACACCAAAGACTTGTAGGTAAATTACAGTAGAGGCTCAGATGACATCAAGATTTTTGGAGAGTACTCGCCTCTATGATAACTAAATACAGTAAAACTTACTCATCCTTAATGCACCAAAATTACTGGAGACTTACGCTCTGTGTGCTGATAATATAGCCCAGACGATATGATGGCAGAAGGCAAACAGAATAAACCTGGGATATTTCAGGTGCCCAGTAAGATTAACCCTAGCTATACTGTTTTTTTTCTGTGCCATCTTTGACAAGATGAAAATTCAGGGTGATTGCTGCTCTGAGATCACACTTTAGTCCTTTTCTGACTTTCATTCTCTCTCTGTGACATTCTTTTCCAAAGTTCTCAGAATCAAAACATGAGTAAATTGAGTATCTTCTACAGAACTCATTATTATGAATCTATTCTAAAACTGCCACTACATTTGAGGGACTTGGATAATCTTCTTATATACTAATGAACTACATTTCCCATAAGTGAGACTTCAGTATCCATATGCTAACCTGACCTTAAAATTTATATTGGCAGTATTGTCAATTGCCTGTAGTGTGATTCTAGGAGTGTTAAGAGCTTCTCTGGATGACACACTAATTCCTTAAACCTGCTGTCTCAGGACTGGAATTTTAATGATCAGTTTATTCCTTTAGATCAGGATAATCAACCTTTTTATACCTACCGACCACTTTTGTATCTCTGTTAGTAGTAAAATTTTCTAACCACCCACCAGTTCCACAGTAATGGGGATTTATAAAATAGGGAAGTAACTTTACTTTATAAAATTTATAAAGCAGAGTTATAGCAAGTTAAAACATATAATAATAATTACTTACCAAGTACTTTATGTTGAATTTTTGCTAAGTTTGGCAGAATAAATCTTTATAAAACAACTTACTATAGTTAAATCTATCTTTTTATTTATACTTTTGGTTGCTCCACTACCGCCCACCATGAAAGCTGGAATGCCCACTAGTAGGTAGGGACCAGGTTGACTACCATTGCTTTAGATAAAGCCTTTTAAACAGTTAAATGAAGGGATAATTGTTTGCATGATTATTTGTTCATATATTGGCATAATAAATTTTTTATAAAAAATATATTAAATCAATTTATTGTTATAAATGTAGTATATAAATGCTTTAGAAATAAGCAGTCAGGAATATGTAAAATAAAAATCAAAACCTAATTCTAATCACACTATTCAAATAAAGTCCTCTCTATATTTAATGTTTTTCCTTATAGATTTTAATGCATATAATATATGCCAAATTAAATATACAATATTATATATCATTTTTATTTTTTTAACATTTTATATACTTAGTGAGGGTTTTTCCATGGTATTATTATTTGAGATCATTAGTTTAAAGGTTTCATAGTATTCTGTCACAGAGAGTTATTGTAGTATACTTAAATTTTTCTATTTTCATAATTTAGTTGTTTCCATTTTTTGTCATGACAAATGAGACCATGTTGCATAAATAATTTTTTTGTTATAATTTCTCTCTTGTATTCTTTAGAAGAAATTCTTAAAAAAAGAATTACTATGTCAAATATTACAGTTTTGGAAAGTTGCTAAATGCATTTCTAACTACTTTCTAAAAAGATTGTTCTAAATTTCTTTATGTGGTGTCGAGAGATATATAGTGAGCAGTTCCCACATTAGCATACTAATCTTTCTAATTGCTGCTTAGTTTTCTCAATCTACCTTATTTACTACCTTTCTATAAATAGATACTTAATAAAATTATTCTTTATTATAATAAGCCAGTGTTACAACAAATATATTTATATAAATATGTATATTTACACAACTGCAAATGTATGATAGATTCTTAAAAGTAAAGGAGCAGAAACAAAGGTAATAGATATTTAATTTTAATAAATTTTGTAATGTTTTACTCAAAAATTGCAATTACAAAATAAATGGGAATGCTTTACTCAACATTCTTTCAGAACTAAACATATTGACTTTTTGAATATTTCTCATTATTTGAGTGATAATGGTGTCCTATTTAAGCCTGCAAGTCTCTAATTCTTAGTAAAGTTAAACTTTTTTATAACTTATTAAAATTTTTTAATTAATTTATTTTTTACAATACTTTTTTTTCAGTTATCTATTTGCATGCTTTCTCTTTTTAAAAAATCATTTGGAGGTGCTCTCTCTATATTTCTCCTTCTTGCAAATATACATTTCTCACCTGCCATTTTTCTTTTACTTTATTCATAGTGTCTTTAGTCATATAGAGGTTTTTAATTTTATGTTTATACATGTCAGTCTTTTTTATTTTTAGCAAATGAGAGAGATAGACAAACAGGAAAGGAGAGAGATGAGAAGCATCAACCTGTAGTTGCATCATTTTTAGTTGTTCATTGATTGCTTCTCATACATGCCTTGACCTGGGGGCTCCAGCTGAGCCAGTGACCCCTTGCTCAAGCCAGTGACCTTGGGCTCAAGCCAGCGACCATGGGCTTAAGCTAATAACCATGAGATCATCTTTATGATCCCGCGCTCAGGCTGGCAATGCCATGCTCAAGCTGGTGAGCCTGTGCTCAAGCCGATAACCTTGGTGTTTCCAACCTGAAACCTCAGGGTCCTAGGTCAACACTCTATCCACTGCGCCACCAGAGGTCAGGCCATGTCAGTCACTTTTTTTTCCCCTAAGAACTTATTTCTATTGTTGGCATACTCTTTTTTAAGCAGGTATTGAATTTTATCAAAAACAATTTTTTTTTATTTGAATGAGTTGATTATATGGTTTTCCGTCTTTAACAAGTTATAGTAAGAATGTACAAAAGGAGATTTTCTCAAGTTGCACTTGAGAAATAATACACTTTTGGAATAAATATTTCACTTGGATAATAAGATTTGATAGCTAATATTATATTGAGAAGTATTACTTGTCATTATGATTGGCTTGTAATTGGTTTCCTTTTGGGAAATATTCCTGTTTGATTTTGTTTTCAGGTAAGGCCAATCCCATAAAATAAACTGTGAAGTTTTCCATATTTATATGGGAAAGACATTATATAACATGGTAATTGCTTGGTCTTTGAAGGTTTGGTAAAATGTATCTAAAAAAAGTACTTGTTCTAGATGGTTTTACAGGTGTAGATATGTCATTACTTAAAACTTTCTTCTATGATAATTTTTCTATTTAGTTTTTCTATTTATTGGCTTAACTTTGTAGATTTAAGTTTAGAAATTATTGATTTGAGAAAGAGAAATATTAATTTGTTGTTCCATTTATTTATGCATTTATTAGTTGATTTTTATATGTGCCTTGACCGGGACCCAAACCCACAACCTTGGCATATTAGAATGACGCTCCAACCAAATAAGTTATCTGGCTAAGGCTTGAATTTAAATAATAAAAATAGAATTTATTTTATCTAGGTTTTCTGATTTATTAACCAAGTTTATTAAAATGTTCTTGCAAATCACTTGTTTGCAATCATTTTCTTATTTTTAACATAATATTATAATGTCAATACTTTTTCAAATTTATTGCTGTTTATTTTTAAGAGACCAGCTTTTAGTTTTATTGATAAAATCTCCTTCATTTGTAATTTAATTTATCATTTTCTGCTTTTATTGTTATAATTTTCTTAATTACATTTTCTTTGGAGTTATTTTAATTTTTAACTTTAGTTTTTAAATCTTTGTTAAATTATAAATATATTACTTATATTTTATTTATAAGTATATGTATCAAAATATAAATATTCCTCTAAAACTTATGTTGTATTCTACCATTACTTTTTTTTTTTTTTTTTTTTTTGCATTTTTCTGAAGCTGGAAACAGGGAGAGACAGTCAGACAGACTCCCGCATGCGCCCGACCGGGATCCACCCGGCACGCCCACCAGGGGGCGACGCTCTGCCCACCAGGGGGCGATGCTCTGCCCATCCTGGGCGTCGCCATGTTGCGACCCTCCTGGGTGTCGCCATGTTGCGACCCTCCTGGGTGTCGCCATGTTGCGACCAGAGCCACTCTAGCGCCTGGGGCAGAGGCCACAGAGCCATCCCCAGCGCCCGGGCCATCTTTGCTCCAATGGAGCCTTGGCTGCGGGAGGGGAAGAGAGAGACAGAGAGGAAGGCGCAGCGGAGGGATGGAGAAGCAAATGGGCGCTTCTCCTATGTGCCCTGGCCGGGAATCGAACCCGGGTCCTCCGCACGCTAGGCCGACGCTCTACCGCTGAGCTAACCGGCCAGGGCTTGTTTTTTTTTTTTTTTTTTTTTTTTTTTTTTTTTTTTTTTTTTTTTTACTAAACAAAAAGTTTCATGGAAGGAGACTTGACTTGGGTGGTGAACACACAATGCAATATACAGATGATGTATTGTAGAATTGTGTATTTGAAAACTATATAATTTTATTAACCAATGTTGCCACCAATAAATGCAATTAAAATTTTTTTTTTGAGGTTTCAGGCAATGACTGGTTGGCTTCAGATTGACCTCTGGCATAAAAACATACACACAGACAGACACACCCACCGCACACACATACCACTTCTCTTTGAAGACATTAAGGAGCCAACAAGGCTCAGAAAACTTATGTGTCAATATCTTGAAAAGAATGGAAGCCCAGAGTAGTGAGATCAGAATTTGGTCTTCCTTCTACCTCCTTTCCCTCAACCCTAGACATGCTGCATCTGTTGGTGAGAATGTAGACTGCTACAGCCACTGTAGAAAACAGTATATGGAATTGCCTTTTGAGACAGTGATTCCACTTTTGGGAATGTATCCTAAGAATCTGGAAACACAAATTTGAAAGAATATATGCACCATTTTGCTCATTGCAGCATTATTTATAATAGCCAATATCTATCTAAGCGCCCATCAGTAGATGCGTGGGTAAAAAGCTATAATATATTTACACAGTGGAATACTACTCAGCCGTATAAAAGAAGGAAATCTTAGCTTTCGCGACAGCATGGATGAACCTGGAGGTTGTTATGCTAAATGAAATAAGCCAGAGAAAGACAAATACCATATAATTGCACTTACATTTGGAATCTAATGACAAAAATATATTGATGAACAAATTAGAAACAGAGGCATGTATACATGTATATATAACACACAGACACAGACAACAGTGTGGTGATAACCAGAGGGAAAGAAGATGGGGGTAGGTGGAGGTGGGCAAAGGTCAGGGAGAATCAGGATGAAAAGAGACTTTGGGGCACTGGGTCTATGATGCAGTGTGAAGGTAATGTTTGGTGAGCTGTACACTTGAAACATATGATTTTGCAAACCAATGTCACCTCAGTAAATTCAATTTAAAAAGGATTGGAAAAAATAAATAAAATAAAAGCAGTGTGAGATAAATTGAGGGGTTCATCATAGTTGCTGGTTATCTTATAGGACTTGAAGAATCAAATTTGAGTTTACGTTCTACCAAGATGAAAACGCTGTGAGGCTTTCATTTAGGACCCTGAAGCACTGTGACCTATGTATAAAAATGAACCAAAAATACACAAGCCTTCACAAGTGTAGAGACCAAGCATTGAATTAGCTTAATCCCTACTCAAATTAAAGCAATCTGCTCCTAGTCTAAAGCATCTGCCATAAATAAAAAATAAATTCCTTCTAAAAGAAAATGTCAACCTGGTCCCTACCGCCCACTAGTGGGCATTCCAGCTTTCATGGTGGGCGGTAGTGGAGCAACCAAAGTATAAATAAAAAGATAGATTTAACTATAGTAAATTGTTTTATAAAGATTTATTATGCCAAATTTAGCAAAAATCCAACATAAAGTACTTAGTAATTATTATTATATGCTTTAACTTGCTGTAACTCTGCTTTATAAATTTTAGAAAGTAAAGTTACTTCCCTACTTTATAAATCACCACTATGGAACCAGTGGGCGGTTAAAAAATTTTACTACTAACAGAGATATAAAAGTGGTTGGTAGGTATAAAAAGTTGACTACTCCTGCTCTAGATTCTTAAGTAATCTCTACAGTTTTTCATACACAATGTCTTGGCTTGCAAAGATAGGTTTGTAATAGATAAATGATTGACAACAAATAGAAAAAGTTATGAAAAAAGACTTGCAATATATTTACATAATCCAGTTGTAAATCACCATAAATATATTCAAAAAATAAAGAGATAAAATTTTTTTGCAGAGAATTGAAAATGATGATTAGAATGAAATGAAATTTTAATGAAAATATAATAAGTGAAATTAAGACAGACTTTTAGTCCTGGACAGGTGGCACAGTTGGTTAGCACTGTTCCAAAATGCCAAGGTTGTGGGTTTGATCTTCGGTCAATGCACATACAAGAATCAACCAATGAATGCATAGGTAAGGGGAACAACAAATCAATGTTTCTCTCTCTCTCCCTCTCAATCAATAAAAAAGACAGATTTCCAGCAGATTAAATATATAGAGAAAAACAAAACTCAGTCATTCTAAAATGTGCAGGCCAAAGCACAGAAAACAAAAGAATGAGAAATACAGAAAAGACCATAAGATACAAGAAAATATCCAAGAGATATGAAGTTGGCACCCCAGAAAGGAAAAACTGAATGGGAAAAAGCTGTATTTAAAGCTAATGACAGAATTTTCCAAAGCTGCTTTAATAGGTCAAGCCACCATTTCAAGAATTACTACAAAACCCAAGCAAGATATATACAAAGAAAACCATCCTTATTATACCACTATTAAACAGAAAATCTAAAGAGAAAGAAAAAATCTTAGAAGCACTCAGAAAATAAGTAATGTTAAAAGAGCAATAATATATTACCAGTTGATATTACTAGGTAAAAATAAAATTCCCATAAGAAACTTATGAAAAGATAGTACATATCCTCATTAACCATTCCTTGATATGGATTCCAATGAATATTTGGCTTCAATATCTGGAATTTTTACTAAAAACTGTCAAACATCTCAGTGATAAAATCCAAATATCACCTTTTTACAAATATCAATACAGTTATTTCAAATCATATGCTGAAAAGTCCAACAAGATGTTTAAAATTTTTTTCTCTTTGTACCATTCATTATATTTAATCTATTTTGTTTCATCTGGAATCACCTCTGCTTCCACTGCTCTACACCAAGATAAGTACTCCCTCTCCTCTACATGATAGGAGCCTCCTGAGTGGCCTCCTTGCTTCTGTGCTAACCCTCTAAGTTCGATTTCATTACACAGATGACAGAATAATCATCAAAAAATATTAATAGGACCATGTCACTTCTCTGATCAAAATACCCTGATGGTTAAAATTAAAATTCTCCCAGTCTCCAAGGTTTATGTGATCTGAAGATTGCCTGTCGTGTTGACCCCTCTCCACACTTTCTTCATCTTCTGGTCCGCTGTATTAGCTTTCTAGATGCTGCCACTGAGCCTGTGGACTTTTGGTTTCTTCTTCCATTCATGATTCTGCTTCTATGTCACCACCTCAGAAACTCTTTTTCTTGATCATCCTTTTCTAAGGAGTACACCCTCTTGGTGCCCTCTTTCATCTTCTATCCCCTTTCTTACTTTATTTTTCTCTTAATATATTTTACTTGACATATTACATATCTTTTAGTTATTTAATTATTGACTATATTCTACCAACATGCAAATCCCATGAGTCCAGGAACTTTTTTCTGTCTTAGTCACCAATGTATCTCTAGTTTTAAAAAAATATCTCAATAAATATTTGGTCTGTTAATTAATTGATTTATTCAAAAGTTATAATAAATGGTGCCATGCATTACTCTGTCTCTGAGTGAAGTATGAACAGATGAATACACAGTGTCCTCATATTCAATAAATTCATAGAAACATATAAACAACTTGTAATTGATGGAATTGTGGCAGGCAGTTAGACAGACATGAGCAGAGCAAGGATAATAGGCCAGGTACAGAAGGTCACCAGGGTAGAAAGCTTCAGGTGCTTAGTGATGGACAGCACAAGGAAAACAATGACCTCACCTACAGGGCGACCTTTCTTCTCCTAGCATATAGCTGGTCATGCAGTTTAGAAACCCTGACCTTTCAATCATTGGTCATCCAGTTTGGACCCTTCCCTGACTTTCCCTCCCATGGCATGTTACTAGACACAGAGGTTAGATCCTCTTGGTGGGGAAACAAACAGGGCACTAGGAGATTAGCCCTTAAGCATTATGCTTCCAAGACAATGAAGTTCAGACACACATCAAATACATCTAGACCTCAGTTGTGTTTCAGCTCCAGCCCCAAAAAGCAGCAAAACCAGACAAACAACACTGTGGCTAACCTCAGGTCCAGCTGCTTTGACTAATGACACCCTGCCCAGGTGCCAATCAATCAGTGGAGACCAGGACCCTGAAGGAAACACCTGGAAAGCTGATAAATATTCTATTGAGATACTCCTCTAAAATTTCCATTCTTAGAAGCCCTTAAAATAAAGGACCCAGAAAGCAACCTCCTTCACAGGAGCACACTCGAGCCTCCCCTCTGTCCCTCCAACTAGGTACCTTTTTCTTGCCTCTTTCTTTCTCCTAAGCTCCAAGGACCCTTTTTTGCTTCTGTAACTTGTTTCCTAAAGCCCATTTCTTTTACATCTGTGACTTTTTAAATAAACTTTCTTTTATATTTTGAGTCTTGGCTCTGAATTCTTTCCTAGCCAGAATTCAAGTACTAAGGTTGCAATACCAAGTTCTGGTTTGAGCCCAGTGGTTTAACACCTGGTGCTGTTTTTGCCGCTGCCAACAGGATAACTATAATAGAGAAACAATGTTCATATGCAGTGATGTGATGTCTTGTCTTTGTTTTGTTATTGGTAGAAAAGAAATTGATTAATATACCAGCTTTGCAAAGCTTATTAATTATTGTCCTACATATTTGTTCAAATAAGCATTTTCTGTTAAGTTTAATAAACATAGAATTAAAATCTATGATTCTTAAAATATGAATCTTAAAATATGGTCTTTAAAACATAGTTTTAAAAGTTTTCTCTTAATACAGCCCTTTCTACTATATTTTCATTTTTATTATTATTATGATTGAAGCTATTATAATCATATGAATCATTGTTATAAAAAAGAGCTTATCCCTAAAACCCCTTTCTTTCTTCAGATTTTACTCAAATGTCACTTTCTAAGGCTTTCTATGTCCTCTTATTTAGATTTCTAATTTCTGTCCTCTGCCTTAAATTTTAGTTACCGTAGCAATATCAATATAGTGTATATTTTGCTTTATCTTATTGTTCTGTTTATTTCCAGCCTTACCAAACTAGAATGTAAACTCCATGAGAGTGGTATTATATATACTACTGCTTGTCACAAAGGTGCTCCATTAAACATATGTTCAATTGGTGATTACAGATTTCACTTGTTTCCCCTCTTCAGGATGGAATATTATTATTTTATTCAGAATGTTATAGAAAATGCTGACACAGAAAAAGACATATTGTAATAGACAATCACATAGACTGCTGTTGATCAATGAGTACATTTTTTTACATTAGTTACAAAGTGAAATTTTTTTACTATGTGCATGTATCCACATCAGTACGTAGTGAAAATTAACATGTATTGTTATACTTTATAAAAAATAATGAAGTAGAAGATTTTCATGTTACAAAGAATATTAAATTTTATAAAGATATTCATTATGACTTTTAATTAAATGGAAAATTCCTGTAATACATTTGAATTAAAATCATAAATTTTAAGTTTTATACACTACTTTCTATAATGATGCATGTCAATTCTAGTTTTAGCATAATTTTGGTTTGGATTTAAAAAAAAATCAGTATCTCAGTTCTATTTATTTTTAATTGCAAAAATTATAAAAGTAAAATAAAGTGAATTTATTGATCTAGAATGGAAGAACAAAGGATGCTTTTATAATGTCCAAAGGGAGATATATTTATATATCAAAATAAATATTATAGTATATAATAGGGGACATATAAGTGAATAATCATAATTCTTCTTCAAAAGAGGTTATACTATGATTTAGGAATGATCTTAAATTATGTAACATTAATATGAACCTCAATAAGTTTGACTTATTAAGTGGTTAAGTCCAGTTAAAGGACCATTGGAGATAGTCCCTTGTGGAATTAACACATCTAATATGACTGTGTCTCCACTTCTGTTTCTGACATAAATTAATAAGATTCTATTTGGGTAAAAAGAAAATAAAAAAAGATTCTCTCATTAGTGTCCCATCAAGAAATAGCACCATTTGCCTCATTAAATTTAATGAGGTTGTTGTTGTTGTTGTTTTTCCATTGGTAGGTGTGGGTGTGTGATATATGTGTCAATGTGTTAGACTTGTATCTTCAAAGAACATGCTTTACATAGGCTAGCTATATTCTGAAGCTGAAACTACTTCACAGTATGCTATTTCCTGAAGGTGGAGGCAACTTAAGTTGATAACCAGGTAGTACATCTTTCACTTTATTCAGAAAAAACTGAAAGTGTCAGAAATCAGTGTCTTTTCTATCAAACAATCATAATTAAATGCTGGCATTTATCAGAATGGTTTATATTACATGTAATACATGTAAGATATATACTTCTAACAAAAGTTAAACATATCTTTTATCCATAGTCCCAACTAAACGAAAGTCTTAAAATAATGAATGAAATTGATTCAAAACACCAATATTCCTCCCTAAATAGCATGACACATTTTTACTCTAGGGGCTAAAATATTACTTAATTATAGTATTGTTAGTCTTCTGTTTCAAACATATAAAAATTATTATATAATTGTTTTATACTTCCATATAATTTCTAATCAAATGCCAAAATACCATCTGTACTTATAGTGGTCATTTTTTTTACTTTTAAGTAACCTACATAATAGAGATAAAAATACATACACAATATTGATGTATTTTTAAAAAATCACATATACTGTCTTGTGTAGTTTTTAGCCCACTTGGAATTACCCTTGGCAAAAGTGATTTGAGAACTATTAAAATAATATAAGAAAAATAAATTCTAAGAAAGAAAGTGCTGGGGATTCTTTGATCCAATCTCAACTTTTAGATGGGATTAAAAAATCCCAAGAGATAAAATATAGCTTTAGGCAGACTTAGATATAGGTAGCCTAAAGCTGGAAGAGACTTTTAATCTTTCTAGAGTTCTCAATAAGAAAGAAATGAAAGCATAAGTCCAGAAATTGGAAAGTGCACTAATTTAATATGTGGATTGAAAATGAGGTGAGGGAGGGAGAAGAGAGAAAGAGATTAAGATTGTCAAAGAAGAAATTTGCAGCTTTCTTCAGATTAAATATTTTGAATGCAGTTATTTCTACACTAAGAAGATTAATAAGCAGGGAGCATGTCATATGGGACTAGTACACAGATACTGTAAATCTTGTTCTCATTTTTTCAAGAAAGAGTGGGGAAAATAAAAAATAAACAGAAGTCATAAAAAACCCATATCAGCCTGACCAGGCGGTGGCTCAGTGGACAGAGTCGGACTGGGAAGCGGAGGACCCAGGTATGAAACCCCAACGTCGCCAGCTTGAGCACGAGCTCATCTCATTTGAGCAAGGCTTATCAGCTTGAGCCCAAGGTCACTGGCTTGAGCAAGGGGTCACTCGGTCTGCTGTAGCTCCCTGGTCAAAGCACATATGAGAGAGCAATCAATGAATACCAAGGTGCTGTAACAAAGAATTAATGTTTCTCATCTCTCCCCTTCCTGTCTGTCTGTCCCTATCTGTCCCTCTCTCTGTCTCTCTCTGTCTCTGTCACACACACACAAAAAAAAAAATCATGTCAGAAAAAAAATATTTCAGGACACAAGAGAAATGTTACATAATATTCTATACTCTCAGGGAAATATATGGGAACTTTGACCTATTAAAACACAGACATATGAATAAACATAGATGGTCAAAGAAAAGATAATTTAGCAAAAATATAAAGTGAGAGTTTTCAGGGTTTCAAAAAAGAATTGAGTGTTAAAACAAATTATTAGAAAAATTAAACAATACTAAATAAAGGAAAACATATAAACTGAAAAAGAACAATGAGATCAAAGTTACTGGTAAGAATATTGAAGAGATTTAATAAAGATGATAGCCAAAACATTAATTAATTTTCTTTTGCTATATTGCCATTAAAGTCACAAAAGGAATAGCTATGTGAAGAAAATGCCAAGTGAAAGGTCTATTGGCAATAGGGGAAGGTCACATGAGGAGCCAGGTCCGGGGACTTTGGCCGAAACCACCCACACCCATGACCACCAAAAGAAACAGCCCAGGAGCATTTTGAAAAAAATCTGTTAGCCAATGAAATTTCGCCATGACATATCAACCCACCACCACCCTACCGACGCTATAAATTACCCCTGGGCGAAAGAAGCTGCACGACTTTCCTGGCCCCTGTCTTGTGGACCAGTGAACCTCATCTGGGATGCGCTCTAAATAAAGCTTTAGCTAGTCCACACTTGGTGGCTATGTCCTTCTTTCTTCCTCAGTGGGAAATAACCTTACATTTGGTGCTGAAACCTGGGAGAAGCTTGAGTCCGCAAGGGCCGCTCCTCTCCCCTTCCCTTCAGTGGAAGACCAGGACCTCCGACCTCTCACCCATTTTGGCACATGGTGCGGTAAGTCCCTTGCCTCTGGCCTCCCCTCAGTTCTTTCCACCTCCGAGATTCCCTGTCCGTAATCACAGCTGCGTCAGGGACCTCCTACCCATTCTGTGTGTGCCCTTGGAGACGTCCCGGACACTCCCACTCTGCCTTACTGTCCAGTGGCCAGAGATTGAGTTGTGGGACGCCAATTCTCGTCTCTGATCACCTGAGGCTGAGGGCGGCCACAGGGGCACAGGAATCTAAACCTGACTTAAAAACACTCCTGGGGTGCCTTATCCGGAATCTCTCAAACATTGATCCCTCCCTAAAGAAGAAGAAAATGATCTTCTCCACTGTGGCTGGGCCACAGTACCCATTAGACAATCAAACCAGGTGGCCTCCTGAAGGGACTTCTGACTTTAATATCCTCACCGATTTACAGAACTATTGCCAGAGAACTGGGAAATGGTCGGAGATCCGTTACATTCAGGCTTCTGGTATATGCGCTCCCGTCCTAATCTCTGTGCCACCTGCTCTACGGCACAGGTCCTTTTGGCCAGAGAAACCTCAGCTAAACCCTCCACTCCTGATCTTTCCTCCTTCGCTGACCCCCCTGAGGAACTCTCTTTTTTTCTTTCTTTTCCTTCCCCTTGCACGGTGCCATTACTGCTCATCCCGTCCAAATCTCTTCCTAAAATCTGTATTCTGCCTTGATGTCGCTAGGTAAACCCGTGGAACACTACTTTACAACATTGGGGAGCTCGCCCGAAATGCTGGTGTTCCGTGTCACTGGGTAGAGAAACCTGGACCAGCTGGCCTCTCGGAGGTTGCCTGACCCCACTGGAATCTCGAGGAGAGGTGCCACCTGAGACGTTCCAGGGCTCCCGTTTCTCTGTGGGGTTCAGACAGCTCTTCGGCAGACACCTCCAGTCCTCAAATTTGACAATTCAGCAGAAATTGAGGAGTGTAAATTCTGACCTCTGGAGATGGCTAGAAGCCTTTCCCACCTCTTGAAAAACGGGAGACACCGTTGCCTCCATACTCGTTGAAAACATCATCCCACAGTTTGGACTGCTGACTACCATCCAGTCAGACAACTGCCCGACCTTCACTGCCCAAAAAGTCTAGCAGGCTGCCACCTCTCTCAACATTACCTGACGACTCCACATACTCTATCACCCTCAATCATCGGGTAAGGTGGAGAGGGCCCATGGCATCCTGAAGGGTCAGCTAACCAAACTTTCCATCGAGATCAGACTCTCCTGGCCAAACCTCCTCCCCATGGCTCTCACCAGAATCAGAGCAACCCCGCGAAACCCCACTGGACTCAGCCCCTTTGAGCTCGTTTATGGTAGACCATTCCTAATTAATCACAACTTACCCATTAACCCCCCCTCCTCTTGTCACATACCTCCCCTTTCTATCCTTACTCCACCATCTTCTCAGAGAACACATGGACCGGACCCTTCCTCTCATAGGGGTCCAGATGAAGCACACCCAGCAGTCCCCCTCCAGCCAGGAGACAGGGTTCTTCTGAGGGAGCTCCAGCCTGGCTCCCTACAGCCCAGGTGGAGGGGACCCCATATGAACCCCTGGCAGTCAGAACCACTGGGCGTCACCCATCTTCGGCTCACCAAAAGATTCTTACAGGGCCTCATCCACGAGGTTTCTCGAGTCACGGTTAACCAAATGCTGCTACACCCATATATACGACTCCCCGCAGAGCCAACTCCTCTGACCTCCCTTCCCCATGATGCCCCTAACCAGCAGGAAGTAGCCAGACAAATAGTGGCGCCCCTATCTAACATAAAAGGTCTTAATGTGAGGTCAGTTGGCAATGGGAGAAAGTCACATGAGGAACCAGGTCCAAAGACTTGGGTTGAAACCACCCACACTCATGACCTCCAAAAGAAACAGCCCAGGAGCATTTTGAAAAAAATCTGTCAGCCAATGAAATTTCGCCAAGACATATCAACCCACCACCACCCTACCAATGCTTTAAATTATCCCCCACCCCCTGCAAGGGAAGCTGCGTGACTGCCCTGACCCCTGTCTTGCAGACCAGTAAACCTTGTCTGGGATGCGCTCTGAATAAAGCTTTTGCTTGTCCACACTTGGTGGCTATGTCCTTCTTTCTTCCTCGGCGGAAAATACCTTACACCAAGTATCTTGACTCATTCAATGGATACTAAAACTAAATGAAATATATAATTTAAATAGCATGGTTAGTTACAATTATGAATACAACTCTAATTTCCAAACTATCAAATGAATAAAAATAGATCAAAAAGAATACTTTAATTTTCTAAAGATAAAAGAAAGTGAATAGCCTATAAGTTAAAAAAAATTACAAAATCATAGAAATATCAAACATTACTAATCTTAAAAAATATAAATGGTTAATATTTTTTCATTAATGAATGGAGGTTATAAGGTTGAGTGTTTTAAAAATAAAATATATTAATATATTATTTCCAAAAGATAAAACTAAGAGAATGCTGAGGCTGAAATTAAGTAATGCAAACATGTCACTGAAATACATATATATATATATGTATAAATGATTACCACAATAAAGTTAGTTAATTCATCTATTGCCTCACATAGTTACCATTTTTTAGTGTGTGTCTGGTGTGATCATTTAAGATTTACTCTCTAAGCCTGACCAGGTGGTAGCGCAGTGGATAGAACATCAAAGACTGGGACGCTTAGGACCCAGGTTCGAAACCTCGAAGTCGCTGGCTTGAGCACAGGCTCATCTAGTTTGAGCAAGGTTCACCAGCTGGGGCCCAAGGTCATTAGCTTGAGCAACGGGTCACTTGCTCTGCTGTAGCCTCCTGGTCAAGGCACATATGAGAAAGCAATCAATGAGCAACTAAGGTGCCGCAATGAAGAATTGATGCTTCTCATCTCTCACCCTTCCTGTCTGTCTGTCCCTATCTGTCCTTCTCTCTGTCTCTGCCACAAAAAAATAAAAAAAGATTTACTCTCTAAGCCACTTTCAAGTATATAGTATGATATTATTAACCATAGTCATCATTGATTCCTATAACTTAGTCATATTAGAAATGAAAGTTTGGACTCTTTGATGAACATCTCCCTATTTCCCCACCTGTAAGGTCCTGGAAACTACCAATCAAGTCTGTGTCTACAAGTTTGATTTTTTAAATCCCACATGTAAGTAAGATCATACAGTATTTATCTTTCTCTTTTTTAACTTATTTCACTTAGCATGATGCCCTAAAGGTTCATACATGTTGTCACAAATGGCAAAATTTCTTTCCTTTTTATATCTGAATAAGATTGCATTGTATGTTGATCTATCTGTCTATCTATCTCAAGGAAGAAGAAAACATTATAAATGATCATATATTGTAGATAAAGGAGATGGAGTAAATAAAATGATAGCATTATATAATAAGAATATAAATAGATTATGCTGGCATTAGAATTATAAAAATCTGGAAAATAAAAAGTTTTACAGATAGATAGATATAATCACATTTTCTTTATCCATTCATCCATAGTAGATAGTTTGTTTTCATGTCTTTCTTATTGTGAAAAATGCTGCAATATACACAGAAGTACAGTTCAAAGAAAATGATGAAACCACAATGTAAAACAAACAAAAACCAATGAGAACTTTCTCATAGGCACTTATTTAGTCGTTCTGTTATAGGAAATTCTAGGTTAAATGATCAAGCTTTCTAAATGCACTTCCTAAAATTTATTCTCCCATCACACATTAAATTGGTTTAAAAAAAAATTTTTTTTTTTTTTTTGGTATTTTTCTGAAACTGGAAACGGGGAGAGACAGTCAGACAGACTCCCGCATGCGCCCGACCAGGATCCACCCCGCACGCCCACCAGGGGCGATGCTCTGCCCACCAGGGGGCGGTGCTCTGCCACTCCGAGGCGTCATTCTGCCGGGGCCAGAGCCACTCTAGCGCCTGGGGCAGAGGCCAAGGAGCCATCCCCAGTGCCTGGGCCATCCTTGCTCCAATGGAGCCTTGGCTGCGGGAGGGGAAGAGAGAGACAGAGGAAGGAGGGGGTGGGGGTGGAGAAGCAAATGGGCGCATCTCCTATGTGCCCTGGCCGGGAATCGAACCCGGGTCCCCCACACGCCAGGCCGACGCTCTACTGCTGAGCCAACCGGCCAGGGCGGTTTAAAATTTCTTGAAAGAATTTGTTGCATTTCAAGTCCTTTGAGCAATGATATTTTTATTTTTCTAAATTTACCTTGACTTCTCAGATATAATGTTCATATTTTGGAGTCAGTGTAGGAGAGAAAAATCTAACCTACAAATTGTTTTTAAGGCCCTGGATGGTTGGCTTAGTGGATATGGCCTCGGCCTGGCATATGGATGTCCCGGGTTCAATTCCCAGTCCGGGCACACAGAAGTGACCATCTGCTTCTTCCCCATCCTTTCCCCATTCTTTCTCTCTTCCCTTCCCAGTGGCTCAATTAGTTTGAATGTTGAGCCAGGTACTGAGGATAGCTTGGTTGTGGTTCAAGCATTCACACCAGGCACTGAGGATAGCTCGGTTGATTTGAGCATCGGCCCTCGACGGGGGTTGGCGGGTAGATATCAGTCAGAGTGCATGTGGGAGTGTGTCTATCTTCCCTCCTCTCACTTAAAAAAATTGTTTTTAAATAAAAGTAGTACATTTTGATAATATGAGTTTTATCTCAGGTAATTTTGATAAATTTCAATCTGTCTTACAAAAACTCAAGACATATATGAACATAAAGCATAAGTTCTTGCCATTGCCTAAGTAATAATTTTTATGTATTTTAAGAGTATAATCAAGAACTTGTTTATTTTTTCTTATTTCATAAACTTAATTCAATTTACCAATTTTTATTAACATTCTTGCCATATTTTGGTTGCTTTGTTCCAGAACCTTCCCCCAAACTATCCCCTAACTTGTGCTCATATGATTGAAACTCATATGTGTTTGCTAACTAATATATAAATCAATCAAGAATTCATAATTTACATCTTATTTAAGCTGAACAAATATTGCTTAAATGAAATATTATTAATATTAATATTATTTTTATTTTTCTAAATTTACCTTGACTTCTCATATATAATGTTCATATTTTGGAGTCATTGTAGGAGAGAAAAATCTAAAATATTAATATTAAATATTAATATAAAATTAATTAAATATTAATATAAAATATTAATATTATTAATATTGCATTTAATAAAACAAATCTAGTAGGAGCCGCATATCCAGTATCAGACATTTTTAAAAAAAATTACAAGTAGACCATGCTGTAGCAGTAAAACAAGTTCCTGAAATTTTTTCTTTTAGATTAACTTAAGCAACACTTACTGAAATTGTTAGTCCATCATTTGACTTCTGTATTTTTCTGTCAACAGATTTATTCATATTTTTACCTATGTTGGGTCTCTATCAATTTTTACTTCATCAATAAACATTCTTTCTAAAATGTTTTACCTTCCAGACTTTTATAATTCAAATGTCAACATCATCCACTTCAATTCTTATTCTACAACACATTAATTTTTATTTTCTCCATCACTTTTGTCCATGATATATGATCATTTATAACATTTCCTTCTTCCTCGTTTGTTCAGAGTCCTCGGTATATTCCATCCCTATTCTTTTGAGCCAATCTTTGCAACCATGTTGCCTCTAGACCCCCTTTCTTTTGATACCTTGATAATATCAAGTCTGTATCATGTTTCTCACTCTCTGTAAAACCTTAAAAATGAACATTTCAAGCATTTTCTATTTAAATTAGAAAAAAACCTCAATATATTATCTCCTAAATAAACTTTGAGTAATAGGCTTTTCTTTAAACCTTCATTCCACTCTCGTGACCCTCACTGTACTGCCCCCATATGAAGTCTTGTTTAAGCAGTTTCGTTTTTGGTGAATGTTTGAGTCCTCTTTATATTGGCTTTATATACTCAAAGAAGAAATGCAACAATAAAAATAAATGAGTGATTTTATAGAACAGTTTGTTTTATAAAACATGATAAAAATTGTATATGAAGTCTCTCTCTTTTCCCCTTGAGTTTTCTTTCTCTAATCTGTTTTGGTATCTCATAAATTTCTTCCATTTCTGAGCATAACTTCACTATTATTACCAATGACCATTTTTTTAAAAGCAATTTAAACAATTTGTTGTAATTTATCTTGGGTGGTTTTCTTTTTGTTTCTTGTTTGCTCCCTAGTAACACCATACATATATTTTTAAATATATATATATATATATATATATATATATATATATATATATATATATATTAAAGTAGTAACTATTATGTGCTCCTTTGTAATCCTTACAATACTTAGTCTAATCTATCTCTATAATGATTAATAACCTAAAATTGAATTGACAGAGTTTGAAAATTTGAAGAAATATATTCAGTCCTATGAAAGTGAGGCATGTGAACTGAAAGTGATCAACAGTAAATAATCCTCAGGGCTTTAAGAAAGACTGACATTGGCAAGTGGAATGTTGAGAGAAAATACAGTGCTCAGGACTTCAAATGGATATAAAATTAGAAACCAAATACTCATTGGTTTCAAGGCTAAGGAATAAAATAAAATTATCATAATTTTGGTGGAAAACATAAGTCAAAAAGGATAGAAGCCTATTTATTTATTTCAAAATATATCATCCATACTTCTGTTATCAAAATTTCTTAATTTCAACTAACCAAATTTCAAATTAATTTGTGGATTGATATTCTTTTGATCCTACATAGCTGTACTTGAATAGCTTAGCATCTTGCTAATTAATTTTCTTAAGGTTCCTTTTATATCTTTGACAAACCAGCTTTAATATTTTAATTATGTTAGCAAATCTGGATAAGTTTAGAATACATTCTCTTATAAGAAAGCAATACCCATTGAGGCTCTTCTCTCGAAAGGTCTCCTAGCCAGGTAGACAGCTAAACATAGGTGGAAATATTCTTTTCAGACAGGTTCCAAAGTGGCATTCAATTAAGAAAAACAATCTACTGATGTTTCTGTATTTGATGCCAGCTAGCTCTGTGCAGTGTTTCTAGAGTTTTTCCTTGAATCAGCCCAACATGAGGTTGTGTTGCAAGCTGTGATTTTGTAAATCTTTTTTTAGTCCCTATTGGGGCATCCTGTGAATTGTGGTCTCTTCATATGTGCATCACAGGGAAATGCACACATCGGAAAGGAGAGAACAATCCCACATCTCAAAATATCCTCACCCAACCCCTTCTAATTTGGAAAATAATATTAGCTCTGAGTTTTTCACCCTGGGAAACCACATATTTTGGAAACATCTGAGTTCTCAAGAGGGTCAATCTTTTGTTTTCCCTCTTATTAATAAGCCATTTTTTTTTTCTGTGAACTCAAAGACACTAAAATCCTCACGAACACCTTTGCTGTTTTCTATTTTTCCAACTTTAGTTTCATCTGTAATGAAACAAGAGTGTCTGCCTCTCTCTCTCTCTCTCCTGAATTCTACATGGCCTGGTTAATAAGTCAGTCCTTTTGTTGGGGGCCTCTTAAACTTATCCTTTATTTTTTTATCATTGTAATAATATTATATGGCAGGCAAAAATATAATGATAAATGATAATTTGCCAGAAAGATACAAAAAAAACACTGAGGTGTTACCTATCAAAAGTTCTCCTTCTGTCTGTGATGCAGCACAGATTGCGATCGTGACAGTAAATCTGGTGCTATTGTTAATGCCATGGCACTTGGGTTTTTGGCTTGCTTTAGTCCAATCTGTGACATGCTTGTGAATATCTTTCTTCTGTTCTGTCTGTATGGCATATGGATTTCTGGGATACAGCGTCAGACCTATCCACATAACAAGTGTTCAGAGCACCTTATCATTTTAAAAAGCCAATTACTCAAAAAGACAAATGTGAAATGTTTCACATTTAATGATGAGCAAATCTGCAAAACAAATGCAATTTTGCTCCTTCTAAAAAGTTTAGTTTAACTGTAAATATTGCAATGAAGTCTTTCATGACACACACCACTGATAGAGAAAAGCTCATTTCATACATATTGTATATCATCACTGTCAATTACATCTGCCCAGTCTTTAAAACGAGGGTGGTATAAGTAATTAGAAATAAAGCAAATAGAATATTCTAAACTACAAGGCTCTGAAATCACTGTAAAAATGTCACTGCTAACATTGAACACTCTAAAAAAATATTTTGAAAGTCTCACCCAAAAAACTGAAAACTGCATATGTCTACAGAGGTAAAGGTCATTCATGAAACACTCAACAACAAAAAATACCAATTCATTTTTTAGAAATATTTGTCAATATGTAAAGAATGTTTTGTACATAAGTTCTCAGTTACTGTTGAATCAGTGGCTGTATGTAATATTCCCACATGGAATGATGTCCTTTCGAATACTTTTAAAACAAAGGTTCAGTGAAGGATTTTATGGGGACATATTGAGTGCTAAGATATTACACATGGGAAGTGCAACTAACAAAATACAAGAACAATGGGTTTGCAGCATGATTTACATATTTAAACTTTTGTTTCTATTTATGATGAAAACAATAGCTAATTCAGAGCTATACATTCCTATCCCCACCCACTCTACCCCATTTAGCAAAACAAAGACAAGACTTAAAAAAAAATTAAACAAAACAATCCTACTCTTTAGCAACTTCCTTATGGGATGTGTATATACAGTTGTCACATTTAAATGTCTTAATTCTCTCTCTCTCTTTTTTTTTGTGTGTGTGTGTGTGTCTACTCATTCTTTAAGCCTTCTTTTACACTGTGAACACTGGTAACGAATATTACATGACATGAGAAATGGAATGCACCTGGCACTGGTAATTTTAGAAGAAACTAATCTCGATATTTATAACATCATTTAGCAAGCAGAACAGTTTTACCAGGCTTGGAATGCTGAGATATGAAAAAGTTCACTCAGTTCTTGGACTTTTATTCTACAGTGGAACTGAAATTTAGTAAAACATCAGAAAGTCTCCAATCAGCTGTTGCAGAGCACCCATAGAAAAGTCTACTACACTCTTCTACTAATAATGAAGTCTAGAAAACATTCTGTAATTTTATTTTATTTTATGTTGATTACTTATTATCCAGGATAGAACTTAAATAGGAAAAACTGAACAAGCAGCTCATTCAACTGAAAATAGAGACAGAAAGTAAAGTCAATAATAATATTTTAAAAGTATTCACTGAAAATAAGTTCTTCACTTAGTATTTTATTGTTCTTGTATCTATTGTGGGTTCATTTCAACTGTATGAATGTGTCTCTTACTTTGAAGTGAATTGATATATTGATGTGCATGACACTTAAATATCTGTATGTAGTAGGTAATATTCACCAGGTGGTTTCAGGTATTCAAATAAAAAATTAAAAATAATGTTATAGATGTCTAAAAACTTTGATGGAAAGATACAAGGTCTAGATAAACAAACAAGTAACTAATCATTCTGCTTCTCTAAGGCAAATAGATTTTATCTTATTTTTTTATTTAGTTGAATGTATTCATTTATTTATTTTGGAAATTTTTAATTTAATTTAATTTAATTTTTATTACATTTATTGGGATGACATTGGTTACTAAAATCTACTTCAAATAGAATAATGTAAGGTGCAAATTCTTCCTGAAATGTTATCACCTTCATTTCCCTTCTTTCACTTTCAACCAATTGACTATTTTTTTTCCTTTTTCTGTGCCCTAAAGTCCTTGAAGTGTTATGAAACATGCAACCTATCCAAATTTCCATACTAATGTTTAAATTCTAACATTTGGGACTTTAAGCATATAACACAGAAATCCTTACACTCATTTCAACATTTATACTAATGGATTGCACAGAAGTACTTACAGAAAGGAAAATCATGCTACTAATGGATCTTTGTCAAGAAGACACTAGCTATCAGAACTTCCAAGTGGTATGAACAAGACCGGAGTGTTTGCCTATGGTGACCTTGAGGGTGAACAGGTTACACTCACCTAGAGTCAAGTTGCAACAGATGTTTGTTGACTATGCTTATTTCTGTCATTCTAGTGTTTTAAAATCAAATCTCAGAATCACACTTCGAAACTGGAAGTAGACTTAAAGATCACCTTTCCACCAAGCTCTTGACCCAGACAGACCTGGAGTCAAACAATCTCAATTGGAGTCTTGGTTGCTCACCTAACTCTATGAGTTGCTTTAGGAAGTCTCTAAATGTTTGAAGAGGCAATTTTTCCAGCTGTGAAAATCTGGTTACATCTATTTCACAGAGGTTCTATGAATCAGATATTACATGGGAAAGTCATATAAATTATAATATATTTCACAAATATATATCAGGGCTTCTCTCCAGCAACTTTGTTCCTAGTTCTGCATTTTATTTATTTATTTATTTATTTATTTATTTATTTATTTATTGCCTTATCTTATTAAATAGCAAAATATACCAGGAGATAAAATTCCAGCTTTTTAAGATATAAACAAAGAAAGCTGCCAAGAAGGGCATTTTCTTTTGTCTCAGCGTTCTTTGAGACTATCTGAATGGATTCCTCACAACGTGTACCCAAGTTCTTCCCAAAAAATTTTGTAAAAGGAGAAAAAAAATAATAATGGTATTAGGAATAATTTCGACAGCTGCAAGCTTCCATAGTCTGTCTCCACACAATATTACTATGTGAAACACTATCCGGGCAGTACCTGAGTCCATAAAGTGTCAGGTGGCCATTTGGCATGAGAAAATGAAAGGAATCAGATCAACATTTTATAAGTGGCTTGAATTTTTTTTTGCACCTGTTATTCTACAATTTCTTTCAGTTATATTTCAAAACACTACAGTTGGGATCTCCTTGCCAACCTGAGATGGCATAAGCCTGGATAACAGAACAAAATGTGAGAAGGTCCTTCTGTCTTTAACGCCTGTTCACCAGTGAATCAGCCTCCAATTAATCTGTTTCTTCAGTAGGAGTTTAATAAAAGTCAAGCACACACATGTTCAGACTTGTTTAGTATTGAAGCTGTGTTAACATTATCGGTCTAGCTAGGTCAAAAATCCTGTGTAATTAGATGCCAGAAACAATTTCAAAAAATTTAAGAATTTTTCCATTTATTATGAGCAATTGGTTAGCAAAGACAGAGAAGTTTATACCTAAAATGAAAAGGCAATGAGAGGGATGCTTCTCAATAAACATTGCAAGGAAAAAAAAAGTTTGTCTCATGGCCAAACTGCACATAAAACTCAATATATTAGGTTTGCTATTTTCTATTTGTTTATGAACCAGAAAATTCAGGATCATTCGGTAAATCTTATTTCCATTCCACTATATGGGTGATGATCAGAGTTGGTCGTTTACATTCAATCACATACAGCACTATGCTTGGAGGAAGCTCTTAACCCAGTCATCTGTGCCTAAGAACTGAGTGAGCCTCAGTGTTTTCTGGAGGAAGTCAACAATGCTGCAGATGGAAATACAGGTTGGATGCATTTACGACAAGCAGAGCTAGCAACTATAAAAGCTCAGTACTGAAAGCTTCCCAAACCCCAGCTAAACTGTTTAGTTTAGCAATGGTAGAGACAATAAAATCTCAGGAAAGTCTCATTCTCTTAGAGTCTTTTGGTGAATGACATTTAACCAGAACTGAGGGGTACATTTACTTTGCATAAATCATAACACAGTGTCACCCTAACAAGTATCTCTTGAGTCCACAGTGGACTCTAACTGATAGAGGTAAGGAGTATGAAATCTGATTTCTTGCTCTTCCATCTGCAATGTGGAAAGATAAAATAAAGATGACTCGTACATATGGGGCTTTCTTTACAATTTGAAGTTTTTATTTTATTTTATTTTCAATTTGAAAGCTTTTAAAGAGAGATACTATAAGACATCACCATTCAAGGCAGAAAGCAGACATTTCAAAGCAGAAAGAGTTACTGATGATGGTCTCCACTCAGTTTTCTGCTTCTGTCTAGCTACTCAGAAAATTAGTTCAGTGTTTTAAAAAAAGTTTTTTGTAAATCAGTTCATTAAGCTATGATTTTATCTGTGCACCTTCCAAATATTTGCAGAGAACACTCTTAATGTTCCAAATAAAGATAAACATTGTGAGATAGAACTACATGTTAGGTAAATTTTAAATTGGTGGAATATTAGACTATGGTGCAGTTCTGTACCATACTGGGTATAAAAAATTATAGAGCCCAGTTTTGATTAAATTGCTAGGATTTGTAGCGTTCTTAGTTTGTTTGTTTGTTTTACAATTTACTATATATGAAAAAAAATAATTAAAAATTAAAGATCTGTGAGTAAAACTTCTAGGATTATATTGTTTTTTCTTTATTTTTAACCAATAATCAATAGTTATAAGATCCCTATATCTTAAAGATATTATTTACATACAAGTATCTCTAATATATTAACTTTACCTTTTGTTGCAAATGTATAAAATTTAGCAATTTTTAATGAAATGATAAAAGCAATGAAAAAAATTATATTTAAAATGTTCCACCTAGAAAAAATGACCAAACACCTAGGTACTGTTCACACATTTATCATATAAGACTAATTTGAAAATGCATATTTATCATATTTATTACTACTGTTCATATTTATCTTTACCATCATTCGTATTTATCATTATTGCTCACAAATACCTACTTCATTCAGTGAGATAGAATAATTGTCCATACTATATTTACGATTTGTCATCCGATCCCTAGCCATGTTTTCTTGCCAAGAGTCTGTATCTACCTTCCTCCATCCACCAGTTGTACCTAAGCTGGAAAAAGGTAGTCTTTTGGCATTTTACTATTGGAGCTCTGGAAAGTTAGAAATAACATGGAGGATAAGAACTCTATCTTTGAGAAAATGTCAAGGACATTTCAGTAATTCTCCTATTCCCTTCATCTCTAAATTTGGGCGTGTCATGAAGTCTTACTGCCTTACTAAATCTCATTGTGTCTATTGATAAATGTGAGGAATCATGAGATAATTCATATAAAATTCTTTTCAAATTTCAAAGAGCTATATCTATGAGAAAAGTGACTATAATCACACTTGTTAAGACAGTTCAGGATGCTCTTGGGATATTGGGCATTGGTTTACTTCATGTTCTTGACTGAATATACCCTAAAAACTATTTGGGCTCTGATACACGTCTAGTAGAACAACAAATATCCTAATAGAGTGTCGTGTGCTAGCTTTTTTCTCAGGAAAAAGATCATAAAACTATTCAAAAAGCTGGAGATGCCAGGTTTGATTAAAAAGAAAATTAATTAAATCACTCTTTCTTTAGAATCTACATAGAGATTACTACAAAAACATTAGGCTACTTTTGATTGGATCAAACCCTTTACATGGTCTGTCACAGCATCACTAAATTATATGTTACTCTAGTCACTAGGGACCACTTGAGTAGGGGACTCACTGCTTATGTAAACTCTTAACAGGTGATACTGTGTTTCTAAGTCAAGCTGGCTGGCAGTTAACATTCCATGGTAAGTTATTGAAAAATGCAGTCATGGCCCAGAGAAGATTTTATCATTTGGTTCATGAAATTCTGGTGATATTTTTGATAATGTTTTTGTTCTATTAAATGGAAGAGTTTTATAGAAGCACTTCAGCAATGAGAATATAAATGTTTTGGTTTCTTTTAGTTGCCCTCAAAAATAGCTAAATAAAATGAAGTTTTAGGAGAGTAACATTTACTCAGAAGCTGACAGCATTTATGGTGAGGTAATAATACCAATAGTTTTACAGTCTCAACTAATATAATACAAATGAAGTACTCGAGTTCCCTGGAATTTCTGTCTTCTGGTTCAGGTTTTGATTAGCACTCATCCTCATCTTCACCCTACTCTGTACCTTGCATTCCGGGACAAATCCCCCTTCTTTCTGCTTGCTGAAATCATCAATGGCATCTCATTGCTCTTAGATAGAAGTAAAACACGTTTAACATAGCTGACAGACAGTCACATTATTTGTTTTCTGTCTAACACATGGCCTTATGCCTTCTTATGTTCTACCTTCTTCATTCTCTTCTTTCTAGACCTTTTTGCTTCCTCAAGTCTATCATGATCTCCCCTGCCACAGAGTCTTTACTCTTTGTATGTATAATTCTCTTAGCCTCTCTCATTACTCATAATGCCCACTTATTCCCCTGCTCCTGATTTAAAGACATCTTCCCTAGGAGATGCTTCCTTGACCCTGCAGCCTAGATACTGTTAAAGACAATCTTTAACACAAAGTATATCTTTTGACTTTTATACAGGAAGGGGATTGTCTGGAGGTAACTACTGGTGTGTTCCCCATTGTACTGTATACTTTTCCTGATCAGCACTCTGCAAATAAGTGAGTATTTAATTATTTGCTTAGTATTTTTTAAACTTAGACAATAAATATTATGAGAACAAGGACTATGTTTGATTCACCAATGAATTCTTTATTTTTGTTGAGACATAAGAGGAGCTGAAATAATAAACAGGACTGAGTGATTCCTATTTTTCACTTGAAATCTTGTTTACCTCCTTACACAATTCCTTTTCAATGCCATCTTTTTATTGGCTTTTCCTCTCCTGTAGTCTGGTTTAATCCCTGTTTTATATTTTTGTATAGTAATTACTTTTGCTTAATAAGATTTAAGCTTCTTTATTGTCAACAACTGTTGATTTTAAGAATTATTGTATTATCACATTATTTACTCTTTGAGTTTATATTATTCATGTTGGTTTTGTTACAAAACTATGGTGGTAAGGTGATCCAAATAGACAGTGTCTTTCAGGCAAGCCATAGTAGTTTTTCTTGCTCTCAAACCCTTATTGCTTTCTTTTCACTCTATCCTCCCTTAATGGTAGTTTTTAACCATCTTCATATTTTATTTTTTTCTTAAAGATATCACATGGGATGCAAACTTGGAATCTTTTACCATCTCCTTGTCACAATGTGTAGCAAGAAAAAATTTCTGCTGATCCAAAGGTTGACTCACTTCTTTATGAAAATACATTTTGTCACATGATCTGGGATTTCAGCAGTCTTTTTAGCTCTACATATAATAACCATTTAAATACATAAAACAAAATTAATATTGAATTATATTAGATATATCTTTGCATTTTAGAAGCCCTTAAATAGAATTAAAAAGAGATGACTACTTCTGTAATATGGTTGTCATTATGTAGAAATATTTTCATTTCTAATTATTTTCAGTAGGTGGATGATAGTACTTGTCATTACATATTACCATTGGGAATATAAGAGACTGAAAGACTTTCTCTTTATAATTATCACTATTAAAAGTCCATCTGAAGTTGGATATTGGTGACTCCCAGAGTGTAAAAGACAAACATAATATTTACAATAGTTGGGGTCCCCTGAGAACCACACTTGCATCGTGAGCAGGTATTCTGGCCATGCTTTTCATTACTCTTTTATGTACCCATAATTGTTGTTTGTATTTTACAGTCTTAATTTTTTCTTCCAACCTGTCAACCAAAAAAAGAGTCATCTGCATTCTAGTGTTGGCTGTATCTAGCTCTTGAGTCACATTGGACATTCCTGCACGTTTCATAGACTAGTATATTTATGGAGACTTTGATCTCTAAAAGTCTCTTACTTTATACAGAGTGATAGAGTTGTAGCTTAAAGTTGTAGGGAACTAGTTAAGTATCACATTGGATTAGCAAATAAGTCCATTTGAAAAGCTCTAATTAAGTTGCCATAGTATATACTGTATGCTTATTTAGTGATCATTGTGTATATACATCAAAATTAGTAGTCTTGTTATATAAAGGATGAATTTTTTAAAACCACTTGTTAATTTTTGCTATTTCCCAAACCATAGACATGTTGAACATGACCCTGATGGGCTCTACCCTCTGGCACATAAGAATGCCAATGCTGACAAGGTTAATGCAAAGTAACTTGCTCAGTGGGCGTATTTGGTGGATTGCTCTTCCTCCAGTCAGACTGGCTTTACTGTAATACCAGTTTGTAGTGCTTTATTTCAGTTACATTTCAACTGGGAAGGTGTCCTGTGAAAGATATCTCTCTTAATGATTTTTCCCAAAATTTCACTTTACAATTCTTAAATAACAATTGAGTAACAACATAAGATTTTTTTGGTCAGTTGCCTAGAGAGATTTTTCAAAAGATAAAGATTGCATTCTTCTTAGTATTATTAGTGATGCTTGTCTAGAAGATGAATCACTATTGGCGATATAAATCCTAACCCTTAGTGTATGTAATGCAATGTTAAAATATTAGTACCTGGATTATAATAATCTGAATTGTTTAGGGGTTAGGCAAAGCAGAAAGTAAGCTAATTTTGCAGTCTACATCTTTTGGGCTATCTAAGGTTCAACTTTTCATGTTAATTTCACAAATCCAAAATGAAAAATAGGAACAGAGATATTTAGAATGAAACATATATTAAATAATCTCTTTGCAAATAAATATATAAATGTTATAATTCATTTTGTGAGAAAAAAAGCTCTATCTGGAAACAGTCCATATTTTTCTTATTCATCGTGTGTGTGTGTGTGTGTGTGTGTGTGTGTATGAAATTTAACAAACTCCCTTCATGCTCTATATTTTCAAGCCTAACTAAAGCTTTTAAGAACATTTATCTGTCAAGATTTCTATCTTGAGACATGTATCAACAATGAGTTAGCATAAGAATATGACATTTTCTCACCGATTACTCTACAAATTCTCAGATGATAATGACTTTTGTTGAAAACTAGACCAGTCACCCAGAGGTCAAAATCACATCAAGGAGCCCTAAATGTTATACAGAATTGTTCCTATAACCCCCCAAAGCCAAAGCAACAAAAAACTCTCAGCATGCTCATTAGTTTTCTATTTATGTTTCTTTAGAATCTCATCCATCTCTATTTCATATGCTGATTTCATAGCATTACCTCAAGCTGCTGAAACAACCACACTCATCTAAAACTATCCAAAATAAATTTCATTTGTCTTCTATAAGGAGAGTATATGAGTAAGTGTTAACTGTGATCTAAAGGGTATGTATTGTGGGAATGCTCTCATTATTTAAACTTACATTTCTAAATGCAGGTTCACATAATGTAGGCCATATATTACATATATAACATTCAATAGAATGTATATAATATTTTTAATCTATCAACCATACACAGATTGACAAAATATATAATATATAATAATTCTTCCAGGAATTGTTATTCCAATATATATTTTTAAAAATTAAAAAAAAAGGTTGAAAATGTGGACCAATTGCAAAACACTTGGCAGGATAATATATCTGATTAAAATTCTTATATTTATATTATGTATTTATTTACATTTAAGTTTTCTTTAGAATTATTGGAAAATAGCAGCTGCCTAAAAATCTGTACCATCCCAGAAATAAAAGTAGTGTTTGGGAAAATGTAATAGTGACAATCTGAACTTTCCCTGCATGTTCTCACAAGAGCTACATAATATAACGGATAGGAGTTATTTTGGTAATTGACTACTCAAAGCTTGATAAGTTTCTGTGGGCCCCTGTTACCTAATTCATTCCAACTTTTTCAAAGCCAATGGACCTCTATTTTTCCCTCAGGAATCTCTTGGATAGCCTCTGTGTTAGTTTCTAATAATATGTTTTTTGTTTCTGACCTGAAGTACCACAAGAATAACCTTTCCCAGGTTCCAATGACAACATGATAAATGTCTTGAACCTGTAGTAATTATTTCTAAAATGTGAATTAAGGCAATGTTTGCTCGTGATTTCCCTTAAAAAAGAAAAGAAAATATACAATGTCAGTTTACTGTTGTGCTGGAAAAACCCTTGGGTCTTCTTTAACTGTTCCACGTCTTCCATCTCAGGGAAAGGGGTATCCTGTTTTGAAAGGCAGGGTGGGAAGGAAATTCTGTGACCTCTGACAGTGGTCAAGGGTGGTTCAGGACCATGTGACTGAGCTCACAAAAGGTGGCAAGACAGGGGACTAGTTGCAGGCTCTCATTTTCTTTTGTAACTTTATAATTAGGAATCCATTGAGTTAAGTGCTTGCTTAATCATTGGCTCCAGACTGAAGGAGGTTTCCCCAAACTGAGAAAATAAAATCTTGTACCGTGAAGCATAGCATGTCTTAAACCCGGGTAGAAATCAGATCTCTCCTCACATAATGGCATAAGTGTTTCTCCGAGGCAGATCTAACAAAGGTATCACATGGGCATGGATCAACAAGGGTAACATATTTCAACACAGTTAATTATCCTGATTTAGCCCAAGAAACTAGGTTTGATTCTGTAATCTTTTAGGAAATCTGCTGTTCTAACCCTAAATCCTTCTCTCAGCTAGGTGATTTCAACTACATTTTTCTACAGGAGGGAATTACTGCCACATACTGCCTAAGCAGCTTTGGAGGCAAAAAGGCGCGGCCCTGTAATAACTTTTGTGCAGGGTATTGATTCAGAGAACATGAGGGAGCCCACAGGCCCAGAGGTGTCCGGGGGTTCTGCGCCTTGCTTTGCCTTTTGTATTCGACCACGCATGCACCTCCACTGTGGACCCTCGCATTAGCGTCCCCCAGGGGACCCCAGGTAACTCGGTGCCGGTGTTACCACACACTGAGGAAAACAGTAGGCAAAAAGCTGGCCCCACAATGAAATCTGATTTTCAAGCCAGCAACAATCAATACGGCTTTAAAATTTGATAACAAGGAACTTTGGCACAAAATAATTAGGTTTGCTGTAAAAAGCTGAGGCAAATTTTCTCCCGGCTACGCGATTAGTTCTTTCACTTCAGGTTGACACTTGGGTGGACATGTTGCGTGTGTTTGCGTGTGTGTGCCTGCGACCTGTGCATGAGTGTGAGTGTGTGCGTCTTCCAAGCGTGTCCATGCAGATATCTAAGGGTGTACCTGAGCGCTTTTGTTAAAACTGGTGCACTTCCTAGGCCGGGGCCTGGGGGGCGGAGGCAGGCAGTGACAGGAGGGGAAGTACAGGGGCACAGCAGAGCCTGCTCCAGGAATTTATTCAAAAGCATTTCAATCTGCGTGCGCATCTTCATCACCTCAGCGATAATTAAATCTCAGCATCACAGGTGATGTCCTCACACAGTCTCCCTCTCGGGTTCCCACTGGGCCAATGAAGCAGGCCTCCCTGTGAGGCCTGTTAGCACAGATCAGGTGGTAATGTGGAGGGACAGATGAGCTTTAGCTGACAGATGGCAAGATGACCTGGAAAACCTGCCCCCTTTTCTAGGATCAGGCAGCAGCTGACAGGTATTATTTCATAAAATAACGTCTAAAAGGAATCGCCAGGGTCTTCGCATTAATCTGAGGCTGCAACCAGCCATGTAACGTTTATGTCAGAACAAATCTGTCTCTATGCAGGAGAGGGAAAGTGGTTTTTGATGAAGTTGTTCATAAATTTTAATATAATATGCCTGATGGTGTCAGATATAGTCTCATATCTCTTTTATATTTAAAGGCTCTAGTGAAACATAGAAATATTCAATCTTCAACAAGCTACTTTTAAATAACTAAAAAGTTAACCAAGGATACCTTACTGCCTCTTTTTCTCTTTTTCTTCTTTTTTTCCTTTTGTATTTTCAATAAAGAACTGGTTCATCTGAGCTCTCTGTTTTTAAATGAAAATGATTCAGTGCCATGAAGCGCCTTTTGCCTGGGGTACTGAACAAAAGGAGTGAGGCTACTGCAAATTTGCTTTTGTGGAAAATTTGCTTTCCGGAAAGGAGGAAACTTGCCCAGACCCACAGTAAACAACAACGGCAGGAAGCCCCTGCCTTCTACATACATAAATAATATTTCACAACTTCTGGAGAAAAAAATGTCAACTACTGACTGGTTGGCAGAGATAACCCTTTCATTAAATGAGCTCTCCAGGCACCTGACATTTGAAAGTTTCAGCCCAAATGAATATATGGGGAATTCAGCCACCTGGCCGGGTTCTGGCTTTGTCTGCCCATGTGTTATTCCCAGAAGAATGATGCGGCAAGGTATAACTCAGTTTGTGTCTACCTATGAAGTAGCAAATTCACTTAGGTCTTGCTCTGCATGTACAATCCTCTATTTCATCACCAAACTTCTCAACCTGCCAGGGGAAAATGCTAACATCTTTCTATTTATTCGATCGTTATGAAACAAGGAGAACCATTTATTGTGATTGTGTGAAAGGAGGGAACTTCTCCTCTTCTAGAGACTTTCTGTGTTATAAGATTGCTTCTTTAAGTACGTCTAAGGATAATCATAAAGAGAATTCATGAATATAACAGATGCCCAAATAACCTGGAGAGGCGTGTATTATAGAGAGGAAACCAACTCCACACACTTCATAATCACATTTTCACCTGCCCATCTGCTGCAGACCTGTGTTTATTAGTCAGTGCACCAGATAGAGAATTGTGCCATTTTTATGTTTCAAAAACATATCCTGAATCTAATTTGCAAAAACAAGTAATGTCTTAGAAAAAAAAAAGAAAAAGGAACATTAGTGAGACATATGAAAAAACTTTTAGTCTACTTAGATTCTTTTAAAGAGCTACCTAGGCTAAAACCTCTAAAGTAATATATGTATATATTATATATAAAGTAAATTCTCTATTTGACATCTCATAAAACAACTTAGAGGTTTAAAGTATTCATACAGATGCCTTTAACATAAGCAAATCAGACCTTTGAAAAACTTCAAATGATGCAGGCTTTTGTGAAAAATCTCTTTTTTCTAACTGCATATTGAACATAAAATTAAATTACAAATTAATAGAGTCAGTATAGAATTTAGATTTAACCACCATAGAAATACTTCTATCTGAAGCAACTAGGACCAATACTTAGTGAGTCATTTAAAAAGTTAAGTGAGAAATTATTATGGAATTATGCAGATATAATACATATCTAAACCTATTAATTAAATAAAAAATACATATTTTGTATAGAATCAAAGCTCTTCTTTGTAAGAGGGTCAAAGTTTGGGGTTTCATGCTTTCTCTCTTCCATATACCTATCTTTAATACATATAGAATATCTATTTTTCTTTTCTTTGAAATAGAGCACAAATTCATGATACATGTGAGGTAAACTAAGGGCAGAATATTCCTGAATTTAAAGGGTTTTTTTCAACTTTTTACAGCTGTATTGCCTATACCTGATTTGGAACTATTTCTTTTCGGAACTCATTTATCAAGTCTTTCCAAATTATTCAATTTTGGTTTTCATATAAACAGCAATTTTTTTTCTTTGAACATTCTTATGTCATCAGTTCATGTCATGTTGAATTAAATTCTGTACTTATAGACAAAATAATATAAATAGTTTTAGAAAATAATGGAAAGATTTTTTTATAAGCAATCTACTCAACTGTTGGAGACAAAATAATACAGGCATACTGGAAATTAGAATACTGGTTGTGAACCCTTAGCATAGTGCTGATATCAATTTGCACATTTTAGAAAGAATAGGGAAATATTAGTATCTTTGAGGTATTTCAGTGAGGCTGCTTAAGAGATCTTCTGAATGTGTGTGTGTGTGTGTGTGTGTGTTCCACACTCATTGATAAGAACTGAAGGAAATAAAAGGGCAGTTACAAAGTCAACTTTTTTTCTCACTTTGTACCATAAGGATTAATTGGGTTGTTTTTATATTCCTATTTTGGAAAGAAATACTGCCTTCTAGTCTTTTATTTTTTTTATTTTTTTTCTTTTTTTAATTTTCTCTCTGAAGCTGGAAACGGGGAGAGACAGTCAGACAGACTCCCGCATGCGCCCAACTGGGATCCGCTAGGCACGCCCACCAGGGGGCGACGCTCTGCCCACCAGGGGGCGATGCTCTGCCCCTCCAGGGCGTCGCTCTGCCGCAACCAGAGCCACTCTAGCGCCTGGGGCAGAGACCAAGGAGCCATCCCCAGCGCCCAGGCCATCCCTGCTCCAATGGAGCCTTGGCTGCGGGAGGGGAAGAGAGAGACAGAGAGGAAGGAGGGGGGCATGGAGAAGCAAATGGGCGCCTCTCCCATGTGCCCCCGCCGGGAATCGAACCGGGTCCCCCTCATGCCAGGCCGACGCTCCACCGCTGAGCCAACCAGCCAGGGCCTCTAGTCTTTTTTTTATCTCCATGGTTCAGTGCCTGGTTCATCCCTGGTAATTCGTAGTTTACTAGCTGTATAAACTTAGACTCATACAAGTTCTGTGTGCCAGTTCCCTTCATCTGTGAAATGTCAGAGATAAGAAAATGTCTATTTATTTTATAAATTCTGCGGATTAACAAATTCCATGAGCACAGAACAGAACCTGGTCTATAGTGGATACTCAGTAGTTGGTATCTGCATTATTAATGTTATCGCCATTTGCCTATTATTCTCTTTAAATACTCATCAAAGATAAGAACTGGTGACAGAGATGAAGGGGATTCCTGAGCTGAGACTCCTGTTTAATTGTTCAGAACTGTTGCCACCTATTAGTGGGTATTAAAAATATGTAGGTAAAAATTACATTAATTCAACATTCATCAATGTTCCAAATTTACTTTAGTTAAAATAATGAAATTCCACTATTACAAAAATGCTTAATTCCTTTGTTACCCCTTTTCATCTTGTTGGTTTTTTCCTAGTGGCTAATGTTCTGTACATGTTTCCAATGAAATATTACATTATATGGCACACTAGTGAGGGTTTTGGACTTACTCTCATGTTCTGAAACAAATACCCTCTATGGAAAATTATAAGCTGACTTAACCATTTTGAACAGAGATGATGCCTGTACAAAACATCTGTCCAGATTTTTTCTTCTAATATACATTTTGGATACATGGAAAAATATTACAGAGAACCAGTTTTTGTCTATTTCTTCCATCTGTTTTACTTTCAGTGTTACCAGAAGACAAGTCCTACTAATTATTTATAAGCAAACTTCTTGAACATGACTCTTCAGTAGGAATTTTTTCCCTCCTTTTAATCCAAGACAAGTTGTGCTTTCTCTTTTTTTTCTTTAAACAGGCTTTGCAAAAAGTTCACTCCTTATCTGCAAAACAAGCTTTAAATTAAAAAAAAATTCCAGACACTTTTGATATATAGCTTGTTTTACTCTATCAGAATGAATATGCATAGCACATTCAGCCACATCCATTTTAGATTTGTAACCATCCTCCTCCTTGGAAAACGCCCTGCCCATTTTTTGGTCTACTTAATAATATCCTACCTGACAATATTCAGATGGTCTATAAACTCTGTGTTGGTGGCTGAGTGGTTTCAGGTTGTAATACACCTCAAGTGGAGTTAATGCACATTTCCTCTCCTCATTGATAATGTGAATTACATCATGTACGTTTGAAGGAAACCATTTATATTTTATGCTTGGCAATAAACTAGAACATGATGATGATTAGAGTTGAATATGAAAATTAAGAAGTCCCAAGAAACAGTAGAGAGGAAGTATTTTATTTATGTAATTCAGAGTATTAATACTATGTTCTACCGTCAAAGCAGCTGCTAGGTCAGAGATGGTCCTTTGATGCTTATAGTTCTGTCTCTTCCGGTATCTTAATATTAATACAAGCATTAACTAGAAAACCAAAACGAGCTAGATCAATATATGCCTCAAAACTTTACATTTTATAAACCAACATTACATTGGCTTGATTAGTCCATTTCACCTGGTACAAATTAATGGCTTTAGTTTAGATTTAAAAGAACCTTAGGCACTTCAAAGCTATTTTACTAAGTTGGTGTCTGAGAGTTGGAAAGTTATCTCACAGGCCAGATAATGGTTACACTGAGTGTCCTATGAGTTAAAAAAGGGAACCATTACTGTAATTCCACCTTTTTTAGTACAGAAAAAAATATCGAGCCACATCTTGAATACATTCAGGTAATTTTAGTAATCAATGTGCATTTTGGTGAAATGCCTGTTGGTAAGAGTGTCAAGAAAAAAAAAGTCATTCCAATGTCTATAGAAAATGCTTAAAACATAAGCCTTTACTTACAAGTTTAGTTTAGATATTATGTGGATGAAATAAAATGAATTTTAACTTCAGTGTTTGCAAGTAGAGTGGCCCTAGCTCGGCCATGCGGAGAGTGACAGTCAGGTGACAGCAAGCACTTCAGTTGACTATCTCTAGGCTGAAGCTTCTGTACCAATCTATTTATCGTCTTTCGCAGGCTGTGCATAAGACCTGATGTAAATAACCTCACCACTCCAGTCTAAAGCAACCCTCGAGCGGGCAGACACTCCCCTACACTGTGTGGTTCGAAAACACATGCTTGACCTCTGCGAGCTTTCTTTCCTCACTGTGGTTTGTATAAAAACTTATGATGGAGAGATTTCTGAAGCAGCCATCAATTTTTCATGGTGAATTTATGAGAAGCTCCTCTCCAGGTGAAATAAAATAGTAGCCTAGGGCTCCTATCAAATGTTTTATACAATTGGCATTTGTAGAATAAAATAAAATCTCTTTTTCTATAAAGGCATGTCTTATTCAATTTTCCAAAAAATAAGCATTAAGGTGAAAGTTTTCTTCTCTGAAGTGTACTGAAGCTTTTTTTTTTTTTTCCATAATGGGATGAGGTATATCTAGATGAGTTAGGTTTAATTCCACTCAGAGACAGAGGGAAGGAGAAGATGAACTTTCAAGAGGACTTGACATCTTTGATTATGAGTTTACTTACAAATAAATGCAGATGATAGTGTATAACAAAAGTACACTTTCAAATATGGGTGATTCCTGAGTGACGCCAGGAACCAAGATGCTATTTTGGAATTCCCAAATTCTTTTTCAAATTTTACTTATGCAGGTGGGTTATATTCCCTTCATGTGTACTTAGCAACAATTATTTTTTTAACTCTAAAACACATAGGCCTTTTTCTTTTCTGAGTTAAATTTGTTTCCTTAGCTGGTAAAGCTTTTTCTTTCCATATGGTCAGGATAGCTAATTTAGTTTGTCTCTGAGGTGGCCAACATTACAGTGTGGTATCATAGAATATAAAAATAAAAGAAGGTATGAAAACCTTTTTCTAAAAATGAAATGAAAACAGATGGGACATACGTTTCTAACGTATTTAATTTGCATCATCTTTTTCTCCTTTTAAAGTTCTTGTGGTCCAATCTTACAAAAAGGCAAAACAATCCCTAAACACTCCAGTTCCATGCCAGCAAGCTGCCGGGCTGATCTTTTTATCTCCATCAACTCCATGAAAATCAACAAAAGGGGGGGGGGGGGATCAAGCCAGTGTGTTTAAATGTCCTAAAATAGTTTTAAATAAAATTCTAAAATAAAATTCTTCGACTATGTTTCACTTATATAATGTCAAACTATTTCCAAGTGGAAGCATAGTCATCTGCAAGCTTAAATTACCCCAGCAAGCCTAATAATGGCTTTTCTCTTAGAATTTTCCAGGGTGGCCCCAGAAAGTCAGGCAGGTGGTTGTCAATTTTAGTTTCATCCCCAATGTCTTTTCATTTCTTTAATGCCACTTCAAAAATTTTATCATTTACTCCAAGATACAGTTTTGTAACTCCTGCTTCTAGAATCCTGATTTCATGAGATTTATTCAATTTAACTTGTTTTGTAATTTACTAGATAATACCCTTGAGGTCTTGTACCAACTACCATATATGAATAGAACTAGGTCTATAGGATTTCAAAGCAAAAGAATTAGGAGGCAAAATAATTTAGACACATAATTACTGGTTTTGTCTGAGCAACTGGCTTAACTATTTTTTCTCCTACTATTTCCTGAATCAACTTAAAAAAATCTAATCAAACTACTGGAGAATGACTTGAGAACTTCAAGGATTTGGTTCAATGCAGACTATGTGACTCATTATTTTGCATACTTTCCATGATTTGCATAATTAATTTTATAAAATATTTCTCAGTGATATGATTTGGATTTACCCTAGCATTATAGTTGCATTATTAGCAATAAAAGATTTGCAAATATAACTCTTTCTGACATTAAAACATTTAAATTTTATTACTAACATCTAGAATACTTTAATTGTTGATAGCTATCCATAATATTTATTAAAGATACGTTCAAATAAAAGCATTACCACATTACTGTTATTTAAATGAGCCAAGATGTCTATCTGAGTAAAATGTTTTACTTTTCTTTTATTTTCCAGAAGAAAATAAAAAGTTAATAGAAGTAACAATGACAATCATAAATTGTCATCAAAACAAAACTTTAGCAGCTTCTTAGGCAAATATTCCCACAGTTCTGGTTTTAAATGGCTGTATCTATTTTAAACGTGTTTTCTCTCTTTCTTCTCCCTAGCATAATTCAAAAATGCCCAAAATAACTTCATTGATTACTGGGACAAGGCTCCAAAACTGTGGGTCGGTAGCTTCTTTGGAACCCTCTGCAGGCTTAATACGTGTCTAAGTAGTAACATTTGGGGAGGAAAATAATGCATGGCTGGTGTTACTGATACTTGATAATTTTCTTTCTCACAATGTCAAATAGCTGAGTTTTGCTTTTCTCAAGTCAGATGTTTACCAAACAAATTTTACATAGTATATAAAAGCTGTGTATATATTATTGTAAGAATTGGGCGCCTAAGCAAGTGCTTTTTGGTAAGTGTCTTGTTCCTGACTTTGCCTTTTCTGTGGGACCTCTCAAACCAAGAGATCAGTAAACAGTGAAGAGTCGGAGACAAGACAGCAGCTGTGAGTGGCACTTTCAACCTCTCGGGATCCTCTGGATTGCTAAAAGCTGTCAACATTTCCTTTGGAAGCAAGTGTGAAAATTCTGTTCTTGGTGCTATGAGTTAAATTAGTTCCCCCCAAGTAAGATATGTTGAAACCCTAATGTTCCGGTACGTCAGAATGTGATCTTATTTGGAAATAGGTTTTTTCTAGAGGTAATGAAGTCAAAATGAGGTCAGCAGAGTAGGCCCTAATCCAATATGACTGTTGTCCCTATAAAACGGGAAAATTTGGACCCAGAAATAGACACACACACAGAGGGAAGACAACGTGAACACATACAGGGAGGACATCATGTGACAACAAAGGCAGAGATTTGAATGATGCAGCTATAAGCCAAGGAATGTCAAGGATTTTTAGCCTTCCACCAAAAACTAGGAGAGGCAAAGAAGAACTCCTACAGGTTCAAGGGGACCATGGTCCTCGTGATGCTTTGATTTCAGTCTTCAAGCCTCTAAAACTGTGAGACATTCAGTGGCTGTTGTTTTAAGCCACAAGTTTGTGATACTCTTTTACAGCAGTGCTAGGGAACTAATAGAGTTTGTGAAACTAGTGTCACTGAGGCTGGGATCTCAGAAAAAATAGGGCAAGGTGGGGCGGAGGAGGGAGAGGAAGGCAGGGAAAAAGTAGGGAAGAAAAAATAGAGAAAGCGAACTACCCAGATGCAAACGGTCATGAATACCTTTGAGAAATTAAGAAGATATCAAAGAAAGTACCAGCCCTGGCCGGTTGGCTCAGCGGTAGAGCGTCGGCCTAGCGTGCGGAGGACCCGGGTTCGATTCCCGGCCAGGGCACACAGGAGAAGCGCCCATTTGCTTCTCCACCCCTCCGCCGAGCTTTCCCTCTCTGTCTCTCTCTTCCCCTCCCGCAGCCAAGGCTTCACTGGAGCAAAGATGGCCCGGGCGCTGGGGATGGCTCTGTGGCCTCTGCCCCAGGCGCTAGAGTGGCTCTGGTCGCAACATGGCGACACCCAGGAGGGTCGCAACATGGCGACGCCCAGGATGGGCAGAGCATCGCCCCCTGGTGGGCAGAGCGTCGCCCCCTGGTGGGCGTGCCGGGTGGATCCCGGTCGGGCGCATGCGGGAGTCTGTCTGACTGTCTCTCCCTGTTTCTAGCTTCAGAAAAATGAAAAAAAAAAAAAAAAAAAGAAAGTACCAAAAAAGATGGAGTGCCTGATCTGCCAAGTTGAAAATCACTTTTGATGAATAAGTTCTGTTATTTATGTCTTTTACCTAATAATACAAACATTCAAAATGTTTCACAATGAGAAAGAACTCAAGTGCTAGGAAATACTGCGAGAAACCTGCTGAGAGTCTGGGCAACAGCGACGTCAATCAGTTTTAGAGAAAACTGCGAACGAAAGCTAGAGGATGGTCAGAGTCTGCAGCAGAGGGTCCCTGTAAATCACGGCCTAAATATCCAGCACTGCTCCCCCCAAAGTCAAGAACCAGTCAAGCAGTACCAGCTGTAAAAATGGAAGTGTGCAGGAAGTGGAGGATTCCTCTAACATCTGTTGGGGCCATTAAAAATGAAAAGTAAATCCAAACTGGCAATATAAGAGATTTATTTTTCTATGTTAACCCTGACAGCAACTGCCAATTTTTTTCAATCTTTTGCCACACAAGTACCTTTCAAGGGGCAAAGGAATCAGCGCCAACTGCAAAAGCAGCAATAGGTGGAAAAACTGAGATTAAGACAATTTAATATTGATGGCAAACAGCCAATAATGTGAGGGTAAAAAAGGTGGGGGGAGATGAGAAGCCAAAGCTGCTGGGAAGGCATCAGCTTTCCCCAGGAAAATATACATCTGGGGGGAATGTAAATCTGAAGCACATCTTAAAATCAAAGGAGAGCCAAATGATTCTTTGTAGGAAATGCCACACTCTTCAAAATAATGAATCTGAATGAAGATCTCACTATAGTATATCACGAACTAGAACTTACGTAAACCCAGTCTGCCTGAAACGGCAGTCACATATTTTCAAAATATAATAAAAGCAGCGGACACATCATTTCATGCTCTTAACATAGGAAGATGCAGCTCCCTTCAATCTCTGTCAAGGGTTACCTACGTGCCATGCACATGGCCAGGAGAGGTTGACTTTGAAGCATTCCGAGCTACACTTGTATTATGAAATAATAATATGTTAAGTCTTCCATTCTGTGTTCCCTTCTTCCCTTCACTATTTTCTAATTTGTGTTGTTAACTGTGGTGTAAAGTTTGCATCCCGTAACAGAAGCCCACACACTTGTTCCTTTATAGTTAGTCTTGGAGTTTAGAGATGGAAGGAGTCCTAGAGATCATTTAGTTTAGTGGCTTAATTTTATTTATAGACAAGGAAGTAGTGGACCTATTTAATCAGAGGGAACATATAGAGTTATATGTATGGGCTTTGGCCCTCAACAGCATTGGATCAAACCCACCTCTACTACTTGTTTGATTTTGATTAACAAATTTCTCATCACAGTAGGCACAATTTAATATATCAGCCAAACAGGGACACTCTTGAGAGTTAAAATAGGACACTAATAATAAGTATTCTGGGACAATAGCATTAAAGCAGGCCTATTCCTGACAAACTTATAGTCACTCATATTGTCAGAATATGGCCATTGTAGAGTGGATGTGAGAATTGAATGAAACAGTGTGCACAGCACCCAGGCAACCAAATCAGTGGTAGCTATTATTCTTGTCATTAAGTGATGCCCACTACTCACTCAGTCCATATATTTGTAACAGAGCCAGGAACCAAAAACATGAAAACATGAAGTAATATTCTTTCTACTATACTACATTGTTACTGTAAACAGAGTAGATTAAGTAGGGGACTAATAAAAAACAAAGTACTAACATATCATGATAATATATTAGTACTCCTTATTAATCTACTTAATCTGTTTTGCTTACACTATCACATGCATATTCAATTCTCCAATTAGATTAGATCTGCTCAAGGGCTAGAAGCAGAAGTCTTATATATTTATCTTCATTTCTTCCTGTATCATTTTCTTTGCAAAGTGCCTACTATAATGTTGTGCATAAAGTAGGTACTTACAAAAATGGTTAATGTAGTTATTCTTGCTCAATTCCTCTGCATATTTTGAGGATTGCAAATGAGCATCCAGTTCCTGGCACAATAAATACCTATTTATTGGATGTGGAATAAGAACCTCTTTAAAATGTACCTATATGTATTGGCTTCCTTCATTTTTTTTGAAAAAAGGTGTTCCCTTTTCTTACTTAATTATTTTGAAGTGAATATCTTTCCTCTAAAGAGTCAAATCCTTGTCATTTAGACTCTTTGATTTTCAATTTAAGTTTTATAACATTTTTTGGTCTTTCACCCCTCTTTAAAGTTGTAAATGTGTTTTTGTAGGTGGAAAAAAACAATGAAGATTGCTGTTCAGGAAACTAAAAAGAGCATCTTGTAAACTCTGCCATGCTGAAGCTGACTTGATGCAGTCTCTGAAAGTGGCCTTGTTAATAGTCATCATCAATCATTGTACTATGAATTCAACTGTAGCAGTGACCAGTACCAACAAGCAAGTGTGTGCTTGGAGGACGACTTACTCAGGGGGTTGTGCACAGACTGAGTTCTCAGCCCTCAGTCTTGTACATGGGAGACCTGTATGCACATAAGACAATCATCCCTGCTTTTAGTCTATCACATTTGGAAACTTAAACTTCCAAAACAACTCACTGAGGGCACTCTAACTTGAGAATTCTTAAATCTCCATTTTATTAAACAACAACCACCTCATGTTTCCAAGATTTGTTACTACCAAATAGCATGCCTATTTTCTTCAATATGTTAAATTCTTCCACTTATAAACTTTAAAGTAATGTTTATTCCCTTCAGTATTTTAATTTCTTCAACTTACAAACTGTAATGAAATGTTTATTATTTATATACTGCACTTCTCTGGAACAGTCAACTTTCGATACTTGCAAGATTGATTATCTAGTTTGTGGTTATAATTCTCCATTTCTCTCCAGCAACCTGATTCTAGGGCCTTTCTTCTCTCTCTAGAATCTCTGCTAGAGGGTGAAGAAGATAAAACACATTAGTCAATGTTTTTACTTTTAGCAGAATTGCTAGAGGATGGTATATAGAAAGATGTTGAAAAAGTGATACTTTTAAGTGATATGAGTTTTCATTGATTTTGAATATATCCCTTTCTCTAAGGCAATAATGGTGACTATGGCTCTTTCATGAACTACCACTGCTACCAGGAACAGAATTCAGAACAGGAGGGATATTAAGTTTGACACCATATTAATTACCATTTTGGATAGGTAACTGAGAACTGACCTGAATATGCTAAAATGTATGGATATATATGGATATATAACATTAGCCTTATGACCAGATCAGAGTTTTAAAACAGTATCTTTACTTTTAAAGTTTTAATAATATTTAATATTTAATAAACTGTTTAATATCTCCAGACTCAAGAATGGCTTTGAACTTTTAATCATCCACAAGTTATTTCTAAAATATTTCAGATTATGCATTATCATCTCATTTTCACGTGTATTAATCAGATTTACTGCTTTGCTGAATGGGAGTACATCTCCCAAAGTCTGATATCCAAACCCATGGATCTGGGGAATCATCAACATTCTGATAAATCTGAGTAAATATGTTTGTTTTCCTTCTGCATTCACTTACAAAGGCCATTTCTAAATAAATAAAATCTATTTATTAAGTAATATAACACATTGACTATGTTTAATTATTAGTGTTTAACTGGAGATAACAATTTGGTGTGCTTGATGTGAAGGGAAGAGGTATCAGGGAAAGATTTAAAATATGTATAAAAATGTATAAAAAAGGCTATTTATAAACATCATTAAAGGAATTAGCTTTTGAGAAATTATCACTGAAAAAACTGAAATGTACATGTAAATTGTAAATGGAAAAATTATGATGTAAAGTATTATGTTCTATAACACTTTTGAATATGACACCTTGCTCAGTTTTCCTTTAAATTTACTACAAAATATGTTTAACATTGTGTTTTTAATGTTAATTATCATAAAAGTATCTAGTCATTAAATTAGTTTTCAAAGACTATTTAGTGTCTTGGAACACTCTAAATTTAGTAATTAGACATTGAGGAAAGAAAACCAGAAAACAAACCCTAATTTATAAAATAAAAAAAATATGTAAAGAAAAATAAAGGTAAAAGGGAAACATACAATTCTACTATATAATCCATTAAGAATGGATATTTTGGAAACTGTTCTTTGTATTTTTTTCTTTTCTAATTTTTCTAAAGTAATTATGTGTTAGAAAATATTTTCTTAATCATAACAAGAATAAAATAATTGAAAATGTGCTAGCAACTTTTTGTCCTTCAATTTTATAGAAAGAGGCTTTTAAAAAAAAATGGTATGCTAATTGGAACAAGAAACAGGAATAAATGATCTCTCTAACATTTCCTCCTACATTAAAATTCTATTGTACTGTATATAACTTCATTAGGTAAGTATTGGCCGTACATTTAAAAAAGTATTTTTATAGGGTTACAATTTTACCAAAATGTTTTGAGAAACAGCTTATTTAAATTACCCTGTTTTTGAAAATTTTATTAAATGTTGGGGAAAGTGTCCATTATATGCCAATTGTAAATAAAATCCAAAACTTGTACTTCCTCAATAAGGAGTGAGTCTCATTTTAATGCCAGGAAAATTGTTTGATATTCTTCAGTGTGTTACTTACAAAGCAGAATATTGAAAACATATTACAGAAAAATATTTACCAGTACCAATATTAGAAAACACAGTTGTACAGGTTTACAATCTAACCTTTATGTTTATATGTGTAATCTAAAAAGCAAAGAAGAAATTCTTTTTAAGAGTAGGTAAGTATGTTTTATCAAATTAAATATTCAACATTTGAAAATATTCAACTAGGACTAAAAGCAGGTTTACCTTTTTTATTAGTTAGAAAAGAAATATAAAAATGAGAAAGATCTAGCGAGAAGAAAAGCACAGTAATTAAAATGCTAATTTTTATTAATTTAAAATATTATCAAAATATTAATGATAGATTTTTTTATGGTATACCCCTTAAAAGCAATCTAATTAAGATCAGATTTTTCTAATGCTTAATGTTAGACTCCACAGTACACGTACTTAATTTTACTCTTTGTGTTCAAAGTCTTACAACATATACACTGAAATTAATGAAAATAAATGCCCTTAGCCCATGGCTTAGAAAGCCCTCCTATGGTCAGGATCATAATTTTAGAAGCTTTGTTTTCCATATTAACCTTACACATGCCAGACAGAAGAGGTGTCAATTAGTGATTTCTATCAACATTGATTGTTAGACTTGAGCATTGTTCAATAAATACCATCATCAACAGGCTACAAACAATCCAAGTTAAGTAAAACTCAAGTTAATATAGCACAAATTTATATAGAATGTTTTGGCAATGAGAGATTTTGGTTAATTGATTTTTGTGATTAGCTTAGGGTGAATGAAAAGCTCTTTACTTTTGTCTGTATAATCTAAATTTATCTTTAAAATGTTTTAGCTCATCTCTCTACTTTTAGCATTCTAAAGGGTTGCATAATGGCCTACATTTGTTAAGAATCTTACAATACATAGCAATCATCATTTTAAACCTCAGTTCTGACTGTACCCAACAGGGTATTGCGGAAGTTGAAGACACCAGAGGTGAAAAGAGATACATATTCACTTTAGGGTATGTCTGTTTGTTTGTTTGTTTGTTTTTCTCTTTGCATAATAAATTTTGAAATGTGAACATGTTCTGTCATCATTTGCCAACAGATTTTCTTTAAAGCTAGGTTTGCTCTTTTCTCACTCACTCCTAGCTCTTATCTCCCTCTCACAAGAAAAACAAAATCTCTTTAATGAATATTAAGAAAAGTTGGGTTCACAGTTCTTGGCTGCCTGAATGAATCCTTTAGAGCCATGGTGTTGATAGACATTTTAAGTAGGAACACTTAACCATGGCAATGTTATCAGTGGGTTTGCTGTCTTTTTACCTTAAACCTACACAATTTTCATTCTTTCCTAAAGAACAGGATCTTCAACTTTCACAGCACAGTCTAAGATTTCATTTCTAAGTCACCAGAGCTCCCAGGGAGGTCATGTCTTTATGCATGTCACCACTGGATACTCTTGCACTGTTGTTCTAACACCTAGTGAGCTGCACAGTTTCCCCCCAACATTCCACATGTGCAAGACAGTATATTTTTCTTAGTTCATAAGTGCTTGGCAGAGCTCTGATTCCCAGGGTATTTGGGCTATGTTGTTCTGAATTTTCATCACCAATCAGATTACTTACTTTCAGACCATAAAGTCACAAAAGAGAATTTGGGAAACATATTTAACAGGCCCTAGGGAGAAATGACAGGATGGGAGGTAAAGAGAGGTGGAGAGGCCAAAGGCTGTGGAGACCAACAGGTAGAGAGTTCTGATTCTAGCACAATGCTAATAACACAGTTAGTAGAAATACATACATTTTAGTATAATCATGCTAAATGTTAATTTTAAATTTAAATAAGTGTCTGGTTTGTAAAAAGTATAAATTGTGTCATATATCAGTATGAGTCTTATCAGAAAATTAAATTACTTAGAACACATTTTATGGTCCATATCATTGATCAACAGCCAGATTTCTTTTCCATCTAAACTTCTGTTTGTTCATTGTTTTACATATTTTACAAATATAGATCCCTGTAGTGATTTGTTTCTTGTAGTAAAGCTGTGATGGCCTTCATCTACTCATTTTTGCCCTCCCTTTTATTGTTCAATTCTTTAGCACACAGTTATTAACAATGTTAAATTCAGAAATTATGCAAATAGAAAAGGCACTGGAAGTGTCCTACAGAAGTCATTAGTCTGGCGGAGGAGAATAACTTTTTCAATAACTAGCTACTCTGGCCACAGTGTAGATTCTCTAGTACTGGCATGTAAAAGTTACTGTTGCAGCCCAAACTAGAATCGAAGAATGGACCATTTCTGTAGAGGATCAGCCAGGGTGGGGCACAGTAGAGAAGAAATGGGGTGCAAGGTTGGCAAAAGTATCTACTAAAGATGGCGAAGGGTGACACTATGTGAACATGGCAGTTTCCTTTAAAATCCCATAATACACCTGCAATATTTTTATGTCCCATTCTTTAAAGGTAAGAAACAAAGAATATGTTTCCTTTTAGGAAATATGTTCTTACTTGCTGGCTTTTATTTCGCTCATTATAATGGCTTGTAACTACTTGATTTGCCATGCATTTGCCAACTGTTTGAGAAGTAACAGAATTACAAATTCAGCTATATGTGATTTAACAGGATAGTTTTACCTCATAGATATACAACATTAGATATTTACTCTGTAAACCTATTTTTAAAGAGCTAACCATGATTCTAGTAACAGTTTAACCTCAGTAAAATGATTTTGCAGCTTTGCTAAGTCCAAAAAAGATTCACTTATTTGAGATTTCTTGTTTATAGTAATTTATTATTATGTTTTATTTTTCCATCAGGAGACATAGATCTTTATTAATATTAAGTTAAGCATTGTAGCCTAATCAGGCTGTAGTGCCATGGATAGAGCATCGGCCTGAAATGCAGAGGATCCAGGTTTGAAACCCTGAGGTCATTGGCTTGAGCACGGGCTCATCTGGCTTGAGTTTGCATTCATCAGTTTGAGCGTGATATCACTGGCTTGAGTGTGGGGTCATATCTATGAATGGGGTCAAGTCCATGGCTTGAGCTCAAGGTCGCTGGCTTGAGCAAGGTGTCACTTGTTCTGCTGTTGCTCCCTGGTCAAAGCGCATATGAGAAAGCAATCAATGAACAACCATTTGGGTTAAGGAATAAACCACTAAATTATACTGAGTGAAATAAGTAAATCAGAAAAAGCTAAAATCTTTATGACTTGACACATAGATGGGATACAAAATTGAGACTCATGGACATAGATAAGAGTGCAGTTGTTACCAGGGTATGGGAGATGAAAGGGAGAAGGAGGCGGAGGAGGGTTGGGGAAAGGGTATAAAGAGGGAAAAATATAAGGTAATAGGATGATTTGACTTTGGATGATGGATATACAACATAATTGACTATCCAAATGATATGGAGATGTTTGCCCAAAATTTATGTACTCTTGTTGACCAATGTCACATTGTTGAGTTTAATTTTCTAAATAATAATAATTTTAAAAAGTGGCACTTGTCTCAAATATCACACATCATTGTGGAAAAAATCCCTGCAGTTACTGTGGGTACCATAAAATATGGATGTAAATAGAACAGACTTGAGCTTCATTTAATAAGTGCTTGTTAGAATTAAAAACTCCAACCATTGTTAAATAAATATATTAAAAATTTTAGAAATAACATAAAGGATGTTACCTTCTAATTATGTAATTATTTTTAAAGGCCTATATGCCACAGTAAATTTCTTACAGCATTTCCTAAGACATCATACCACTAGATCAAATAATTACAAAAGTGTATATAACAGTCCCTGGGCAGTTGGCTTTGTGGTAGAGTGTTGGCCCAGCAGATGGGTTCAATTCCCAGACAGGGCACACAGGAGAAGCAACTGTATGCTTTCCAACCTTCCCCCTCTCCTCTCTTCCCCTCCTGCAGCCATGGCTCTGTTGGGGTTGGAGCAAGTTGGCCCTGGGGACTAAGGATGGCTCCATGGCCTCCCCTCAGGCACTAAAATAGCTCAGTTGCCCAGCAATGGAGCAACAGCCCCAGATGCTCTACCAGGAAGAGCCCCCTACCAGGTGGATTTCAGTCAGGATGCATGTGGGAGTCTGTCTCTCTGCCTCCCTGCTTCTCACTTAAGAAAAATACAAATTAATAAAAAAAATGTATATAATATAATCAGTATGACTTTTGATAAAGCAGACTTATCAAAATTGGCTAGAAAAATGAAAAGGCAAGGTATAAATATACAAAAATTTTAAGTTATTAATTAATTAGTTTAAAAATTCTTTGTGTTTTTGTTTTGATATTAAAGATAAACAGGCTAAAGTTACCTGGGAAATTGACATCTTTTACAAGTCATGTTTGCTGTTTAAGGTTCAAGTTATTCCTTGGGGCATAAATGTTTTACTTTCTTGGTATATAAATTAACATCATTCTTTTATAAAAAATAAGAACTTTTTAAAGGCCTACTCCCATTTGCTTATGACCACCCCCAGAATGAGAGTACCAATGTCACATTATGATAGTATAATCCAGTGGAAGTGAGCATGGGCTTTAGGAAATCACTGATGTGAATTCTAACTCAGGATTTACACTTACAGGCACAGAAATATTGGGCAAGTTAAACAAGCTCTTTGAAATTCAATTCTGGGAAATAAAAGAATAAAATGTTATGATAATGATACTGATAATAATAATAATAATAATAATAATAATGAGGCCACCACCACTGCCATTGCTGCCTTCTTTCTTTGAAAGGTTGTATTACATAAAATAATCTTCACAAAGTACCTGGTATTTTGCCCATAATGTGATCTCAATATATCACAATCATCGGTTTACTGATAATAAGTTAACAGTGTGAATAAATCGTGTGTTAGATCTATGGAACAAAAACATGCAATACTTACTGCAAATTCAACCAGCAGTTATGTTGGAAATATTGCAGGTTGTGATGAGGAAGTTGACCAAACTGAAGTCTGTTTAAAATCAATTATGTATTACATAATTACCTTCTCAAAATAATAAAGGGATTTAAAAAACTATGCTATATAATTAAAAGATCTTAAAATCTACCTTTGAGCTCAAAGGCCTGTCTTATTTGGCTCTTCTAAGAAAAAGAAAATAAATTTTACATAATTTTCCATTTTTAAGGAAATTGGCATAATATTTATGAGATTTACAATTTTTCCCTGATGTGGTCTATAGTTCACAGAACCACAATTTAGAATAAAGAAAAGATAAAATATGATCAGTGAATACTATTTGGATAGCATAAGTATCCCTGAATTAGATTATGGAAATGAGCTGAACAATATTCTATGAACATAGTTATAAGATGCTTTCGAACATACTATGTAAATGTGGAAACTGCATTTGATTTAGAACCAAATTCTTCCATTTTTAGAATTTACTACCATCAGTGTTCATTTTGCCTGAATGTCTGTGCAATATTTTTTATTATTTTGGGGGGCTCCCCTGCAGCATGTTAGGAAGTCTAGATGTGTCATTTATGCATTAAAGAAAGTATTAACCCAACATTAAGCTATTTTTTCCCCTGTTGACTATATATTTAATTCAATCAATTGTTAGGCACAATTCATTAACTATTGTCATGAGATAGTAGTGAACTAAATAGTCAATGGATTCAGAAAAACCTATATGGTTGAAATTGAACTGAATAGCCATTTTATAGCTTTATTTTTCTGTTTTAAACTTCTGATTAAATTAAGTGGTCCTGAATTCTACAAAAAAGTGCTGACTCCCTTACTTTCTCCTGCACCTATGCCTAAGTGTCCCCAAATTCTCTTGACTAAATCCTTTAAATGACATATATTTTCTGATTATTCCTTCAGTTTCTGCCTTAGTTTGGATACTAAATCTCTCTCACAATATTATTTTATCACCCAAAGGTTCTTGGTGACTCCAAGCTCATTTTCTTCATCTGTCCTAGAGTTCTCTTTTCAAAATAAAATTTTTATTATTTATTTTTATTTTTTTAATTCAGTGAACGGAGGGGAGGCAGAGACAGACTCCCACTTGCACCCTGACCAGGATCCACCCAATAAGCCTTCTAGGGGGTGATGTTCTGCCCACCTGGGGTGTTTCTCCGTTGCTCAGCAACTAAGCTCTTCTCAGCCCCTGAGGCAGAGGCCAAGGAGCCATCCTTAGTGCTGTGAGCCAAGTCTCTCCAATCAAGCCATGGCAGCAGGAAGGGAAGAGAGAGAGAGAGACAGAGAAGCAAGAGGAGGAGGGCTGGAGAAGCAGATTGGCACTTCTTTTCTGTGCCCTGACTAGGAATCGAACCCAGGATATCTACATACCAGGCCAACACTCTACCACTGAGCCAACTGGCCAGGGCTCTAAAATGAATTTGATGGTGGCACTTTTCTGCTTAAAATCTCCAATGACCCCACTGAACAACAGAAATATCCAATTTCTTAGTAAAACATGCATTTACTTATTTCATTTTCTGCCATTCTTCTTGTTGAAGCATACTTTTCAATGGTCTCATGGAATAATGTCTCTAAAGACTTCCTTCACCTCATTTCCAGGTGGCAATGTATGTTCTTTGATGCTCAGCTGAAATGTCATTTACTGTAGGACGTCTCCGGAGACATTCTTATCTCTTTGCTTCTATTGCACACTAAGCATAATTCTATTTAATCTTACCATATTTATCACATTGTACCATAATTAAGTTGGTACATTTTATTTGTCTCATTAAATTTCATACCTTTCAGAGGTTTTCCTATTGAAGGTATATCTGGTTTAAAATGTTACCTTATTAGATGCATAAAGGCATAGAAAAGTGTAAGTATTATAATTATATATACAAGTTATATGTTATAAACTGGTAAGTTTCTTATTACTTAAATACTCTAAAAGGTCTAATTCTCTTGAAATAAGTTAGGTTTTACCTTTTGTTTATTCACCTTTTAATAAACTTCCCTTTTCTGACCTCAGGTCCTTAATTTATAGTATCTATAGTACTTTTAAATTGCAAAATTAGCTTCTACTTATTTAGTTCAACCCTATAATAGGCTTGCAAAGGAGGTGGCTGAGAAATTGCAGTACAGTGAATCCAAACCGATTTTTAGACAATCCAAATTAATGCTGGTTGTGACAAACATATAGTTTTTTATTTTATAAACCCTCCTAATAATACATGAAGCATGGATTACAGATATGAAGGCATATTGAAAAGCAACAACAAAAAATACACCAACGCATATAAGAATGGTAAAAGAAAATATGTAAAAAAACACAGAGCAAATAGAACATCTTGAAAGATAAATTAATGTATGCCCAAAGGCAATGAATGCCATGTAGTAGTAAATATATGGGAAATAAAATGGAGCCAATTAGTATAAACAAAAAATACAAGAATAATCAGGAATAAGAAAGGCAATATGCAGGGTAAATTACATGAGATTCAAAACAGGATGTGGAAACTTATAAAAGGAAGTGAGGAAAATACAAAATGATGAGAAAAAAAGGTGCAAATAAAAGGAAAATTGTGACCATGATAAAGACAAATAAAATGACATTTTTCAACTGTAGGAAGGGCAAGAGGTCAAACTGTCAAATAGATGGAAGAGATCATTTATTGACAGCAAAGGGAGAGGAGCTGATAAAACAAAATTAAATTTTTATTCTGCCTCAGTGTTCACAAATAGTGAAAAGGCTAACATCGCAAACACAGGCATACATTTCCCAGGAGATAAAAAAAGAAATGAAGGAAATTAAGATTGCTGTGAAATGTCTAATTACTTGAAGTGGTTTTTCCCATGTCTTATTCTATTTGAAAACAAAACGGCAAAACTAAACAGTATGACTACTTCATCTTGGCTACAATAAGCTTTTTCAGAGCTGATTGCAAGTGGAATAATCCTGTCAATTAGGTGAAGAACATAAATGATTCTTTAAAAAATATCCTTTAAAAAAATCCAGTAAACACTAGGACAGCAGAATGGAGTTAAAATAAATTGCCAAAGACAGAGCTATATCTAGGTCACACTTTATATATGTTATTTTAAATTTCAGGAGAAGTAAATAATTACATAATTAATACTTTCTAACATGAGTTTTAAAACTGAAATACAAGAGTTTTATTTTTACAGCATTTTTCAAGAAGACATTTATCAAATTCTCTTTAAGAAACACAGGGAGCCTGACCAGGCGGTGGTGCAGTGGATAGAGCATCGGACTGGGATGCAGAGGACCTAGGTTCAAAAACCCAAGGTTGCTAGCTTGAGCATGGGCTCATCTAGTTTGAGCAAGGCTCACCAGCTTGAGTCTAAGGTTGCTGGCTTGAGCAAGGCGTCACTTGCTCTGCTCTAGCTCGCCTGGTAAAGGCACATATGAGAAAGCAGTCAATGAACAACTAAGGTGCCACAACAAAAAAACTGATGCTTTTCATCTCTCTCCCTTCCTGTCTGTCTGTCCCTATCTGTCCCTCTCTCTGTCTCTCTCTGTCCCTGTCACAAAAACAAAAACAAAAACAAAACAAAAAAAAACCCACAGAGAAATAATGCATGATCCTGAAATGAATAATTTTTGGTATTGTAAGTAAATTATCAACACTACAATTTTTACCTTAAGGTAAATAATTATTTTTCTTATGAAGCCTTTGTCAAATATGCTAATTATTATTAGGGATTTGTGATCTTGATTTCTATTACACATAGGTTTAATAGAAACTAAACTGAGATCCAAATCTCATATCATGTATGTTCTTAAATACTTATAAAAGACCATAAATTTTAAGTAGATTGAAGGCTACAAAATTTGTTAACTAGAAAATAAGAAAGTTCTTATCTTATTACTGTATGTACTATCTAGTTCACAATAGCAAAATACAGTATATACCTAATCAGGAAAAGTTCTAGACATAATTTTATAGCTTTTCCAGAATATAAATTATTTTTCAGTAGTTTTATATTTGTAAAAAACTATTAAAAAACTGATTCAACATTATGTAATCAGTGTCTTTTGCTTGAAGAAAAGACCATATTAGATGCTCTAGAGGTGAAAAGTTGGAATTGGAACTTAACGCAGAACAGAGGAGAGAACAGATACCTGTGTGCAATAATCAAGACAGAGAGTGGAAACCATGAAAAGAGGTTCAAATAACATGCTTCGGTTATTTGGAAGAGAGAGAGATTTGTGACAATAAACCCTTTATTTAGTTGATCATTCCCCAAATATTTCACAATACATAGAGTCTATACATTGAAAGGTGGGTAAAAGTTAGACAGATGGAAATGTACAGTATGGAACTTTTCAGAAGATATCAGGAAATCCCGAACCAGGAGGTGGTAAGGGAGCTTACACCTATTAAGTGCCTTGGTATACCTGTGTTTTATAAACCTGTCATTAATCTTTAGAAAATTTGCACATTAAAACCAAAAACATAGTTGTGATTGTGAATTCAGAGAGAAAGTTCTTTAAAAGGTGTTTATGGTAATTCCCTTTTATATCTAAGTCAACTAGGAGTTAGAGCTATTTTTTAAAATTGCCCCAAATCCTTGAGGTTGTAAATGAGGAGCCAAGATTCAATTCCAAGACATTCTCTCTTTATAAGCCAGCCTCTCTCTATCAATTTCTTGCTGGTGAATTGATTAGCATATTCAGAAAAGGTATGAGTCAGAGATCAGGACAGATGTGAAGGTTGGTCAGATCATGACACAGCATCCCTGAGTGCTTAAAACGCACATTGTACCTAACAACTGTGGCAATCTCCATATCTGGGTGGGTATCAGCATTCTCCATGAAGAAGCTACCAATCAGAAAGTACGTGGCAGGAAGTGGAATCAAGAATCTAGAGATTTGAATCTGTCAGATTTCATCAAGACCTAAAGTAACAGAACATTTGGACTAAATATTTGAAAGTCTTTTTGAAATCATTTGCTTGAGTTCTCACTCTGTCCTTATAGATACTCTGGTGGCATCTTACTGATTTTATCCTTCAGTGTTGGGGTAGAACAAAAGCCAAAGATGAAAGCAGCAGTAATCACAAGATAAGAGAAAGGAGAGACATTAAATGACACAGGGTTTTAACAAAAATTGTATGATCAGTTGTCTGTTATTCTACAGAGGACTTGGAACAACATTTCTTCTCTTCATTCTGGCATACCACATCCTCTGTGACAAAATGCCTGGAGACTACTATCCCACTCTTACTTCCTACTTCCTTTCTTGCCCCATGGAATAAAATTGCTTTTTCATACCCTGTTCAAATTGTTCTTTTTTTTTTAAATGACTTCCTCCCTCCTACTCTCCCCCACCTCTTTCTTCTTCTATTTCCTCCTCTTCTTCATATCTTCTGATTTTTCTTCTCATTCTTTTTTTTTTTTTTTGTATTTTTCTGAAGTTGGAAACAGGGACGCAGTCAGACAGACTCCCACATGCACAGGACTGGGATCCACCCGGCATGCCCACCAGGGGGCGATGCTCTGCCCATCTGGGGCGTCGCTCTCTTGCAACCAGAGCCATTCTAGCACCTGAGGTAGAGGCTCTGGAGCCATCCTCAGCGCCCGGGCAAAGTTTGCTCCAATGGAGCCTTGGCTGCGGGAGGGGAAGAGAGAGATAGAGAGGAAGGAGAGGAGGGGAGGAGAAGCAGATGGGTGCTTCTCCTGTGTGCCCTGGCTGGGAATCGAACTCGGGACGCCAGGCCGACGCTCTACCACTGAGCCAACCGGCCAGGGCTCTTCTCATTCTTTTTTATGCACATGGTAAATTTCTGTGTATACTTCAAATCCAGCTTTGTTGATGTTTAATGCATTAGCCCTACCAATATGTCATTGGGATACAATTTCTCTCTCTTCTAAAGATTTTTAGCATTTACTTGCTACTGTACTTACAATATCTAGAATATAATTGTCCTGCACATATTACAAATATAATGCTCAAATTTTACATATTCTATTAGATTTCAAGTTGCTTAGAAAGAACTTAACAAATATTTCTTGAATAAATAAATGGTGACATGTTAAAGTATTTTCCCTTCAAATATTCCCTAAACCATTTCTGTGAGAGAACAAAATACTTTCCAAGTAAGAGTTCAAGGAAATAAAACATGAACTTTCCATAATAGCACAAGATTAAGGTGTATTTTGTGTCTAAATAAAGCAAGTAATCTTGTCATAAGCTAATGTTAACCAGGAACTGCTCATTAGAATTTCTGAGAGCAGACAGAAATTATTAAGAAGTCTGTTAAGCCCTGGCTGGCTAGCTCAGTGGTAGAGCATTGGCCTGGCGTATGAAAGTCCTGTGTTCCATTCCCAGCCAGGGCACACAGAAGCGCCCATTTGCTTCTCCACCCTTCCCCCTCTACTTTCTCTCTGTCTCTCTCTTCCCCTCCCGCAGCCAAGGCTCCATTGGAGCAAAGTTGGCCTGGACATTGATGATGGCGCCATGTCCTCTGCCTCAAGCGCTAGAATGGCTCTGGTTGCAATGGAGGAAAGCCCCAGATGGGCCAAGCATTTCCCCCTAGTGGGCATGCCAGGTGGATCCCTGTCAGGTGCATGTGGAGTCTGTCTGCCTCCCCCATTTCTCGCTTTGGAAAAATACAAAAAGAAAAAAAAAGTAGTCTGTTAGTATATGTAATAGCTGAATATTTTGCCATTTTTTGCTACTGTTTTCTCTTTGACTTATTCTCTTGCTTTTTTCTCTGAGAAGAAATAGGTGAAAAAGAAGATTTGGCTTCATCAGCACCTCTTAGGACAGCAGATACTTAGTAAGGTCCTTTTCTACTCTAGCAATCTATTTTTTTTAAATGTTTGTCCATTGATACCACCAACCATGCTAAAATTTGAGACATAAAGCATGGAAACTTCTATTCCCTATTTATTAGCAGCAATCCTCAAATTCATGGCATTTCTGGCATTTCAAATTTTCTCACTCATTCAATTTTCATTTCTTGTGTGATTGCTATTTCATTTATCTAACATGTTTTCACTGGGTTTCTATTGTTTGGAACCCAGTTCTAGGTGCTAAAGAGACTGCAATAAACAAAATAGGCAATCCCCATGCTCTGACAATGTTAGTATTTTGGTGAATTTGAAGAAGATATACCAAAAATCCATTAATAAGCAAATAAAGATTAATAATAATAATAGGTAATTTGTAGAGTATTAAAATAGTGTAGTTTGACAGAAAATTAATAAGTCTATACTTTTTAAAATGACAACGAGAGAGAGCTTTGGCAAGTAGGTGAAATTTGAATGACAAAAAGAAGAAAACTATACAATGGTCAAGAAAGCAAGAATATTCCAGACAGAAGAAATAGTGAGGGCATAAGCTATAGGGCCAAACTGGTTTAACATGTTCAAGAAGATAGAAGAGAACAGCATGGCCGAAACAAAGTAAAGAGAAGGGGTTGGAATTAGATGGGACTGGAGCATTTGGAAAGGGATGAACCATGTAGGGGGTATGAAATGAGAATGAGAATGAAATATTAAAATTTTATTCTAAATAGAAATTTATTATAAAGCTTTGAATAGATAAATGACATTTTCATTAACCTATTTAGAATGCCACTCTGGCTGCTATTGAAGAATAAATAATAAGAGAGATAGAACAGAAGTACGGTGACCAATAGAAGATTATTTGTACTCAGAAAATGGTAACTTGAGCTAGGGTAGTCTAAAGGAAATAGGAAAGGTACATGCATTTAGGTTGTTTTCATGTGGGGCTAAGAAGTCAAATTGATGGTTGGAATAGGTTAGTTTTAGATAGCAGTCAAGAATGAATTCTAGATTTTTACCTTGAAGAGCTAAGTGGTTGAAGTGGTTTGTCATGATATGGCAAATACCAAGAGAGAAACATACTTTGAATGGAAAGGAAAACAAGTATTTTTGTTTTGTCTACTTAGTTTAGGTTACATATTAAACATCTAAATAGAGACAGCAAGGAAGCAATTGGATGTGCAAGTCTGAAGGTCTATGGTCAAAGCAGGATGCATAGACTTGACTGTAGGTTACACGTAAATAATAATTTCAAGCCATGTTCATGAATAAGATCAACTAGACAATTAGAGATATTAAGGAGATAAAGGGGTCAAAGACTAAGTCCTGGTTAACTCCACAAGTAAGAGGTGGCAAGGACAAGGCAAAAAACAAGAGACAGAAGTAATGTTCCTTGAGAGCATAATACCAAAGAAGTCCAGAGAAGATGACATCTCAGGAACAAAGAGGTCAACTATGCAAATACTGCTTTTTGTCACACAATAGTCTAGGCTTTGGGAGTAAAGAGAAGAATGTATTCTAATTCCTGAATTTAAAATTCATATTCTAAATTGGGTAGTTAGAAAAGCAAACAGACAGGTCCACTCCAATGTGTAATTGTGATAGTTCAAGGTATTATGGGAGCATATAAGAAGGACATGTCTGCCGACATCATGGGGGATGCTCTTTTGGAGGACCTGTCCTCTAAAGGGAATATAAGAAAGACTTTAATGACAGAAAAATTAGGAAATATAGCTACAAGAAGAGCATTTTCAGTAAAGAGAATAGTTTCTAAAAGGCCAAGAAAGGAGAAAGGGTGAAGTTTATAACTGTAGGTATGCTTTCAGGATGGACAGAACTTAGATGCATCATAGGAAATAAGGCTAAAGAGATCAGCAGGAGCCAGATATGGAGAGCTTTGAAAGATAGAGTGAAGAGTTTAAACTTTTTCTAAAGGCCATGGGAGTCATGGAAGAATTAGAAACAGTGTCCAACTGTGAAAGCTATTTGTATTTTAAAATATTTTCTGTGGCAACTCACCCAGGAGTGTGGCTTAAAATGAGTAAGAAAGGCCGATAGGAATATTATTAAAGAACCTGTGGTAGAAACTCCATTGAGAAAAGATGAGTATCTAAAGAAGAAGAAAGAAAATTTTAAAGAATCTTTCCTAAGTACATCAAAGCCCATGTACCTGTAACAGATCATAAATAGTAAAGATGGACACTATTTATACTTAAAATAGAGGGTAAGTTTGATCCAGTAAATGAACCCCTTAAATTGGAATTTGGTCAGAAAAAACTGGTAAATAATTCCTGACAGATGGCAACATGGTAGCATCCATGACCATTAACCTAAAGATCTTCGCTTTATGTTTCATCCAAGAGATGCAACTTCTGACAAAGTAGTCATTTCCAGTTCTACAATGGGCCGTTTGCCATAAGAGTGCTACTCTTTTTTAAGAAAATGCAGAGGTCTCTCTTAGTTAATAATGTTTATGATAATGTTAATGGCTAATATAACAATTTTTTGGAGACTTCCAATAATTTGACCTAAGAATTTTCATATATCTCCCTGCAGCTTAATAGGTGACATATAAAGTGCTAAATATTCAACTAGAGATCAGAAACCACCTCTGAAGATTTTGATACGAGATTTCTAACTCAATCCTCTATACATTTTTTGCTTGCATAGCTAACTTCTGCCACTCACTTTCTCTCTAGTGTTTATGGATGCAGCTCCTTTCTCTGCAGTTCTGGGACCTTAGCATGGTACATAGCAATGACGTTTCTTGTGGCATTGTCCTAAGACATGAGGGTTGTTACAAAATTTTGCTTGAAGGCCTATATTTGAAACATTTCCCATTGTTAATGTCTCAACTTAATTTGTACAAAATGTGTTTCAAGTTATGTATCAAAAACTAGGCAATAAAAAATTTTAAATATAAAACATTAGGAACCCATATAAATGTTCATCTTGTTAACTGGCTTCAAGTATTGCCTGAACCACTCCTTTGTCCTTCCCTCAGATATCAGCTTCATTGGGCTACTTGTTGGTACTTAACTCTTTGCTATTTACCTCTTCAGTTTGTCTCTCCAGGTTCACATAGTCAAAACATTTTGTAGGTGAACAATATGCTAGAAATCATTAGGCAAATGCTAACCATTGTACGGATGAAGAAATTGAGGCTCAGATATATATATGTTTTCCATATTTCTATATTTCTGTAGTCTGCAAGAAGAACTGGAACAAAAACTCAGGCTTTCCATTTTGAAGTCCAATATCTTTGTATAAATCCCTTAAAGAGAGAGATTATATTATATACTTCTTTATACTGTCTTTAGCTCTTAGTAAATAATCTTACATCTTTTACTGCTTTGTTGGCTTTTAAATTGTTGATGCCCACAATGTTCTAGATTAATTGTTTGACCTTGAGAGAGATGTGATTTTACAGGAAACCTGAACTGCTAAAGTTAACCTTTCAAGTTTTGTTCCTTTCTGTCCTCATCTGAAAAGAGAAGTCACATTAAAACAATCTCTTTGAGGCCTGATTGAAAGCCTATAAAGTTATACCACCCTCAAAAAAAGTTGATATAAATATCATAAGATGAGCCTTCATTTTAGGTTTAGAAGTAAAATGATAAATTCCTTTATTATGCCATTTTGTAATATAAAATTTTCCTATTAAAATCATCAATATCTCTTTGTTGTAAATATTGTTATGTTTTAGAATTTACTTTTTAAATGCAAACTAAGATTAAAAAATTATAATAAGGCATATTATTATATAGTTAAAACTACATATAATATTTATAAAATATAGTAACATTGAAGACTTTTGTTCTTCATTTTCTTTTATAAATATTGATCTAAACATATTGCATATTAAGGCACACTTCTTAAATTCTAAGGTAAGGCCAAGTGAGAGTCTTCTACATTTTTCTTTATACCTATATATTAATTTCTGAAGAAAACAGTATTATCAGGGAAGCACATATTTAGGCATGGAGGGAACAGACAAGAAATTAATTCTGGAGGAATTTACAAAGAGAAGTTAAGATATTTCTTAATTACAGAGAAAGATCCTAAATACTTTCCAAAAGAGAAGTAATACAAAAAGGAAAGGAAAATAATGAAAGGTGTTGGCGATGGTCTCAAAACGGAGAGCTCAAGATATTCACATATGAGCAGAGTATTGGTAGTGTTTTATCTGCTTGGCAAATATAGATCCTACAACGGACTAATAAAGGCTGTAAAAAAGTTGCTCAAGTGAATGAAATTAAATGCAAGTATGCATAAGAATGATTTGCAAGGAAAGAGTGTTGGCTAAAAGAAGGAGGGCCATAAAAAACTCAGTAGAGAAAACTAAGCAGTTTTGTTATACCCACTAAATAAATTAGAACATATTTAAAAATATATATATTTGCGGTATAGCACTAAGCATAATCAGACTTTATTTGTTCTTATATCATGTTATTATGTAAATACTACATGTTTAAGTCAATCCCACCCTAATGAAATATGTTGATATTTTATATATTGTATATTTAGTTTTATACGAATTATTCCACGGTTTCAATTTACTAGATATATATATATATATATGCATTTTATTATTTTTTTCATTAAACAGATGGCACTTACTATCCCTTTTATTACAAATGATTAGAATTTGGCTACCCAATATTTTTATTTTGTCTTTCTGAGTTATAATGTATACCACACATACAAAAACATACATATCATGCATAATTATATTGTATATAGAAAAAATGAACTGTAATCATTTAATATTCTGAAAAAATCACTTATAGAGAGGAACATATGTTAATATAGATTTAGATGTTGCATAGCTATGAATTTCCTTATAGAAGGAAAGTATTTCATATATGCAGCATATTTATAAGCATGTGTAAAATATTTTCCTTTATAAGGTCAAGGTTTATAAAGAAATAAATACCTTTTCTTATAAAATAAATGCTTCCTCTTTCTTGTTTTTTTTTTAACTTTATATATTTTCTTTTAATCACAAAAATGTAATTCATTTTAAATGTATTTTTTGCATAATGTCATATTAAATGTGGCTTTGCATTATTGGTTTTGATGATTTTTTGAAGATTTTTGTATTTAGATGGCATACACATTTTCAATCATGTCTTAATTACTTTTAAAAATGCTACACTGGCTTAGGGACAAGACAGATAACTTGTTAAGCATTTGAAATTTCTGAGCTGTTTTCTCAGTTCTGGCAGTCACTACCCAAGTCCAGATTGTAACCTCCTTTCTGCCTCCAAAGCCTGCCTTGGCTCCGTGTCCAGCGAGGGATTATGGATTTAGCAAGGAAGGTAAGTGTGACTACAAGCATTGGCTCACCATCTGCTCCCCAGCAGAGCATGGGCCAACCTGCATCGCCTGCAGCAAGACCAGGGCACTGTTCTCCAGCCAGCCCCTTTCCAACCTGGCTCAAGACACACATCACATTCAGTCAGATGATTAGGTCTAAGTAGTCCATATGTAACAGAATATTTTTCCTAAATACCAAAATGAAAACAAAATGAATGCCATTTTTTTCATTCTCCTTATTCGATACATCAAGTTTTACACAAATAAATACTCTCTTAAGGTTTATGCAAATTATAGAAAAATAAAACTATGCATTATTTAGCAGTTCTCCTATTTCAAGATCTAACAGACTTTATTCACAGCATGTTTTTCCCTAGTTTATGCTGGCCTTCTTTTCTGATTCAACTTTTTAATTCATCTTTTTAAATTATTCCTTTTTAAATCATTATCTTATGTGTCTTCATAGATTTTCATGTATTAATCTATTATTAATTTTTACTATACTCAACTTAATCTTAAATTGTTTAAAGCTCTTTTAAGAGTAAACACTTGCTTATGTTTTAAAGATAGCCTGTACTTTAACATTTTTCCTATTTGATCCAGTAGCCTCATTCCAACTTAACTGTCAAATAAATTATAATTTTATTACTGGCATCTTATGCATAGAATAATCAAGCATTGAACAGGGAAGTTAACCTTTGGGTGCAAGAATCAGGATTATTTTTCCATTCTCAAGAACGAAGAGAATTCTAGCCACCTACATTAACACATTTTCTTTCCTTCTTGGATTTATCAATAATATGCTATTACACATTTTTGTATTTTTGTTTCAGGTCAAGTGGTTTCTTTAAAAAGATTTCCATAAATAGCAGAAAAACATGCAGCTGAAAGTAGCTCTCTGCTTCCTTCAGCCCTGTTGCTGATTCGACTGCACAAAGTGAACATGAAAATAAGCTGAACAAACATCTCACCCTTTTTACTTAAACTGTTGTCTGCCTGACTGCTGAAGGCACACAGAAAACAATCTAAAATTGTATAACCCATAATACAGTATATTAAATTACAACATTGGTCAGTAATGGAAACTTATTCCCAGATATGAATTATTTACAGCCCATTTAAGTAATCCATATTCAGGTGTGGCAATGAAAAAAAGTGTAACATAAATCTTTAATGCTGACCGGTTGAGAGAGCAGAGCTGAGGATTACAGACATTTTAAAGAAAAAAACCAAGTGAATTGATATAGCCCGTTCAGTGGCTTACTGCACCAGCGTGCTAATAAATTGACGGATGGCGTGTCAGGAGTAGGAGTTGAAATTCCAGCATTTCTAACTAAGGCGGGATCTAATATCAGACTACCAAAATAAGGAGTTTCTGAACCTGGTTGTCACAGGAAGCAGCTTGTGCATCTTTCTGTATATGCAAGTGTTCAAAATATCATATTTTAACAGGAAAATCCATGAAAATTGTCTTTTTTTTAATTAACTCAGTAGCTGCAGTAGTAATTTCAGCGAGCCAAATAGCTTGTGTTATAAAACAGAGAGGATATATTAAAGGTAAGCTTTTTCTTTTCTTTTTTTTTTTTGTGGAGTTGAGGTTAGTACCTTACTTGGGGAAATAAACTCATCAAAGAAATCCCTTTAATCCTATTTTACATTCTTGTAGTGTATAGAATAGAATTTATCAAGCAACTTAAAGGGGGAAAGATGCAAATGACTTCTGGAGTGTTTCACACTATTTTTTATACAAATTGCACAAGTTGTTAGCTACTTCAAAATGAAGTATAAAAAGATCATGGGGTGGAGGGAGCTTTCACTTTGCAATTTCTTTTGTTTCCTAGAGCAGTACCTATATTAATTCATCTTACAAAGATCATTGCTCAAGAACTAAATATTGCATATATTAGAAAGCAGAATTAGCATTGCACTGTGTACAACATTGCTCGCTAAATTCTCTCCAAGCAACCATTAAAGGTCATGTTTTGACGACTGAATGGCATGTCGGCACCTTGGTCCCCTGGAGAGGCATTCCCCAGGTACATGCAAAAGGTTATTAAATTACCTTCTGAGCAACACTATCTCTTCAGAGGAAAATAATTACAGGCTTTTAGAGGCATCAGAATCCTTTCTTTCTTTCTTTCTCTCTCTCTCTCTCTTTTTAAATAAGATGAAGATGCAGTACCTAATGACCATTTTTGTGTGTGAGTCATAGAGCCTGTCAACAGTGACAGGACAAATGAGCGTAATGGCATAGCTTAAAGGGGAAAGGTTCATTTTAAATAGTGACAAATAATATTTAAATGGCATTGTTGGAGACCCATCATGCTTGTAAAATGTAGTTTGTATCTCTTCTTCATCCTTTAATTTCATTACTGTCAAATGGCATTAGCTGTTAACATGCAACATCAGGTGCAGATATAATTTTTAACTGTTAAATGTACCCATAACCAAACAAAATGTATCTTGATTTTCCTGTTGTTTTTATTTTTGTTTTGTTTTATTTTTGGTAGGGTAGGTAACTCTTTCCATAATTAAAAAAAATGTATCTAAGGACTTGGATCTAAAAGATGACTTAGTAGATGAATAAAATAATTGCTTTCAAATCCCTTGGATGTTATTTCTTGTTGTTAAGGTTCAAAAATGAAAATTATTTAATTTTTAGGCTAAATGTAATTAGCAGATTGGGAGTATCATGGGGCAGATCAGTGGACATAGCAATGTAGTCAATATAGTCATGGGCAAACCAATCTAATGATGTATTATTAACTGTGTATACTTGGAGTAAACTGGTGAACAAAAAAATGATTCTCTTTTAAAGCAAATGTATAACTTCAAAGCACTTAAGGATGATGCACATTATTGCAAAGTGAGATTTTTCTATTATTTGTCTAGTTATGGAACTTGAAAAAGTTAACCAAAAGTGAATTCTATCTTTTAAATTTTCTTGAGATAAGGCAGTGTCATAATGAAAATATATAAAAATAAGTAACTGCTAATATATCTCACGTACAGAATTATAGTTTTAATTTCAAACTTTCATATAAAGCTTTCTAATTCTTAAATATCTTTACACAGCCTCATCACATTTATTGCTACTTTATTTTCAGATCACTTAAGCCAAAACTGAAGACAGTTTAGGTACCTTTGAGTTGTTAAAAGTTATAGCCAATTTTCTGAAAAATTATACCAGCTAAAAACACAACATTAAATATTTACCCTGTTGGATGTTAAAAAACGCTTACAATGAAAAATGTTCACATATTGACTATTCAAAATGGCCTTCACTTTGAAATTGTGAAATGGAAGGGATTGCAGATGTACAAGAATAAATATAAAAACAAATGAGTTGACTTGAAGTGTTGCCGGCTTTCATAAACATGCTACTGCAATAACATGTGACATTAATATTTAATTACAAAAGCACTGCTGCAAAATCTTTGAAATTAATGTTTTGCAAAATTAACATTCAGTGCACAGAAGCAAAGTCGTTCCAGGCGCGACTGTGATTAACAATGCCATTCACTTTACATATTATATTAATATATTATTCAAGCTACGAATTAACACCTCCTAATTTAAATAAGGTGCTACATATCATGATGAGCTAAAATGCTTTTCTCAAAATGGCCCGTCTGATTTTAAGCAATCTGTGTTTATCATTTAATATTTTGTTATTGAATACTGTTTTCCGTAAAACTCCTTCCACTTTAATTTCAAGCAGAGGAGACCTCATTAAACTGGTGCCTTCCGTTTCTAGGATTGTTAAACCATTTGAACTATGTTTTGTTTGCTTGCTTAGCCGGCAGTGCTGAAATACTACTGTGTGCATGAGTGTGTTCTTAGGCAGCCATACTTTCATTGCAAGGTTCTAAGGGAGCCTTTCAAGCAATGTGCTTCTTTGCTTTCAGTGAGACACTTGTTTGCACAAATAGCACCACTATCATTATGTCACAGATTTCTACATTTTCACTGACTGCGGTAAGCGTCGCTCTATGGAAGGAGGAACTGCAGTTTCAAAACTCTGCCTCCTGTACTGAACCTCACAGCTCACCAGTTTTGTCTGAAAGTGTGAAGAGACTTGGAGATGATAGGCATTTCTTGTTTTAATCTATGAATGTGTGATAATTGTCATTTCCGTTAGGAATTCATTCATCAGGAAGTAGTTCAGAGGGCCATTTATATTTCACTGAAGCCAATACAAATGAAGGCTTTTTATTTTTTAAAAAAAGTAATACCAAAGCAAATGAAATCACACTACAAAGAGCATCATTTTAGAGCCCTATGTGCTTGCTCTAGCATTACAACTTTGGAAGCACTTCAGTGATGATTTGCTTATTGACATTCTTGAACTGAAAAACAATCACTGACATTCTAAGGAAATATTCATCAATAAGATTCAATTACTAAGACACCTCAGAATAAGCTCAGAGTATTCTAAAAATATTAGTTTTTAAGTTACAGTTCTAATTCCTTAGTTTTCCAATCAACAAATATAAGGAACTGAAAAAACAATCATGCTGTATCCATTTTATAATTTTAGATCCCTGAAAAAGAGAAAAGTTTTTGATCATTAGTTTCAAGTTGGAGACTCACAGGTAGCATTTCTGGATATCTCTACCAAGACATACAATTCCTGCTCAGGTTCTTTATTTACACAACCGAATGAGAAACAGCTTTGTCATTCTCAAAAAGTAGACCTTGAGAAGTGAAAACCCACCTTTACACCATATATTTAGCTTAACTATAGGTGCAGAGACCAGAAGCATGTTCACCTGTTAACTAATGGAGTGTCAGTACACTGTTATACTTGCTCAGTTTGCTGAAAAAGCAGAGAAACTTTTTATATCTCCACAAGTTTCTCTTGAAGGCCTAGCCTCATCTTGGCCTTATATTAATGTCAATTATTTCTGGTTCATAAGCCTTCTAACTTTTAAAAATGCATTATTATCTTTAATCTATTTAAAAAGTTAAGTTCTTAGTGGATGTTATATATCTTTCCAACAGTATGCGAAATCCTAAATTTTGAAAATACTGAATATTTATTAATGTAAAATTGGAATGTAATGGTTTTGATGTTAATAATGATGTGATGGAAATTTCAAAGATTGTCTACTTGTGGAGGAGGGTGTATGGGGAATAAATGGTGATGGACAATGACTTGACCTGAGGGGGGGTGAACACACAGAAAGAGATGGTTTGTATACAGAGGTGGATTTAAAGGCAGGTGCGCACCCTGGGCCTTGATTTTTGAAGGGCCCTCCAAAACCCCAACTTTACACTTTTTTTCTAATGACACCAACTTCAGTTTCATATGTGCAATTTTAACATTTATAGCACATAATATTTTTTATTTATTTAAAAATATGGTTGACATATATTTTTATTTTCCCTGTCTCCTTTTTTTTAAGGAGACCAATATTTTCTTCTGTGCCCAGGGCCTTAACCGAACTTAATCAGCCTCTAGTTGTAGAACTGAGTACCTGAAACTTGTATTACCGTATTTCCCCTTGTATAAGACGCACTTTAAAAAAAATTTGCGGTCTAAAAACTGCGTGCGTCTTATATAGTGGTTGTAGATTTTTTACGTGCATTTCCCACTATTTTGTGATTGTTGTCTTTGTGCTCATTGTTGAAGACAGTGATTCGTCATCAGACACAGATGAGGACAAGCTAATAGATGGGAGTTTTGACAGTGATGAGAAGTATGAATTTTATGATGAATAAAATGTGAGTTCAATAACTTTACGTAATACTTAGGGTACATCTTATACATGAGATTGTCTGTTACATGGCAAAATATGGGTATGTTAACCAGTGTCACTCCAATAGATTCAATTCAGAAATAAAAAATAAAAAAGATTTATATCTAACTGGGTAACATAATTTAGAAATTCATTAGCAGTTTCAGAGAATGTACAAAAATTAGAATTCTCAAGATGAATCAGATTATTTAGGTATGTATATATTCTGCCTATCACTTTCATGAAAAAGAGTATTTGAAACAGTGTTTTTTTCAAAGTGAATGTGTTGAGCAATAAGCAGTTCTGCAGTACATAATCCAAGAAGAAAAAGAAATTTTATAATTATATATATTTTTAAAACACTGAGTTTGGGAAAGAAATACTGTTATATAAGACTTCTTTTATTCTTTTTAAATGTTAATTTCTAATGTGACTTTGTGAGGGTACTAGTGCACACAAATTTTCTCAAATCTATAGAGCATCAGGAAGACCAGCAGTTACCATATACTATACTTTCTAAATAATAATACTTAAAAATATTATTTTAAAATATTATTAATAATGAGTGACTGAAGTTAAATGCCCAATACTTTCTTAATGTTACACAAGAGTCACATTTTAAAGATCATCATTTTATTTCAATGACTCCAGAAGGTACAATAAGGCAAGTCTATTAAATGAACCTTAAAAATATAATTTTCTAGTGGTAACTTCTTGAGAATATTTATTTATTTATATGTTGATTGTACATAAAGAAAACTATTTGAATAAATGTTTCCCAAACTATAAAACTTCTTTGGAAAATATAGCCCATGCCAAAGGCAATGAGAAAATAATTAGAATTCTACAATACAATATGAATAAAAGCCACAAAGAATTCCTGTAATGGTGGTTAGAAGGTCAGTACAAATAGCATTATTTACAGTAAAGTATTGTCTTAATTGTTGATAAGAAATGTAAGTTTATAACAATTTTGTCTGAGGCAATTCTAGAAAATTTATATCTTGTTAATAAATGTATATTATAAATAAATAACTCATCTTCCAAACACCCCTGTGATAGTTCATATGTTTGGCTATATTATAGACAAAAATACTATAATGAGACTCTAGGATAGTCCCAAGAATAATACCATTCTCTGTTATCTAAGATAGAAACATCATATTCCTAATTCCATGCCATATTATAGCAAAGTTCCAGGGTACCAGACTAGTTCATCTTCTACATGCCAATTAGCAATTAGTTCAATCTTATTGATGTAGACACAAGATTGAAAAATGGGGAATCTTCTGACATTAATTCTTCCTCTATAAGTCTGCTGCTTAATTGCAAACTAAAGTAATTACAAGTGCCCAAATTCAGGCCATCATCACAGTGATCACGTATTCTCCAAGTTTAAAAGCCTTTCTTTGTAGAAAACATGGACCCAAGTCATTGATTATTCTGACTACCTGGGGCAAATTCTGTTCATCATGGCAAACATATTTTGTCCATTTAAGTATTTTGCATAATGAAGCAGATTTGGTTAATTCTATTATTATATCCAGAAATTCAGTAGCCTTTCTTTCTCCTCCAACCTTTTTTTTTTTATTCCAACAAAAATCAGCTCTGAGATACCACTTACATGCTGGACAATTCCTTAATGACATTAAAGCACCCAATACAAGGATATGTCTTATCAGAAACATGTGTAACAATGATTCTTCAAATACTTTTCTTATTAGTTAATTGCTTATGGCCATTTTAGACTGAGGCAGCAACACAAAACTGTAGAAACGGACCAGGAGTCTTTATACCTTGCACACAATTTTAACATTTTTTTACTGGCAAAATCAGTTTGCATACTTGATCCACTCTTAAACTGTTAACTTTAAGTGACTATGGCATGTTTGCTGACTTGAAGTCTCCAAGTTTCCTCTCACAAAGATCCCAATGACCTTCTGAACACAATATAAGCCATGTACTTTCAAACAGGCTTTACAGTACATACGTACAGTCACATAATGGATAGTTTTAAAAGCCCAGTAAAATATAGAAAGAGAACAGGAACAGTTGACAAAATATTCAATATTTCCTATTTGATCTTTGAAGCCCATCCAAAATGACAAAATAATTTCATAAATTAGAAAAATAAATGATAAAAAGAATGTTGAATTAATTAGCATCACCTAAGTGATTCTACCCTGTCTCTGATATAAAACTAGTTATGACCCATTTTTGAAGACACAAGCTTAACTTTTAAAAGCAATTTTCTTAAATTCATTAATATGTAAATTTCTACATGTAATGTCTTTACTATTATAGATATTAAAACTCAGGCAAGTGATAAAAGCCCCTGATTGTTCCAATGATAATACATAGAGGAGACACAAAAATGCCATATTAGTGAATTACATATACGTTTTCATGAAAACATGCTGAAAATTAAACTAATTATAAACATGCACAGATTCATTTTAAGTAAGTGTCACTTAAGGGAAAATATGTTGACAATAAACAAATCAGTATTATTTGTGTTGGTAAACATATTTTCATCTGCCTCTTCTTCATTTTGGGGCATAAGCAAAATATTAAGAAATTAATAATAAAAAACTAACAAAACTAATGACAAGATTATTATTACTACCATCACAAGAAGATATTTTATAGTAAGTATTTAATGTATATTTGCTCAAATATGCCTATTAGATTTTAATACAACAAAACTAACTGCCACTAAATTTCAGTTGAAATTGTACACATATACAGGGTGATCAAGTCATCAGAAAAATACAGATGACATTTATTATACATCAAGTGATTTGCATAAAAGTCTAGTTCTTTATGTAAATGGAAACATATAAATAAATAAATAAATAAATAAATAAATAAATAAATAAATGAAATGCACCAACTGGCCTTAGCAGAGATATTTTTGCAAAGTGATTATGACCCAATTTTAACATAAGAAACAACATTTTGAAGTTTACAAGCTAGATGACTGCAGACATTTACCATCTTTAAGAATGAAGGGAAACTAATATATGTCATGTATAGGGATTCATTCTAAGGAACTGGTCAGAATTACTGTAACCAAAAGGAAGACAGAAAATGAAGACTGGTAAACTTCTATGCCTCTTAAATAGGTTTTGATGAATTGATCTTGTTTCAACAATGGTTGATGCTTTCAGCAGTTCCTTTCATCCTATCACTCAAATGGATCTAAATTTCTGAGTTCTGAGCGAACATTTTTATTGGCTAGCTTTCCTGTGTTGGCTGGATGAACAAATAAAAAGGTAATTCTCAAGTTTCTTCTAAACAACTTCAGTCGGTGTCAAGCAAACCAAAGTATGATGCTGTAGCCAAGCATCCACTACCTACCTTGGATTTCTCTTTATAAAAGACATCCTGGACATGTTGGAAATTCTTTTTCTTTTTCTTTTTTTTTTTAAATTTATTTATTTATATATTTTTTACAGAGACAGAGTGAGTCAGAGAGAGGGATAGACCGGGACAGACAGGAACAGAAAGAGATGAGAAGCATCAATCATTAGTTTTTCATTGCGCGTTGCAACACCTTAGTTGTTCATTGATTGCTTTCTCACATGTGCCTTGACTGTGGGCCTTCAGCGGACTGAGCAACCCCTTGCTGGAGCCAGCGACCTTGGGCTCAAGCTGGTGGGCCTTGCTCAAACCAGATGAGCCTGCACTGAAGCTGGCGACCTTGGGGTTTCGAACCTGGGTTCTTCCGCATCCCAGTCACACGCTCTATCCACTGCGCCACCACCAGGTCAGGCATGTTGGAAATTCTAAATAACTCAGCTGGTCCTCGGAGTTCGTTTGACATTTTATATTTGCATGTGTTGTTCACAGTATGTTGAGGGTCATTTTATTCCTTTCAGTAACCAAATTTCTCCTAAAGGCAAAGTTCTTTATTGTTTACTACTACGTGAAGCCACATTTCAAGGTAAGTTATCTACTAAGTGCTCCAAATTAAAGAAAAGTTACAGATTTAAAACAATATTCATGTAAACAAGCATTGTCAGAAAGCAATTTATATAAACCAGAATATCCTCTAATTTAATTTACTTTCTCTATTTGCTTATGGGGAAGATGATAGTAAATCTCCATCTAAAAAGGACTGAAGTGTCCAGCATCTTTCAGTAGATCAGAATTGAAATGACAGGTAGTAGAAACATAGGAAAAACTGTCACTATTGAGGTTCCACTATAATTACTTAACATCAGCGATAGTTTTGATTATCCTTAGGTACAAGGTAAAATGAAAGAAATCACGAATGTAAACACATCCCTTTAGGACACTGTCCACACCTACAGACTCTGACACAAATACGTGGACACCTGCAGCGCTTTTCACAATGTGAATGACTCCATATGTACTGAGATGAGAACGACACTTCAAAAGTTACTGTAACCTCTAATCATGGTCATAATGAAACACCAGTTTAATGCTGTTTCTTTCTTTAAAAATTTGAAACAACAATTTTTCTAATCTTCAAAATAGGGGAGTATGATTTATCAGTATTGAAAATTCCTGAAGGAGTTAAAATGTCATAAGAAAATCTAAAGGCACTTGTATAAACTAATGTGACTATATCAGTAGAACAGTATTTTAGAGAAATAGTGCACATGTGATGACTCAGAATTTACCTAACTTACTCTGCATGAATTAACTATGAGGTATAAAATCAACTTTGGCTTAAACAAACATAGACAGTAACTGTCATGTGGTATTTTTAGGTATTACAACCATAACATCAAGATAATGCCTAAATCACCAACACAAATATTAAAAAATGACTAACATATGACTTTCGTGTCCCAATAAGTGTGGTAGCATCACAGGAAGAGTTGGAACAAAATGGGTCTATATCCAACGGTTTTAGAACTTTCTCCTTGAACTGAATACTTGCCAATTTGGTGTTTCCAATCACAACTCTAATATATTAGGATCACAGATTTGGTTCAAACAAGAAAACTCAAAGATATCAGAATCAGAAATTATTAACTGTTAGGAAAATCAAATCCTAATATTTGACATCTGTCCTATGAATCCTTTCCATTTATCTTCTGATCAAATTTTCAAATGAATGGTGACCAAAAAAGAAAAAGAAAAACAAGATGAAGAAGAAGAAGACGAAGATGAAGGAGAAGTCAAAAGGACTTGGTGGGGGTATCTTTGTTTCTCTCCCAAAGCCTAAAAGTTATACCCAACTGCAGCACAAAGAGTAAAGAGGTTGTTATTCATATTAACTACATTTACATTCCTAACGTAACATCCAGAGAGCTAATAGTGGGGTTATTAACATAACAAACGTAAATGTTCTATATAAATAATACTGTTTCAGGCCAGCAACCGCTCATCTGACAGCATTTAGGCACAGGCTCAACATCTGTTTATGAACACTTTGCCTAATGATATCATCAGATATCATTAAGTGCGGCAGAATACAGCATAGAGGCAGGTGCAGCTGCCTTCACAACCCATCACAGAGAAAGAAAAGAGCTACATTCCCCATCCGAAAACCCATCATTAGGACAATTTTCTTCGACAAACCAGCCCTGTGATTTCAATCTGTATATCACCTGTAATTGTAGTTTTTAGCAAGAAGCTGATTCTATACATTTAGCGACGAATCACGTTGATGGCCTGAATACTGGAAACACATTTGTGGTACCAGCTGCGGCAGCTTTTTTTAGAGCCTGTGTTAACAAAATACTGCTAACAAGGCAATGCTTGGAGTGCAGCTTTGTTTCTCTTTCTTGTTCATAGTGTTTAGATGTGCATAATTATGGAAATTAGCAATTGATTGCTTCTCAATAATAATTGATTACTGGTCACTGAACTCTTCTGTAGCACTTTGCCGAAGGTGAGGACATGAGATAAGTGAATTCTTACAGTTCCAACCATATACAAAAAAGGAGACCAAAAAAAACTCTCGATTTGTACATCAGTTTCCATGATAAACAGACCAAAGGGATAATAGAATATCCCAGAATCTAGTTTGCCCTGAAGCAAATTGTAGAGATCATAGCAAGCCTGCAGAATTCTCCCTGTGGACCATGTAAGAAACATACATCATTTTTATATATGTCAGTTGGTCTTTGATTTGAAAATATTTCTACCCATTTAAATTTATCTCTTTCAGTCAGTTTTCTTAAATTGTACAATTTAAGGGTTATATCAAAAAAATGAATACCAATTTTCAACACCTCTCAAATTGAAACAAACTGACAAAATAATATAAAGTCTCTTTTGCAAAGAGGTACAAATTCAGAAGCCTATCATTTCCAACAGAGAGCGAGCACTTCAAAATGCCTCTTCTGTTTTTGATCAGCTGTATATCCATCAACATTTTGGTCTGCACAGACTGACTAGTTTCAGTATGGCATAACATAGGGAATGTTACTCGATGTTGCAGCTAACATTTAAAGGCGAATGCACTTATTTTTGGCTTAATCACTACTGTCAATTGGGACCTAACATATCCAATTCAAATTTACTGCAGAACATGGAAGCCTCACAGACAATAAAGAATCCATGGTGTTTGTTAAATGAAAAACACCATGTTTCATGGTGTTCCAAAGATGAAAAGAGTGGTAAGGGAAAAAATTAACTATTTTAAAAGAATAATGAGCTTCCAAGTGCTAAACATTGCCCTTCCTGATGCGTCTGTGAGATAGTGTATGTGTGTTTGAGTGAGTGTGTGTATGCAAATTTTTGCAGGACATGGTTGTATTGTGGTAGTCAGCTTTACAACCCGATTCACAAAAATGCAGCTTGGTTAAAGTTAGTATGCTCAATCTCAATGTTTTTTATCCCCAAATGGGTAGCAGATTGTACAAGCATGACTCAAAAAAAAATATGCTCAAGTTATAAGAATTAGGCAACAGTTTGAGAATAAAACTGAATTCCCCCTCTTTGCCCACAGAAGGCTTTCTCACATAATGAACAGGTGCAATTACAGGAGATCTCAGTTCCCTGAGATGGCAGAAATCACTGTTTGTTGCTTTCCCCAGCAGCAACAAGGGATGATAAGATGTTAAACTGCGATCAGAAAGTAAAAAGCCATGTCCCATACATGCAGTTCCACTCTTTGTACATTTCTCAAACACAGATTCAAAGTTCTACCCTCCTAGCTCTTTCTTAAATTGACATTTATGCACTGAATAACACCATTATAAATTTTTGCACCACCTTGTACCAAAGACCTGCAAAAAAAAAAAAAAAATAGGCAATGTGTGTGAATCCATGTGCTTACGCCATTATGTTAGTGCCAAAAGGCGTTAAAACAAGGCAAACAGATTCCCTGCAATATATCTCTGGGTTTATTATCAGCATGGCATTTTAATGTGTGTTATTAAAATTATATTTTCAGGGATGGGGTGGGGGTTCAGGTGGAAGAATACTTTGGAATATTGCAAAAAGTTGCACATAAAAATGATGTTGGTAACCTAGTGATGTCCTTGACACACTTTGGCACTACAGAGTGTATCTGCTTAAAGAGACATATGGCTGCAATGGCAGAAGTCAAAATTTGAAGGGTATTAGTAAAACCATGTGGGGGAAGCTTGAACTGATACTGGCTTAGGCTAATTGTAGCTTTTCCCTGATTTCACATGCTCCAAATCCATAAGACGATTTTAACTATTGAAAGTGTAATTTTCATTTTTTGAGGTAGTTTTAAATCCCATTAATAGGAAATCAGATAAAAAATAAGTGTCCTTGAAAATGAAGCCAGATAACTGAAATCCTAATAGTGTAAGGTAAAAAAATAAAAATTGACAAGTGATCAACCCAAACTGCCAATCTGCTAGTGTGATTTGTTGTTACTGAATACAATATTAAAGTAAGAGACGTCTTCCGAGAAAATCTGGGAGCGAAGTTGTGTCTTCTCAGTGAGGCTTCCCTGGCCCTTTAATAGCCCTGCAGAGTAGCCTGGGAGTCCTCCTCATTAGTTTTGTTTGCATTAAAGCCCTACGACTATTTTCTATTTATTGTAGTTATTATTTGTTCATTGCCTTTCCCCTTGTGACTGAAGTGTGAGCTCTGTGCCTCGGAGAAGAGCCTTCCCCTTACGGATATTCTTCATTCCTATCTGCTTGACACTCACAAAAAATGGGTAAGATGAAGCAATATCACCTCTACAATGCCCCTCACAAGCCATGGTCTATAAGACATTCTCAGCTTTCATGGGATGATCAGAATTTATTGACCTCATATAAATTTGCAAACATTTAATGTCAAGTTTTTCATTAAATACAATTATGTTAATTACAAAAGAAAACTTTCCCAGTATACTAATGCTGGTCTATATAATCTGGCAAGAGAGATTTTATTTAATTAGAGGAAATTAGCTCAGTACTTCCTTAATGTTTACTCTACTACATTGCTACCTAAACTTTTCCTGAGTAAATCATCTCATAATTAAAGGCTTAGACCAAAATAATTTATTTAAAAATTAAGCCAGTCCATATAGCCTAGAAAACTTCTTGACATTTAGATATTAATAGTAATTGTGAGACTACCTATAATTTTTCTTTTGGATAAAGACATAAACCATATTAACTTTAAAAGAAGAAATACCAAGCCTAACCAGGTGGTGGTGCAGCGAATAGAGCATTGGTCTGGGAGGAGGACCCAAGTTCAAAACCCCGAGGTCATCAGCTTGAGTGCTGGCTCATCTGGTCTGAACACAGCCCATCAGCTTGAACCCAAGGTTAATGGCTTGAGCAACGGGTCACTCGACCTGCTGTAACCCCCACCCCCACCCCCAGTCAAGGCACATATGAGAAAGCAGTCAATGAACAACTAAGAGTTCATTGTGTACCACAGTGAAGAGTTGATGTTTCTCATCTCTCTCTCTCTCTTCCTGTCTGTCCTTATCTGTCCCTCTCTCTGTCTCTGTCATACACACACAAACACACACAGAGAAAAAAAAATAATAATAAATAAATATAATAGAAGAAGGAATACCAAGTTGTTTACACTAGGCTTTAAAAAAGGAATGCCAAATTGTCTATACTACTTTTATATTCAGGGTTAAACATGTTAACTACTTTAAACAACCATTTGAGAAAATTATTTGTATTTAAGATCCAATTTGGGGAGAGAGAAGATGGCAGCGGAGTAGGCGGATGCACAGACACCCAGCTCTCAACACCAAACTGGAATACAAATCAATTTAGAAAAAATCAGCATGAAAAACCAACACTGAACTGCAAGAACAGCTCTCAAAAACCAAGGAGCAAAGAGGAAGCCACAATAATCCTGGTAAGGAGTGCCTGAATCTCCTCTGTTTACAGGAAGGGAAGGAGGGGGGTGAGGCTGAGAGCCCAGAGAGGATTTCACAGAGGAAAAAGAGCAGAAACTACTGCTCACAGCCACTTACCTGGCGACCAGGGAGCAAGGTGGGTTGAAAAGACCAGCTTATCTCCCAAGTGGAAAAGACAGGGAGAGGGACAGACTGTGAGGGGCTAAGGTATGCAAGAAACAAAATAAACAAGCTGACTCATTCGTGCTGGAGGCGGCCATAGCTGGGGGACGGACTGAACCTTTCACAAAACAGAGCTGAAGTGCTTCCGGATCAGAGATCTCCAGACATCTATCCAGCTCCAATCAGCACAACAAAACACAGCTGAAAACAAGAAGTGGGGAGGAGAGGCAGTAACTCAGGTCTCCATGGAGATCTGAGATACACCTCCCCCTACTGAAGCTGAGAGAAAAAACCCTGCCCCCAGTGAGATTAGTTGGAGGAAGAGACCTTCAGCATCTCAGGTTACACCCACAGCATTCCTGGATACAGTTTCAAGGAAGCCCCCTGCTGAGATCAGTTAACAAGACTATCACCTGTTAAGAAAACAAACAAATCAAGACTTCAAAGCTGCCCAAATCCGAAAGTGGATTACAAATAATAGCTGATACCAACCCACGAAGACCTAAAAATAACACAACTGAAAACTGGAGGCAGACAACACCAAGCCTAGACTCAATCAACTCTACAAATAAAAAAAAGAAGAAGAAGAAGATGAGAAAACAAAGGAGTGCAATCCAAATGAAACCACAAGAGACACTTTCGAGAGATGAACTGAGTGATATGGAAATAATCAAACTTCCAGATGCGGAGTTCAAAATAATGATTGTAAGGATGCTTAGGGATCTTAGAACAACAATGGAGGGGGAGTTTGAAAACCTAAATAAAGAAATAGCAAGTATAAAAAAGAATCAGTTGGAGACGACAAATACAATATCAGAAATAAAGACCACAATGGAAGGAATTAAAAACAGGATAGATAGAGCAGAGGATCGAATCAGCGAGTTAGAAGACAACTGGAATGAAGGCATGAAAGCAGAGAAGAAAAGAGAAAAAAGACTCAAAAAGTCAGAGGAAACTCTTAGAGAGCTCTGTGACAACATGAAGAGAAATAACATCCGCATCATAGGGGTTCCTGAAGAAGAAGAAAAAGAACAAGGGATAGAGACTTTGTTCAATCATATCATAGCTGAAAACTTCCCTAAATTAATGCAAGAGAAACTCTCACAAATCCAAGAAGCACAGAGGACTCCATTAAAGAGAAACCCAAAGAAACCTACACCAAGACACATCATAATTAAAATACCAAAGCTAAGCGATAAAGAGAAAATATTAAAAGCTGCAAGAGAAAAAAAAGTTATCACATACAAAGGAGCCCCAATAAGGATGACATCTGACTTCTCAACAGAAACACTTGAGGCCAGAAGGGAATGGCAAGAAATATTCAAAGTAATGCAGAACAAGAACCTACAACCAAGACTACTTTATCCAGCAAGGCTATCGTTTAAAATTGAAGGAGAAATAAAAAGCTTCCCAGACAAAAAACAACTCAAGGAATTCATTACAACCAAACCAATGCTGCAGGAAATATTAAGGGGCCTAGTGTAAACAGATAAAGTGGGAAAAGAATACAGAAAAAAAAAAAAAGAAGAAAAAGGAATACACCTTTAAAGAAGAAAATGGCAATAAACAACTACATATCAATAATAACCTTAAATGTAAATGAATTAAATGATCCAATCAAAAGACATAGGGTAGCTGCGTGGATAAGAAAACAGGACCCATACATATGTTGTCTACAAGAGACACACCTTAGAACAAAAGACACACACAGATTGAAGGTAAAGGGATGGAAAAAAATGTTTCATGCAAATGGAAATGAAAAGAAAGCTGGGGTAGCAATACTTATATCAGACAAATTGGACTTTAAAACAAAGGATATAGTAAGAGATAAAGAAGGCCACTACATAATGATAAAGGGAGTAATCCAACAGGAAGATATAACTATTATAAATATCTATGCACCTAATATAGGAGCACCCAAATATATAAAACAGACTTTGATGGATTTAAAGGGCGAGATCAACAGCAATACTATAATAGTAGGGGATTTCAATACCCCACTAACATCACTAGATAGATCCTCAAGAAAGAAAATTAACAAAGAAACAGCAGACTTATTGGAAACACTAGATCAACTCGATTTAATAGATATCTTCAGAACCTTTCACCCTAAAGCAGCAGAATATACATTCTTTTCAAGTGCTCATGGTACATTCTCTAGGATAGACCACATGTTAGGGCACAAAAGTGCTCTCAACAAATTTAAGAAGACGGAAATCATATCAAGCACTTTCTCCGATCACAACGGCATGAAACTAGAAATGAATCACAGCAGAAAAGCTCAAAAATTCTCAAACACATGGAAACTAAATAGCAGGGTGTTAAATAATGAATGGATTAAGAATGAGATCAAAGAAGAAATAAAGAAATTCCTAGAAACAAATGACAATGAGCATACAACAACTCAAAATTTATGGGACACAGCGAAAGCAGTGCTGAGAGGGAAGTTCATAGCACTACAGGCACACTTTCAGAAGCTAGAAAAAGCTCAAATAAACAACTTAACCCTGCATCTAAAAGAATTAGAAAAAGAACAGCAAGTAAAGCCCAAATGTAGTAGAAGGAAGGAAATAATAAAGATCAGAGCAGAAATAAATGACATAGAGGCTAAAGAAACAATACAGAGGATCAATGAAACTAGGAGCTGGTTCTTTGAAAAGGTAAACAAGATTGATGCACCTTTAAATAGACTCACCAAGAAAAAGAGAGAGAGGACTCAAATAAATAAAATTAGAAATGAGAGAGGAGAAATAACAACTGACACAACAGAAATACAAAATATTGTAAGAAAATACTATGAAGAACTGTATGCCAAAAAACTAGACAACCTAGATGAAATGGACAAATTCCTTGAAACGTACAATCTTCCAAAAATCAATCTGGAAGAATCAGAAAACTTAAACAGACCAATTACACCAAAGGAGATCGAAACAGTTATCAAAAAACTCCCAACAAAGAAAAGTCCGGGGCCCGATGGCTTCACAACGGAATTCTACCAAATATTCAAAGAAGAACTAACTCCTATCCTTCTCAAACTATTTCAAAAAATTCAAGAGGAAGGAAGACTTCCAAACTCCTTTTATGAGGCGAGCATAATTCTGATTCCAAAACCAGGCAAAGACCACACAAAGAAAGAAAATTATAGGCCAATATCTCTGATGAATATAGATGCTAAAATCCTCAACAAAATATTAGCAAACCGGATCCAACAATATATGGAAAAAATCATACACCATGATCAAGTGGGATTTATTCTGGGGAGGCAAGGCTGGTACAATATTCGTAAATCAATCAATGTGATTCATCACATAAACAAAAAGAAGGAGAAAAACCATATGATAATTTCAATAGATGCAGAAAAAGCATTTGATAAAATCCAGCACCCATTCATGATCAAAACTCTCAGCAAAGTGGGAATACAGGGAACATACCTCAACATGATAAAAGCCATCTATGAGAAACCCACAGCCAACATCATACTCAATGGGAAAAAATTAAAAGCAATACCCTTAAGATCAGGAACAAGGCAGGGGTGCCCCCTTTCACCACTCTTATTTAACATAGTCCTGGAAGTCCTAGCCACAGCAATCAGACAAGAAGAAGAAATAAAAGGCATTCAAGTTGGAAAAGAAGAAGTAAAACTATCATTATTTGCAGATGATATGATATTGTATATAGAAAACCCTAAAGTCTCAGTCAAAAAACTACTGGACCTGATAAAGAAATTCAGCAAAGTGGCAGGATATAAAATCAATACTCAGAAATCAGAAGCATTTTTATACACCAACAATGAACAGTCAGAAAGAGAAATTAAGGAAACAATCCCCTTCACAATTACAACCAAAAAAATAAAGTACCTAGGAGTAAACTTAACCAAGGAGACTAAAGACTTGTACTCGGAAAATTATAAAACATTGATAAAAGAAATCAAGGAAGATACTAACAAGTGGAAGCATATACCGTGCTCATGGTTAGGAAGAATAAACATCATTAAAATGTCTATATTACCCAAAGCAATTTATAAATTCAATGCGATACCAATTAAAATACCAATGACATACTTCAAAGATATAGAACACATATTCCAAAAATTTATATGGAACCAAAAAAGGACACGAATAGCCTCAGCAATCTTAAAAAAGAAGAATAAAGTGGGAGGTATCACACTTCCTGATATCAAGTTATACTACAAGGCCATTGTACTCAAAACAGCCTGGTACTGGCATAAGAACAGGCATATAGATCAATGGAATAGAACAGAGAACCCAGAAATAAACCCACAGTTCTATGGACAACTGATATTTGACAAAGGAGGTAAGGAAATACAATGGAGTAAAGACAGCCTCTTTAACAAATGGTGTTGGGAAAATTGGACAGCTACCTGCAAAAAAATGAAACTAGATCACCAGCTTACACCACTCACAAAAATAAACTCAAAATGGATAAAAGACTTGAATGTAGGCCGTGAAACCATAAGCATCTTAGAAGAAAACATAGGCAGTAAGCTCTCCGACATCTCTCGGAGCAATATATTTGCTGATTTATCTCCACGGGGAAGTGAAATAAAAGACAGGATAAACAAATGGGACTATATCAAACTAAAAAGCTTTTGCACAGCTAAAGACAACAAGAACAGAATAAAAAGACAAACTACACAATGGGAGAACATATTTGACAATACGTCTGATAAGGGGTTAATAACCAAAATTTATAAAGAACTTGTAAAACTCAACACCAGGAAGACAAACAACCCAATCCAAAAATGGGCAAAAGAGATGAATAGACACTTCTCCAAAGAGGACATACAGATGGCCAATAGGCATATGAAAAAATGCTCAACATCACTAATCATTAGAGAAATGCAAATTAAAACCACAATGAGATATCACCTTACACCAGTCAGAATGGCGCTTATCAACAAAACAACACAGAATAAGTGCTGGCGAGGATGTGGAGAAAAGGGGACCCTCCTGCACTGCTGGTGGGAATGCAGACTGGTGCAGCCACTGTGGAAAACAGTATGGAGATTCCTCAAAAAACTGAAAATCGAACCGCCTTTTGACCCAGCTATCCCACTTTTAGGAATATACCCCAAGGACACCATAGAACGGCTCGAAAAGGAGAAATGCACCCGCATGTTTGTGGCAGCATTGTTCACAATAGCGAAGATCTGGAAACAGCCCAAGTGTCCGTCAGAAGACGAGTGGATTAAAAAACTTTGGTACATATATACTATGGAATACTACTCAGCCATAAGAAATGATGACATCGGATCATTTACAATAACATGGATGGACCTTGATAACATTATACGGAGTGAAATAAGTAAATCAGAAAAAAAACTGAGATGAATCCATACATAGAAGGGGCATAAAAATGAGACTCAGAGACATGAACAAGAATGTGATGGCAACAGGGGCGGGAGGTTGGGGGAGGGGGGAGGGGGTGAAGAAGGAGAGAGGGGTTAGGGGAGGGGAGGGGCACAAAGAAAACCAGATAGAAGGTGACAGAAGACAATTTAACTTTGCGGGAGGGGTATACAGCACAATCAAATGTCAAAATAATTAGAGATATTTTCTCTCAACATATGTACCCTGATTTATCAATGTCACTGCATTAAATTTAATAAAAAAAATATTAATATTAAAAAAAAAAAAAAAAGATCCAATTTGCACAGTACTGAGGTCAGTGAGGGAATGAGAGGTGTGTTACCGAAAGGAACGTGAAATGAGTGTTTTGAATGTGTGTGCAACAGAGACTCCACAAAGCCTGCCTGGCAATCTGGTTTCTATGTAAGTTGGTTTCTATCTGTGGTGGGGTGCAATGATATTTGAATCTGCATTAACTACTTTCCATAATGAATAAGAAGTACATAGCTAAACTTGATATGTAGCAAATCAATTTTGGCAAACAGCAAGAAGTCAAAAAGTGGTTTTGTTTTTAAAGTAGAAAGCTTCTGTTCAAGACAATTAAAGATTATCAAAGAGAAGCAATCACTAATAGGAATAATCACAATTAGTGTAACAATAGAAATAGCTATGGAATCAGTGGGAGAGGCTTAGGGAAAGTTCCCCATTTTTATGTTCTAAAATATTAGGTGCTATTTAGTCTTCCTTACTAGAACTGCTCCATCATTCAGAGTTATTTATTTTCTCAATCTGTCAATATTTATAGTAAAGCTTGAATAATTACCAAATTGTAATATCTTAAGTTAATGTTGAAAAATTACTCATTAACTCAACAAATATCGAGTACCCTCCACGCTGCCAAAAGATTGATCTTTCAAGGGCAAATTTGATCTTTCCCTTCAGAAAATAATCTCTCAAAGATTACTTATTGCCTTAAGAATGAAATTCAAACTTCTGATCATGATATGGAGATTTTTAATAGTCCAATCTCTACCTGTTTTTAGATCCTCTTTCACCAACATTCTTCCCTGACCCTTCCTGACCATGCCGCTCCCTGTTCAAGAGACCTCAAAACCTATTGACCTTGTTCTCTATTCCAGAACACCAGCACTTTATTCACTCACATCTCCATGCTCCAGATGTGCTGCTCTCTCTTCCTGAATTACTGTCTTGCCACACTTCTTGTCTGCAAGGTAAACTCCTACTCATCCATCAAAACCCAGATGAAATATAAATACTCCTTATACAAACCAAAACCAATTCTGCACTCCTATTTGTTCTTTCATCTCACTGTAAAAGTCACCATATTACCAATCATACTGTCTGCATTAACTCAGAAACTACTTATCAAGATTTTATATGCACTAGTATTGGGAATATATCACTGAGTTAAATAGATAAAATGTTTCTAATCTCATGGAACTGACTTTCAAGTTGTAAACACAGAAAATAAATAAGACAAATAATCTATATAATATACATTTCTCCATTTTATGTTATATACTAGTATACTACACAATTTTGGTTAGATAGGCAAAAGTTCTAGGACAAAAATTACAGCAAGGACGATGTGTCATCTTGGAGGGAGCAATTAATATTGTGGCCAGGAAAGGGCTCACCAAGGAGATGTTTTGAGTAAAAATATCTAGTAATCATATGTTGATAGGGTGTCTTACCCAATAGTGTTTTTTTATTATTATTATTATTATTATTATTATTATTATTATTAAGTAAGAGGTGGGGAAGCAGAGGCAGAATCCCACATGTGCCCCGACTGGGACCCATCCGGCAAGTCCCTTACCAGGCGATGCTCTGGTTGTCTGGGCTGCTGCTCCACTGCTCAGCAACTGAACTATTTTAGTGCCTGAGGCAAGGACATAGAGCCATCCTCAGTGCCCAGGGCCAACTTTGCTTGAACCATTTGATCCATGGCTGCAGGATGGAAAGAGAGAGAGGGAAAGAGATGGGGAGAGAGGGAGAGGTAGAGAAGCAGATGGTTGCTTGTCCTGTGGGCCCTGAACAGGAATCGAATCCAGGATTTTCACACGCTGGGCTGATGCTCTACCTCTGAGCCAGCCAGCCAGGACCACACAATAGTATTTAAGCTTATTTTTTTGAGGCTCTGTCACCTTTTTTTTTGCATCATCTAGAACACAGTAAACAGATAAAATCTCAGACTTAGGAAGACGTAATTCTGTGCAATTTAAAGATTGTCAGAGTTTAGGGTGGAATGCAGCGATTTATTTCTGCCTCTTGAAGCTTTAATGCTAGACATAGACCCTGTGAGGCTTATAGCCTTTGAAATGCAATTACTTATACAATAATACTGAAGAATCATCATGTGTCTGGAAAAGGATCCTCTAAGTAGGCAAATTACTCTATCACCATATAGGGGAGAATGATCACAGTGTATTCACATTAAAAATCCCTTTATTAAAGCCTTTCTAACAGCATAAAAATAAATTATCTTTTTAGTTACAGAAACTTCATTTTAGTTTGAAATATTTACTGTTAAATGAATATGTTCACTTCTAAAGGCCAGTCTGTACTTAATTTTCAGACATACAAACTTCCCTTATGCAATCCCCCTCCAAAAAAAACACTAGCAATACCCACAATATCCATGAAAAGCCCAGGAAGAATCTGTAGATATTTGAAATATAGTTTAAAATTTTCACAAATCTCCAAATCATCATAATTGTATATGAAGTCATTATATACAACAGGTAAAATTCTGCTCTTAAATGAACATATAGGTTACAATGAGTCTTGTGGCATTTGGAAACATACATTCAGAGCTGTATCCAATTCTGCCATAACACTGTGCATTGGAAAGGATTTCAGATGGACTAAATATGAAATAGAATTTACAGTCAATGATTAAAACTATTTTTAATAGTTCAAAACAATGTAATTTTTTATATCACCAAACTGGAAACAATTTACATTTTAAGAATTAAGAGTAGAATTAACAAAATTAAGGATAATTAGGACCCTGTTAAAGTCTATATTTTGTGTAATTTTAAAATATTTCTTGTTAGTATGGTCAAGGCTATTCAGACCCACTGAATTTGGTAAATATACATAAAGAGAACAACTGGTATGTCTTTAAGTGAGGACATTCTATGTGCTGTTATTTGCCATTAATGCACAATATGAGTGAGAAATTTGAGAAGTCTATATACAAAGACAACTAGAATGATTTGGGGGAAACAGAAGTTGATGTAGAGGGTTTTTTCCCCCATTCCTTTAAAATGCACTGTTGTTTCAGAGTAGGCATAGCCACAACCAGGAAGGTAAACAAGAGGGTGTGAGGGATCTGAGGGTGGGGAAAACAAACTGATTGTTTATTGTTTCAAATAATTTCCAGACAACATATTACTCAGTATGTTAAAGGGAGTTATTTACCCTAGAAAGAGCCTTATGTATTGGTTGCTTTTGCCAGAGACTTCTGAAGAGTCTATTAGAATTATCTGTAAAATTGTCATGTAGATAGAATATTTTTTATGTTTTCATGACCGTAGGCAATAATATAAAAGATTGACATTACAATGCAGTAGTGTCTTAAAAAGTGATTCTTCAGACATTGAGTAGCTACTATGCAGAATTTTTCTAAGATAATGAAGATAAAAGAAAAGTATGACTTAGCTCTTCTTCTTAATGAACTCTAAGTTAAATAGGTAAAAAGTATAACAGTTAAAGGACAAAATGACAGAACCACAAAGACAAAACCTTCCGCCTCCCAAATATTATCAAAGAAGCAAGAGCCTCTCTACCTGTTAAAGGAGAACAAATGGTCAATAGAAAAAATTAAATGCAATGAAAGAAGAGATTTCCCCCATAATGTAAAAACACAAAGTTACCTATTTTGCAATTAGTAAACACAGAATTTAAAAAGAAAGTATTTTGATTTTTTACTAGATGTTTCTATGTTTTTTTTTAATAATTACATTTTTTTCTAACTTTCTTTTCTAGCATTGTCAAGTCAAGTGTCAGAAAAACAGAAAGAGAAAAATCTTTCTTCAATAATTATCTTCATTATGCTCCCCCATTCCCCAAGCTGGCCACTAGAACTAGATTCTTATGGTAAGAACAGAGAAGCAAACCATTGCCACCAATGTTGCCTTCATTCAGATAAGCAACCTCTGCTCCTAATGCCAACTTAGAGGTACCGAACACATAGTTTATAATTTCTTAAAACACTGCTGCATGGTGTTTCTCAATTTCAGCATGCTGCTGTCTCAATAAAAAGTACTCATTTCTTTTAAATTTTAAAAAAAGAGAGAGCTGTTGGCCCAGTGTATGGACATTCTGGGTTCATCCTGGTCAGGGCACACAGGAGAAGCAACCATCTGTTTCTCCCTCCCCTCTGTCCTCCTTCTTTCTCTCTTTCCCTCCCACAGCCAATGTCTCAGTTGGTTTCAGTGTGGCCCCAGGCACTGAGGATAGCTCAGTTTGTCAGTGCATCAGCCTCAGGTGCTAAAAATAACTTGGTACTTGAGCATCTGCCAAAGACAGGGGTTTCTGGGTGGATCCCAGTCAGGGTGCATGTGGGAGTCTACCTTGCTATCTCCCCTTTTCTCACTTAAAAAAGAGAGAAAGAGTGAAACATAAAATCCACCGGTAAAACTTTGGGGGTAAATATAGTATGCTGCAATTGACAACAAACAGAATTTATGTTAGGAATACACAAAAACTTTAATAATCTTTTCCAATATCTCACACTGTAGAGTATACTTCAAAAGCACCCTCCTGTCTCCATCAAAACTTCTGAAAAGTCTCACTTAGAATTCAGCACTAGTGGGCCCTTCCTTTTTTCAGCCTCTTTTCTCTCACCTTGCCTGATCCATTCTGTTCATTCTCCTCCTACGTGGTTTCTCATCTGTTTTGGTTCTCTCCAGTTCTGCAGCTTAACCCTTATTCCAATCAGCAAACTCAAAGTGTAGAAAACCCGGCCCAGCAGATACCTGCCTCAACAAAAAAATGCTCTTCCTTTTTGGGATGCAAGAAATTGAAACTCATATATTTTTTTTTGTCTCTGTTATATGTGTTTTAAAGAGCAGTTTGTTTTAAACCTATTGATTGTAGTTTTCAAAGAGAAGGAAAGAACACTAACTTTAGGTTATATGACTCTGAGGCATTTAGAAATCAAGAAAGGAAAGGTGATTTGGATGAAAGAAGATTGCCTGTGGATTTGTGGACCATATGAAAGTTGTATGTGAGAACACCCAAAATACTTTATAGAATTTCACCTAGTGAGACACAAGGTAGCTTAAATCATCCAAATGTAAATTACAGTGGTGCTTCTGAATACAATAGCTGGCTACATTTTTAAAGTATATTATGTTTTGGAATTTTATATGAACACACAAAAAAGTGCAACTTGAGATGCTTATCCTCAGTAGTTAAGACCATAGACACCAAAAACAAGGCAATACAGAGTCTAAGATAATTTCAGTGAAAAGGTTATAGATCCGAGTTCAACACATGATGGCAGAGAAATGTTTGGGCATTGCCTTTTTACTGGCTCCATTGCCTAATGAAATAGTTCCAGACCTCCTTCTGGGCACACAAGATTCTCTAGTACACAATCAAATCTATATTCACAGTCAAAGCACTCGGACATTTTATAGGTGTGCTTGATGTTACTAAAAGGCAGTTTGTCCAATCTTTCTATTACTCATCTTTGCTATCACATTGCATCTCTTTGCTTAGCTCCTATGTAAGATCATCAACATTTTGTGAATCTGACAATAAATGTGTGGAGAATGTCTGGCCCAGTGTATCATCTAGTCCTTTCCTTTAGAGATGAAAGGTCCAGAATTAGAGCCTTGCTCAAGGGTGCTCACCTAGGAGGGGTGGTCCTGCCCCTCAAGTCGCTAATGCTACTTCCGTGATCTTTCTCACTACCTCACACTCCATTCCCACTCAACAACAGCAACAATAACAATGGCCCGTTCCCTACTCTTCACTTAAATATTGTAAGTTAGCATGACATTTAAAGAGCATATCTAATAGGATCTATTCTGACATGTAATGGGTATTTAATCAATATTTATGAAAAAATGGATAGCAACCCCAATAGAGAGCACGTTACTTCATATCCATCGCTTGTTATGGTCTCAGGTCTTGTTTCTATTATCTAGTACGACATAGTGAAAAGAACAGAGATTTTGAAGTCTAGTGAACCTAGAGTTTTTATCAACAATGCAGTGAGGGAAGTACTATTATCCTAATTTTATAGATGAATAAAGATTTAGAAAGGTTGAAAGCTTTTAAAAGGGTCACTCAGTGAGTCACTGAAACAGACGTTGAACAGGGGATCAGGATGGGCTGGCATTCCTGCACAGGTCTGTGTACTTTCTTTTCCTTTCTGGGAACCTGAGCCAAAGTCATACTCTGAATGGAGGTTTCTGTTTAGTTTATTTGCCTCAAAGGGGTTAACTAGCTTAGTGAGAGGGCACTCAAAGGCTATATGTGAAATCATTACTCTGATGCTCTCTCCACTGCCATTCGTTAACAAGCTGTCACTAGATTAAGTCTAGAGAGCCTCTTATTTTTCTCCTACTGTCTGTCAAGTAACCAAACATAGGGTCCAGATTCTACTGCTTGGAGAGATGGTGGATGCCTTTTGCTCATTTTATTTCAATGTCAAATAAGATTGCATTAACAAATTCTAATCTCTGAGACATATTGTTTTTCTCCTTTTCAATAATCATCCTCAGAATACAAAGCACCCCCAAGTCCCATCCACACTAACCATAAGCTGATAGCACTGTCCTTTCTCCTCTCCACATGTTAGATATTGAGTAACATGAAATGTATACTTTAAGGTTTATTTTTATTGATTTTTAAGGCAGGACATTGTCATAATTAATCAATATTTTCTCTGTGGGGCTCTCAAGGTTCAAACCTCCACTCAGCCACTAGCTGGTAGAGCCTGGGGTCAGCTACCTCTTCTAACACCTGTTTCCTCTCTGTAAATAAGAGTAAAATTGTCCCTTCTTTATGGAAGTGATTGTGAGGTTAAAATGAGATAAATCATTTAAAATGCTTAGATTTAGTGCTCACTGCATATCAGGCATGCAAGAAATGTTTATTATTATTATTAGACACATAAAAGAACATCTGACAACTAGAAGTGAAGGAAAGTAATGCCTTCTAAATTTTACATTTTAAGATGATTTTAAGGTGTCTAATAATATTAGAGCGAGAAAATAAAACCCTGGGATTTAAAAAGTCAGAGAATTACTAAATAATTTTCAGCTGAGCAATTAATTTAATGCCCTGTTTTTCTCTTCAAGTTAATTATCATAGGTCAATGTCATTCTACCTTCCAGGGTTTAGATAGAATTTTGTTATCATGTAAGCAGCACACCTTCCATTTTTTAAAAAAGAAAAAAGTTTGATATTTGGCCAGTCAATGCTGAATTTAGTTGACCTGGAGTTATTTTCAGAATAAACCCTGTGATCCTAAAGTATGAAAGCCTGAAAAAGCACTCCAGAAGGTGTTACTTACATTAGGTTTAATTCCTAAAAGTTCCTGAATCTTAGACCAAGAGCAGTCAGAAACATAGGGAGGCAGAAATCTCTGAATCATTAATGTAATGCAAAATTTGATAAATTTGCCACTTACAGAAACCGAGCCACAGTAGACTCAAAAAACAACGTTGTGCTGCATTGCCTTAAATCATTCACTGGCTTCCCCTTGCTCTTCAGATAAATATTAACCATTAACCCAGCCTACGAGACCCCCGAAGTCTGACCCCTTCCACTCAACTCCCCAGCTTCCTGTCCCCACCCCTCCCCCAATCACCACCCCACACCAGCTCAGTGCCTGGAGAAAACTCCTCAGATGTGTCGTGCTCACTGTCCTCACGGTCCTTATGCACACATTCTTCCTTCACACTGAAGTTCACGCCCAGCCACTCCTTTCACACCTCGTTCTAACGTCAGCCCATGTTACTTGATTGTAGTTGACATAATTTTTCAGCACCCAAACTCTCTTTCCAATCTGCAGTCATGCTCTTCTATATTCATGCATGTCAGAAAATGCAGGTTTCATGATTTCTGCTTGTCTCTCTATTACCTCTCACCCCTCATATAAGTGCATACTCCAATGTTTTCCTCTGATCCCCAGAGGAAAACAAGCAAGACATGGCATGGTATTTAAACTCTATCATTATCTTTACTTCCCATTCCAGTTTCTTTTCCCTCTCCTTAAGCTGTGTGTTTGAATCATGAAACACACCATGATTGTTTCCTATGCCTGGGCCTGGGCCTGTGCACTTGCCACTTTGTCTTCTTGGAATGTACTTTCTCTGCCTGAAGATTCCCTTAATTCCTTCACGAACCAGCTCAAATATCACCATTTGCTGTTCCTGGTCTGGATAATTTACCCAAACCCCTACCATGTGCACCCATAGGGCCTCCCATAGGCCTTAACACACTGATGGTTCTTATTTACTATTTTTGTCTGTCTTCCCTGCCTTGGTACCTCCTTTAACAGAGACTCCGCATTTCTCAGCTCTGTGTCCCTACTTCCTGTCCCACTGTTCTTCACAACACATGTGCACTGAAGGAGTAGAGGAAAAATTAAATCACCTTTAACAGTTCCTTGGCACTTAAACATTTAATATTTATTCTTTTCACTCATTATGAGATTCCCAAAACTGTGTGCTATGTGGAAATTTGTTGAATCCCCCCCCCCACAAAATAATGCACGCAGGGCGACTAGTGCCCTGAAACTCCCTTTACCTGATTAGAGTTTAGTTAACCACTCTGAATTCAGCATCTAACAGTTTTGCCGTTTTTATGTTAAATAATTTTTTATTATGATAACAACTTTCAAAAGGATTTTTAATTCCTGTGAAATATACTTGGAATGCTGTGGATTTTTTTAATTTAGAAAGTTAAAAATGAAGAGTGATTTTCTCACTGCGTAGCTAATCAGGGTTGACGCTGGTGCAGGTTAAGATCAGTATTTCTCAGAGTTCCAACTCACCACTCTTGAAATTCTGAACAAAAATGTGTGTGCTGAGGTATGCTTAGGAACACTGAATTCTTGGCCCCACACGGAGGTTTGCAGTGCACACTGGCATCTAAAGGGTCCTGAGAACTTCTTTATTAGAGAAATCTCCTGGCCCTGGCCGCCTGGCTCAGTGGATAGAGCGTCAGCCCAGTGTGCGGAAGTCCCAGGTTTAATCCCCCACCAGGGCACATATAAGAGGCAACCATCTGCTTCTCTCCCCCTCCGTCTCCCCCTTCTCTCTCTCTTCCCCTCTCTCAGTCAGTGGCTTGATTTGTTTGAGCATTGGCCCTGAGTACTGAGGATAGCTCAGTTGGTCCGAGTGTCAGTTCCCAGAAAGGGGTTGCTGAGTGGATCCCAGTTGGGGCGCATGTGGGAGTCTGTCTATCTCCCCTCCTCTCACTTAAAGAAATCTACTTATTTCACTTTAGGGCAACATTTTCAAACTCATTTGATTATGGAACTCTATGCACAGTATAAGAACTCATTGTAGAAAGAAAGGCTAATCTTGATGATCAGATTCTCAACCCAGTGTATGCCTTTTAATTACAGTGCTATCAGTTATATGCAAAGAAGAGATCTGAAGCAACATTTGGGACATTTTTATCTTGAAGGGTCTATATAATTGATAACAAATTCTTTTAGATGCTTTTATTTTTTGCTTATTCTTTGGTATGAAATATATAGCTGCTTAATTTCTTTTATTTCTCTATGGTAATTAGGCATAAAAACACAACTCCTTTGTAATATGTTTGACAATGGGATAAATCACAATGATTATTTTTAACATCACAGTGTTTTTCCTACACTAAGTTTGGTAATCTTGTATGGCTACAGTAGTTATGCCAAAGGCATGAGTCTTACTTTAAATTTACAACGAGCCACCTAATGCTTCCCAATCTTTTTTTTTTTTAATTTTTTTATTCATTTTAGAGAGGAGAGGGAGAGAGAGAGAGAGAGAGGAGAGACAGAGAGAGAGAAGGGAGGAGGAGCTGGAAGCATCAACTCCCATATGTGCCTTGACCAGGCAAGCCCAGGGTTTCGAACCGGCGACCTCAGCATTTCCAGGTCGACGTTTTATCCACTGTGCCACCACAGGTCAGGCTGCTTCCCAATCTTAAAGTTTATTTTCATGTATACATACGCACGCACACATACAATCAAGAAGGCTAAACTAAAACTCTGAAATAGCTTATAAGACTAATGCAAAGTGTGGTTGAATGAACACATATTCATGTAATAATTGGCATCTTACTGTAAATATCTCTGTGAGTCATGTGGGAGTTAATTCAGAAAAAGAAAATATAGAATAAGTATCTTTGAAAAACTCTATATTGGAAAAAAAATTTTTTTGAAAGAATTGGTCTTTCTTGTATGTAATGCAAACAAATTAGAACCAAACAAAAAAAGAAAAGTCTTAGTTTTTAGAAAAAGTATGGAGATCTGTGGTTATCAATTTACCAATATGTAGAAGTACATTTTCTAGATGAATTCAGCTCAGAGTCTGGCATGGTTTATACTACAAATGTACAAGTGGAAGTTACAACTGGGCTACTGCTTGATAAGTAGCAAAAGATGGAAGTATCTGAACACTTAGGTTGTCACCTTAAAACAAACTGTCACACATTTTTCTTCACACATTTGAAACCCAACTTATCAACCTTAACAAGTGTTGTTATCAAAAGAATTTTGGTGCCTTTGTTCTTTCCCTTTTGCAAGTAAATTACACTTTTAGGATTTATTAAGACAAGAAACAATTTTTGAATAGCAGGTCAAAACTCTCTACGGAAAAATTCTCATTACTTTCTAGCCTGCAGCAGTATTTACCACGCAATGTATCCATCTTTTTCCTGTTTCTTCTATATCTATATTTCCCGAATCTTGTTTCTGTGCCTAATGCTATAACATTGCAGCAGTTTGTTCAAAGCAACACTCTTATTTTTGCTCTTAGCCGGTACTGTACAAACCCTGATCAATTATTGAAGTAGAAGCCCTGAAGTAACACAACCATTACTGCAGCAGGCGGGTAAAAATGGAACACTTTCAGCTACAGTGTATTTACTTTGGACTTTCAGCAAACAAACCAACAAGTTAAACTACCTTGTCGTTCACTCTGCTTGCTGTACTGATATCTCCTACTTTCTTCCAAGTCTTTGCCTTCAAAAAAGCAACTCTATGAAAATTCCAGTTTCTTTTTGGAATTGTGATAACCTTAACATTTATGCAAAAGAGCCCTGCAACAGGGACAAGATGGGCTTAAGTGAGTTAACATAGACATGTCATGCCAAGAATGGCTTGGTATTTTCTAAAGTTCGCCAATGTGTCATCTTCATATGGTAATGACACCGCAAAAAGTCCATGGTGATATTTAAAACAACAAACAGTATCACAGAGGAATGTATTCATTAAAGCTTTTCAGAAAAGTCAAATTAGAGGTGGAGAAAATGCCTCATGAAGAGCTACCTCTGATGGCATTGGGACTTTTTCTCTTCCCTCTCTACTCACTCCATTATTCACAAAAGATTGCCGAAGATGTTGTCATTTTATTTTTTAAACTACTCCTTTATTTAATTATATGGAATATATCTGATCAGGTTGCTGGTGAAGGCTACAAGAATTCATCTTCTGATAATGCTGACTTGCATCTGCTGCCTCAGTATAATGGTGCACGGTTTTTTCTTGCTTCCTTTTTTATATATATTTTTTTCATTTTAAATGTCTGTTCTGGGTTTTAAGGACTAAATGATAGTGAAGATGACTGGAAGTGTTCCAAGGTTTTTATATGTACTGTGAAGTCAAAGCCAAAATTAGTAGTTATACTCCCATACTAATAATATTGACATTTACTCTCACCGTTGCCTGAAGTTTAGGTAGAGCGCTCCAGCGTTCTGTGAGAAGTAGCTAAGGACAACGTAAGAAATTGTTTTCAAGGGTTATATATTTGCAACCGCTCTTAGCTCGTCTTTTCCAGCCAAGCAAAAAGCAGTCTGCATAACCTCTAAGCACCAAAGGTGAGCACATTATGAAAAACACTTTCATGAATTCATAAGTATGTCATCAAAGCCACTTGAAGCATTTTGCACTTGAATAGAAAAAGTCATGAATAAAAAGGCCATATGCATTTGGAAACTTTCATAATTTAGGAGAATTTATCTCAATGTCTTGTTATGAAAGTGATGTTCATCTTTTCTCTCATGTACTCTTCATTTGTGAATAGGCCTATTAGATACAATATAAAGCATAAAATATCTCAGCTGAAATAGATAACAGATAAGAATCTTATCAAGCATTTTTAAAATATGAGGGTATTTGCACCTCTAGCATTATGAAAGCCAGTTATATCTCATCGTCAAAACAACCAGAAAACGGACTTTTTTTTTCCCATTTATTCCAGGCTGCTGTTAGTGAATAGACAACAATTTCACATTATTATTATTAGTTTCCTTTCCCTTTATTCATTTCAAAGTGGAGAAATAATGTATTGTATACCTCAATCCTAGAACATCCATTTCTTTGTTTGAACTGATATTGTGACCTAAGCATAATATAAATGTATGGGTGGGGGACACAATTTTATTTATATGCTAGGTTGACTGAAAGAGAGATGGTTCATTTATTGACTCAAACAGCTGCATTATTATTTTTCGGACTTCGTGGCAGACAGCTCATGAAAGGTAGCTTGTACAAGAAACATAATTTGAAAAAAGCAAAGTACTCTCTAGAAATGTATGCTTTGTGAAACTGTTCTTTATTTAACATGGCTCTGGATAGTGGAAACAGACTGGCTGAATTTATGAGGTGTGAAGCTTATGTCTTATAATGATTAACATTAAAATCACAATTTAAATCTTAGGTCAGATTTTAAAAATGGTATTAACCCTTCCACTACTGTTAAACTATCTAGCCATCTCCCTTCTTACTCCAAAAGATGGTCTTATCCTTTCTAAAGTGGCTACACATTTCAAATTCTTTTCCCATGTAATTCTGAAGGATTTTTTTATTGTGTTAGTATCAACATTATTCTTCTCAGAAAGCTTACTGGATGAACTGAGAGGAGATATATCTATATAAACCTTGCTTCAGTCTGAGAGTTAAGAATTTCACTACTTGCCTGACCTGTGGTGGCGCAGTGGATGGAGCGTCGACCTGGAAATGCTGAGGTCGCCGGTTCGAAACCCTAGGCTTGCCTGGTCAAGGCACATATGGGAGTTGATGCTTCCAGCTCCTCCCCCCCTTCTCTCTCTCTGTCTTTCTCTCCTCTCTCTCCCTCTCTGTCTCTCTCCTCTCTAAAAATAAATAAAATTAAAAAAATTAAAAAAAAAAAAAGAATTTCACTACTTATTCCTCCATTCACACATTCCTTTATCAAAGGATACATCAAAACTATTTTGTTGAGTGATTCCTATGCATTATGAATTTTGACAAAACAGTGAACAAGAAATTGGTCCTGCTATAAAGAGTTGATAGTCTAGTAAAGGAGACAGGAAGACAAAAAATATTTATAGTTAAGTACCAATAGAGAGACAAACAGGTCCATGGTACACTGGTGGCCTGCAGAATGTAAGAATTTTGTTTGTTTGTTTGTTGTTTGTTTGTTTACCAAAGAGGAAGTTTGAGAAGAGAAGTAAGGGGCATGAAGAAATTTTCACCACCAGCTCTTACAGGCAATCAGTGCACATGGTCATAAAAATAGAGCATAATGAAAATATATTGCTAAAATATAGTTCTAATCGGGGGAGGGGGAAGAGAATATGCATTTAGTACTCCAGTCTTGTTAAAGACCAAGAACTCTTGTTTGTGAATAAATTTGTAGTTAGCAAAGCTCATTCATTCACATCTGATCCTCTTACCCACCTCTACTGCAGGTATTATTTCTCTCCTTATGGAGCAGAAGTAAATGAACAGATGATCAACTCAAAGATCCTTATCTAATTAAGGGTAGAATGAGAATGTTAATTTACAGGTAAACCAAAGAAATGATATTCTTGAGGTAAAAATGACTGGTTTAGCAATAGTTACTTGAACATCTTCATAAGGAAAACTAAAGATAATATATATAAAGTGTAGGCTACTTACATTTATTTGCAAATAAATACTTTACTTATGAATATTCAAATTGATTTGGGGCCATTGACAGTTACCAAACATATTACATTTGAAATGGAGAATTACAACTCATCCTGTGTATATTTATTGCTTAGAGGAGTTTTCCAATATATTACTGATGGAGAAATAAAACCTTGAGGACAAATTGAATTAGAAAAAACTCATAATTCTATTTGGGTAATATGTTGAAATTGCATAAACAGTGTAGCAATATTGTACATATGCCGTCTCAAAACTATGAAGGCATGATTCACTAGGTTTCACAGCCCTTACCAATGTCCCTAAAAGCCTGAAAAAGATAGATGGACTTTATTGCACTGTAAAGTGACAGAGACATAGGAATCACATATGGATACTTATGGAATACTTATAAATTTGACACATATATGCCTATGGGTATGTCATATATTTGTCTATGTAGTGTTATTTGGGAATTTTATTTCTATTATGCAAATTTATTCTATATATTAAAACTTGATGGAAAAATGGTAGCATACTAAAATGGTACACCTATAACAATCTTTTGAGCAGGAGCATTGAAATATTAACTTGACACTATATAATTTATACTTTATAGTCTTGTAGGCCAATTTATACTGGAACTCTTCTATTGTACTTTCAACACAGACATACTAAACTTAGAGCTTAATGCCAACTTTCTTTTTTCTCTGATATTATTCTTAATCTCCAGGCACTTTCATTTAAAATATATTCTCTCATGACTTTTGTAGTGTTGTTGCATAACTTTGGTGAATGTTTTGCAATTAAAACTCTAAAATAGAGATTTTGCTGCTAAATTAGGCATGTGTGGTATATATGTGGCTGTACATAAATAATTTATATTATATATATATATATGAATATATTATTTCCATAGAAATTGACAAGTTGTATAGTATATTAAACATTGAGTTTTAAGGGTTTTTTTTTCTTTTTTTAGGTGATAGAAAGGAAAATATTGAGGCAGAATCCCACATGCATCCTAACCAGAATCCACGTGGCAACCCTGTCTGGGTCCAGTGCTCAAGTACTGAGCTATCCAAAGTGCCTGAGGCCAATGTTCTCAGACCAACTGAGCTATCCTCAGTGCCCAGGGCCATGCTGGAACCAATCAAGCCACTGGCTGTGGGAGGGGAAGAGGGAGAGAAGGGGGAAAGGAGGTGGAGAGAAGCAGATGGCCACTTCTCCTGTGTGCCCTGAGTGGAAATTGAACCCGGGATGTCCATACACCAGGCCGACACTCTATCCTCTGAGACACTGGCCAGTACCAGTTTTAGGTTTCTACTACAGTGTGACAAATTGCCACCAACTTAGCAACTAAAAACAATCTACATTTTTTATTTCATATTTTCCATGGGTCACAAATATAGGCACAGGTTAATTAGTCCTCTATTCAGAATTGCATTGGTTGTCAACTCTCAGATGAGATTACTGTCTCTTCTTAGGCTCAGGGATCCTCTTTCAAGCTCATGTGGTTGTTGGCAAAATTCACTTCCTTATGTTTGTAGGACTAAGACCCCTAACTTCTAGAGACCACTCTTTTCCATAGACCCCTGGTCAGCAAACTGTGGCTCACAAGCCACATGCGGCTCTTTGGCCCCTTGAGTGTGGCTCTTCCACAAAATACTATGTGCAGGCGCTACCTTGATAAGGAATGTACCTACCTATATAGTTTCAGTTTAAAAAATTTGGCTCTCAAAATAATTTTCAATTGTTGTACTATTGATATTTAGCTCTGTTGACTAATGAGTTTGCTGACCACTGCCTTAGACCATTCATAACATAATTTGTTTGCTTCTACAAAGCCAGTAGGAAATTATCACTCACATTCAGACCTTCTTGTAAAGGGCTCACCTGATTAAATGAGGCCCACCCAGTATAATCTCCTATTTGATTACAAAGTCAACTGTTTTGAGACCTTAGTTATATCTGCAAAGTCTGTTCAACATTGCCATAAAATATATCCACATCAAGGGAGTAACATCATCATTTTTGCTATATCATGTAACCTAGTCCTCGGTGTAAGACCAAGAAGCAGAGATCATGGGAGTCTTCTTAGAATTTGCCTACCCTATCTTATTTGAGCATCAAGCTGTTGCTTAATCATTAGTAAGGGCAAGTTGTGTCATTCAAAAGTCAAGCATAAACTTAGAGCAAAAAGGTACAAAACACATTGACAAGTTGCTTTTATTTATTATCACAGGGGAGAGAATTCAGAAATGCACACACTCATCAATAATATCAAAATATAGTCTATGATTAAATGTCAAAAAGAGTCGCATGTACAATAAATCAAGACATTAATCATTTGAAATGAACTTTGATTGTTGGAGAAGACTCCATTAAAGAAGAGATCTAAGCTGGATCCTAAAATATACACAACGCTAGTTGAATGGACAGACACTAGAACTTCAGCTATTAAGCCATTTATTATTCTTTCTCAGTATATAGTGGAAAGCAAGGCAGACAAGAGTTTAAATTTCAATTCTGTCAATATGTAGTGCTGTGAATCTAGGTATGCTATCTGAACTCTCTGAACCTCATTTTCCTCACTTATAAAAAAAGGTAAAAATATATCATAGGTGTTAATCAGAAAATAAGGAATTAGATTTCTGGATTGCTTACTCACAGAATAACAAAAAGAATATAGTAACAAAAATATTAAATAAGAAAAGGGCTTTGAAAACCATAAAGTAAGTGCCATAAAAATGTAGGTCACTCACATCATTAAGTTCTCCAGTGACGTGCTCTCCTTGGTGAAATATCTCTCATTCATTGCCTATAGCTAATAAAATAAATGTGTAAGCAGCTTTAAGACCACTCTGAACATGGAAGTCAAGAAAGAAACAAATAATTAATAAAATTAGCTTTTCAACTGAGAATTTTTATAATTTAACACCATAAAAGTAGAAAAAGAAAAAAAGTGGAAAGAACCGGGAACATAAAGGCCAATGTGGGTGTTACTGGGAAAGGATGTGCTTTTGTTTTATTTTTTGTTTGTCACTATTCTCATTATAATGTGTTTGGTGTTTAGTAAATAATGGATGTAATAAACTTACATTGACTAAGTACATTATATGTGAAAATTGGTGATTTAAATCTTAAAAGTACACCCCCAACATACTAGCATTATATTGTAGATATACCTCCCACTAGACTTGAAGTTCAGAGTGAGTTTTCCTTATGTAAGCATACAACAGCTCAAAGTCCCAAAATAAAAGAATTTAATTTCTCTAAATGATTAACTTGGTTTCTAAGCATCCAAAGTCTTAATTGGTATTTTATCTTTGGCAAAGAAAATATCCAAAATAAAAACTAGATTTCACCTTGGGTTTTAAACATACCTTCTATTTGATAATCATTGTAAGCAAGGTGACAAGGGAGGACTCAGGGAATATTTATTGAACTGTGTAAGAAGAAATCTGACAAAAAATACACTTAATCATTTTCCATTTATCATCATCACCCTGTGACAGGATGTAAAAAACAATTGTACTAAAATGAGGTGTTTTGTTGAGGATGAGGCTCTAGAGTATTAAAATAAAAGATTTATATTTGAGTAAATAAAATTTGGCTGGAACCAGAAACTGAAGAGTATTTGAAGAAAATGTTCTGAACTATGGTAACTGATTATTCTTCATTTATAATGTCTGTTTCAAGCTGTCGAACATACGGTCCAAGAAATTTTGAGTCAAAATAATGCACAGCTAGAGATACACCAACTTTTAACTTAGCTGCATGTGAAATGAATTTTCAAAGTTGTCTAGGTAAATGGAAACTGGTGTACATTTAACTGGCTTTCCTCTTTGATAGTTATATCTCTGAATCATGCAAAAAGGTGAGATTTATAAGAAATAATAAAATATCGAGATTGACTAGTAAATGTTCTTCTCCAGCCATGACTTCTGACCTATTGTGCACATGCTAGAGAATAAATCTAATTTTGAATATTCATTATAATCATGTTTTTTTAAAAAAATAGATTTTAATGTCACATAGAAACAAAAGCTGTTCACGGGCCACAGCCTAGTCACTTAGGTTTACCGCAGAGTGATGAAAATTCATCAACATGTCAAGAGATCTGTATTTACCAAGTTTGATGAAGAAAATCTAGCAAATACTATTTAAGATAAGTGGCATTTTCCTAATTGTTTTCATATGAATGAATGAAAATCAAGTGCCCTGTTACTTTGATAAAATGCTAAAGTGCTTACAAATTTATATTTACACAATGAACTCCCATACTTTAAAAACAGCTAAGGTTTTGCAATACAGAAAAGAAAGTATCAATGAATATTTAAACCTGAACTAATAAATTCAGTTTTACTCTTCCTACATTTCCTCACTAAAAGGAACAAAAATAAGTATTAAGTTACAAAGTAATAAGTATTTTGCCATCGAGAATATCTCAGACTTTCTATGTTGGTGGTGAGCCATCAAAGGCAAACATATATCATTTTAGCAGTTATTCACCTCAGGAATTAAGTATGTAAACACTAAAAGAAAACCATAGAAGGTGTTTTCCCAGTCCCCTCAGATTGTATTATAATTACAGGGAAGAAGAAAATATGTTAGGAAAACAAAATATAAAAAAGACAAATATTAACCTTAGCAAGTTTTATAACAGAAAGAAATCACAATTTAATCTGTGGTGTCCCTGTAATTTAATGTGTGGATGCGTTACTCTGCAAGCATAGTGTATTAATAATGCAATTTAAAATCAAGGAACCATAGACCAAACGAATAATTGGTGGAGCTGAGCTGAGATGTGAACCCCAGGTCTGTAAGATGGCATAACACATGGCCTTTGCCTCTCCTCCATGTTTCTATCTCTTTATAGAGTTTTTCCAAAGAAAATTAGAAAGCATTTAAAAGATATCTGTGATTTGAAATTCATTATTAACATATGACCCAATGCATGCTTACTTAAAATTTTTATAATAAAAATATAGTAAAACAGAACAAAACTATAAATTACTTCTGAGATAAGACATTTCCAATCCTGAAAAAAATATTCCTCACACTCTTGGACATTTTAGTCCTTCTAAGATGCTTGTAGTTTTGATGCTGGGCCTGGGCCATCGTCAAGTGCAAGGCAGTTCCTGCGTTCACGAACTCTCCCTCAGCCTTTTCAGGGTGATGCACGGACGATGGACCCAGGGTGGCCACAGGGAGTTACCAAGCAGGTAACCAGTATTTAATTGATTACATTTTTTGAATTATAAATGAAATAGTATCTTAATAAATATATTAGCACCTTTTTGCTAATAAAGCATCCTCTTCTTGCTTAAACAATAGATTCTCCTGGATGAGGCTATATAGCTTCTCCTAAGTGCCTCAGGAAGGCTGGCAGAAGCAAATTGCATAAGACTCTAGCCATAGGGAGAGCCCAACTTGGCAAAGAAATTTTAGAAGGCATAGAATTTGTGGAAAATGAAAATAAACTTATAAACATTAGCAATAAAGGAAGCAATGTCCTAGATAGAGTGAACATAATTAAGCTTTTATATACTTTTGAAGATATAGGTAGGTCCCCTGTAATTCTACTAAGAAGAGAACTATAATGTCTCTCCAGAGTCAGTTTATGTGTCTTATTTTGAGAAAAATACCCTTTCCCTCTCTGTCCAGGAGGCCCAAGCCATTCTCTATAAGTGACCACCAAGTCCTAGGCCCTAGCCCAGTGCTGTGCTAGTAAGGCTTAGTCTCTCTTGGAAAGGAAGTCCTGGTTCGTAGCATTCGCTGATTTGCATAGTGTGAGCACTCCCACTGCAGCCCATTTCAGGCTGTGTGACGTCACAGAATGAGAAGTGGGGAAAGCACACAAGGGCGATCATCTCTGCAGCCAGCTCCAGCCCACCCCACCCGGGGCCCCTTCTTTGTCTAGTTGGCGTGGGATACAGGACAAGGGAATTGCTGCAGTTAAAGAATCCTAACCAGGTTATGTATTTTATATTAGAAACTTCTAAGTCTTGATTACTGGCCACACAGTTGTAATTATCCTTTATTGGTCCCATCTGTCTACCTACCAAGAAGGGGTAAACAGAAGACAGAAGAGAGGCTTCATGTTTGGAGCTATAAAAAACACACAATTATAAGAACATCTATTACAATACCTTTCTGAGAAAAACTGGTAACTAGAGATATTTGTGTTTTATTGACTACTAAATAGCGGGATTTGGCCTATTAAAACTGGCAGCCAAAGACCACGTATATTTCTATCCCTCAGTGAAATCTACGCAGTGATTCTGATACAGCCTTTCCCTCCTCTTTGAAATGCTTAACTCCCAGTGAGTTATATGTCATATTTAGCTACCCACCTGTTATTTATTATTTTTGTTTACAGAAAACCATAAGTGCACAGAACACATAAAAGCCCTATACAGATGAGTTTTCTAATCCAATTAGGAATACAATACCTTGGCCGACAAACAAAATATGCAAAGTTGAAATTATTTTTATAGAGCAGACTAAAAGAGTTTATAAAAGAAGACAAGTATATATAGAAGAGAGCAACTGATTTAGAGCACATAGACTATTGAATAAAGGAACAAAACTTTATATGTTTCAATTAATTTTTACATTTTAAACATATAACTGTATAACATTAGATAAAAGTGGGACTTAATAAAGAGAAACTATTGGAATATGTAAGGAAGAAGTGAGAGGGACCAAAGGAAAACAGAGCAATCAAAGAGCATGAAAAATCTATGGTGGCAAATGACAACCTTAGGGGCAGGGGAGGAGACCTTTAGGGCGAATACTATGGGGGAAACAAGGTAATGACACAAATATGTAGGAAGAGAAAGTTGTGAATTAGAAGAGACTAAAAAAAATTCAAGTTTTATAGGTGAGGCTTAACATTAGAAGATGTTTATATGCAGGCTTTCTGAAACTGATCACTTGAAGGTTTATTGGCCAGTGGTTTAAGAGTTAAGTGCCTATGTAACTTCAGCAACATTCACTTATTTGATAAGCAAAATTGAGCATGAAGTTGGTCAAGTTACTATATAGTACGTGTTGGCAGGGAAGCAGGGCTCCAAAGACCTAAATTCTCATTCTGGCCCAGAGATTAAGTTTTAAACTACAGTACATTTTATTACTTAACCCTCATCAGAATCTTGCCAGGTTGATTTTAATGATCTCATTTAGTACATTCTATCATGATATGCTTAGTGCCACTCTTTAATGGAGGCAAGTACTTCTCACATATGATTTGAAATCTCTTGGCCAATTGTTTCTCTGTGCAGCCTCTTCCCAATCCAGTCATCATTTTCATGAATCCTCCTAAATCATCATTCTGAGCACCTGTTTTCTCAAATAACACCTACACAATTAAGTACAAATTCCTCAGATTAAAGGTAAAGCCACCATATGCTGGTTAGTAGTTATCTTGCTAGTTATGTTCTCACAGGTACTTTCATAGTTTCATGAATAATGCTGCATATATTTCAAACTAGAGCTTGCCATTTCTCCTTCTGAAAATGCCATCACCATATCATCTAGTTATCAAAATGTTCTTTCTTCTACTTCCTGCCATTGAGAACACCTTTAAACTACTGAAGTAATTTATTTTGTGTATTATCTACCTTTCTATTTTTATATTTTTATTTTTTGACAGACAGAGAGTCAGAGAGAGAAACAGATAGGGACAGACAGACAGGAAGGGAGAGAGATGAGAAGTATCAATTCTTTGTTGCATCTCCTTAGTTGTTCATTGATTGCTTTCTCATATGTGCCTTGATGGGGGGGAGGGCTACAGCAGAGCGAGTGACCCCTTGCTCAGGCCAGCGACCTTGGGGTCATGTTTATGATCTCATGCTCAAGCCAGGGACCCTGCACTCTAGCTGGCGACCCCATGCTCAAGCCTGATGAGCCTGTGCTCAAGCTGGTGACCTCAGGGTTTCGAACCTGGGTCCTCTGAGTCCCAATCCAATGCTCTATGCTTTGCACCACCACATGGTTAGGCTACCTCTCTATTTTTATTCATTTATTTATTACTCATGCCCCCAGAATGTATATGCTAAATCTTATATGCCATTCTCTAGAGTCTAACACAGTGATATAGTTTAGGTGCTAAACAAATATTTCTGATAATGACATAGCCATACATACTATGAATATTCCAGAACACAAATTTCATTCAATGTTTACTCAAGAATTATTTTTCCATCTCTGTTACTTATGTGACATTGTTTTAGGCACTGATGGACAAAAAGATGAAGTTCTTGTGGTCTGGATTATATTTTGGTGTAAAGAAAGTAAGAAAACTGATTAATAATATGCTTAAAGAGAGTGATAAGGATCATAAAAATAGAAAATGCAAGAGAGTGATAGGGATAGAGGAAAAGAGAGAGAAGGAGAGAGAATTTAATGGAGTCTAGCTTAAATTTATTTGAGGCATTACCATTTGAACAGACACGTGATACATACACTGTAATTATGTAAGATCAGTTGGAGAGGGGAACAATAAGCTTAAGGTCTTTAAAATGTTAATGAGTTTAACAACTTATTGAAAAATAGGGCCAAATATGGAAATGGGGACATACTATAGTTACTAAGCTATTTACTATAAGCTGAAAATAATGGTGAAATTCTAGCTATATACTGAAGGTTGGTGGGTTACATTGTATTCCTCTTACAGTGAGGTTACATATTTGGAAACAGAATGATCTGAGAATCTTCTGTTATAGATCAGAATCAGTTACTAGAATTAGGACTTGCCTTAAGTGCAAATTTTAAAAAGGCTCCAAAAACTGTTAGAATTTTCTTCTTTTTTTTTTCTTCCTTTTTTCCAGTTATAACTGGCCAGATCCTGCTGGACGCAGTTAAATTCTGATAAATTTGTATTACTTCTCTGAATTCTAGTACCTAGCTTGGAATTGGGCAAGCTAATAAAGAAACCCTGAATTCATGAAGGATATCAATCTAATGTAGCCCAAAGGCAGTTTTATAGTATATAATTTATTATCAATAAAATTAAGTCCATTACAATAAACACTTATTCTCCTCCAATTAAAATTAAACATAAACCATAGGTAGTTAACCTTCTGCACATATGTTTAGCTCTGGATTTCCTCATTATTAGTCTGGTACAAAAACAATGTTCAAGCTTTTATAATAACTTTTTCTTTAATATGTGGATTTTATATACAATGAACAAGATAGGTCTATAGAAGATGTAGAGACTAAAGTGCCTTGCATTTCCAAGTATTGAAAACCATGAATATATACTTTCCACAGAATCCATCCTTCCTTCCTTTCTTACTCCCTCCCTCCCTCCCTCCCTCCCTCCCTCCCTTCCTCCCTCCCTCCCTCTCTCCCTTCCTTTCCTCCCTCCCTCCCTCCCTCAAATTATTATTTTACCAGGAAGTCCTTACAGCTAGTTTATAATCAAAGATTAACAGCTTGGTTACACGAGAAGTTCTCAAACTTTATCATGCATTCAAATTCCCTGAGAAGTTTGTCTGAATGCAAATTTCCATCCAGTTGTTCTGGGGTGGGCTGAAAGTCTGATCTGCATTTCTAACATATTCTGGGAGATGCCGATGGCACCTGTTTGAGAACCACATTTATGGAGCACAGTTCTAGATGACTGATCAATTGATTAACTAAACTAGGGAAGAAGTCTGATGGTTAAATCATACCCTATTTGAAGTCAATTTCTATTGAATATTATTTGATGCTTACAAATACTCAATATATATTTACTTCTCAGGAGATTAGGATTATTCAGGTATAGATAATGACTCATCATTTTCTTGGTCAGACATGTTGAACAGAGTAAATTTTAGTGAAGTTCTTATTGGTGTTATTATTTCTATAATGGTTGTTAATATTATTCTGTAACTATTACTTTTAGCTAGTAGAAACCACAAGATGATAGTGTTGCTCTTGTCCTTGTTTTCTATCCTGTACAAAAATACTGGGGAAATTTCTGTAATATACAGAGAACTGTGTTCCACCCTGTGACAGTACATAAGTGTTCTGTTATCTGTATTTTTTTTAATTACCAAATAAATTATTATATTTAGTTATGGTTTGGAGGCACACATCTATTTAAGTAAGGAAGACAAAGAGTGTCATGATTAGTAGGTACTAACTCCCTTAAAGGATACATAAGATGTATCATTCCTTTTTCTTCACCCTCATTGCCAATAATCAGGAATTTTCTACCTATACTCAGGGGAATGCTCACTTCTTCCTCTTTGCATTGTTTAGTTCCAACTTAAAAGTCTCTTACTCTGAGTCTTCTCTGCCTCCGCTATTTAAATGGTCACCTGTGTAAATTTAGTGTTATCATACAGGTTTTTACCTTTATAGCAATAATCAAATGAAACAAGTATCTGGTTTACTCAATTTATTTATTAATTTAGTGTTTGAACCTTTCCCATTAGAAAGTAAACACCATGAGGCCAACCACTATTAATTGTCCATCATCATCATATTCTCATTTTTAACTAGCGCCTGATAGTCAATAAAGGTTTGCCAAATGAAGTCATTTAAGTCTTCAGTTTTTCTCATCTGTATAACCAGTGTGTGTGTTTATATGTGTGTGTTCTTTTCCCCCTCACCTTCACTGCCACACAATTATCTGCCAGAATTCACATCTCTCCACCTACCCATTCATCTGTCTGTCTGTTCATCCATCCATCCAATTATTTAACATTAAGCTGTTAAACTTTTACTATGTACTCATGATTGTGATAAAGGATAGAAAATTAATGATAAATAAGACAAATATGGTCTTTGGCACAAGAATATTACAATCTAGCCATGACCTATAATTAACCATTACAATAGAGTTGGCAAGTACATTTCAGGATAAAAATGAAAAGAAAACCTTTAAAGTAACAGCATATCTAAAGAAAGTACACTAATGAAAACATATTATTTATAAAAAATATACAGAAGCATTTTAAAACTAAAAATTCCAGTTACAAAATTTGAAATCTACTAAATTGTAAACTCCTTGAAGGTAGGGGCAATGTCAATTAATTGAGATTTTTAAAATATAAAATATTTGACATCACAACCTGTTAGACATTAATACTTCTAACAATAAACAAATATCCTTACAGATTACTAAGGCAAAGAGATTTTTTCCATAGATGTTTTATGCAGATTAGTTTTAAGTTCTTACATAAACAATTCCATTTGACTCCATCACAATCTCAGTGTCTTTTTTTGGTTTGGGTGATGGCTGCTGCTACACCTGAGCTCTGCATATCCAGTTATTCAAATGTTTATCGTTTGTATCATGTGGCGGGAAAGAGGTTTTACAAATACAGAGTCCCACATTGAGATTTCATCTTGACCGCTGCATTGAGACTAGAGGAGACAATAGTAACCCTTTTGGATTCCATCTGCCTAGTCTTTGAAATGGAACGATAAACCTAAAATTAGCAATAACTTATGGAGAGTGGTGCTCATTAGGTGCTCAATAAAATAATAAGCTACATTATAATAATAATATTATGATCCTAAGATAGATAGTATCATAATAGTACTGACAGGATGATTTACATTAAAATAATTAAATTTTAAATGAAGGTTTATTTAATAATTTCTAAAATATTCTATAAATAAGACAGTAAATATAACATCTTGAGTTATTTCATATTTTCCCATATATAAGAAGCTCCCATGTATAAGACACACCTTAATTTTGGGGCCTGAAATTTGAAAAAAAAATTACATAAAGTTATTGAACTCAAGTTTTATTCATCATAAGATTTATACAACTCCTCATCACAGTCAAAACTCCCATCCATTAGCTTGTCCTCATCTGTATCTGATGACGAATCGCTGTCTTCAACAATGAGCGCAAAGACAAGAAGCACAAAAAAGCGGGAAATGCAAGCAAAATATCTACAACCACTGTATAAGACGCACCCAGCCCTGGCCGGTTGGCTCAGCGGTAGAGCGTCGGCCTAGTGTGCGGAGGACCCGGGTTCGATTCCCGGCCAGGGCACATAGGAGAAGCGCCCATTTGCTTCTCCACCCCTCCGCCGCGCTTTCCTCTCTGTCTCTCTCTTCCCCTCCCGCAGCCAAGGCTCCATTGGAGCCAAGATGGCCCGGGCGCTGGGCATGGCTCTGTGGCCTCTGCCTCAGGCGCTAGAGTGGCTCTGGTCGCAATATGGCGAGGCCCAGGATGGGCAGAGCATCGCCCCCTGGGGGGCAGAGCACCGCCCCTGGTGGGCGTGCCGGGTGGATCCCGGTCGGGCGCATGCGGGAGTCTGTCTGACTGTCTCTCCCTGTTTCCAGCTTCAGAAAAATGAAAAAAAAAAAAAAAAAAAGAAAAAAAAGACGCACCCAGTTCTGAGACTCCAAATTTTTCAGAAAAATGCGTGTCTTATACATGGGGAAATACAGTAAATATGCAACTATTTTCAAATATGTATAAGAAAACAAATGCTGTTTATCAATTAATGGCATCTGCTAGTTACAAAAAAACACATTTTCTTTACATTAATCTGATATGTTGAACATTTACTTGCTTATAACAGTGATTTAGTAAAATATCATTTTTGCCACAACTTTTTAATGTTATAACCTGCAATTCTCTTTGAGGGATTAAACAGTCTCCCTCAAAAGGTATGTGTATGTACACGTGTGTGTGTGTGTGTGTGTATGCATTCAAATATATAGATATATATGTATTAGCCCACAGCAAAATGACATCATTTTCTCAGGTACTAAACATAAAGAATATATTAAAGTAAGACAGATCAGAGATATTCATTTCTCTAACTGATTTCTCAAAGTGTTTAAACTGTGGACTGATGAGTGAAACTACATTGTAATGTCATTCATCATCTTGAACAATTTGCTTAAGAATTACACGTTGAATATATATCCCAAACACATTTTTTCAAGTTCATTATCCTTTAAATGTTAAGCCTTGAATATTTTGCATTATAATCTAGATATACTGTAATTCATTCAAGTTGTTTTTAAGGTAGCAATTATAGATCTAAAACTGTTTTCAGGGAAACCTATGAGGCTTATGAAGAAGTTTCCTAGAGTCTTTTTTTTTCTTCTCTTAAAGACCAGCAAGTTTAGCTTATTCTTGATGCATCTTATTAACTAAAAATAAAAGTTTATTTCATTTCAATTCTGTGCCACTAACCCTCTTTCAAACTTTGAGATCTGAGCTAATCTCTTTAGGATAATGTTTTGAACTTACCTAAGAACTCGGGTGATGATGGAGGCCTTTCAGCTTCACAGATATGTCACAGGCATTTGCTTATGCCCTGTGCAATGAAGTAAGTGTCTGGTTCTGATAAGAGTTAATTGTAAAGGTGAGTTCTTTGAAAAATCTTTTCTAGCTTTAAATGTCATCTAGCATTTTTTGGATGAGAACTGTAATTTTTTAATTAAAAATAAAATAAAATTCACGTATGTTAAAGCATTATAAAAGATTGGTTTCCTCCTTAGCAGAATGTGGGCTCTGGCAGAAATATGGTTTCAGGTGTGGGTGTAGGAGGGAACCAAACTTGGATGAAACGGGATTTTATCTTCCTGGAGTGGGCTGCCAGTTAAATTTCTGCAAATAGCAATGTCATAAAGGATGGTTTTAGAGAAAGACCATGTGCTTTCTAGATTAGCAATTGGGAGAAAAACAACAAAATTACAAGAAGTCTAAATGTAAAAAACAAGCTTTCTCCTCATCCACCCGACGTCTTGCAAAAGAAAAATGCTTTTAAAAGCATGCTTTTTACAATAACTGTTCAAAATCAGAGTACAACAGCATCAATCTTAAAAGTTCCAAGAGTGCCTGCTTCATGAACTCTAGTCTCAGGTCCCAAGATACAAAAGTTAATTAAAGAAAACGACAAGTTCTCTGCTTCTCTAACATGGCTAAGGAAGACACATTAGCAAAGCCACATACAAAGCTGAACAGCATTTAGAGAGAATAAAAAAAAAAAAAAACAGACACACAAAATGGAACCTTTGGCAAGCCTAGAGATAGACTCTACCTCAGCATCTGTCGTTATGTTACAAACATCGAAAAACCTTACGTTTCTGATTTTCGCTTCTTGTTCCACCAACCTACCCTTCTACACGTACACATCTTTGCCTCCACATTCCCCTGTGGCAGGGTTTTGTCGGAAAAAATTAAAGTGAAAAGAATTACTGTGAAAGGAAATCATTTGAGGTGACAGAGGGGTAAAAGACCCTTTTGGAATAACAAAGAGCAATATAAGGAGATGAAGGAAATCAGAGTTTAGTAGAAAATAGAAGGATAGAAGTCAGCCTGTTAAAAGGCTGAGCTATAAGGAGGTGGGGGAGGGGTGGTAATTTGGTTTTACAGTCGAAAAATTCCTGGCATCATTACCTTGCTCTCCTTTTAGCAAACAAGCTGGTGGTCCTCTTGGTATTTCATGTGAGTCAGTCATATTTCAAACTCTGTAGTTCAGTGAACTCTCTATTTATTTATTCTCTGTCCTCCATATGATGCTACCCCAGGCTAAGTATTTCTTTTATTTCTCTTACATCTTGTCAGTATTTTTTTTTAACTCTCCTGAGTCATTTTTAACATACAGTTAGGAATTTTTCCAGCCACTTGAAAATTCTATACTCTTTTCCTGCCATTTAAAATACAGTATTACAGTAAATTACTGCTACCAGGAAGAGTATTCTGACTTGATCAGTGCAACCATCATGTAAAGTGTGACAGACAGAATTCAAACAGTAAGAGGACAGTCTCTAGTATTCACATGCCATTCTTTATTAAAGATAAGTAGTAGCTTAACTGTATTTAAATTAAGACACCAGGGATATATGTATATATTTGGTATACTAATTTTTTAACTACGACAATTTCACACAGAAACCTTTTTGTTAGAAACTGAATTTCTCTTATAATAATTAGCTGTGGAATATTACCCCAAACAGGTGTCTGTAGCCTGTCAAAGTTAGAACAGGTGATTTAAAATTAGCGTATTAAAAGAACTGTGAATTAGCGAAGCAAAAACGTGTTAATTTCTTGTTCCATCTGTTAATATGAATTCCCTGCCAAATATTTTACTTTGTAGAACTGTGCTGGGATTGGCAAGAACATACACTATAAAAAAAAAGTTTAAAGGCCTGAATGTTTAAAAATCATGACATACGTTACTGCAAAAATAACTTCTACATTTTGAGCATGCTTTTTTATCTTTGAAAAAAATAATTGCAGAGATTGCCATATAATATAGAAAGTTAACTAAAGAAAACATACGATCAAATGTTAGACCTTTAAAACAAAAATTGGAAGACGTTATTCAAGAGTGTTTGATTATAAATGAAGACTAATTCTTCAGTGCTACTTCTCAGATGTTTCTGAGAACACTCTGAATTGCTGAAAGATACAGAGAAAAATCTCTGCTGCTACCATGCAGCTTGTGTCCAATAATTAATACCCTCTAATTCAGAGATGCCGGTATAGAAAGAAAGATCATTTTTCCTACCCCAATACTGGAATCCTTTAAAAGATTAGAGTGCAATTTAGGTCACTAAACCACACTCCCTGTATAATACCTAAATCTATTGTTCATTAGCTTAGTTGTGTTTCTGCACCAAAATTTTTCTTGTGTGGATAAAATCAAAATCCATGATACCCTAACTCCATATGCGTGTGTGTGATTGTGTATGCCAGCAGTAGTAGGAGAGCAGGAAAAGAGGAAAGGACCATAATAAAAAGAAAACTATCGTTTGAATGAATGTATGACCATTCCAACACATAAGGAACTGGGCCTGTAGCCGGACGCATTTTCACTCTGAAAACCCTGAGAAAATCTAAGGCTAATGAGCTGTTGAACCAGTTTGCCATCATTGAATCTCTTTTCTTTGCAGGCAGATCCATGGGAAAAGAAAGAAATTTGAAGTGAATTAAAATTTGTGAGCTTAGACATATGCTAAGAGTACAGTTAACTTGAGTTAGTTTTTCCATGCTGCTGAATTTGGTCCTGAATGAGGCAGTTTTGTGACTTAAACAGATTTCACTAATTTTCCTTTCTTGCACATTTCAAAAACAAACCACACTCTCCCATATTGCTGTTTGGGTTTTAACGGAGCTAAGGCACGCACACCCAATTACTATAAGCACTTTAAGTAAAGCTTAAAGATATGCAGCATGTTCTTAACTGCAAATGATATGATAGGTGGTGTCTTTCCTCTTTAGTTTGATGTCACATCCAAGAGATTAATCCTTTCATGAATCATCCATAATGACTAGAATAATTTGGGGAACTGAATAAGATTTTTCAAATTATTTATATCATGAACTCACAAGAATATGAATGGTGGGTTATACAAATACAAAGCATGCTTACAAAAGTAAATACAAATAAGGAGAGGGTGAGGGTTAAGTTTATATTTCTAAAAACGAACTTAGAATTGACACACTGGGACCTTATTACTTCAATGGTGACTGACCCTTATTACAGCTTATGAAACACATAAAGGCAACTTATTGTTTCTAACACTTGGATGGAAAAAATAATGATCTTTGTATAGTTTAGAGCAAACATCAAATTCTCTAAGGATGTGTGATGTCCATATTATATAAGGTTTATAATAATATTTTAGGGAAAAAATAATAATCCTTAAAAATAGCCAGATTGTTTTTCCAGTTTGAAACAAATACACTAAGCATGTTTTATAATTCTTTCTAAACATGATCTCAAAAAAAGACAGTACTCCATTTCTCATCATAGTTAAGAAATATGGTGTTATTGTATAGGAATCGTCAATGAAATGTTTCCAAAATTCTCTATCAGCCTAAAAATTCATATAAAACTATATAATACATAAAACATTTTATGGAGTTTTAAATTATACAGTACATTAAAGTTTTAGTTGACTTATCTGAAAAGACATTTTGGTATGTAAATAAAAATGCAAGGAGAAAAACCTGTCACAAAGTAAATAAAGTATGTAAATTAAATAAAAGGTAAGGCAGCTACACTTTTTATATAAATAACTGTGTTAACAGAGCTTTATGCATATTACAATATATTCAGATGCATAGCTTTTGCAAAAATAAATTCATTGCTCCTCTCCAAAGAATGGATTAAAACAATTTATTTTATAAAATTTGGATAGATAGGATAAGAAATGTAATAGCCATCCATGGAAAATAAATATAAAAATTATTCAAGCTCCATCTACTTTATGTTAGTAATGAGATGCACTTCATTCAAATTCCTTTCAATTGAAACAGTGCTGAGGAAGCAAAAACATGATTCTGTAGGAAATGATTTCTAATCTTCATGATAACATACCGATATAATACAATTATTTACAATTGACTAAGAGTTAATTTCAATAGTATAACATCTTTCTTGCAAAAACGTCAGCTTTTATTGATGAAACAAACTAAGAATAAAACATTTTTACTTGGGGTATTACAGTGTTGTTTTTCATTCTGTTAACCAAAACAACGTAGTAATACTGTAAACAATAAAAATAACATCAGACTGCTTGTGTTTGCATGATTTTATCAAGAACCATAAGCAATGGAATTTTGTACATTAGCTGTAATTTTGGAAAAGACTCAATTCTTTTAGACTCCAGTGATTCTATATTCAAAATAAGAAGTGAAAGTTGGTCTAACTGTGTTAATTACCTATTATATCATGGGAGAACATAAAATTAATAATTGAAAATGACTGATTGATATATATATAAATATGCAAGTTAAAATAAAAGCAAATAACATGCAATGGACAAAATTATCTATCAATCTATACACATGCATAGTTAATGTATATACCAATCTTTCTAAAATTAGGTCTGAATGTCTCCAAACATTTTTAGTTGTCACAACCTGAGGAGCAGCACTACTGGTATCCAGTGGGGAGAAGCCAGGGATCTGCTAAATATCCTACCGTGCATAGGACAGCCTCCATAACAAAGAGTTATCTGGTCCAAAAGATCATTCTGGGGAGGTTGAGGAACCCTATGAATACTTATAGATTTTGTTGTTACATTTGCTGTCTTTTAATTGAGAAATATCAAGTGTTTACATCAACCAACCCTCTTTAGGCACTAGATTGGTTAAATCAGACCACCATCATCATAGAAGAATAGGATTCATTCTTAACACCTGTTTATGGAGTGCATACTCTATGCCAGGCTTTGCTGTGAATGTAGTTTTAGAACAAGATTTCAATTGTCTAGTCCAGTTTCCTCACTTGAAAGCTGGTAATTGTCCTAGTAAATAATGAAATTATCTACCTACACTCACCTTCAAATGGCTGGGTTGGAGCTGAGGTTTCTGGACTCTGAGATTCCAGGCCAATCTTTGTGCACTGGAATTGCTGCTTTCAGCAGAGTCAACAATTGGGAATAGTATCCACAGAGCATTGATTTGCATTACATGTGTTTTTGCATATATTGGTTAATTTTCAACATGCTTTAACTACTTTAGATAGGATATTTGTGGTTAAGTTTTGAAAAAGAGAAGTAGAGTTTGAAGGTGAAAGATTGATCCCACAGAAATGTTTTTATTAGACATCATAAGATGAGCATATCTTTTTTTGAATCATATTTTAATTTTATACTTTTATATTTCTACTAAAGCTTCTTAATAGAAACTACAAAAATTTTCTTTGGCAATGAGAAGTATATCATGCAAAGGATATCTCATACAAAGAATAGTATGAGGTAATATTTACAAAATTAAACTCCAGAAAAAGTTTTTACTTCTTAAAATATATTATCTCCTTCCCTTTTGCCTTGACCGCCAGTAAAGTCAGAGCGGAATATGAATTTCAGTTGCAGCAATGATACTAGTTCTTACGTATAATCTGTCTTAATCTTTTCATTACCCTGATTTACTCATGTTTTTTAAAAATGTGGGAACATATAAATGAATTATTTAATTAAGTAGACATTGTCTCTGTTTTCCTAGAAAGTTTATTTAACTGTGTATAGAAAATATGTAATAAGTAGTTTTAAAACTGAATAATGAATATGCACCTTCTTGTCCCATGATTTACTCAATGATTTTATAACTATTGGCATTTCTTAGAATTTCACAACAGGCTTCTAAGGATAGAAGCTTCTAGGCTTCTATCCTATTCTTATTTAAGACAACCTAGAATGTCAATAGCGATATAAAAACAGTAATTACAATAGTTACCAAGGCTTTTCTACATGTTGTTACTGTGTTGTATATCTTTGTGTGTTCTTTCTCTTATTATTAACTCAATTCTGCAAACTGGATATAATTATGTTTATTTTACAGACAAGAACCGGAAGCTTGGTGAGGGCCAGTAACTTGCCTAATATTATCCAGTGACTTAGTGCAGAACTAGAATTCCATTGTAGATCGGTCAAACTGCACATTCTTTGTTTGATCTTATTTGTGGTCATAGTTCACTTAATGCATAAAAAGTTGAAAAATTTGAGTAGAGTATGAAATCAATTCTGAGGTTAACTTTAGAGATGATTTAATTCAATTTCTAGTGTGGCCATTTTTATTGAATCTATAGAGTAATAATACATTTTATTCTTATTCTGCCTCTTTCTCAACTCTCCCTCACATACAGCTGTTGTATAGATAGATCTACCAGCACAGCATATTCTCAGAAGATGTCAAAATATTAAAAGATTTTGGTCACAGTTCAAAGTTTACATGCAGTATTCCCTCCTTATCCACACTTTTGTTTTCCTTGGTTTCAGTTACAATATTTTTGGTTAATAGTCCAAAAATGTTAAATGAAAATTTTCAGAAATAAACAATTCATTGGTTAAATTGTGTACCATTCTGAGTAGTATTATGAAATATCTCCTTATTCTGCCTGTAATATGAATCAGCCGTTTGTCCAGAATATACAACTTGTATATACTCCCTCCCTTTAGTCACGTGGTCTCATCTCATCAGCTCAACTGTCACAGTCCACAGTGCTTGTGTTCAACTAACCCTTATTTGACTTAATAATGGTTCCAAAGCACAAGAGTAGTGATGTTGGCAATTCAGATATGCCAAAGAAAAGTCATAAAGTATATGCATGTATAAGAAAAAGCATAGTACATATGGGGTTTGGTACCATCCATGGTCTCAAGAATCTACTGGAGATCTTGGAATATATCCCTCATGGATAAAGGGGGACCACTATCATGTCTTTTTCTAATGTTACTTAAGTGTGCCTGTTTGAAGAAAAGAGGGGTGACTTATACTGTTTTCATTAAGAAAGGTATAAAAATGTGTATCTTATTTCATGCACCTGAATGACTAAAATTCATTAAAGCTTTCCACCAAATATAAGAATCCATAAATAAACACACTGATGCTTCATTTAATTGGAGCTAATCATACCATAAGAGTTATATTATGGAAAACAAGAAAATATTCATAATTCCATAATGGAGGTCTGACTGTTTTATCAGCTGCCTGAGCAAGACCCCACTGTACTCACTCTGTCTGCCCCAATTCATTAGAAAATAAACTGGATAGACTTGAAACAAACTGTAGTAGACATTTGAAAGTTGTCTTTGTTTGGGTAAGTGGCCAAGTTTTCCTTTTTCTCTCTCCTTTAACCCTGACAATATCCCCCAGCTACTCCCAGGCCAAACTCTTTCTCTCTTCATTTAATCTATAATATGGCATAGGAGATTCTGATCAGATTGCATATTTTGTTCATATTGTATCACTATCAATAACTTAAGATTTAGGTCTTATGCATAATTGCCACGTGAAAGGCTATTTATTTCATTGAAATAGTTTACAGGTTTAGTGAGCTGAATTCTAACGTGGTCCCCAAGATACCAGCCCTGTGGGGTGACTGTCCAGTGTAATCCTCCTCTCTTGAGTGTCGGCAGGACCTGTAAACATGATGGGATATCACTCCCATGGTAAAGTTTTATGGCGAAGGTAAAATGATTCTGCAGATATAATTGAGGGCATAAATCCATTGTTTTTGAATGTATCAAAAGGTTAATTATCCTGGGTGAGCCTGACCTGATTAAGTGTACCTTTGAAAAGATAATCAGTCCATTCCTGAAAGAGTGGAAGTAGGAAAAACACTCTCTTGCTGGCCTTGAAGAAGAAAACAGCAACATTTTAAATGACCTAGGAACACAGAGCTTCCATCTACAACCACAAGGAACATAATTTTGGAAAACCAGCAAGCCTCAGATGAGACTGCAGCCACATCAACACAATAGAACATCTTGATAGCGCCTTGTGAGACCCTGAGCAGAGGCTGTGCCCAGAGCCCTGATCCATGGTAATGGAGATAATAAATGTGTGGTGTTTTAAGTTGCCAAGTTTGTGGTAATTTGCTATACAGAAATAGACGACAAATACAAGGGATCAGCAAGTTACTGAGCTATTGGCAAAAGGGGTGCAGACAGTAGAAACAAGAGGATTACCGAATGGCTATTTCCACTCCGGAAAATAAATTCCTGCTCCTTCTGAAGAAGTGGGTGAGTTAAGTGGAAGCCTGGGGTCAGGATCTAGAGTTTGTTTTATCCAGCGCACTTCTAATTATTTCCAGATCATTCACACTTGCTCTGAAAACTCTCTCCTGAATAAAACTAATAAGAACTAACATTCTTAAGTGTTTCCTTGGTATCAGACACTGTGTAAGGCAAGTGACACATATTATCTATTTGGATCATCATAACTATCCTGAGACATATGATTACATGTTATTACTACTTCCATTTATCAGGTGGTATAATACATGATACTTATGGGCTAAGTGATAATCCCATCACAAAAAGCTAGTAAATGTCAGAGCCAAGATTCAAGCACAGATCTAACCAACTGTAAACCCCATATCTAAACACATTGCTGTATGTTCTATCTTCCATATAGGTAGCAATCCCTCTCTGTCTGTTAATCTGGGCATTGCAGTAACCACTATTCTTTCAATCTCAGCCCATAAACCTTAGAAAGATTTTCTATGTCTTTCTCACTTTTTGGTCAGTATATTAAGGTATTTTCTTACATTAATGTCACATTTTTTGTTTGCATAAGAGTGGTGTATCCTTATATAAGAAAATTATAGTATGCCCATTAATGTTACTGAGATTGTTTCAATAGTTTTTCATGTAGAGATAGAAAACAGGTATTTTCAAATAATATTTTTTCAAAAAATAAAAACTCTTTGTAAAAAATTTAATCTAGGTATATCCCACAAACTGTTTATATAATGAACTAAATTATTTATAAGCTAAAAATATATTTATTTAGAAAATATCTTAAAAAATAGAATGCCAACTAGTTTATTTGATTGGCATGCTTTTGGTACTAAATGATATTTATACTTTTAAAATTATTCTATTTGTTTATAACAGTTGCTCAACTTCCATTTGTATAAAAGGACCATTTTTCTCTAAAGCCCTGATATTCTTCTACTTCTTCCAATAAAAGATTGTTTTCTCCTAAGAGTCCACTTAGAAATCAACATAAAAAAGATTGGTTATGTCTCAAGTTTGATGTGTGTAAACTATTTGGTTTTATCATTTTTTCACTCAGTTATACTTGATTTTGATTTTGGAAATACTGTGTTTTTCTTAAATGTGTAGAAGGGCCAAAATTTGATCAACTTTATACGATTTCAACAAGACTTTTATAATTATTCTGGGCCCTGGCCGGTTGGCTCTGTGGTAGAATGTCATCCTGGCATGTGGATATCCCAGGTTCTATTCCTAGTCAGGGCACATAAGAGAAGTAAACTTCTTCTCTCTCTTTCTCTCTCTCTCTCTCTCTCTCTCTCTCTCTCTTGCTCTCTCACTTTCTTCCCCTCCTGCAACCATGGCTGAATTGACTGAACAAGTTAGCCTCAAGTGCTGAGGATGGCTCCATGGCCTCCACCTCAGGCACTAAACAATGGCTCCAGTTGCAAGGGAGCAACAGCCCCAGATGGGCAGAACATCGCCCCCTAGTGGGTTTGCCGGGTGGATTCCAGTCAGGGTGCATATGGGAGTCTGTCTCTCTGCATCCCCTCTTCTCACTAAAAAAAAATAAATAAATATATATATATATATATATATATATATATATATATATACACACACACACACACACATATATATAATTAATTAATTTTGAAGTATCCATAAACCTTAATGAGCACTGCTTTAAAACCAAACATATTTTCAGTGCAACATGCTTTAAAAAGTTAAATGGACAAGTTAGAAAAAAGAAAGTGGCTCTACCATCCTGTGAATGTGCATATTTATTTACCTTGTCATTTTATAATTATTTTAAAAGAAGCAGTTTTATTATATTTACCCTCAAGGATATAAGTTACTATGTTTATCTTCACCAATTACAAAGTAAGGGTTAGATTATAAAACCACAAGAGTTTATTTGTGGTGAAGTTCATGATTTATTCAGCTGAGAATTTTCTCTTTGATAAGAGGGTCACTTTGTGAAAAGGCAGGACTACTCTTCCTTAGTTCAAATGAAAGAATATCATACATAACACGTGAGTTCAGTCATCAAGTGGGAAGGAGTCTATTTCACTACCTGGGAGAATTCAGTTATCTGCAAACTGGAAAATGCCTGATCTTCTTCTTCTTCCAAAGTTTTTGTTATAAACTCATAAAATAAAATTTCTTCCCACCTTCCATATTATCTGTGTCACTCACTTAAATAAGTATTTTCACCAGAAATGCAGATTTTTCAGCCCAGAATTTCACACCACATTGGACTGAGATTTTCAAAAAGAATATAAAGTGTCAGAATTATTTTTAGTCAGAACAAGAAGTATTATTTATACCTTGCTATAGTTTTTTTATGTAAAAGTTTAACAAAAATTTAACTTAGGGGAAAAAAGTAAATCTGAATGTCAGTTGCATTAAAGGTCTTTAGCCATGTGGAGTCAGTAATGGTGGCACTGATCACAGTGGTGGTGATATTTTAAATGTAGAATCACACAGAAAGAATGAGGAAGAGACTAATGGGTAAAGCACACCAGAATGTTCTCTACAGGCACTTGAGGTTCATTATCTTAGTTACTCATTTCAAAATGTCTATGCAGGAGAGGTTATTGAGTTCTCTTGGCAGGTGAAGAAACCGAGGAGAGTGAGATTAAAATCCATTCAAAATTATGCTTTTAAGTAAATAACTGTTTAGAATCAAACACATCGCATTTAAAACCTCAAATTCTTAACTTTTCATATATAATCATTTCATCAGTATTTGATTATATTAGCCAAGAGGGATTATATTCACAATTTATAATCTTTAAAGATTATCTATCTATCTATCATCTATCTATCATCTATCGTCTATCAATCTACATCTATTTACCCATCTATCATCTATTGATCTCCATTTTTATATATTATATCCATATGTATATCCACAAATTCACAGTAACACTGTAAGTCTTTTGAACCTAAAAATGGTTCTGAATCAGCATTAAGCAATTCATTTTAAAATAACTTTTACTTTATATCCTATGTCATAACTCTCAGAGTGAAGCTATATTAACAAAGTAATGGTGGCAATATGTGTATCTTAACTGTATGTCAACTGATCATGTTACCTATGGAGACATTTTCATACACATAGCTAAAATTTATAACATATTGATTGTTGCTTTGTTTATTAGTGCTCTTGTCAACTTTAAGAAAGTGATAAATCGATAAAACTGAGAAATGGGTTCTGTTTATTATATTGTCTTCAAAACTTATTTTATTTAACACCTCTCCTTTAATGACCTAAGATATAATAAATAAATTAATTTGGAAAAGAAAACAAAATATTAAGTTTCTGTTCACAGATATAAATATATTCTTGGTGTTTGGTTATTAGACATGGTACTTCAGGAACACCTCATCAATATTTTCTTCGTATCAAATGTGTCCACTTAAATTTTAGCCAAAGATTAGTTATTGGAGAAAACAAAAATGACAGTAAAAAAAACCCCAAAAGTTCATATAGAGGGCTTGACTCACAGACAGTGTTGTCAGATTTTGAGTACTCATTTTTAAGGTGCTTGGCAAAACAATCATTCTATCAATACAATGATGCAGTTGCTACACTTTTGGGTTTGGTAATACTTTATTAGATATAGGTCCTATAATAAATTAATATATAATGGATTTGAGAATGTGATGTTCTCCTTTCCTAACTTGCACACAACTGTACTCCATCTCCGAGCCTCCCTTGCGGTTGGAGTGATGATGTGTGGGCTCTAGTCATTGGACTGTGAGGAAATGAGATGTTCCCTGCTTCTGAGACAAAGCTTTGAAGCAGCTAGTATGCTCTTTCTATATTCTCTTTATGAGCAACAATGATGACACAAAATGCAAGGAGCAAGGAGAGACACAAAATGCTGGGGTCCGGAGTCCCTGAGTCATTGCCTATCCAAGGGTAGAGGGAGGGAGCTTCCTGCCCAGGAACACTTATCTCAGAATGTTTATAAGCATGTTCTTGTTCAATATCAAGTTGTCTGATTTGGTTGAGCCATCATATATTTGGATCTATTTGTTATATCAGTTAAGGAGACATTAACTCATATATTAAGGATATTATGGAGATAGCAAAATGAATATTTAAAGATACCTTGAACCCATATATAAAATGAGGTACATACAATTTACTAATTGTTCATAACGTGTGTTAAAAAGTTTAATTACATATGATAAAGTGTTACTTATTAATTCTGCCTCAATAAGGCCATATCTAATCCTGTCCTACTTCACTTTAATCTTCCAAAATGTTAAATCTATTAATCAAACAGAATGGTGGCCTTCTATGTATGACATTAGTACAAGCAAGCCTGGCTTCTCCCATTTAGGTAGTAAACTAATAACATTTCGAAGAAAAATTCTCAGACTTTCTGCATTATAGTGGTCAATTTCTGTCAGATTAAAAAAAGCTTTCTGGTTCATCTAAAAAGAGTTCAATCATTTTCCCTTTATAATCCTAGATTTTTATTTATCAAATGCTATTAAATAAAGTTGTACAGGATAGGAAGTACTTTGCTGTTACACTTGTAAGTATTTATAGACTCTTATTATATAGAAGATAGGGAAAAAAGTTTCTAGGTTGATTTCTGTCTGCAGATTAACTACCATCCATCTTATCTCCACTCTGACTCAAATAATGCTCTTCCCTACATGGTTGTTTCCAAAATCTTCCATAAATATTCCCCAAGCAAATAAATTGCTACACATGCCTTAACTCACTATAAAACAACTTTGCTAAAAATTTCACCACCTGAGTTACTTGTTCTCAGAAAACACTTGTGTTTTGCTTATATAACTCTTTAGGTCCTTCTTCAAGGCCCACAAACATTTATATCTGAAACAATTTAAAATATATATATAGTTTTCTTAATGTAGATCAAAATAGGTAAAGGAGAGAAAATTTTATAGAATGAAATACCCACAGTAGAAACAAGTGGAAATTAAGGATGAGACTAAGGGGTAAAAATCTATTAAAATATAAGAAAATTTCAATATAGGAGTCAGTAATTTTTCATATTTCAATAAGCATCAAAGGCCAATATGCAATGAACTATAACAAATAATATATGTTTATAATGAGAGGTCATCAAGATAGCATTATGCTAAATTATGAACATAGAAGGCGTAGGAAAGTGTGATAAATATTTGAAGAATTTCTAATCAAAATGTTGTATACGATCTCTTGATATTTAAAGAATAAAATCTCAGTTCTGGGAAAGTATAACTATCCAAGCACATTTTTCAGAGTGGTTGGAATTTACTCTCTCTGTATCTCTTTCTATATACACTGCATAAAGCTTTTTGCAAACTGATTTTAATTACTGCAATATGTGTTTGTTCAAATAATTCTTATAATGGGTAATTTGAGGAAATAAAATGTAATCATTCCTAAATTATTATTTTCTAGATTTTGAACTAGAAGTTAAGAAATCTTAGTATTTATTTCTCATTATACCACCCTCATCCTTAGCTTTTCTCTTTCTTATTCTTGTGATAAAAAACAACAGAAGGAAGACACAGTGCTAGAAGTGGGAATTAACACAGCAGTGTGGCAAAGTTGAAAGAACAAAGATTTTAGACTCTATGAGGAGTGAATCCCACAAAGGCTCTTGCCTCATTCTCTCTGTGTGACTGAGCAAATTAATCAACATCTTTGACGTTCAATTACCACCTCTGTAAAATGGGGATAAACATTCTCATGGGGAAGTTGTACATGTTAAATAAAATAATAAATGTAAAACAACTAGCACATTATCTGGCATTTAGTTTTTGAATTATTTTGATAACAAAATTTACTCTACAATTATTTTTTTTATTAAATTTAATGCAGTGACATTGATAAATCAGGGTACATATGTTGAGAGAAAATATCTCTAGATTATTTTGACATTTGATTGTGCTGTATACCCCTCCCCCAAAGTTAAATTGTCTTCTGTCATCTTCTATCTGGTTTTCTTTGTGCCCCTCCCTTCCCCTAACCCCTCTCTCCTTCTTCACCCCCTCCCCCCTCCCCCAACCTCCCACCCCTGTTGCCATCACATTCTTGTTCATGTCTCTGAGTCTCATTTTTATGTCCCTTCTATGTATGGATTCATCTTAGTTTTTTTTTTTTTTTCTGATTTACTTATTTCACTCCGTATAATGTTGTCAAGGTCCATCCATGTTATTGTAAATGATCCGATGTCATCATTTCTTATGGCTGAGTAGTATTCCATAGTATATATGTACCAAAGCTTTTTAATCCACTCGTCCTCTGACGGACACTTGGGCTGTTTCCAGATCTTCGCTATTGTGAACAATGCTGCCACAAACATGTGGGTGCATTTCTCCTTTTTGAGCCGTTCTATGGTGATTTTATTACTAGCTTCTCAAGTATTGAGATACATGTACATTACTATTGCCATATATGCGATGAGATTAAGATCATATATATATGGATTTTGCTAATATATTTTGTATTTAAATCTTTACCTAAAAGTATGAAACTGACTTAATAAGAACACTTGATGTGAATTTGCTGAAGCGAAATTCAAATAGGTTTAATGAGTTTAAGCTTGAAAAGTACCAATACGTCTTGGAAAATAATTATCAGAAATTTTCTTTGTGGCACTAATTTTCCATTCACATGAATAAGATTTAGTGAAGATGTCATAATCAAGTGATAATGACACAAGTGGAAATTCTCGGACATGATATTATATGATAAGGTAAAACAAAATGTTGTCAATACCATGGTGTGCTAAAAGGATAATAAAGAGTTTCAGTATTTTGCGGCTCTGACCGGTTGGCTCAGCGGTAGAGCGTCGGCCTGGCGTGCAGGAGTCCCGGGTTTGATTCCCGGCCAGGGCACACAAGAGAGGCACCCATCTGCTTCTCCACCCCTCCCCCTCTCCTTCCTCTCTGTCTCTCTCTTCCCCTCCTGCAGCGGAGGCTCCATTGGAGCAAAGATGGCCTGGGCGCTGGGGATGGCTCTGTGGCCTCTGCCTCAGGTGCTAAAATGGCTCTGGATGCAACAGAGCAATGCCCCAGAGGGGCAGAACATCGCCCCCTGGTGGGTATGCCAGGTGGATCCCGGTCGGGTGCATGCGGGAGTCTGTCTGACTGCCTCTCCGTTTCCAGCTTTGGAAAAATGAAAAAAAAAAAAAAAATAAGAAGAAGAAGAAGAAAAAAAAAAAGTTTCAGTATTTTAAGCTGCTAACTAGAGATTATATCCATTTAAGATGAAATCTTTTTTTTTTTACAGTGACATAGAGAGAGTTAGAGAGAGATAGATAGGGACAGACAGACAGGAACGAAGAGAGATGAGAAGCATCAATCATTAGTTTTTCGTTGCAACACCTTAGTTGTTCATTGATTGCTTTCTCATATGTGCCTTGACCGTGGAGCTACAGCAAATTGAGTAACCCCTTGCTCGAGCCAGCGACCCTGGTGAGATTTTTTGCTCAAGCCAGAAGAACTCGTGCTCAAGTTGGCGAGCTCAGGGTCTCGAACCTGGGTCCTCCGCATACCAGTCCGATGCTCTATCCACTGTGCCACTGCCCGGTCAGGCAAGATGAAATCTCAACATTACATTTTTACTAATTCTCCCACATGGAAATTCATAGCTGAAATTGAAGCATCAACACATGTATAGTAATACACATGTGGATGAGGTATCTGAACAGGATGTGATAAAGAACAAATCAACTCATTATCTAATTGGTGAGAATAACATTTATGAGCCCAGAGCAATATAATTTAAGAATTAAAATGATAAATCTACAAAGTGATTAAGAAAAACAAAAACGTAAAGGAATGGCTGGAGTGACAGGTAGAAATGAAATGCACTATATATAAGATAATTAAAAAAAAATCTATGTAAAAGGCAGGACTCCAGTGGGGAAAAATAAAAACTCCTGTGTCATTATTAGTTGTGTGACTTTAGACAATTACTTAAGTTCTCCCTATTTCAATTTTCTCATCAGTTAAGGGGAGATCACAATAGTGTCTAGTAAGTTTGTCCCGGGAATCAAATGAGATCCTATGCAAGACAAATGGCCTAGAAATTGGCATCTAATTTAGTCCTCAGTAATGCTGCTTGTTGCGAATTTCTTTTCTCCTTGTTATTTTTATTTAACTATGTATATATGAAATATATTGAGGCTCTATGCTGAATATATGGTGTGGGATGTATAACTTTATTTCAATAATTGTAATTTTTCTTAGTTGCCAAGGTTTAGGAGACATGCAAACAGTTACAAGGAGAATTTTCTTTTTCTCTTTTCTAAAGTGCTTATAAGACTGATGATAGTTTTTCTCACCATGCTTCTTGCACTCATTATAATGAGCCTGAAATAGAAGATGTACTGGTACGAAAGACAGTCAACAGTGTTGCCTGAAAATGCTTTGAGTTACCGCTAAAGACTAGAATGCTTTTCCACATATAGAGGATAAAGAACAAGAAAGAAATCATGGCCAGGCAAACTGGAGAAAAATCAGAATGACAGTGTCACAAAAGCCACCAAGCAGAGTGATCAAGAAGGCATCCACACTGTGGGTTGCTACAGGAAGGAGAAAATTTGCAGTCAATCATGTTCACTACAGAATACTGTAGACTCAGTATGACTGCTCAAGTTCAATGCATTATTGATGTCATGTGACCTTGTGATCTCTAACACAGTATGATCAATCACTTCCCAATTTTGTCACTTATCTACTTAGTGTCAAAACTACACCAGCTATCAATATAACTGACTTTACATGGGTTTAGGTCCCCTTATTTGCTGTTGTGTACCTGTCAGACCTGCTGTTATTATAGTAGTAGTAGTAGTAATAATAATAATAATAATAATAATAATAATTTGAGTTTGAACAGATTTGTCTGCTCACTCTAGGAAAGGCTCCCCTCAAGAGACAAGGGCATCCCCTCCCTTTTTTCACTTTAGACAGCAGATATTCTAGCTATAACATAATTATAAAAGTAGAAGAAACACAAACAAGCATATAAACTAAAACCAAAAGGCACATTCTATTAAACTCATAGCTAGTAAATTCCCCATCTCATAGATCAAGAGGTTCTGGATTTAAACTGGGTTTTCACTAAAGCCTAACTTCTAATCCAAAAACTTCTAGAAATTATCTAACCAGATTGCTTCTAGTTAGAAAGATTCTCTTAGGGTAGAAGTGCATAGACACAGTTTAGAGCCTATTACGGGATTGCACTGAAAAGCTACTTCTAAATAATCATTCATCTTCTCCATCACCCAGCAATATGCTTATGAAAGCTGTTTCATTCTTGTAACTACAGATGTCAGATGCATCAAAAAAAGTATAAGTGCCCTTTCAGTTCTTCTCAGTGCCATACCTTGTCAATTTCATGCTGCCTGCAGAAACAACATAATACAAAAAACAGCAATGATGTCACTGGAAGTGCTTTGTGATTGACAAAGAAGAACAGTAATAGTCAGAAGTGGCTCCTAAGAGAATTCAGAACTCACTGGATGTTTTCTGGGGGCTTGTCCCTCAATTTGAAGGAGGATTCAGTGTTCTCTGCATGAGAAAGCAGGGATGAGAAGTAATATAGGAACATAAGGATGGTCAGTTACTCTCAAGATACTTAGAAGCGGAACAGGCTCAACATGGAGGTCTTGGTGAGGTTCTCCGAAACAAGCATGGGGCCCAGAAACGTAATGAGTGAGGCACATTCCTTAATTCTGACTTTTGTTCAAATGAGTAGAAGGTGGAATTTGTTTGGAAATCCCTCCCCAGTCTTAATTTTTCCCCAGAACCCAGTATTAATTTTTCTGTGCCTACATATGTAGCTCCTTAGATAAACACTACTACTGAAACAAATCGTAGCATTCCAGGCCTTACCAGATGGTTACACTGAATTAAAAATATATGCAGAAGTAAGTTTTAAAGTAAAAATGGATAAAAATATAACTCTCTCTAATTCCAAAATTGCCTTCTATTATAGCTGTGCTGCTACAACTACTGTCTTTATCCACCGGATCTTTGTTCTCATCATCATTGCCCTTTGAAATCCTTCATGTTTGCCTATTTATGAAATCCTGCCCAGGACCAGCTAAAGTCTCTGTCCTTCATGAACTCTTTATTGATAATTCCCATATAGTAATCTACCCTTCCCAGAAATCCTACTGCCTGCTGTTTATTTGTCCTTTAGTCTTGAGTGTCCTTTTTAAACATTATAGAATCTCTTTTTCTGCTCAACAGAACCTAAATTCCTTCAGATTAGAGGCCATATTAAAATTCTGACCTCTGCTGAGTTCACACAACCTAGATAAGACAGAAATCATTCTGCAGAAAACAGGAATCTGATAGCCAAGAGTGAATTGCACAAAAGTAGGACTTGTGTAAACTAATCCAACTGTAATTAGAGGAAATTTCTTTCCAGAACAAATTTTGTTTCTCCTGATTTTGCCCTTTCTTTTTAAATAATATTTTTTTATGTTTTGTGGGAGATAAGATAGTCTAATGAAATTAGACTTCATAGATTTGAATGCAGATTCTAACTGAAGTTTCCCATATGGCTTTGCAGAATTTGCTCACATCTCTGTGCCTTGGTTTTCCCAATCTTAAAATGGATAGGCCTAAGGAAATAGTTGCCTTTAGCATCATCCTGAGTATTAATTAAACTAGCATCTATAAAGTGCTTAGAACAAAGCTCAAAGCGTGGAGAGTTCTTTGAACGGCTGGAAACCAGTCACCCAGTACCCAGAGCTTCATGCTGGATGCCAGGGGAGCTGACTCCTTGGTCACTGGCTGGGTGCACCAACCCAGAATTCTTTGGGGGTAATCTCTGACACTTCTGGATTGCTTCTGGCAGATGATGACAGCACACAAAATATGTGTGATCTCCCTTCCACAGTCCATACTTATCGCTGGGAAGTATCTGTCCTCATGACTACACTTCCCAGCCCTCTGCCCTTGCTTTTAAATGGCGAGTCTTGTTTTTCCCAATGAAACATAAGTAGAAGTGATATGTGTCATGTCCAGTCTAACTATGGCACTCATCATCATTCCCCTTTCACTGTTGGATGGACATGTACAGTGACCTTAGAACCCACATTTTAAAGGTGCTGGGTCTTTGACTTACTGCCTGCAGTAAAGCAACTTGCAGTCAGCAATGATCATGCTGGATTTTACAAGTGTGAAAAATAAAAGACTACTCTGTTCTGTCCATTATCTAGTGTTGGGTTTATTTGTTACAACAGCTAGTCTTATCTTAGCTATATGTCACCTGTCAGTAATCTGGAAAAGAGCCAATACATCTTATCAAAAGTTAATCATTAATCCATAAAATATCAAAACTCCAGAAGCACCAAGTAAATATATGTAGTAATATTTTCCTGCTTATTTGGCACTTATGTTTTGAGAAAATTGTGACATCTTACATAATAACTCACTAGTGCTTCTCAACTCATCCACAAATTTAAATGATCTCTGTGTTTCAAAATAAGTGATATTTATAGCAAAGATTCTCTTAGGCTCTTTAAAGGTGCTTATTATGATTCAGGAATGGGAGAAGAGGAAGGCTTAGACAAGGAGATTATTATTTATCATCATGGTAAATATCAAAGAAGTTTAGGAAGTTGTCAAGACCAGTTTACCATTAAGTTTCAGAGTTCTAATAAATTTCCAGGTAATGCACTTACATGGTTTACATAGAATACAAATAAATATATTTGTTTTTGTTGTTGTTTTTGCTTAGAAGTATGCAACTTTAAAAACAAATAGGCCCAAAAAAAGAAAAAAATTTGTTTTGTGTGTGTGTGTTCAGTATCTGTTATCTACTAATGCTTAAACTCAGATTTGAATATGAATGGCCTATCATCACATTATCCTTTTAACACTTATATTTGCAACACATCCATTACTTTTAGTTCACTCCCAGGATACCCAGCCTTAGGACCCGTTTCTGAGACACCTTTTGTCCCCACTTCTCACCAGGTGCGTGAAGAATTATGCATCATTAACAAAGTCTGACATCTTTGATGCACTGGGATAGTTAAAAACTCTGAAATCAGTGTTAAACTAACCTCTGTCAACATTAATACAAATTATACTCCTGAGTGCAAAATAGATTTGTCTGACAGTAGTCTTCATCACACACCTTCCTCTCCCAACATATATGGGTCTCAAAACAAAAATGTAAATGGAGCTATACATGCTATATGTCTACATTTTTAACAGTTGTAAATCTGGCTAACTTGACCAAATCATTTTCAATCATTTTTTTTGTAATTGATTTATTTCATTGTCATGAGGACTGAATATCTTAATACATGTTAAGAGTTTGGAACCATACCTGGCATATAAGGAGGAGCCGATAAATGTACGTTGCTATTCTAGTTGTTGTTGCTGTTATTGACAATGATGACTTTCTCTCCTGTGAACATTACTTGATGAATAAATGACTCAGTGATTGATTATTGGGCCAAAAGCCTTCAAAGGACCCTAGGGTGCTCTTCTGATTAATGAAACAATGTCCAAGAGGATGGCATCAATACCACCGGACCCAAAATGTAGACTAAAGTGATTACAACAAACAACATTCTTTAGATACTGGAACTTCCACAATCATTAATTTTGTAACAACTTTAAAAATGAGAATTCCAAGTTAATTTATTTAAATTTTACATTTGGCCTGACCAGGCGGTGGCGCAGTGGATAGAGCGTCGGACTGGGATGCCGAGGATCCAGGTTCGAGACCCCAAGGTCGCCAGCTTGAACCCAAGGTCGCTGGCTCCAGCAAGGGGTTACTTGGTCGGCTGAAAGCTGCGGTCAAGGCACATATGAGAAAGCAATCAATGAACAACTAAGGTGTTGCAACACGCAACGAAAAACTAATGATTGATGCTTCTCATCTCTCTCTGTCCTGTCTGTCCCTATTTATCTTTCTCTCTGACTCACTGTCTCTGTAAAATAAAAATAAAGAAAATTAAATTTTACATTTGTACTTATTTATGAAAAGCTAAGTGAAATCTAAATGCTAAAAAGGGGTTTGAATAAGAACACTGATTAAAATCAGCTATTCTAGTATTGTTAGATTAATATTTTAGCTTAGTAATGTTATCACTTAAAACTAATGGGGTCAATATCTATTTCTAGAAACAATCAACAATAGCTCCTAAATTACAGTTCTATTTCCTAGCATTGCTAAAATTAATGGTCTTGTGAAATTCCTATTATAAGAATATATATTTCAAATACTGAAAGCTCTGCCATAAATTATTTTACATAAATAATTATTTTTAAAAATCAATGACTATTTTAAAGTTTTGGAACGAAAAAAGGATTTCTTAAAAGTTGCTTTGGGAGTAATTTATAAAAAAAAATATTACCCTTCTTTCTATTGTAATAATTTTCAAAAGGACTGTCCTTTCTATTAAATTTTTTAATTTAATTTTACAGGCTGTTACTCTATAAATAGAACTATCCATTTTAAATGGACAAGGTGAAGTATATAAATGACATTATTAGTATTGCTACTAACAAGTTTTGAACTATGCATATTTACCCATAAATAAAACTAAACCCAAGAGGCTACCAATCTAAGTGTAAATGAATAGTAAGGATGATCATACCTATTATTCCCTTAGGTTGAGGTGTAAATGGATCAAAATAACTGAGTAAAATTAGCATATTTCTGCATTATATATTAGAAAATGCATTAATAAGTAATTTAACTTTAAAAAGTATCAACATATAAAAGCCTATTAGATTTATTCTTTCTCTTTTTACAACATTCTAAATAGATATGGGTATAGATATGAATATTGATCTAGACATTAATCAGAATACAATTATTCAATCCTTTAAAAACAATAATTTGATTTAAAATTAGCATATAAAACTGTTTTGCCTTTTTTTAACATTAATACTTTAATATCAACAAAACAAAACACATAGGGTTTTGTGTGCATGTATGTGTGTGCTGCTTTCTATACAGATTTAGACATTTTGAGGACAGAGTGTCTCACATGTCTTCATGGTCACTGTTGCCCCCAGTCCCTCTGGAAAAAATTTAATCCAAACCTTACAAGTTTAGTCTTTAATATATTATTGTGAAAGAACTGAATTTATTGAGGCAGTTGATTTGATATATTTTTGATAAAAATGATCAAATCAAGTAAAAATGTCTTAGGTGTTTCTGTTGCTCTTGTTAATAATTGTTTTTTGCTGGGGTTTTTTTTTTGTCTAGATTTGGGACACTTCATGGTCATCTTCTTAATATGGCTTCCAGGCCACGGACTAGTCTTACTTTTTCCCTCACTTATAATTTCATTGAAAATTTTGTAAGACCCTGCGTGCTTCCTTTTCTCTGTCACTCATGACCTTTCAGACAAATCCTTCACAGTCCTTGAGGATATCAACACCTAAGTGAAGCGGTTCCTCTCTACCCTGTTATCTGCTACCATCCCAGCTAGATTAATTACGTCTCCAACAACCTCTGTGCTTCCCTGACTTTCAAATCCCCTTTATTTCTTCAGGTCTACTCACTCCAGCCATCTACAGCTAAAACTGCTTGAGTATCATGAAATACTATCAGAAGAGTTCACTCCCCACATTCTTCAACTCAAAGATTTTCTACATTGTGTATCTATAATTCAAGCTGACTATACTAATAGTCACAAACTGAAAGTATATGGGCTAAAGCACAAGTCAGACCCACATAATTTGAAAATTTGCTAATATTTAAAAGCAAGAAAGTTCATGTAAAAATACAGATTTCTGGCTTCTCCTAAAAAGACAAGATTTAGCAATTTTGCCTTATATTTATCAATGATCTGTAGTTGAAAAGCAGCTGCTTTTTTTTTTTTTTTCCCCAGTTTGGACAAGAGATCTCTAGTTTGCAATGGTCATCTTTTCCCCAACATGTTAAGACGTACCATTTTAATTCTTTACATTACTAGCCATAAACATTTCAGTCTATGGTTCCTATTTGAATGTTTTATGAACCTACATCTTATCATTTAACTCACATTCCCCAATGCTTAAATCTTCTATTTTACAAAGCCTCAACCAAAACACTCACCATCCACATTCTCTATAGTTCCTAAAAGCAAATAGTTCTGGTAAAATTCATGGTACTGTGTTGCGTAAACCCTCTAGATAGACTGCTATCTGCTTTGAGCTTGATGTATCTTGGTACCTATCACATTACATTCAGACAGTTTCATGCATTATTCAAATTGGTTGTAAACTCCTTGAGAATAATTTCCAAATTGTTTATAACTCTGGAGCTCAAGTATATAAAGTCATCTGAGCATCTAATATAGTCCATTAATTTAGGTATTTATTCAAAGCTTATTATGGATGACTATTTGAAAGAATAAAACTGTCCAGTTATTTGGTGTCATGTGGTTTAGCCACACCTAGAGCTGTGAAGTAATTCTCCTTTCTCTTTTTATTTTTCATTTGACCTCACCTTACGATGTGAGAAAGCAACTACATATGAATTAAAAGGACAGCTCTGGCTGGGTAGTTTGGTTGGTTAGAGCAATACCAAAGTGCAGATGTTGCTGGTTTGAACCCCAGTCAAGGCACATATAAGAACAGGTTGATGTTCCTGTTTCTCTCTCTTGCTTTCTCTCTAAAATAAATAAAATATACACTAAAGAGAGAGAGAGAGAGAATTGAAAGGACAAATAATAAAGCCAAGACATCTCACTTTTGTTAAAAGGGGCCCAGATGTAATGTTTCTTTACTTGCCCTTTATGGAACAAATGAGAATGCACAGAGCGGACATGTTGTCATTCCCGGACATATCTGGATGGGAGAAGAGGGAAGAAGCTTTGAGTCTCTGCAGCCAAAGCCATTCTCTCCAACCAGGGTTTCAGCCCTGTAAACTGCTATCGTGTGCACTGCCTTCCATAAAGATTGAAAATTCATCAAACAGACAAAGTGTATATTTAGTACTCACATGAGGGAATACAGAATGCCTTTCAATACATCAAACTCTTAAACCTTTTACATCCTTCATTTTTAAGCTACATGGATTTTGATTTGTACAATTTTAAAAATATTCTGAAGCCTAGTCAATCTAACAGTAAAAAGCACTGTTGCACAGTAAGAAATCAAGAAATACAATTCAGCAAACCTGGTATAGTTGGTCCCCAGGGAAGCTTTTTTCCAATTTGGTTTGTCATAGCCCAGATCCATCATGTCATGCTAGCCTAACTTACTACTACTGTCTTTCATTTTTTCCCCCTTTTTGGCACACTCCAACTATTTTCTTTAAAACTGGTGCTGTCACAAGAAAACATATAAAAATGCTCTTTTTCAAACACTCTGTTTGGGTCTCCCTGAACTCTCTGGAGCTACGGATTTCTCTCACTGTCTTCATCAGGGGTGAATGTTGACAGATCAGCGAACCTTACTGGTAGTAGTGACAGGCTTGATGCTGTTTTGTGCAAGGTGGAGGGAAAGAAACGAAATAATAATAAAAAGAGGTTCTTATGCCTTGCATCTAGAAGGCCCCTGATTCGACAACAAAGGCTTGTGTTCAAAGATGATTAGCTTAAAGGCATTTCAGGGATTTCTGATTGTAGCAGCAGTTGGGTGCCTGGCTACTAGGTGAAATATGTATTCCCCTGAGAACAAAGGCAGCAGCAATTCTCTTCTGCTGAGATGGCACCTTTAATAATTCCATGTATTTATCAGTATTTGTGTCAAGATCTTAGGGATTTTGCCCTTCAGGTAAAGTTAAAAGGAGATGAAGTGGATAGGATCTTAAACAGTCCTCAAAGGTATCTGCAGAGAAAAAAAAAATGTACCAAGGTATCTAGGAGAATGAGAAGAAAATATTCTGGTGGATGAAAATGTACACAGCACAGAAAAATAGCTTCAAGGTTTCTAAAAGGGAAGAGTGAATAGCCTTTAGCTTATTCATAACACCAAAGATATGCTATTGCTTCAAAAATTGCACAATTTTTTAAAATTGTAATCAAGCAAATCTAAAGAAACATCTTTTTAAAAAGTTAAAAATAAAAAATAGGTAAATTTATTTTTCCAAATAAAATCAACAAGCTCTGAATGTGCTGTTGCCATGGATTTTTTCTGCATAAATATTCTGCATTTTGTGTACGTGACTTCAAAGGAAAATGGTCGGTCTGCAGTTAGGAGGTATAAGGTGTGAACAAGACTTAACTAAATGTGCATATGTATGAGTGGCCCTCTCTCCATGGCCTGTGGTCTAGAATGACTCTTCCTGTCACCATCCTGGGCAGATTCATGTGCTATTGAATCATGTGGCACTTTTTCCCATGTGGACTTGCACTGGGTTTGGTTCTTCTTGCTTATCATAAATGCAAAATGCATTGACACAGTATGTGCAAGGGTGTATGAGTTCTAGAAACATCAGAAAATGTCAAAGACTTGAGGACATAATCTTTCAAATTATGACTTTTATGCAGTCTCCCAAGGTTTGAAAGATCAGAAAGTTAATTTACAGAAGTAAACACTAAGCATCCTTCTCCTGGCACAAGAGGCAGCTACCATGGGGGGAGCTTAACCTAGGGTTCAGTCCTCCCTGAAAGACACACAGAGCAAAAGTCTCAGACAATGTTTTAAACTGGATCACAAGCCTATGGAGCACATTCTGTTTTCCTCTTCATTTGGAAAATAAACTTTCAATGATACATCAGGGATGGCAATTCTTTTCGGGGTGACAAGCTGATGTCTTAAAGTACGATTTTAAGTCTACAGTGAAATCAGGCAGAGATGGGTGGATTTTGAGAAAAGAAGAAAGCACTTGTCATAAGTACCCACGTGGACAGTTAATTAAATTAAGACTGATTTTTTCCAATGTCATTTTGGGCACATTTTCTGCTGAAGTCAAAAGCAGATTTCCCTCCTGATGACTAATATAGTTTGTGTTGTTACTAGACAAATGAGACATTGACATTTTTTTTTTCATTTTTCTGAAGCTGGAAACAGGGAGAGACAGTCAGACAGACTCCCGCATGCGCCTGACTGGGATCCACCCGGCACGCCCACCAGGGGCAACACTCTGCCCACCAGGGGGTGATGCTCTGCCCATCCTGGGCGTCGCCATGTTGCGACCAGAGCCACTCTAGCGCCTGAGGCAGAGGCCACAGAGCCATCCCCAGCGCCCGGGCCATCCTTGCTCCAATGGAGCCTTGGCTGCGGGAGGGGAAGAGAGAGACAGAGAGGAAAGCACGGCGGAGGGGTGGAGAAGCAAATGGGCGTTTCTCCCGTGTGCCCTGGCCGGGAATCGAACCCGGGTCCTCCGCACGCCAGGCCGACACTCTACCGCTGAGCCAACCAGCCAGGGCCAAGACATTGACATTAAAGAAAAATAAGCTATATAAATATAGGGCCAGGCAATTACAATAACATGAAGTGAGTTGTGCCAGTTTAAGTAATAGATTGATATACTTGTTCAGTGTAATATTCCATTCTCAACAATTCTGGCTGAGCCATTCCACTTCTAGGACTTCAATTCTAGAATCATGCATTTACAGTTCAGAATGGGCTTTACACAGCTGACTATATATTAAAAAGAACAACAACAACAAACTAAGGTCTTTTTGCTTATTTCCATTTTACTGAAACCTTTAATTCCTCTGTAGTTATTGAGACTCGCTCAGTCCCCCATTCTCCCCTCAGAACTACAGCAATCCTTCTGTTGGAGTAAATAAAATGCAGTAGTAAATTTACTACTACAGGAATTCATTATGTGTATGCATATGCATGTGTGTACTCACATGCATACACACACAAATATGAACAGGACTTCACATTTCAGTTAAGCAAATGCTCAAGGCTGGGTATCGAAAGGTAAAATTGAAAAGAGAAACCCAAAAATTTTAGATTGTCATATTTATATTAACATCACATATTATATGTGTATAAAATAGATGGAGGAAAACCTATCTGGTGAGAAGTTGGCAGAACAGATCACAATTATTGGAAAGAAAACCCTGCACTGAGATTCAGAAGACAGGGTTTCAGGCTTCAGTTCTGCTATTTTATTTTATTTTTAATGTGTGGTGATGAAAATAGCCATTCACCTCTATGAACCTCTTATCTCATCATTAATAATATACCAATTGTCACAAAGGCCACTGTGCAGTTTAAATGTTGTATGTGAAAACACTTTGCAAACTCAAATACACTTGATAAATGTAAATGAGGAACATTGAGATTTTGTTTAAAAAAAGTTATGGGATTTTTAGAGGAGACATTTTCTCTTTCATAATTTTGTACATCATGAATTTTCATTTTAAATTTCAGGGAATTGTTACATTTTTGCTGAAGTCAACATTTAAAAATATTGAATGGATGTACAATTATTTTATCTACACTTAAATGGTATATAACAGTTTGATGTTTCAGTTTTCATGTATAAGTCTTGTTCAAACACACTAAAGACAGAGTTTTATTAGGACTGGCAAAAATGACACCAACATATATTTATGGGCTTATTCTATCTACATGGAAAATGTAAAGCTCACTCTAAATAGTCTTTCAGTGTTCTGAAATGCTTGTGCCTTAGAGATATGAAGTACAACAAACTGATACTGTATTTACTTGTAAATTTAGTTTCTCAGTTTAAAAGAATACATATCTTCCCACAAAATATTAGATGTTTTCAAATTAAAAAGTGAATGCATTCAGATAAATGACAACTCTGAAAATTTTTCAAAAGCCCCTATACCCTGTTGTACAATATATGCTCAATTTTCATCCTCAAAATATTTCTAATCAAATCAAGTCATCCTTTGATCTAGGTAAAGAACTTATTTGAAGATAAAAAATTATTTCTAGAGCACACACACACACACAACCCAACTTTGTTATTACATATTTGGTTATTCAGGTAATTTATAATTAACATGGATTTTGCACTGGTCGTTTGTTTAGTTGTGGAATCTTAAAAAGATTTTGGTATACTTATCACCTTATTTTCCTTTGTTTAAAAAATACCCTTTACAGCAGTGGTCCCCAACCCCTGGGCCGTGGACCGGTACCAGTCCGTGGGCCATTTGGTACTGGTCCGCAGAGAAAGAATAAATAACTTACATTATTTTCGTTTTATTTATATTTAAGTCTGAACGATGTTTTGTTTTTTTTTTAATGACCAGATTCCCTCTGTTACATTCGTCTAAGACTCACTCTTGACGCTTGTCTTTGTCATGTGATACATTTATCCATCTCTCCCTAAAGGCTGGTCTGTGAAAATATTTTCTGACATTAAACCGGTCTGTGGCCCAAAAAAGGTTGGGGACCACTACTTTGAATTAATTATATTTCCACAGTTCTTTAATTTTTTCAATCAGAATTGGTTTTACAAGTAAAAACTTCAAATGTAGAGGCATTGAATCAAAATTTAATTTTTTGTTTGAATAAATTCAATGTGTTTAATTTTATCTGCATTTTTTTTGATGTATTAAGAGATCTCGTCACAAGAGTGCTTTATGTCATCAATATAGCATATATCTTTAAATCAATCTCTAAAAATCTAATTTGAGAAATCTATATTTATTTCCAAAAGTTCATTATAACTTTTTATGTTAAGCACAAATATAAACTATTTCTAAAAAATTAAAAAAACAAAATAAGAATCATAGACATTTGGACTGCAAATTCACTGAAATCTACCAGTCTTAGGCTGGAAATTTGTTTCTCATGCTCTGGAGAATACTGAAGGGAGGAAATTTAATCTGTGGCTTATTTTCAAATAATCAAGATCACCTTTGTAGCTTCTGGCTACTTTTGCTCACTGACTTTCAATGTGTCATTTTTAATTTCAGGCTTAAGGGTTTTAGCTCAATGTCAGTTACCTCGCTGATGAAACTGGCTAAACCCATTTATCTAGGACACTGTTAAGTGGCTCAGGGTCTTGGGATTGCTGGAATACCTCCACTCTGCTGAGCTGGCTCTGTTACCTCTATCATCATTATCATAACCAAGAGTACCTAACTATATCTTTCACTTATTTATATTTTTTCCCACTTGCCTTTTAGTTCAGTGCCTGTATTATGATGACAAATTGCAGAACTTGAGATACACATGCTCTTATACAAATTTACTGTGGCTTCCATAGGGTTAAATTTCACTTAACAGAGCATTTAAACATAATTGATAGATTTCACTGCAAAATCAAGATTTACATGTATAGATCAGATCTATCTGTCATCTATCTATCTATCTAACTATCTATCTTACATCTAATCTATTTTTTAAATAGGATCTGGAAAAACAGGGCCCGTTCTATATGGTGACCATTAGATGGCGCTAAGTAATGGGGCAAAGGCTCCTAGTTCATTCAGCTGCATCGGGTCTACCAAAATCCTGTAAATCAACTCCTGGCTCTGGTACAAATTTGCATTGTTGTATCCGTGAGCCGTGGTCTGAGGTTTTAAGTATGGATGACTGGAAACGTGTTTCTAAACAAGAAGAAGGAAGTAGCTATGTTGTAAAATGAAGGATTCAGTGTGTTCATTTGCAAGAAGCGGTGAAACTTTGAGTAGAAATGTCCAATAAATAGTTGGAAGTAAATGACTAGTGCTCACGTGTGAGGAAAAGATTGTCGACAGAGGTTTTGGAATCATTCAAGTAAAGACAGAGGTGAAACCATGAGAATGGATGAGTTGTCTTAAGGAGAAATTAGATAACAAGAAGAATGAAAGTGCAATAGCTGAGCATGGGGAAATATTCACAATTATATGCAGCCAGGGAAAAAGAACCTAACATAAAGTTTAAAGAGAAAGAGTGATAAAATGTACCTTATTATTGGTTTAAATGTTTTGGCATTTTTTAACAATGGAAAGAAAAGATATTGGTATTCACAAAATTAATGGTGAACAATGAAAGTTTTAATATTACAGGTAGGAACAAAATGTTTTGGTGCCTGGGCATGACAATAGCCCAAAGCCCATCCAGGCACTTTGCCTAAATCCTGATTTGCAACAAAGATTAGATAGTGTTGGATACAATAGGCAGAAAAAGAAAGATATTTTTGACTATGTGAATACATACAACAGGATGTTACAAGAGTAGGAACATGTTTTCTTTTGGGAAAAAAATATTTAAACATCAGAATTGAATTTTTTGGCTTTATTTAACTTTTGATGACAGATTGCTCACCTTTATTTTAAACATAGCACTTATATTTATAAAAGATGGGGAGGGAGTTTCTTATTTGCCTCTTAAATTTCAACTTTCTCATCTTGGCAGTTTCAAACTAAATAGTGTACATTGAGGAAAACAGTGAGAATAGAACAGTGTGAAATTATTGATCTCTTGCCTTGTGAAGTTTCACAAGTCCTTGCAAAAATTTACAAGTTTGCCGCAGGGCAAAATTTGATCATTTTAGACAGGAATTGAATATTTTGCCTTGAAAAATGTTAGCAAAAAAATCTCCTGAGGGTGAAATCACAAATTGTCAAATCATTTGGGCATAGAAAGTCATCAACTTTATGTTGTGAGTGGCAATTTATACTCTATGTTAGCTTTCATGGAAAACAATGACAAATTTAGAATCAATACTTCTAAATGATCTGCTCCCAACAAGAACTGATTGTTTTCCCTGGATTGTATTGAAGGGCTCACTACAGTGTAATACCAAGGGAGATCAGCAGGAGGCAGCACTAAAAGACATGTAAAGAGGAGGCTGAACCAGGAAAGGGCCAGACTTGTAAGTAGTGTGCCCAGGCAGGAAGAGCACAAGCTTTGAGGACAGACAACTCTCAGTTCAAATTTTGGATCACCCATTTACAAGCTATGAGAAATCTGACAGTTTACTTAACTTCTTTGAATCTCAGTTTTCTCATATTTAAAATGAGAGAATTAAAATTTACCTCATAATGATGTTGAATACTGATAGGTAGATGCCTTGTAAATAGTATTTCTATTATTAATTTATCATTTAAAAATCATTATTATTAAACTGATAAGAGTTTATAGGAGAATAGATTGAAAGTCTATAGACTTTGCTTTGGGAAATTAAAATTTACATATACTGTATCATTAATAATATGATTTGTGAGTTCAAAAATTGGTTTATAAGTACAACAGGACTGGAAACACAATTTTAAAAAGCTACCTCTAAGAAAAATTAATTGTTAAAATTTAGAATTCCTAGAAGAAAGACTCTTTGTAGTAGATGGTAAACTTACTGGATTTCATTTATTAGCAATGTCATTTAGTCTGAAAGTGAAGTTACATACACTTCTGAATACTAGATTCTTAGACAACTTTAAAAATACTTTGACAAAGTAACACAATAGTTCAGCTATTTAAGAAAAGCATTAAAGAAGGAATAAAGTTAGAAGTTTTTTTTTCCTTTCTTTACCTTAATAGTAGAAATTTTAAAAATAGAAACTAGAATGTTTGGAGTCCATCACTAACTACAGATACTACTAAAAATTGTGTTGCTTTAAGCACAGGTACATTTTAATAAAGTAAGTTAGTCAAGGGGTGACTAGTGGGTATTTTATTATCATAAGGAAGTACCATCATTAATAGTCTGTCCTTGTGAAGAAAACTTGCAGCTTCATTACAGTGCTGGAGAAGCTGAGCCCATGTTTCTGAGGAAGGGTCATGATTTGGAGGATGCTTTCTTCTTTGGTTTCACACCCATGTAGCTGTTCCTTCCTATATCAATTGCCTCATACCCTCATGAAACATCTCTCCATTTTAAAGAAAATAGTCTTACTGAACAATAAGTTAAATACTGTTGTACTACTATTTATTTTAATATTCTTGATTTTGACTCACTGCTTAGAACTTTTCATATAATGAAATTTATCTGAGCTTTAGGTTTTTTGAGTAACACAACCTGGAATTAGCATCTAATATATTCTATATTTGAAATTTTCTTTATTAGATGTGTAGCAGAGTGGTCAACATCAAGAACTTTATAGATAGAGTGCCCTAGTTCTAAGCTTGGCTTTTATCACTTGCTAATGATATGACTTGGGCAGGTAACCTAAACTCTCTGAGTTTTACATTCCTTTATCTATAAAATGGGTATAAAAATTGTATCAAAGGGATGTTCTAAGGATTAAATCAGTAAACATAAGTAAAGTTCTTACTGTCTAGTGTATAATACATGTAATATAAATAAGCTCTACCACCATTTTATTGTAAATATAGCTACTAAAGTTCTTTCTTCTAGAAAAAAATAAAATAAAATGAGGGCACTCTTTTTCTAATTGTTGTCTCTTCTAATCAAAAACTAAAGTGTGAATACCTTCTTATAATTTGTCTAATATTCATCTTTTGGTGAAGCAGTAGGTAGTATTAAAGATGTATCAATACTTGAATGTTATTAAGGTAGTATTTTAATGTTAAAACCAATATTCTCCCTTCTCAAAACTACTCAGCAAATCTTGGCTCAAATTCTTAAAACTAAGTGTTGGTCAAATAAGTTTGTAAAATACGATTCTTATGTTTGCTTACTTATAGTTTACATCGGGGGCTGGGCAGTGCCAGGTATATGTGGTCTGTGAAATTGCAAATTACCTTCCTGCTTGGGAAGGGCCATTGTTTTGCTAATGTTTGCTGGAGGAGAGGGTTTTGTGCCAAAAAGTTTTGAAAAGAAGGAGAAAGAAACAATGTTTTGCCTGGAAAGCAGACAGAAGGCAGAGTGCTGAAGAAGAAGCTGGTTTGTGCAGAGAGGAGAAGGTGTGCAGATGCGGAACCAGAAATGAGGGGGCTTTGCGAGCTCCACTGAGACGGGTGAGGCCTTTGATTCTAGGAGAAACTGGAGAAGATCCTCCTGGTTTTAGAATCAGAGAATGTATCAGAGCTTTGGCAGCTCTGAATGAGTGAAAGGGAAGTGTTTTCCCTGTGTGTTTGCTCATCGGCCGGTGCGAGATTTTAATAATGGAATGGTCCACCATTTTTTGGCTCCACTGTTTCTTTACTGTCTTCCCAAACCCAATGAGAACCTGCATCTGCATGGCCACGACGGCCATGACTTCTGGCTGTACACTTAGCATTTTAGGTCATGATGGCATGCCTCTTGGCTGTGAATGCAGACACAATGTATACACAGTGCTGCAGGGAAATAAATATTTCTGCCTTCTCCCATGCCAGCTTCATGTCCTCCCACTTACATTTCTAGCTTCTACTAAGGGTGAAAGGGTGAGAACACAATATGGCTTAAGCCAATGGATGGCATCATCAACTTTTCAAAGCCCTCTTCCCTTTCTCTTTCCTCTCTTGTTTCTTATCCTCTTGTTCCCTTTCTTGTTTCTCCTAGTTGTAAGGACTTAAAAATAACCTGACTCTTGATTTTCTTTCCCACTGTATGTTTCTAGCAAGGTGAAAGAAGATGGCCTTTCCCCTGACAGCAGCTTGCCATATCTTCTCTTTCTCTCCGACGGAACTGCCAGTTCATGGAGGCTGGCTCTGCCAGTACAAGTTTGAAATGAGTTATTGAGTAAAATCTGATGCCCATTTCTCTCCTTTTCTTTTAGGACTAGAAGTATAAAGAAAATTAACAATGTTTGTTTTTTATAAGAGCCTATAAATATGAAAATCAGATTCAGATAAAATTCTATGGGTATGCTTTTGCTTTAAAGGAAGTGTTTTGGTTTAAGAATCATAGGTTTGATTTTATTTTTTTTTTTAGAAAGAGTGAGTGATTCAGTGTTATTAAAAATCAGTCTGAAGTGTCTGAGGAAAGTGAGAGTGGAAGTCACCAGCAGCAGACACTTCCCAGGCTCTGTAACAGATGCCAGGGTCACTCGCTTCGAGCCCTGCTGTGGTAGAATGGGCTCTGCTCCCCCGCAGTGAGCTTCCCCAAGCTTGCTAAGAGCAAACCACAGTTGCAGTCATTAAAAAATACACCAATTACCGATTGAAAATCTAAACTAGAAGCCATCAATGTAAGAAGTAACAAAAGTATACAATGTTTAATAAAACAACTTAAAGGTCAAGCACAATTAAATCTTTAAAATGGAATAGAAATGAAAAAGGTAGAGAAACTTTAAGTACATAACCAAAACTGAGAATCCTAGAAGAAAATGAGAAATGGGGCTTTGTGACCTAAATAAGAAAACTTATTTTGCTTAAAAAAAAGGTATTTCAATGTAAACTATTTTACAAGGTTTATATGAGAATAAATAAAGATTATGCTCTTAATTTGTCTTCTTTCTATGTCCAAACTGATTGGACTTGGCCCATTTCTATCACAAATGGTGGAAGACATTTCTTTCCTCCTGAAAAGTGAGTAAACTCTGAACAATTTGCTGTCTTCAAAACAGGACTGAGTTTGAACTCAGATGACCTATGTATAAGAACCAGTTCTAAACCCACGAGTAGAGGCCATATAAGTTCTCAGGGAATAAAGACCAGTGGGAACTGCTCTCATTAGTGAATGCTTTATGGGAGAAATCAGGACTGAGTATGACCTCAATAACTGGCCTTGGTCAGTCTTCAATGCAATCATGGCTTGCTTTTATAAATGTAACCTGATCCCAGCAGCTACACCAATTTGCAAAGCAATGCTCCAAAATATTCAGAGAAACTCAGGAATCACTGGCCGTTCCCATCATTGAAGGCAATACTCGAAAAGCTTTTCTTTAAGTGCAACTACTTGAGAATGAGAAGAATCTCACATGATGAATTAAAATCTACCAAATTGGCACTTCAGCAGAATGCATAAGAGGAAAAAAATTCTAGAAGTATGACTGTCCATAAAAGAGACACTGCTTCATTCTTCCCTAGAAATAATAACATCTTTTACATATGCCACTTCTCTCTGAGGAGCTTTAAATACTTTATCTAATTAATCCTCCAAGCTTCCCAGGGAGGTAGGTGGGGGGCAGGTATTATTATCTGAATTTAGCAGTTGTAGAAATTAAAGTGTCCTGATTAAGTGACTTAGGTAGGAGGCAGCATTTGCACTTAAGTAAGTGGGCTATAAATTCTCTGCTATTTGCGTAAAAAGAGCATCTACAATGTTATTAAATCTGCCTTCTTTTAATCCAGCCTACATGTAGTCTGGCAAAAATTTCTTCAGTGTTGCTAGGTACAAAGAACAAAATATCTGAACTCAAATGTGATTTTGAATTTAGCAGTGGCTTCTGGGTCAAGAAGCTAGAGGTTATTTTAATAAACTGTAAATAAGAAGATTTCTTGCATTTTTAAATTGCTGTAGTAGTCAATTTAGTATTATTTAAACAGTTGAATGTGCATTGTGAGCATCAGAATAGAAATCTCTGTGGGGCTGTGGAACTCTACATTAGCAAATGCACGGAAATCTGCATTTAGACCAAGTAATTGAACACGCAAGGTAGGAAACATGAAGGATAATAGATAATGGCTGTTGGTCAAATAAGTTTGTAAAATATGATTTTTAAGTTTGCTCGCTTATAGTTTGCATTGGGGCCTGGGCAGTGCCAGGTATATATAGTCTGTGAAATTTCAAATTACCTTCCTGCTTGGGAAGGACCATTGTTTTGCTAATGTTTGCTGAAGCAGAGGTTGCCAGAAAGTTTTGAAAGGAGAGAGAGAATAAGTATGAGAAAGAAGCTATGTCTGCGGAGTGAGAGCAGAGGGAATGCAGAGTGCTGAAGAAGAAGCTACCTTGGCAGGGAAAGAGAAGGTGTCCAGATGGGGAACCAGAGCTGAGGGGCTTTGGGACCCCTGCTGAGACTGGTAGGGCCTTTGATTCTGGGAGATAATGAAGAAGATTCTCTTGGTTGTGGAACCAGAGAATGCGTCAGTGGCTTTGGGAGCCCTGGGTTGTGTGTTTGCTTGTCGGCCGGTGTGAGACTTTAATAAAGGAATAGCCCACCACTTTTTGGCTCCACTACTTCTTTACTGTGTGCCCTAATTCATTGAGAACCTGCATGTGCATGGCCACAACGGCCTTGACTACTGGCCATACAATGGCCAAGGACAGAGTCTAAAAGAAGGGGCTAGGCTGGCACTCTGTTACATACTCAAAAGTCTTTTTTTTTTTTTGCCACCAAAACTCAATTTGGAGGGTGCCATTCATCCTCCTTTTTAAATCATATTATGCCCATTTGTCTTTTATGTTATAGTACGGGTTTGGGTAGATGACCAATACTGTCCAGTGAGACACAGGGGGCAAGGGTGCTGCAAACAATATGGGAGAGTTTTCCTTGATCTTCAAGGGTGTTGGTCAAATAAGTTTTTAAATGTATATATGTTTGCTCGCTTATAGTTTGCATTGGGTGTGGGGGACAGGCTGTAAGCAGGCAGGGTGGTTATAGCCTAAGGCTTAGTTTTAAGATTAAGCTTTTCCCCACACCCTTGACTGATTGCATGATGTGGGGTGGTGCACACTCATGAGGAATCCCATTATGCCTCAAAAAAGTGACTTTGTAGCAGAGACTTCCTTGTTTGTATATTGGATTAAAGGTTTTGATTTCTACACTATAAAATGGGGCAGACCGGGAGCTTGCTCTCTCTTGGTTCCTGAGATTAACATTAGAGGAGAGAGCAGAGAGAGGCCACGTGGAGGAGGCCAGTAGAAGCAGCCAAGCTGGTGGAGTGCTGAGTGAGAAGCCAGTTTGTGCAGAGTTTGTGCAGAGAGAAGGAGATGGGGAACAGAGGTGAATAAGTCTGGTGAGCTAGAAACCTTTGATTCTAGGAAACTCGGATAAGTTAGTGGCTTTGTGAGCACTGAATGAGTGGGTCTTGGAGACTAGTGTGTGTTTTACTTGCCCACCGGGTGCAAGCTAGGATTAAAGCTAATGGCCCACCAGTTTGTGGCTCCATTGTTTCATTACCATCTGTCCGAATCTAATGCAAACCTGCATGGGCCAGGCGGCTGTGATGGTGGCTATGCCTACTGGCTTTACAAAGAGATACAAGAAAGAATCTCCTAATTTGTTTGCCTTTGTCAGATCATCACGGGTTATCTGGATCAGAAATGAGCAAATAGGTGGTCATGAGTGAGACAACTGCACAGAGTAAATGGCAAGACAGGAAGAAGGAATGCCTCTGTTTTCTTAATAAGGTCAATAAGCTATTGAACTAACCATCTGGAGTTGTTTTATCTTGGTACTTTTATTGTACATGTAATAAAAATTTATATCATTTATAGAAATGTTGGGCTTTCTATATAGATAAATTGTCCTTAATACAATCTGGAAGGCATTGTTTTCAAAATTATTCCTGTCATTACTTCTGGTGGAGTCTCAGACTTGCTACTACCTACCAATGTAGAAATATTGAGATAATGAGCTCAAGTTTTATGAGATGTCAGAGATGCATAGACTATACTCATAAATTTCCTCAGCAAATAGAAAAATGTTGTCTGTACTTTGGCCTAAATAAACCATATGAAACACACCGGGCAGGCAAAGGCCAGTACAGAAGCTGTTGACAATGAGGTGCAAAGACTGGGATGTAGTGACATAGATTTTGAAGATAAATTTTACCCTACACCATTTTACCCTGGACCTAGAGAATAATCCAAAAATTATGCAGATGATGAAAATGAGTGTTGTGTCCAAAATGCAGCATGAAGGTCTATATAGCAAGTTTCAAGGTTTGCATATGAATATAAATTTAATAAACAAAATAAGACAGTATTCTCTATGGATCTGTCCTATTGTCTTGCTGCTAAAAAGGTTTTTGAGAAAGGGGCTCAAAGATAGCTCATAGCTTAGAATGAAAAGTTCTACTTGTCCAAATGCCCAACAAGACAGTCCGTCCATGAGCTAAAGCATACATAATTCTGAGGCATGGGGAGATACATTCAGAATCCTGATGTGAGTTTTTGAATCTATCTACCTCTTATTCATTTTTCAAACAGTAAACAAGCCATGTCTGCCAGTTACACTAAACAAATAAGCAACAAATGATACATAATAAAACTGCTCATTTTTTTCTTATTGAGGAGTACACAACAAATGAAAAATAAACTACTTCATTTCTTGTTATTTGAAAAGGGAATAGCTAAGAATGAATTTATTTCCACCCTTAGGTTCCCTGGGTATACTAGAGGGGAAAAAGCAAAGAAAGTTCAGAAGGGTCTAAGACAGTATTTCAATAAACCCCAAGATCAAAACACAAACCCCAATAACAACAAAACAAAACAAAACAAAACAAAAACTCTACAAAGAACACTAAAAAATATGAGGCATCTGAGTGAGCAGAATGATAATGTGGCATCACTGAGCCTTCAGTGGTGAGTTCCTACTACTCTACAAGTCTCTGCCTGTTTTCCCTGAGTTCCTAATGCTGAGCCAATGTTTAGGAAGAAACAAAGTTATGCCAAACGAAAAAGAAACACATTTTTTAACATCACTATGCAAGACACTATTGTCAGACACTGAAAGGAAAAAAATATTTTAAAAAGTGGTAGTAGCTGTGGCCCCTGCACAGGTGTTAAATATAATTAGAGAGATGCTGCATATGCTCACAAAAATGTGCATAAAATTCCAGGTAGTAAGCTAAAAGTGTCTAACAAATAGGATTAATAATACTAATCTGCACAATGACACAAAGATCTTATCCAGAGGCAGAGTTAAATAAGTGTCTGTTGAATTAAAACTCAGGTTTGCCCTTAAGAGCTGCATGAAAAAGGTCAAATTATTGTTGTAAATCCTTTTTACAATTTTTTTAAAACTAGGAAAGAGATTAAACTATAAACATGTTGGGTTGGCTGTGAGGAGTAGAAATGATGCAGGTGAAGTATCCACCAGAGTGCTGAGCCCTCACTAGAGTGCTTGGTAAAGGGTTAACAATGAGATCAGTAAAGGCAGGCTGAAAAAATGGTCTTCATAAGTATAGCTAATGCTTATTGAATGCTTTTGGTGTGGAAGCCATTGTGCCTAAGTTATCTCATTTAATTTCCACATTAGCCTGACCAGGCGGTGGCGCAGTGGATAGAGCATCGGATTGGGATGCGGAGGACCCAGGTTCAAGACCTCGAGGTCGCCAGCTTGAGCGCGGGCTCATCTGATTTGAGCAAAAAAGCTCACCAGCTTGGACCCAAGGTCACTGGCTCAAGCAAGGGGTTACTTTGTCTGCTGAAGGCCCACAGTCAAGGCACAAATGAGAAAGTAGTCAACAAATGAGAAAGGTGTCGCAACGAAAAACTAATGATTGATGCTTCTCATCTCTCTCCGTTCCTGTCTGTCTGTCCCTATCTATTCCTCTCTCTGACTCTCTCTCTGTCACTATAAAAAAATAAATTAATTAAATTAAATTAAATGTTTAAAAAAAAAGATATTTTAAGCCTGACCTGTGGTGGCGCAGTGGATAAAGCGTCAACCTGGAAATGCTGAGGTCGCCAGTTCGAAACCCTGGGCTTGCCTGGTCAAGGCACAATGGGAGTTGATGCTCCCAGCTCCTCCCCCGTCTCTCTCTCCTCTCTCTCTCTCTCTCTCTATTTCTCTCTCCTCTCTAAAATGAATAAATAAAATAAAATAATTTCCACATTAACCCCTATAAGGCCATGCAGACTAAAAAAGTTTAGAGGCCAAGAATTTAATCTATAGATGAGACTCACGGAAGAATTCCATGGCAGAACTTATTGTAGAGAATGCACAGGAGTTGGAGTGCAAGAAAGGCTATGTGATGGCATGCCAAGGAAGAAAATGGTTCAGCATTGGGAAATCAAACAAATAAAGAGTGCTGTTAAGGGGTTTATCAATTATCTAAAGAAGCCATGCATTATCACCAAGAGTATGGGAACAAGCAAATTGTTAGGAGAGGACTGCTGTGTCCCAGGAGGACACAGAGGACACAGAGGAGTCTGCTTGGAAGATGCCTTATGCAAATCAGTAAGGGATTGACTTAGTCATCTCTCAGGTTGATTACTTAAAGAGCTAGAAGCTTAAGGGAAAGTTGCTCACTGTATCCGCTGAAGTAGGTAGGTATATCAATCAGTTAATCAATCAATCATCAGTCATTCTGTTTTCACATACGTATACAAACTTAATCAGCTGGAGAAATGAACTCCACTTACCAAATAATTATTTTGCTATAAGTCAATTTGAACAGTGCCTAAATTACTGTTTTCAAATTAATTGTCTAACTTCATCTCACCACTGCCAAAATCAACAATATGTGGTTAGACATCAAAATTACATTACATGTTACTCCTTTCCCATGCCAATTGTATCATCAATAGTTCAGTGATGGTGTGGGTAGACTGGGGGGTCACTGGGGTCTCCTCCCCTTCCTCTAGCAATTGAAGTTAGTACGTACTCTCTGTCCAAGATTTGACAGTAGTAGCTGCCTGAAGAACTTTGATATTTTTCCTAAATATTCATTTTCTTCCACTTAGGGATTCAGCCTTTTAGTGTTTGGGTGGTTTCTGCTTTTGTTTGTGGGTGGTTGTTACATGGTGCAGAGGGATTGTTTTTCTGTGTTTTCTTCTTGATTCAGGCTTTTTTCCAAGAGTGGTGGCCTGCTTCTTTGTGACATTTTTCAGTTATATATTGTTAGGTTTCCAAAGCCAGTTACACAAGGTGTTCTGGGGACATCAAAATTTATTATTGTCATTTTGAAATTCTCAAATTAAGACCACTTTGCAAAACAACTAAATTATGAATGTGGTATGTCGTCTTGTTACCCAATCAATTGGCCAGTAACATGAAGCAGTTATTAGACTGTGCTGTACGGGTCTAACTTCCCCCCTCCTAATGTGATGGAATTAATTCATACAACCTGATAACAAGGCTATTACAATGGGAACAATGGTTTAAAAGCGGCTTGCCTGGAACAGCCAGGCACCATTGAACATTTCAGATCAAAGGTCTATTGAACAGAAAGTACAAATAGAATCAATTTCTTGAACTGTTTCTGCATTTTCAAACTTGCAACATTATACCACAGAATGTGATTTAATGAAGTACAGATGAGAAGACCAGAGAAAAGCTAGTTCTAATGCAACAATGAAAATTAATGTGGTGCTTTGAATTTTTTTCTTTATGGAAACAAACCAGTTATTAAATACAGCTTTGTCTGCCTAAAATTGTGGACAATGAAGACAGCCAGGCTTTAGGTAACTCAGTTATAGATAACAAGGAGAGGTAAATTTGCCACTTTTCATCTAGACTACAAAGTTGATACAGAATTTATTTATTTTTAAACAGCAGAGTATTTAGTAAGGTAAAGTGTTCATCTAATTGACATAGGTAACAAAAGATGCACAGATCATTTCACTTGTAATCTGAAATTAAAAGTTATATAGTGACTGAATGGAAAAACTTTAGTTTTCTGGGAAGCTCATTTGTATTAAAGGTTGTTTCTCAGTAACAATATGAATTATTGGAACTCTAGATAAAAAGTACAAAATATATTTATTCACAAAATATTGTTTTGAATTCTTCCTATAAGCTAGACGTTATTGATCTAGGTTCCTTGGTATTACCAGGAAACAAGTAATCAGAGGAAATTACTACCTTGATGAAATTTTACAAACATAAAATATAGAAATGGAATTTTGAAAATGACTAGAATTTAAAATAAATTAAAGTTTAATTTAAAATATTTTCAAAATTTTATTGATTTTAGAGAAAGAAACAGAGAGACAAAGATAGAAAGAGAAAGAGACTGATTTTTTTCTTCCACTCATTTATGCATTCATTGATTGATTCTTGTATGTGCCCTGACTGGAGATCCAATCAGCAACCTTGGCATATTGGGATGATGCTCTAACCAACTCAGCTACTCAACCGGGGCCTAAAGTGGAATTTTAAAAGTAACTAAGATTAGAGGAAATTTATAAAACTGAAAAAATAAAATATTAACTGTAAGGTCAGTGGATAATGGAGGATGGTCAAATGGGGAACTCAGACCCGTGAACTTTGGCTAGGACCGTCCACAACCAAGCACACCAAAAGAGGCTTCACAGGAACTGTTTGGAAAAAAGCGACCGTCTACCAGCCAGTGAGATTTCACCACATCCTATTAGCCTCACTTCCCTAGAGGGACCCCTTTAAATATCTCCCACGCGGTTTAATCCTTGCGACTTCCCTGGCCTCTATCTTTCCTTGGGGCCAGGGAATCTCACCAGGCGGGATGTGTGCTCTGTACTCAATAAAGCCTTTTATTATTCCACACTTTGTAGCTCTGAGCCCTCTTTCTTCCTTCTCGGTGGGCAAAAATACCTTACATTTTGGTGCCAAAAACCCGGGAGGAGTAGAAGTCCGCCAGCCCAGTCACTGGCGGAGCAATTGCTCCTTTGGGCACAGGCTTTTCCTCAGTGCCTCTACGTGGAGGACAAGCCACCCAAATGGGAGGCCAATCCAGCCAGGTGGGTGCATCGCTCGAACTCCTAGGACACAGCCTGGACTCGGAGAACCCAGGGTATGCTGCAACAAGTGGGTAAGTCCATCTCATTTCTTGTGGACATGGGGGCTACCTTCTCTGTTTTGCCATCACACTCTGGACCTCTAGTTGCCTCACAGGTTTCGGTTATGGGAATGGATAGGACCCCTTCCCTTCCCCTTTTATGCCACTCCTGACATGCAGTTTTGCCTCAAGCTTGATTCCTTACAGGACCACTGGCAGTTGGAACTACTGGACTCCATTCATCTCCAGCTCACCAAAAGGCTGGACCCAACAAATTCCCCTATTACTCCTTTTTTAAAAAATCCTTACAGGACCGCATCCGTGAAGTTTCTCCAATCACGACCATACAGATGTTCCTCCTGACACCCCTCAAAGCCACCACCTTCCGATCTCCCCCTCCACACAATGCCCCTAATCAGCAGGAAGTAGCCAGACGAATAAACGGCGCCCCTTTTTCTATTTAACACAAAAGGTTAGAATGTAAGGTCTGTGGATAATGGGGGATGGTCACGTGGGGAACCCAGACCCGCGAACTTTGGCTAGGACTGCCCACAACCAAGCGCGCCAAAAGAGGCTTCACAGGAACCATTTGGAAAAGCGACCGTCTACCAGCCAGTGGGATTTCACCACATCATGTTAGCTCGACTTCCCTAGAGGGACCCTGTAAGGCCAGTAGCCACTGCCAGGGCCACCAACACGGCAGCCCGGCCCATGCAGGTTCGCATTGGATTCGGACAGTCGGTAAAGAAACAATGGAGCCAAAAACTGATAGGCCATTTTCTTTAATTCTAGCTTGCACCCAGTGGGCAAGTAAAAACACACACTGGGCTCCAAAACCCACTCACATTCAGTGCTCACAAAGCCACTGACTTATCCGAGTTTCCTAGGATCAAAGGTTTCTAGCTCACCAGACTTATTCACCTCTGTTCCCCATCTCCTTCCTTCTCCAGCATCAAACTGCACAAACTGGCCTCTCACTCAGCACTCCGCCATCTTGGCTGCTTCTCCTGGCCACATGGCCTCTTTCTGCTCTCTGCTCTTCTCTCTCCTCTAATGATAATCTCAGGAACCAAGAGCGCAAGCTCCCGCTCCGTCCCCATTTTATAGTGTAGAAATCCAAACCCTTAATCCAATATACAAAATAGGGAAGTCTCTAATACAAAGTCACTTCTCTGAGGCATGATTGGATTGTACCACCCCACATCAAAAAGGGTGGGAAAGGCTTAATCCCAAAACCAAGCCCCAGGCTACAAGGATTCTCAACACACACACCTGGGCAAGGGCCTCACGTGGACAGCACCATCTTTAACAAAGTGAGCATAATACATTTTATCTGCCCAACAGACTCCTTTAAATATCTCTGTTGGTCAAATAAGTTTGTAAATATGATATATATGTTTGCTCGCTTGTGACTTGTATTGGGTGTGGGGGACAGGCTGTGGGCAGGCCGGGTCGTTGTAGCCTGGGGTTTGATTTTGGGACTGAGATTTTCCCCACACCCTTGACTGATTGTATGATCTGGGTGGTGCACTCTCATGAGGAATCCAATTATGCCTTGGATAAGTGACTTTGTATCGGGGACTTCCTTGTTTGTATATTGGATTAAGGGATTTTGGTTTTCTACACTATAAAGTGGGACAGACCAGGAGCTTGGACACACAGTTCCTGCTATCACAATTGCAGGGGCTTCCCTGATCCCTTGCCCTTCATGGGAAGAGCTGGTTTTCTGCTTTTCCCTTGTCTTCTTTTGTGGTTTGCCTGTCTTGGTGAGACACCAATAAATAGGATGGCCCCCCATCCTCTGACTCCGCCATTTCTTTATCGTCTGCCCGAATCCAATGGGAACCTGCATGTGAATGGCCATGATGGCGGTTCCTGGCCTTACAACTGGCGTAGTCGGCAGGATTCAGAGATTGGTATGGAGCCACCACCCTTGATGGGTGGGATAGAGTACTGGTTGCTGCTCTGGCTCCCCATGGCTGTCCTTTTAGGGGCCATGGGCTACATGTTTTTTACTCAAGAAGAACCTGCCCGAGGTCAAAAGCTTCAGTATGAATTGCAAATAGAATGGCAGAAAAGGCTGGAATTGGAGCGAGCACTGGAGAAAGAATTACGGGTTCGCGAGTTGCAGTTTACCCTGGAAGCTGAACGTTTTCACTGGCAGTTGTTGGAGAAACAACTGCAGATTCAAGAGCTCGAGTCTCAGCTTCTGGCCAAAAGCCAGCAGCCACAGGAGCCTAAACGGTCACCAAAGGAGCAGCAGCATCCGTGCCGGTGGATTGGCTTTGAGTCAGCGGGAGCAGGCGCTTGCGACTCCTCTTCTGAGGATGAGAAGGCTCAGGCTGAAGCTGCCATACGCACACTGAGAGCCCGACCAGTTGTCGCCAAGAAGGTAAAAACCCAGCAACAAAGAGTCCCTCAGGGGCAGCCACAGCCTCCTGCCCAGGTAATGGAACACTCTGTGGTCCGGCCCTATACCCAGGCAGAGCTGATGGAGTTGGGGGCACAATTTAGGCAGAAACCTACTGAATCCCTGGTAGCCTGGTTACTACGATTATGGGATATAGGGGTGGATGGCATCATGCTCTCCGGAACAGAGATGGAGGAATTGGCCACCATTATCACACACTCTTCCTTGAGGCAGCGTCTTCAGAACTGCCATGGCAACCCAGGAGACCATACCCTATTAGAATGGGTGATGGCTGCCATTCGTATGGTCTGGCAGAATGCTGGAGAACTGCTGGGGGCAATGAGTCGGTGGCAGTGCTACAGTGAGTTAGTAAAAGTCCTTCGAGAACTAGGTATGAAGAATGCTGTTTTCAACCCTGGGTCTCGTGGGCCAGACGAGGAACTGTTTACGGCCAAAATGAGGGAATTTGTCCTTGCTAGCACCCCGTCAGCCCTTTTTGGGTCACTTGTGGCTATCTTGGGCCCCTATGTGGGGCAACCCATCAATGCAGTTACACAGATGGTAGCAGATTTGGGAGAGCTGGAGGCCGCTTGGGATCATAAAGCAGTGAGGGCTGCTGCCTATGTTTCCCCCCCCAACTAACAAGGGAAACAGGCCTGTAAAGGTTACCCGAACGCAGATGTGGGCAGACTTGATTGCGGCTGGAGCAGATAAGGGGAAATTGGATGGCCAGTCTAATAAAATTCTTTTGGAGCTTTGGTGGCAGCTTAAACCAGAACAGAAGTTCCAGCCACTGAGACGAAAGGCCCCAGCAGCTACCAATAAAACGTTTGGTGCGCGCACAGCTCGGTTACAAGATTATATGATAGAGACGGCCAAGGGAGAGGGGAACTCCCAAGACCCATTGTACCAGTTTGAATAGGAAAAAGGCCAAGGGACCCGTCTAACGGGGATGGGCGGGGACCAGAGGCCACATGTGGAACTGGCTATCCACTGGTCCCCTTCCAATGTACAACAGGTGTTGGCCTTGGTGGATACAGGTGCAGAATGTTCCCTTCTCTATGGAAACCCAGAGCGGTTTGCTGGGACCCCAGTGGCCATTGACGGTTATGGGGGCCAAACTGTTCAAGTGAAGCCAATAACTATTCCATTGGGGATAGGGAGACTGCCTCCTAAGCCATATAAGGTGTATGTATCTCCTATTCCTGAATATATTTTGGGGGTAGATGTCTTGCAAGGACTGTGGTTGGAAACTACAGCTGAGGAGTTCCGGCTGCGGATCAGGGTTGTGAAGGCAGTATTGCGGGGACATGCATCACATTCCCCTTTGCAATTACCCATCCCTCGGCGTGTGACTAACACCAAGCAGTACCGCCTGCCAGGTGGTTATGAAGAAGTCACAGGGACAATCCTTGAACTAGAAAAGGTGGGGATCATCCGGCCAGCACACAGTCCTTACAACTCCCCAGTATGGCCTGTGCGCAAAGCAGATGGAACCTGGAGAATGACAGTAGATTACAGGGAACTTAATAAAGTTGTTCTCCCTTTGCACGCTGCTGTTCCCTCGATAGCTAACATGATGGATCGGCTAAGCCATGAGTTGGGGACATACCACTTTGTGGCAGACTTGGCCAATGCTTTTTTCTCTATTGATATAGCCGCAGAGAGTCAAGACCAATTTGCCTTCAGTTGGGAAGGGAGACAATGGACCTTTACAGTGTTACCCCAGGGCTATTTGCATAGCCCCACCTTGTGCCATGGGCTGGTGGCTGCTGACCAGGCTAAATGGAAACAGCCAGAGGTAGTCCGCAGGTACCATTATATTGATGATATTATGCTAACTAGTGATTCTCTTTCAGAATTGGAGCAAGCAGTCCCTACCCTGCTATCCCATTTGAAAGCATGTGGCTAGGCATTTAACAAGAACAAATTACAAGGACCTGGGTTATCTGTTAAATTCTTGGGAGTTGTCTGGTCGGGTAAGACAAAAGTTATCCCTGACACAGTTATAGATAAGATTCAAGCATACCCCGTACCCACTACAGTAAAACAGTTACAGGAATTCTTAGGTTTGTTGGGGTATTGGCGAGCATTTATACCGCATTTGGCTCAGTTACTACACCCCTTGTACAACCTTATTCGAAAGGGGGTTCGCTGGGATTGGACTGAGCAGGCGCAAGGTTCATTTGCAGCTGCTAAGAGAGCTGTCAAGGTGGCACAGGCCTTGAATGTGTTTGATCCTGCTAGGCCCTGTGAGCTGGATGTTCATGTAACCTCGGAGGGGTTTGGTTGGGGCTTGTGGCAGCAGACAGAGCGCCTACGGCAACCTATTGGATTTTGGTCCCAATTGTGGAAAGGTGCTGAAGTTCGTTACTCATTAGTAGAGAACCTCCTGGCAACTGAGAGTATTACAACCACAACACCAGTTACAGTCAAAACAACATACCCTATAGCTGGATGGGTGAGAGATTGGGCAACTAAACTACGTAGTGGTATGGCCCAAATGTCTACCCTGGCCAAGTGGGGTGCCTATCTGCAACAACGCTGTGCTCTTAGCACCAGCCCATTGAGGGCAGAACTGCAGGAAGTCTTGGGTCCAGTCACCTATGCGACCTTAGAGTCAGGTGCAACTGGGGCTCAGGAGGCAGAACCTGAGGTCAGTCCCTACCAGGAGGGGTGGGTGCCCATCCCCGAAGATGCCTGGTATACTGATGGTTCCAGCAGGGGCCAACCTGCCAAATGGATGGCTATCGCCTTCCATCCGGCCACTGAGACTATTTGGATGGACACGGGTACAGGCCAAAGCAGCCAGTGGGCAGAATTAAGAGCTGTTTGGCTAGTTGCCCATAATGAACCTTCACCTCTGGTGATCTGTACTGACGGGCTGTCTATCGTGGACTGACCCTTTGGATTGCTACTTGGCACATTAACTAGTGGATGGTAATGCACCATCCATTATGGGGTCAGGCCATGTGGCAGGACTTATGGGAAATAGGACACCAGAAACAGGTGACAGTATATCATGTCACAGGGCATGCCCCTCTAGCCCATCCTGGGAATGATGAGGCAGATACGTTGGCAAGGGTGCGATGGTTGGAGACTGCACCTGCAGGTGATGTGGCACAATGGCTCCACCGGCGCCTGCTCCATGCAGGACAGAAAACTATGTGGGCTACGGTTAAGGCTTGGAACTTGCCTGTGTCCTATGCAGAGGTACCTGCAGCCTGTGAGCAATGTGCAGTATGTTCCAAGGAACACCCTCGGAGACCACTGGTGTCACCTGGACAGATCCAGAGGGGTCATGTCCCACTGACACGATGGCAGATAGACATCATTGGACCCTTACCAAAGTCAGAAGGGTACCAGTATGCAGTCACATATGTAGATACTGCCACTGGGCTGCTTGCTGCTTACCCTGCTCATAACCCTGACCAGAGGGCAGTCATACAGGCTCTGGACCGCCTGAGTGCTGCATACGGGTGACCGCTGGTCCTTGAAAGTGACAGTGGTACCCACTTCACTGGTTCAACGGTGAGGCAATGGGCTCAAAAGCTGGGGGTGGACTGGAAGTACCATGTTCCCTACCACCCCCAGGCTGCTGGTATCATTGAGCATTATAATGGACTCTTAAAGCAGGGACTGCGACAGGAGGGGGGCACCGGCTCTCTTACTGGATGGACACGCCGCTTATGGACAGTACTTCGGATTTTGAATGAGCAACCTCGACGGGGAAGCCCAGCTCCAGTAGAGGCCCTCCTGCATCGGACAGCTTCCCCTATTCAGTTGCAGATACGCACCAAGGACATTTTACTCAAGCCAGGTTTCGGACAGCAGGGCAACGTGCTCTTGCCTGCTCCAACAGCCCTTCTTAAAGGACAACGGCTTCAATGGACTTGGCCCTGGACTGTACAGGCCTCCCATCTGAGATGGGTGGCCTTGTTGGCACCATGGGGAAAGGGGTTAGAGGTGGACCTCCAGTTAACTCCTTGGGCAACCAGCACCTGGCCACCTAAGGTAGAAGTGTATTATCCCTTGAGTGCTCAAGGGGACAGCATTTTGAAGGGCACCTTTGTAATTTCTTTATGGCCAATAATGAGTTCCCCTATTTTACTACACATAGAACCAGCAGATGCTGGTGTATTGGCCAATAAGGTTTGGTATGCCCGCTCAGGGCGGCCTCTGGTGCCAGCTACAGTGCTGTCTGCAGATAAAACTCTGGCCTGTATTCTGCCAGAGGGAAAAGATTTGCCTCTCTTGGTGCCACTGACAGCTCTCTCATTTCGCCCATAGTTTCTGATCTGTTAATCCTATTGCTGTAGTTGGTACTATTTCTGTTTATGCAATGTATCCTATTCCTTGCACAGTGACCATCATGGAAGATGCCTGTGGTTTAGATTGTAAAGCGAGCAAAAGGGGTGGAATGTTGGTCAAATAAGTTTGTAAATATGATATATATGTTTGCTCGCTTGTGACTTGTATTGGGTGTGGGGGACAGGCTGTGGGCAGGCCGGGTCGTTGTAGCCTGGGGTTTGGTTTTGGGACTGGGATTTTCCCCACACCCTTGACTGATTGTATGATCTGGGTGGTGCACTCTCATGAGGAATCCAATTATGCCTTGGATAAGTGACTTTGTATCGGGGACTTCCTTGTTTGTATATTGGATTAAGGGATTTTGGTTTTCTATACTATAAAGTGGGACAGACCAGGAGCTTGGACACACAGTTCCTGCTATCACAATTGCAGGGGCTTCCCTGATCCCTTGCCCTTCATGGGAAGAGCTGGTTTTCTGCTTTTCCCTTGTCTTCTTTTGTGGTTTGCCTGTCTTGGTAAGACACCAATAAATAGGATGGCCCCCCATCCTCTGACTCCACCATTTCTTTATCGTCTGCCTGAATCCAATGGGAACCTGCATGTGAATGGCCACGATGGCAGCTCCTGGCCTTACAATCTCCCACGCGGTTTAATCCTTGCGACTTCCTTGGCCTCCATCTTTCCTTGGGGCCAGGGAACCTCGCTGGGTGGGATGTGTGCTCTGTACTCAATAAAACCTTTTATTATTCCACACTTTGTGGCTCCAAGCCCTCTTCCTTCCTTCTCGGCGGGGAAAAATACCTTACATTAACCTATGTAGGTGTCAGTCAAATAAGTTTGTAAATATGATATATATGTTTGCTTGCTTATAGTTTGTATTGGGTGTGGGAGACAGGCTGTAAACCAGCAAAACCATCATAGCCTAAGGTTTAGTTTTAAGACTAAGCCTTTCCCGCCCTTTAAATACTAAGTTCTTCTCAACACCAAGCTTTTACCCACACCTTTTACTGTTGCATGATATGGGGTGGTACACTCTTATGAGGAATCCCATTTATGCCTCAGGAAGTTTCTTTGTATCAGAAACTTCCTTATTTGTATGTTTGCTTAAAGGTTTTGATTTCTACACTATAAAATGGGGCAGACCTGAGGGTCTCTCTCTCAGTTCCTGAAATTAGCATTGCAGAGGAGAAGCAGCCAACATGGTACAGTGCTGAAAGAGAAGCCAGTTTGTGCAGAGAGGAGATGAGGAACAGAGGTGAATAAGGCTGATGAGGTAGAAACCTTTGATTCTAGGAATACTTGGATGAGTCAGTGGCTTTGGGAGCCCTGAATGGAAAGGGAAGTGTTTTCCCACAGTGTGTATTTCTTGCCTGCTGGGTATGAGCTGGGATTGAATGTAATGGCCCACCAGTTCTTGGCTCTGCTGTTTCATTACCATCTGTCCGAATCAAATACAAACCTGCATAGGCCAGGCGGCTGTGATGGTGGCCACGGCTACTGGCCTTACAGTAGGGAATCACCCATCTAATCTTGAACCTTCTATGACTTGGATTGGGGAACTTTAGTTAAAAGCCCTGACTGAATGTCTTTTGGATGCAAACATCAAGAAATTGTGTGAGCTAGTGACCTTTGTGCAGACACAAAGAAATGCATGTGAACTGGCTTTAGAAAATTAGCCTAGAGGTTCTATAATAGATTGCCCTTCCTTTGTGCTTGTTAATTAGCAAAAGAAAAAGAATGTACTGATCCAAATTAGCCCTTTCTCCTTGTCAGCAAAACAGCCATTAGTTATTTCTTCCCCTTATCACCTGGTTTTCCTCCCTTGTTATCCTGTTCCCTCTGTTTTGCTTCTGATCAATAAAAGCTAAGGGAGAAGGACATTCAGGAGGACTCTTTGCCTCCCGTAGTAGACTTCCCCCTCTTCCTCTTGACATAAGTTAGTGTCTTGAGTAAGTTTTTTCCACACAACACTGATAGTTCTCAGTGATCTGGAGTACTCCAAACATATATTTTGAAATATTTAATATTTTGAAAAATGTCATACAATATGCGGCTTATGAATATAGATCAAGATTTTTCATGTGTAATATATTTCATCTAATTAGTAAGTGGCTCTTTTATACATTTATTATTAAGAATGGGAGTTATAGAGGCTCTGGCTAGTTGGCTCAGAGGATAGAGCATCAGCCTGGTATACATACATCCCGGGTTTGATTCCTGGTCAGGGCAAACATGAGAAGTTACCATCTGCTTCCTTTCTCCTCCCTCTCCCTCTTCTCTTTCTCTTCCCCTCTTGTAGCCTGTGGCTCAATTGGTTCAAGCCTTGGCCTCAAGCACCAAGGATAGCTCAGATAATTCAAGCATGGGCCCCAGAGAGGGTTGCTGAGTGGATTTCAGTCAGGGTGCATACCGAAGTCTGTCTATCTCCCCTCCTCTCACTTAAAATTAAAAAAAATAAAATAAAAAATACCTGAAGTTATGAAAAATATTTTATACTATAAAATAAAATAGTTATTAGTAATATGACAAAGCACAATCATTTAATTATTCATCATTATGTATTAGATCTTATCCGAGTTTGTTGCCTTATTTTTATCTTTCCCATAATTTATTTTACTGAATGAAAATATCCCAATCTAAATACTTTCATTTCTAGGTGTCATTTACTTAAAGACAAAGATATCAGCCTAGCAATATTATAAGTAGAATTTTTTTTTTTTAATTTAGTGAGAGATGCTGAGGCAAAACAAACTCTTGCATGCACCCTGACTTACATCCACCTGGCAAGCCTGCACCCAGGCTCTGCCTGTTTGGGATGCTTCTCTGTTGCTCGGCAAATGAGCTATTTTAGCTCCTGAGGCGAGGCCAAGGGGCCATCCTCAGGTTCAACTTTCTTCCAATCATTTGAGCCATGGCTGCAGGAAGGGAAGAGAAAGAAAGAGAGAGAGAGATGGGGGCTGGGTCGAGAAGCACATTGTGCTTCTCCTGTGTGCCCAGATCAGGAATTGAACCCAGGACTTCCACATGCCAGGCCAATGCTCTACTGCTGAGGCAACCAGCCAGGGCCAAAATATTTTTAAATAGCACCAGGCCAAAGATCAAGATAGATTATGTAGACAAAACAATAAATTGAAATTAATAAATTAAATTAATCTCTTACTGAAAAAAAAAAAAGCATTGAAAAGAAACCCAACAGCAATGAAATGATATACAGCTAAAAATCTTTACAAAATTAGTTGAACACATGGAATAAAAACAGTCTACATTTGATATTATCTTTTCACTGTCAAACTTAAAGTCACAAGGCCAAAAATAAGAAAAAAATTTCCATTTGATTCAGATAAGTGTTAAAAACACAGTAAATTAATAGCAAAAATCTAGGCTAATCATGTGGATAAATATATATATATGATTAATAATTTTCTTCTGATACAGTCATGAAAATACAGAAGAAATCAAATCCTAGTAGGATTAGAGTTGAGGGTATAAATTAGTGATTTCTCAGAGATTGGTAATAGTAATCCCTAAATCCTTTACAGCTCATCTGGAGTGAGATTAGCAGTGAATGCATTGCTCTATCTTTTAAACAGAATAGTACAGAAAGAAAAAAGATATTTATTAAGAGAAAGCCTGCTAACTCCTCTTACCTAATATGATTTAGCCTGCACTGCTTAACCATAACCTTGTAATCATCACAGCCTATCTCTACTGAAAGGGGGCTGTTTTCTGGGGTCACGAGGACCATTCACACACCCTTTTCTACCCCATCACCTCCTCCTGCCACCATCAGTTTCTACAGAGGCAATAGATCCAGCACAAAAAGAGAAGAAATTTTGCTTGATGAGTAAAATCAATGGCTACAGATTAAAGAGAACCCAAGAAATGCTCTATTCTTCTATAAAATTGCAAAGTCATACTCATATTTGAGTAAAAGAAGTAACAATTGTTTTCAAATTCTCATAAGTAAGTCCATCTCCTTATAATTTATAGAATATATAGTAAAAAAAGATATCTGAAACATCAATTTTCCCTCAACTTTAAGGTGGGAGAGTGTAAGTTTGTCAGCCCTCAAGTGGAATTGAAGGTGTAAAACCTATAAGAAAAATATATAAAAATCTGGATCTTATAAAATGAGTTTTCAGACTAGAAGAAGAAAGCTATGAATAAAAGATACAGAAAGAAGAATATTTGTGGGGGGGGAATATAAAGATTTAGTATAAGAAATAGAACCCGTAAGAATGAAACTGTGTTGCCTTCCCTCTAAAGGAAAACTTGAAAGTTATACGGATATATATGAAAATTTAATTTTAAACACTTATATAGAGTAAGATATACATATGTCTAGAAAATGTAAGAAGGCAGGGAAACGCTATATGTGCATAATTCCAGAGTAAAATTTTTATTGGAGGGTGAAAAGAGCAGAATTTACACTGCAAAAATAGTGCACCAACAATGGAGATGGAAAACTGCAATTTCTCATATAGAAGAAAGAGACAATTAGACAAAAATTTGAGATAAGAGTGACACATTAAAAGTAGGGAGGAGCCATTGTATAGAAAGTTGGATGTTCTGAGGATGAAAAACTTAAAGTGATCATCAATGATGTGAATATTAATAAAAATAACTTTTTAAGCTCAAACTTTAATATACATTAAAGATATTTTGAAGGTAACTACAAAATCAGTGGAAAAATAAACAGAATTTTAAATTTCCACAATGAAGATATAAAACAGGAGGTAAAGTAGGTTATTTACAAAGAACAAAATCAGGTTGTTTTCATACTCTACTATACTATACTATACTATACTATACTATACTATACTATACTATACTATACTATACTGCTTTAAGACAACAGATCAATATTAAGGTAATTTTGAAAAAGAAAACTGACCAGGAGATTTGCTGTAACAGTAATTACAATAAACAATTAGAATAGTAAAAACAGTAATAATGTGTGTAATGTCAAAGAAATTGAATTGGTATCTAAAATACAGTTATTAGAAAAAGAAGATAATATATTAATATTAAGAAATAAGCATCATAAAACCATAGAGAATAATTCATTCTTCACAAACTAGTATTGAATGTTTCACTATTTGGGCCACTTCACACTGCATACCAAAATATATTATGTGCAAATTAAATATCAACAATGGTCCTGGCCAGTTGGCTCAGTGGATAGAGCATCTGCCCATTGTGTAAATGTCCTGGGTTTGATCCCCGGTGAGGGCATGAATGAGAAGTAAACATCTCTCTCCCTCTTCCCCTCTCGCAGCCAGTGTGACTCAATTGGTTCAAGCACTGGCCCCGGGTACTGAGGATAGCTCAATTGATTCAAGCATAGACTCCAGACAGGAGTTTCCCAGTGGATCCCAGTAGGGGCACATGCGAAAATCTCTTTCTTTATCCCCCCTCTTCTCATTTAAATATACTAAATAAATAAATATCAACAATGGATCAAATAATTAAATGTAAAAAATATTGAAGTTCTTTAAAAATATGCAACACATCAAAAGTTACTAATCTTAGGTAGGGTAAAAACTTTATTTTAAAGTATAAATGTAAAGGCAATTATACCCAAAGCAAAATGTCTACACAAGCAAGTTGATTGTAAGAATTATGACTTGTGTAAGACTCACTTCTTTTATACATGATAAAAAGTATAGCGTTAATGGCAAAAGTTTAACCTCATTTGCTAAATACCTTCTAAAAATGCCACCTGAAGATCTCCAAATCACTGTATGTCTTTGATACCTCCCCAACTTCCAGTTTTTCATTCTGTCTTTAGGGATTTATGGATAATGGAAAAGTTTGAGAAACATTATTTTAATGACTTATTATTTCTTATTTTAAATAATGACATTGTGTTTATGAACTGTATGAGATGTTAGACATCTACTGATCTTTTCAAAGTAATCATGATTCATACATTCTTTTTCTTTTGACTTACAAAAAGACATAGGTATTTCATTTGTACAACTTAATGTGTTTAGAATAAGTATACAAATGTGAAAGCATCACTACAATGTCATAAACTCATCCATCTCCTCCTATAATTTTTTTTGGTAAATTAAAACACATGAATATAATGAGCATACCTGTGAGAATGTTGACCTAGGACTATTTGGCTAGAAAACATGTAAACTATAGCATATTCTCTTGCTTAAAGAAGTCTGTCAAACACACAGCCCTCTAACCAAAAAAGCTTTTTTTTTTTTTTTTCAGCAAGACAGAGACAGACAGAGAGAGAGAAATGGAGAGAAGGACAAACAGGGACAAACAGGTAGGAAGGGAGAGAGATGAGAAGCATCAATTCTTTGTTGTAGCTCCTTAGTTGTTATTGATTGCTTTCTCCTATGTGCCTTGATGGGGGGGCACAGCAGAGCAAGTGACCTCTTGCTCAAGGCAGTGATCTTGGACTCAAGCCAGCAATCTTGGGCTTCAGCCAGCCACCTTTGGCCTTAAGCCAGCGACCATGGGGTCATGTCTATGATCCCGTGCTCAAGGTGGTAAGCTTGTGCTCAAACCAGAGACCTTGGGGTTTCGAACCTGGGTCCTCTGCATCACAGTCCAATGCTCTCTCCACTGTGCCACTGCCTGTTCAGGCAAGAAAGCTTCTTTTTACTTCCTTGAGAATCTAAGAAATTCTAATTTTTTTGTTTACAACTCTTTAAATTTTCATTTATTTCAGAAGGGCAGCACACAGCAGGGTCTATCTTCTTCATTGTATTAGATAACGTATTTTGCCATGTATAAGACACGCCCTTTTTGGAAAGCTTTGGGGTCTAAAACTGGGTGCGTCTTATACAATGGCTATAGTTTTTTTACTTGGATTTCCTGCTTTTTCTTGCTTGTTTTGCACTCATTGTTGAAGACAGTGATTCATCATCAGACACAGATGAGGACAAGCTAATGGATGGGAGTTTTGACAATGATGAGGAGTTGTATGAATTTTATGATGAATAAAACTTGAATTCAATAACTTTAATATTTTTTTCAAATTTTGGGCCCCAAAATTAAGGTGTCTTATACATGGGAGCATCTTATACATGGCGAAATAATTGTCTTCAATCAGTATTATCATAGTTGCTCCTAATTCAATTTTTAAATGCTAGTTTCTTCTATTTTATAATTTATCCAAATGCTTGTTCTTTTCTTTGTATTTTCTACATTATCTGATGGTAACATACCCATATTTTACCTACAAACTTGGTTGTTAAATGTATATTCATCCATATATTTAACAACCATCTCATTTATCCAAAAATATTAACAACAAAGGTAATACTATCCTCTTGCTAATCATATTTAATTAATCACATTTTTCAACTCTAGAATGTTTAATTTTTTTTTATAAATCAGTATTAACAGTTTTTCCTGACTTGCATTGCATTTGTTTAGAAGAAAAAAAAACCACACTGGTTTATACAAGGTTCAAAAAATCTTTTACTTTTCCTGTTCCAGTTCACAGCTGTATACACAACTATTTACCATTCTTTTCTAACATAGAACTCATTTTGTTTTGTTTTTTTTTTTACATTCTAGGGAATTCCAATCAGTTTAATTGTTTGACAGAATTTTCCTGCCTTTCCTCAGAAGGTATAAATTTTTCAAGTGCCAGCAACATATACCAGAGTATTTCCCAGGAGTGGCAGTTAATTGTAACTTGGTTTACCGGGACTGTTGTTTGAGGGCCTTTTTATTTGTTTTATACCAATATTCTCTACATTAGAAAAATAGGACTTAGAACCAATGCCTTCAATGTAGGAAAAAACAACAACAACAACAAATAACACCAAAACAACACTCTGTAAAATTACTTTGCTGTGATGGCTACATAGAGTTGAATTGCAATCATTTCTCACTGACAATAGTTGGTACTTTTCCTAAAATTAAAGTAGTTTTACTTGTTGTAACAAATTTTGAGCATTAAAAATAAGGTTTATGCCTCATTCTGAGAATATAGATGGTTCATTTCCCCAGCAAAATGTGTTCTTTTTGCTGTTGAACAATTTACACTAATGGTCCTCGTTTCTTCTTTCATCCTGACTAATATTATCTCTTTAGTATATACCTCAAAAGGATATACTTAAGAAAACTTCCTAGAAAAAAATTATAATTTCCTATACCAAATCTGTGTGTTCCAGAAAATAATTGTTTCAACAACAAAAATGCTGTACAGTGTTTTCTCAGCAGATACTTTCTGACAGGCCAACAAAATAAGGCACAATAGGTATGTATACACTTTATATCTTTAAAGTTAGTATATAAATACCAATGACTAGAATATAAACTTTTTGATGATGTAAGACATATAGTCATTTATCACCGAAAAAAATCAACCTATTAACATAGTTTAATTACTGAATAAAAACACTTTTCAATCCTTATCTGATTTTTGTCACCTCCAGAAAAATATATATTTAACTCTGACTTCTTTGACCTTTAGCTCCTATAATTCATGCACCTGACTTGGACTTAAACAATTATCGATATAAACTTTTTATATTCTCAACATTTTCTAACTAACTTTAAATTAGATATGAATTGGTATACAGGTTGACATATGTTGTCGAATAACTTGAAATCTAGTTTCACACTCAATAGTATTTATCAAAGGAGTTGAATGGTTTTTTTTTGTTTTTTTTTTTAATTTACTGATTTTGAGAGAGAGTGAGATAGGGAGACAGGAATATCAACCTGTTCCTGTATGTGCCCTGACCAGGGACCGAACCTGCAACCTCTGCACTTTGGGATGATGCTCTAACCAAATGAGCTATAAGGCAGGGCTGAATAGTTCCTTTAAATGAGTAATTATGTAACCATAGATAATAAGTACACAATAAATTATGTTAAATGTCCTTTTATCTTTGGAATGACTTGATAAAATTTCCCTCCATTTAAACAACAACCATTTACTTAGTTGGAGAAGGTTATATCAGAGGATTTCAATATTTAGTTGTGTTAAGCTCTATTACTGTTCACTATTTACACTAGAGCCTCTCTCTATAGTGGCCCTGCATAGGGAATGATTACACTTCTGAGCTCTGGTGGCTGTGTGATTTTTTTAATCCCATGAAATAAATACAAACTTGATTTATGTCACTTCTGGATAGGAGTTTTCTAGGCCAGAATATAGTTTGTCATATCTGTCCTAGATTGAAGTTATTACATCAACCTGGGACTCGATGAATACAGTGTAGAGCTAAACAATAGAAATGTGTTCCTTAAGCATAATTTAGCTTATTTTATCTAATAGAGGGCCCTAAATTGAAGTATGGTAAATAAAAACCCAGATGAAAGTTGGTCCTTTGTATTATTTTGTTAATAGTTTCTTCATTAAATTATTGATCTCTTGTAATTATTTGAAAACATCAATGGATATTGAGCAAAGTTTATTTTTAAAAAAGTGTAAGATTTTTATCCATACAACAGAAACCTATGCAAAGTAATTTAAGAGTAATTCCTCTAACAAATCTTCCTCTGAATAAGACTGGATTAATCAAAGTAGAAAATTAAGAACTATTTCATTTTTAATAAGTTTAACAAATTAATATAATAAGTGAACAAATAAAAGTATGAATTAGCAAGCATAGACATGTTATTTCTAAATCATGTCTTTTATAAAAGCACTCTACTTACAATGACAACCTCTGACCACCTTCAGTTTGTTTTGAGTTCCTTCAAAATTAGTAGGATTCACCAATTACAAACAAGTAATCTACATAATCCAAGTATTAGTTACTTTCTTAGATCTTGCATTTGAAAAATATCTTAGCTACTTTCTCCAATCACTGAAATTTGCATGATAATTAGTGTTACATCAGAAAAAAAATTGTTTTGTTTGACTTTAGAAGACAAAGTAATGCGTTATCAAAAAGTAACATTTATATGGGATGGGATAATTGATTTGAAGGAAACAGGGAAACAAGGGCCATGACGGCAATATATGGAAAATAACTGAGTGTTATTCAATTTTTTAAACATAAATTACATATTTTTTTATTTTTTATTTTTTATTTTTTTTGTATTTTTCTGAAGCTGGAAATGGGGAGGCAGTCAGACAGACTCCCGCATGCGCTCGACTGGGATCCACCCGGCACACCCACCAGGGGGCAATGCTCTGCCCATCCAGGGCATCGCTCTGTCGTGACCAGAGCCACTCTAGCGCCTGGGGCAGAGGCCAAGGAGCCATCCCCAGTGCCTGGGCCATCTTTTGCTCTAATGGAGCCTCAGCTGCAGGAGGGGAAGAGAGAGACAGAGAGGAAGGAGAGGGGGAGGGGTGGAGAAGCAGATGGGCGCCTCTCCTGTGTGCCCTGGCCTGGAATCAAACCCGGGACTTCCGCACGCCATGCCGACACTCTACCACTGAGCCAACCGTCCAGGGCCTATAAATTACATATTTTTGAACTCTGACTGTTTCCAAGATTTTAGAGTTCTACTAAATACGGTGAAAAAGTAATAACTGAACATACAATTTCTGCAATAACTATGAAAAAATCATTTAAAACCTAGACTTTGATGTAACTGAATAACTTTATCCTCTTTTTCATCAATTTCTGTTCCTGAAGTTAATCTCACATAGATTTAGAAATAATAAACTTTATTGAAAATATAAAGTGAAAGATTGGAAAAGTTCAAAGTGAAAGGTTGGAAAACAATACTCCAAGAAAATAACATTAAAAAAAAAGCAGGTGTAGCAATACTCATATCTAACAATGCTGACTGCAAGATAGTAATCACAGACAAAAACAGTCATTTCATAATGATAAAGGAGACATTGAACCAAGAAGACATAACACTTCTTAGTATATATGCACCAAACCAAGGAGCACCAAAATATATAAGACAGCTACTCACTGACCAAAAAACAAAAACCGACAAAAATATAATCATAATTGGGACCTCAATACACCACTGACGGCTCTAGATTGTTCATCCAAACAGAAAATCAATAAGGAAATATTGGCCTTAAATGAAACACTAGAACAATTGGATATGATAGACATCTACAGGGCATTTCATCCCAAAGTGCCAGAGTATACATTTTTCTCTAGTGTACATGGAACATTCTCAAGAATTGACCATATGTTGGGCCACAAAAATAACATCAACAAATTCAGAAAGATTGAAATTATACCAAGCATATTCTCTGATCATAAAGCCTTAAAACTAGAATTCAACTGCAAAAAAGAGGTAGACAAACACACAAAAATGTGGAAACTAAACAACATACTTCTAAAAAAATGAGTGGGTCAAATAAGAAATAAAAGCAGAGATCAAAAGTTACATACAGGCAAACAAAAATAACAATAAAAATCTCTGGGATGCAGCAAAAGCAGTAATAAGAGGGAAGTTCATATCACTATAGGCCTTTATGAACAAACAAGAGAAAGCCCAAGTAAACCACTTAACTTCACAATTTAAGAAATGAGAAAAAGAAGTACAAAGGCAACCCAAAACCAGAAGAAAGGAAATAATAAAAATCAGAGCAGAAATAAATAAAATAGAGAACAGAAAAACTATAGAAAAAATTAATAAAATAAGGAGCTGATTCTTTGAAAAGATCAACAAAATTGACAAACTCAGCCCTGGCCAGTTGGCTCAGTGGCTCAGAGCGTTGGCCTGGCATGCGGAAGTCCCGGGTTCGATTCCTGGCCAGGGCACACAGGAGAAGCACCCATCTGCTTCTCCCCCCTCACCCTCTCCTTCCTCTCTGTCTCTCTCTTCCCCTCCCACAGCTGAGGCTCCATTGGAGCAAAGATGTCCCGGGCGCTGGGGATGCCTTCGTGGCCTCTGCCTCAGGCGCTATAGTGGCTCTGGTTGCAACAGAGCGGCGCCCCCTGGATGGGCAGAGCATCGCCCCCTGGTTGGCATGCCAGGTGGATCCTGGTCAGGCACATGCATGAATCTGTCTGACTGCCTCCCCGATTCCAGCTTCAGAAAAATACAAAAAAAATAAAAAATTGACAAACTCACTAAGACTCACTAAGGAAAAGAGAGAAAGGATTCATATAAATAAAATCCAAAATGAAACAGGAGAAATCACCACAGATATCATAGATATACAAAGAATTATTGTATTCAATAGAATACTATGAAAAACTATATGCCACCAAATTTAACAATCTAGAAGAAATGGATAAATTCCTAGAACAATACAATCTTCTTAGATTGAGTCATAAAGAAGCAGAAAGCCTAAATAGACCCATAAGCAGGGAGGAAATGGAAACAACTATCAAAAACCTCCCCCAAAATAAAAGTCCATGGCCAGATGGCTATACTAGTGAATTCTATCAAACATTCAAAGAAGACTTGGTTCCTATTCTACTCAAAGTCTTCAAATAAATTGAAGAAGAAGCAATACTTCCAAATACATTTTATGAGACCAACATAACCCTCATACTGAAACCTGGCAAGGACAACACACACACACAAAAAAAACTACAGACCAATTTTGCTAATGAATACAGATCCTAAAATACTAAACAAAATACTAGCAAATCGAATACAACATTACATTATGAAATAACTCATCATGATCAAGTGGGATTCATCTCAGAATCACAAGGATGGTTCAACATATGTAAAACGATTAATGTAATGCACCATATCAACAAAACAAAAAACAAAATCCATATGATCCTATCAATGGATGCAGAAAAGGCATTTGATAAAATACATCATTTTTTTTTTTTGTTTAAAACATTCAACAAAATGGGTATAGAAGAAAAATATCTTAACATAATAAAGGCCATTTGTGATAACCCATCAGCTAACATCATATTAAATGGCATAAAACTGAGGACTTTTCCTCTAAAATCAGGAACAAGACAAGGTTGTCAACTCTCTCCACTCTTATTCAATGTAATGCTGGAAGTTCTAGCCAGAGCAATCAGACAAGACAAAGAAATAAAAGACATTCAAATTGGGAAAGAAGAAGTAAAGGTTTCACTTTTTGCAGATGATATGATCCTATACATTGAAAACCCCAAAGACTCCACAAAAAGACTACTAGAAACAATAAACCAATACAGTAAGCTCACAAGATACAAGATTAATATACAAAAGTTCATTGCCTTCCTATACGCCAACAATGAAACTTCAGAAAACAAACTCAAAAAAATAATCCCCTTCAAGATTGCAACAAAAAAATAAAATACCTAGGAATAAACATAACAAAGAATGTAAAGGACCTATATAATGAAAACTATAAATTATTGTTAAGGGAAATTGAAAAAGATACAATGAAATATTGATAGAAAAATATTTTTTGTTCTTGGATAGAAGGAATAAATATAGTCAAAATGACGATATTACCCAAAGTAATAAACAAATTTAATGCAATTCTCATCAAAATTCCAATGTCTTTTTTTAAAGAAAAGGAACAAAAAATCATCAGGTTTATATGGAAATATAAAAAACCACAAATAGCCAAAGCAATCTTAAGGAAAAAGAACAAAGCTGGGAGCATTACAATTTCTGACTTCAAATTATATTATAGAGCCATGATAATCAAAACAGCATATTAGCAGAAAAATAGACACTCAGACCAATGGAACAGAATAGAAGGCCCAGAAATAAAACCACATATATATGGTCAAATAATTTTTGATAAAGTGGCCAACAACACACAATGGAGAAAAGAAAGCCTCTTCAACAAATGGTGCTGGGAAAACTGGAAAGCCACATATAAAAGAATGAAACTCTACTACAGTTTGTTCCCTTGTATTAAAATTAATTCTAAATGGATCAAAGACTTAAATATAAGACCTGAAACAATAAATTATATAGAAGAAAACATAGGTACTAAACTCATGGACCTTGGTTATAAAGAGCATTTTATGAATTTGACCCTAAAGGCAAGGGAAGTGAAGGCAAAGATGAATGGGACCACATCAGACTAAGAAGCTTTTGCACAGCAAGAGAAACTGACAACAAAACAAACAGACATTCAACTAAATAGGAGATGATATTTTCAAACAGCACAGTTAATACAGCACAAAATATACAAAGAACACATAAAACTCAATAAAAAACAATCCAATAAAAAAATGGGAAGAGAACATGAACAGACACTTCTCCCAGGATGAAATACAAATGGCCAATAGATATGTGAAATGATGCTCATATCCACTAGCTATTAGAGGAATGCAAATCAAATCTACAATGAGATACCACCTCACACCTATTAGATTAGCTATTATCAACAAGACAGGTAATAACAAGTGCTGTAGAGGCTGTGGAGAAAAAGAAACCTTCATCCACTGTTGGTGGGAATGTAAAGTAGTACAACCACTATGGACGAAAGTATGATGGTTCCTCAAAAAATTAAAAATAGAACTACCATATGACCCAGCAATTCTTCTTCTGGGTATATACCCCCAAGACTCAGAAACACTGGCACGTAAAGACACATGCAGCCCCATGTTCATTGCAGCATTGTTCACAGTAGCCAAGACATGGAAACAACCAGAAAGCCCTTCAATAGATGATTGCATAAAGAAGATGTGGTACATATATACTATGGAATACTACTCAGCCATAAGAAGTGATGACATCAGACCATTTACAACATGGAACGGACCTTGATAACATTATTCTGAGTGAAATAAGTAAATCAGAAAAAACTAAGAACTGTAGGATTCCATACATAGATGGGACACAAAAATAGACTCAGGGACATGGACAAGAGTGTGGTGGTTACGGGGTGGGGGGAGAGGGATGTGGTGAGAGGGAGGTACAAAGAAATACAGATAGAAGGTCATGGAAGTCAATTTGAATTTGGGTGATGAGTATGCAACATAATCAAACGTCAAAATAACCTGGAGATGTTTTCTCTGAACCTATGTACCCTGACTGATCTATGTCACCACATTAAAATTAATAATATAAAAAAAGAAAATTTAAAATTTAATTTAATTATAGAACTCAAAATTTTAATCCAAGACAGAGTAGTTGTAGTATCATACATCTTTCACATGAATACATTATTCTTATTCTTTTTTTTTTTTATTGTATTTTTTCAAAGTTAGAAGTGTGAAGTTAGACTCCTGCATGCGCCCGGCTGCGATCCACTGGCATGCCCACCAGGGGGCGATACTCTGCTCACCAGGGCTTTGCTCCCTTGCACCTAGAGTCATTCTAGTGCCTGAGGCGGAGGCCCTGGAGCCATCCTCAGTGCCAGGGCCAACTTTGCTCCAATGGAGCCTTGGCTGCAGGAGGGGAAGAGAGAGATAAAGAGGAAGGAGAGGGGGAAGGGTGGAGAAGCAGATGGGTGCTTCTCCTGTGTGCCCTGACCGAGGATTGAACCCAGGACTTCCACATGCTGGGCCGATACTCTACTGCTGAACCAACTGGCCAGGGCCGCATTATTCTTATGCTTAAGTTTAATTATTCAATAATAATAAAAAAGAGAGAGAAATCAATGAGTTAAACCCTCTTAAATACATATTTTGAGAAGGAAAATTACATTGATGTAGGCAAATCTGGGAATCACATTACATAAATATCTTCTGGCTTGGAATATCTTGTGAAAATTCTTAGGAATAGTAAAAGCACTATGTATATATTTCAAAATTAAAGAACTTGCTAGAATATTTAATTCCAAAATCCAAAGCAATGTCGACTTCATGTTTTTTCCCTACCTAATGGTTTTTAACATTGAAGGTCATTTTTAACTTATAGGAAAAATTCAAAAATACCATTTGCAAAGAAAATATGACAAATATAATTTTCTTAGGTCATTTGTGAGCTTTTCCATCAGCAGCACAAAAATCAAATTATTTTTCTTTCTCCCAGAAAATCTTGAAGTGCCAAAACTTTTTGGCTATATTTGATTTTCCAACTGTCGCTCTATCTGCTCTTATGTCTCATAGCTTAATATGGGGGTTAGAATCTCTATAAATGCTGGCTTAACATTAACCTGTAACAACCTTGGATCTTGTTGGTCCAGACTATTTTAAAGTATAGCATAGATATACAATATTTTCTGATTTATAAGAGGCCATAAAAAATACTATCTTGATGATTCTGAACATACTGTCCCATGAACATTTACTGTCTGTCATATTTTCTCTTGTAACTTTTCAAGCCAAATTATGTTGCCTCCACCTAATGCTGCAAAATATTTTGGGCTTTCACCCAAAATGATTCTAAGACTCTGGTATGGTTTTGTGTAACCTGGCATCTTTCCTGGAAGTTACTTTGTTAGGCAGCTATTTCTATAAACAAATTGTGTAATAGAAAAGACACATGACCAGATGAAATGCCACTAGTGGCATTTTCTCTACAACCGTGTAAGGAGCCTGGGCTTCATAATTATTAGAAGCTGCTACTATTAACTGGGGTTCCATAATCATTTTTTTTTAAGGTTTTATTTATTTATTTATTTATTCATTCATTCATTCATTTTAGGGGGGGAGAGAGGGAGAAAGAGAGAGAGAGAGAGAGAGAGAGAGAGAGAGAAGGGGGAGGAGCAGGAAGCATCAACTCCCATATGTGCCTTGACCAGGCAAGCCAGGGTTTTGAATCGGCAACCTCAGTGTTTCCAGGTTGACGCTTTATCCACTGCGCCACCACAAGTCAGGCGTGGGTTCCATAATCTTTTAACAGGCCTTTTATTTGGCCACTTGGCTCAGCGGTATAGTGTTGGCCAGTGTGTGGATGTGCTGGGTTCAATTCTTAGGGCATTAAGGAGACATAACCATCTGCTTCTTTCCCCTCGCTCTTCCCCACTTTGTCTTTCTTTCTTCCCCTCCTGTAGCCATGGCTTGATTGGTTCCAGGGAGTTGGCCCCAGTGCTGAGGATGGCCCATGACCTGTGCCTCAAGCACTAAAAATATCTCAGTTGCTGAGCAATAAAGCAGTGCCCATCCCTTGCCCCACAGAGCCCTTGCCCAGTGGGATTTGGGGCAGGGGATATACAGGAGTCTGCCTCCCCACCTCTCACTTAATTAAAAACAAATAAAAAAAAACCCCAAAAAACCTTTTATACTGATTAAACTTACTTTCAAATATGACATCTTTTTCCATAAAAATCAACCCACTAAATTATATTTGTAGATATGCAGTATTACTTGTATCAATTAACTATTGCTCTATTACAAACTACCTTCAAATTAAGTGACTTAAAACAATAATCACTTATTTGCTAACAGTCAGGAATCTCAGTTGCAATTAGATGTTCCCATATGGTGAGATGACCATTAATCCTGAACCTCCATTACTAGATGAGTCAGTATATTGGTCAATAGGAACACTTCTGGATGCTGTTCATACACTAAGGTAACTACCCATAACTTATCAATGCCTGGAGCAAGTCCAAGCTATAGTGAAACCTTCTAGACCCTTGGGTCAGATGATTTAGAAAATTTAATGAGGAATTTGAGTTATAGTGTTGCTGTGGTGGCAGTGGCAGAAAGGACCCTAGGCTTGTATAAACAGCTTGGCCCATTTAGTAAAGAAATCTTCACCACTTTCAAAGAAGCTTCTGGCCTATTACTGGGTTAGAATGGAGTCTGATCATCTGATCATAGGACATCAACTGACTATGTGACTTCAGCTTCCCATGATGAACTGGGTATTGTCAAACTCACTGAATCATAATATCGGACCACAGTCCATGATGGATATGTTTTATTTAGAATTTGGCCCAAGCAGGTTCAGGGGACCTAAATAAGTTACATGAATATATGGCTCAAACTCCCTTTTTGTCTGTCAGTTGTACTACTGCTTCTCCCTGAGCACGCACCTATGGCCTCACATGGGTTCCGAAAACCAGCTGATGAAGAATAAAAAAGTTCAAGCCTGCCCTGGCTGGATAGGTCAGTTGGTTAGAGTGCCACCCTGAAGCACAAGGTTGCCAGTTCAATTCCTGGTCAGGGCACATATGGGAATAGACCAATGATCCTGTCTTTCCCTCTCTCTCTCTCCCATCCTTTTTCTCTAAAATCAATAAATAATTTTTATTTAAAAAAAAACTCAAGCTGGATTTATGTATGGGTCACTTCAATTTCTTGGTGAACACCATAAAAAATGGACTGTAGCTTGACCATTAGCTCACCCTGGGGTGATACTGTAAGACAGCGGTGAGGATGAGGAGAAATTTTCCCACAAGAAGAAGTATAAAAAACATACTTAATTTGTTCATCTTACAGACAGTAAGGTTAGCCTGAGGTAAAGATATAGACTAGTTTCCAGAAATTGGAGAATGGCTCTGCTTGTTGGGCAGAGACCTAGAAAAAGAGAGTCTGGGATATTGGAGACAAAGGCATCTGGCAAATGTCAGTGAACTCCTGGGAGTGGGCATAGAACATGCAGAAATTTGTGTCATCTTAATGTCTTAATGTCTACTAGATAGTAAGCCAGTACCAAATGTCTTATTTAGTTGAAGTCCTCTAGCCTTTGTTGTTAGTCACTTGGAACTTCCACATATACCCATGAATGAAATGGCCATAGTGACAAAGATAGAGACTATGCACAGACCCAGCACCATGGTTCCCTTTCTCCAAGACTGATGTAACTCTTACCACTGCTGATTGCTCAGGCTTCCAGCAGTGGAGGCAGACACTGAGCCCTTCAAGAAGACCAGCCAGCCACCTGATAGCAAATTCACTATATCAGACCCTTCCATCTTTGGAGGAACAGTGATTCTCTCTGGAATTGACATCAACTCTGGATACAGGTATGCCCTGTCAAATGGTGCATCTGCCTACTCCACCATCCCATGGTTTTAAGAATACTCAATTTAGCAACATTGGGTCATGGACAACATTGCCTCAAACCAAGAAAGTGACAGAAGTACAACTCTGGACATGTGATACTGGAATTCTCTGTTCTTACTAAACAACATTATTTGGAAGCAATTAGCCTAATAGAATAATGAAATGACTTCTTTATATATATTTATTTATTTACTTATTCTCTTTTATTTTATTTATTTTATTTTTAATTTGTAATTTATTGTGTTGACATGGATTTCAATGTCTCACTCAATATAACACCCTTACTCCCACCTCCATGTCCCCCATTACAGCTCTTTGCTCCCCTCCCCCTAACTCCTTCATCCCTTCCCTCTGGGATTTGCTATCCTGTTATCTGTATCTATGTGTTTCATATTTATAATTTCACTAATTCGTTTACTTTCTCTGATCCCATCTTCTCTTCCTCCTTCCCTCTGACAAGTGTCCTTCTGCTCCCTGTGACTCTGCCTCTGCCTCTATTCCATTCTTCAGTTCACTTTGTTTATTAGATTTCACATATAAGTGAGATCATATGGTATTTTTCTTTTTCTGCCTGGCTTATTTCACTTAGCATAACAATCTCCAGATCCATATATGCCAATGAAAAAAGTAAGACACCATTAACAAAATAAAAAGACAATCCACACAAGGGGAAAATATTTTTGCCAATAAATCTGATAAGGGGTTAATAACCAAAATTTATAAATAACTTCTAAAACTCAACACCAGGAAAGTAAACAATCCAATTAAAAAATGGGCAAAAGAACTGAATAGACACTTTTCCAAAGAAGACATACAGATGGCCAGTAGGCATATGAAAAAATGTTCAATGTCACTAATCATCAGATAAATGCAAATTAAAACCACAATTAGATATCACCTCACACCTGGCAGAATGGGGCTCATTAACAAAACAACACATGATAGGTGCTGGCCAGGATGTGGAGAAAAGGGAATCCTCCTGCCCTGCTGGTGGGAATGCAGACTTACGCAGCCACTGTGGAAAACAGTATAGTGTTTCCTCAAAAAGTTAAAAATGGAACTGCCTTTTGACCCAGCTATCCCACTTTTAGGAATATATACTAAGAAGTCCAAATCACTGATTCAAAAGAAGATATGCATTCCCATGTTTACTGCAGCATTATTTACAATAGTCATTTACTGCAGCATTGTTTATAATAGCCAATTTCGGGAAACAGCCCAAATGTCCATCAGTGGATGAGTGGATTAAAAAGCTATGGTACTTACACATAATGGAATACTACACAGCCTTGTAAATGAAATGATTTCTTAAAGTCTCGGTTAAAGTAGTAGATTAGGGATAAGACCTTGTTTGGTTGAGCTGCTATAGTCCAAGATGCAGTATACACACTGAATCAGTATCTGATATATGTCATAGTATCCCCAATTGTTAGAATTCATGAGTCTATGGACCAAGAAGTAGAAGTAGGAGTAGCTGCTGTAGTAACCATTTACAGCACCTATATTTTTGAGTTTTGCAATTTTGGCTCCACTGGATTAGAAATTCTTAGTCTTTCAGGTCTGATGCACCTCATAAGGCAAACATGAAGACCATTTACTGTCTCAACTGAGGGTTTAAAAAATCTAGAATGAGTGATGGAGGCGATAGATGATGAATATTAAATATAGCCTCAAATAAATTTGCAGTGGAGGAGTGTAGCTTTTGCCACTAAAACACTTTTAGACAGTTCATTTGTAGAGATTGAAGCCAGCCACCATTTTAAAAGATTCAGCAATGGAATAGACTTCATTTGAGGTACAAGTCAATTTGTCTATTATGAAAAATGGTTTACACCAGATATTTCTTGTATCCTGCCTCCCATCCTTTTGGCTTTACTTGTGCCTCCAGTTTCAGCTAGTGTAAACAGTTCTGGGCGTGCTTCAAATCCCACTGTACTGACTTCATTTTGCCTCAAGTATGTGCCACATACCTTTCACTCTCTGTCTTTATATTCTCTGAGTCTACGGAGTAGGATATCTGAAAGAGCCTTCTTGCCATATCCACACATATGCAACCTGCAAGTCAGGACACTTTGAAGACATTGTCCTATCCCAGGGGCAACCATAAAGCAAAGGCAAGAGAAGTTGATGGGAAAATGCTTCATGCTGTCAATCCTGGGGTGGAAAATTCTGACAAGTGTCCTAACCACTCTGTGACCAACTCAATAATGGTCCTTGTCCTGCTATTTCTTTTTTCTGTGTTTTGTTCTTGCTAGTTTGGAATTTCTGTTTTCTGAGATTACTTACCAAATAAACTTGTTACAACATGATTCTTAGTCTCAAACTTAACTTCAAGGGGAACACAGCCTCAGTCAGAAGTTGTATATCGCAAAACTATTTGCTTCAATAGAATTTAAAACTAGCTCTCTATGAAAGGAAAGACTCACTCTTCCACTGAGATATGGCTGTCACATAAAATTTAGCATAAACAAATACATCATCAAATGTCCTGCTATAATATGTAATATCCAGCTATTATATACCAAAGAATTTAAAGTGACATCATTCATTACAGCATATGAATGCCTCTCCTGATGAAATGGGAATTCAGTGTTAAGCAGATGTGAAAGCTGCCAAAAAGCAAATGTTATTGAAACAAACATTAGCAACTTATGGCTATAACCTGGGGCTATCTTGACCATAGCAACTATCTTTATTACAGAGCTATTAGAAACTACCATAGGGTTGTATCTAAGTCAATTATGAGAATAAATTACTTGAAATGTTATACAAATATTGATCGACTTAGGACCTATGCAACTTATGACCATTCGACTTTACGACCACAGTCGCTAGCCACCACTGCTCCGCGTCTGGCAGCGCAAGCGTTGCCCAGATGGGCGTACGACAGTACGGACCAGCTTTAGGCAGCACTACCATCTCCACGGGCACCATTTCAACTGTTATCCCAGACTCAGTACAGCAATTTCTGTTTTGTTTCTTGCATATTTTTCATCAAACCCCTCCCAAGATGTCTATCTATCAAGAGGAAATTGTCTTTGCAAATTTTACAGTTGTACTGGTAATGCAGTGTTTTACTTAAACCTGACGAATGTAAAAATAAGAAACAAAATGGTGTAGAGATGATACAAATGGCATAAAATGAACAGAGAAAATTATGATATATAACAATAATGAAAGAAAATTATGATAAAATATGACAAAGATTTTCATAACATCATTTCATAGTACTGTACATATAGCCTACTCAACTTACAACCAAATCGTGTTACGACTGGTCTGTCGGAACCAATCGTGGTTGTAAGTCGAGCACTAGCTGTACCTATATATAAAAGAGGGACAAAATCATTATCAATTTTACTTTCTTTTTAAGATTTTATTTTTGTTTTTCATATCCTCTTCCTAAATAGAGGCAGAAGAGAGGGAATGAATGAACAGAATCCCAGGGAAAATTATTAATGTTTTCCCATAAATCAAACTACATGTTTTTAAGAGAGGAAACATTTTTTTTTTTTTTTTTTTTTTTTTTTTTTTATATATTTTTTTTTTATTATTATTATTATTTTTTTTATTTTATAATTTTATTTTTTTAATGGGGTGACATCAATAAATCAGGATACATATATTCAAAGATAACAAGTCCAGGTTATCTTGTCGTTCAATTATGTTGCATACCCACCACCCAAAGTCAGATTGTCCTCTGTCACCTTCTATCTTGTTTCCTTTGTGCCCCTCCCACCCCCTATCCCTCTCCCATTCCCCCCTCCCCCCCGTAACCACCACACTCTTATCAATGTCTCTTAGTTTCAGTATTATGTCCCACCTACGTATGGAATAATACAGTTCCTGTTTTTTTCTGATTTACTTATTTCGCTTCGTATCATGTTATCAAGATCCCACCATTTTGCTGTAAATGTTCCGATGTCATCATTTCTTATGGCTGAGTAGTATTCCATAGTGTATATGTGCCACATCTTCTTTATCCAGTCATCTATTGATGGGCTTTTTGGTTGTTTCCATGTCCTGGCCACTGTGAACAATGCTGCAATAAACATGGGGCTGCATGTGTTTTTACGTATCAATGTTTCTGAGTTTTGGGGATATATACCCAGTAGAGGGATTGCTGGGTCATAAGGTAGTTCTATTTTCAGTTTTTTGAGGAACCACCATACTTTCTTCCATAATGGTTGTACTACTTTACATTCCCACCAACAGTGTATGAGGGTTCCTTTTTCTCCACAGCGAGAGGAAACATTTTAAGAGGCTATCACTAGTAACAAGAGTGGTTAGTATCAGGTAAGCAGTCACAGAGCAAAATGCTTATCCAAAAATTTTAAATTAAAATCTACAGTCTTACTTTAAAATAGCACTTATAAGTTTCCTTTCAAGGAATAATATTAATCTGATTTAAATTTCCAAATTTAGTGCAATGCTTTTTTAATCTATTATATATCATCCTTAAGAATTCAGATTAAACTTCAACTTTCCTCATAGGGTAATTTTAACTCATTATTTCTATTATCTTCAAAGACTTGTGATCTATATAAATATGCATTTTAAGGATCAGGATTTTCATTGTATACAATGAGACATTCTACAGTTATAAGAAACTTAAAACATATACTAAAATTGCAAAGATAAACTTATTCCTTCTGACTAAAAATATATTAATACACTGACACTGCAGAATCATCAAAAGTTTTTATATTAGATTTTAACTAGTTTATTTTTTATAAAAAGTACAACATGAGCTGAATAATATTTGTCATTTAATTTGTAAATCCATGAAGAAAGATGACTTCATAAGCCTGTGGGTCATTACCAATTAATCATATTTCTTCAATATAACAATTAAGTGACTTGGAAGAAACTTTGCGTTTCATAAAACTGTATACATTTTTCTTTGACACAGTAAATTATGTTATTTCCAAAATGAAATTCAGTGAGTAGTAACTTTTAAAAAAATCATATTTGGATCCAAAGGAGTGCTTACAGAATCTCACATATATTCTTATTTAAGCAACACAGTGTATCTTTAGATTAATTAAATCTACCTAATGTCTAACTATATATTTATTTGCTAATAGAATGAGTGTCGATAAAATGCATTAGTCAATAACATCCAAGAGTAACTTCCTTAGATAAGTCATGGAAAATATTGTTCTTATTTAGAACAAAAGATATAGACGTATGTCACTGACTCCTTGAATCCTTCTTTCTATGACAGGGCAGAGAGAAAGGACTGCCACAAGATGAATGACATCTAGGGCCAAGCGATTTCACGTTTATATTTTACCACATAAGGACAGCCCCCTTTTGAATACTAGGCCAGAGCACCCAGCCAAATCAAATCAGCAGAGTCAATGCTGGAACGTCAATGAGCCACCAGATGGCAGCAATGCTTTTATGAATAATGCAGCATTCTGTGCAGCCCATCTAAGATTTTCTATGTTAATAATAGAACAATCTTACTTTAATAAAAGGATAAATTTGTTTGTAATAAAGCCAGCCATTTTTTGATGTCATTAGTTATACTTTGTGGTGTTTATATGCTTTTTAGTGTTTGGGACCCCCCCAAATTTTTATTTTCTTTCACATTAAACATTAAATTGCTTTTGAATTTCATTTTGATATTGTGGTAGAAAATGCCTGTGGCTTGAAACAAATATTTTTCTTTCTGATGGACAATAACATCTGCAGTGGTAAATGTTCCAGTGTAACCATCAAAAGAGAAGGGTTTCACATAATTTTCTGCCACCCTCGTTGGTACATCCTACACATCAAAAGAGTTATGTTCCACGAATTGATTTCAAATCTATCACAGATCTCAAATAGAAGTTTGCCTTCAACTTGTTTATGGGTGTGAGAATTTTGAAAAATGAAACATTGCTTAAATTCCAGTTTCAAAAGAGAAAAACCTATCAAGGTCTGATTTATTTGGAAAGGAAATTTCCGTATCAGTGTTTCTCTTCTTTTTAGAGCTGTTTGCAACTCTAGTTAATTTCACCACTGTAAAATTATTTGTTTGCATGTGTTCACCAAGGAAGTCAGACTATTAATTTCTTCTCGTGCTGGAAATAAAACGTTGGGCACACTGGGGGACTAAGGCCAAGGATCTAATAGCTCTCTATTAGAACAAATTCCTTTGAACCCTCAAGGAAGTGGATGCCCCTTCCTGGGTCAAGTCACCTCATTCTGATCTGTTATCTGAAAACATCTCAAACAGCTTCCTTCCTATTTTTACCCAACATCATGTCATCGTTTCACTTAGGTCATCTCTCAACATCCTGTTTTGTTAAGATTAAAAAAGAGCAGCCTTCTCTCCTCCTCGAATACTGAGAATCCTTGACTGATGTGCAGTGTTCTAAAACCTTACTCTTTTTTCTTTTCACATTTGAATATTTATTTTCTATGAAATTTTGAGTAATGCATTTAACTCATGTACTGAGAGATTCTCTGCACAGATTCTACAAGTGATCTCTGCAGTTCTGTATAAGTGTTGGCATTTTCTTTTCATCTTAAACTTTGGGTTTTTTGTTTGTTTTGATTTTTTTATTCTTGTGTTCATTTTAAGTCTTTGCTTATGGATGTTTGCTTTGTTATTTTCTTACACTGTTTTAAACATTGCTCTCAGGTCTGTGGGTTCTGCTCACCACTGCCCAGATTCTTCTCCTGTTCAGTGGCTATGGCATATAAACACTGTGAATATATATATATTTTTCTCTTGCCTTCAGATCCAGCCTCATTTACCTTATGTTTCTAAAAACTGAATGGCATCTAAAAACTGAACTATTTATCTGCCAGTGATTCTACACCATCCAATAGCTCTCAATTTTATATCACCCTGTGTCATCCTATGGACAGGCTGTAAAATGTGATACCATTTACTGGCCCCATTGATTACAGACCAGCTTCAGGGATTAAATTGTTTCTTTTTCTGGAAGAGGCCTATTTGCTATTAAACGTAATTATATTCAGCATGAAATAAACATAGCTGCTCTCTTTTAAAAATATAAAATAAGACTTTTGTAATAGATATGAAAAAAGGATCTGTTTGTTTGAATGTTCTCTTGCCAGCATCAATCTTCGGTACTTTATAAGATGAAAATTGCAACTGGCAAAACCGCAACAACTGATGATTTTACTTGGGTCCCGTGAAATACCCTATTGACAGTGCTTGCTTATGCTCAGGAAGAAAGTATGGCCTGGAGTCCCAAGTTCATTTCCATGGAGCTTAGTTAGACTCACTCTGGTTCTGTGCACACAGGGACCTGCACTGTCAGCCCATGCGTGACACTGTGGCCATCACACCAGTTCTTTCAAAACATCAAGAAGTAGAGTATGTTCCATGAGAGTAGGTTTACATCATAATATCAGTAAACAAAGAACAGCATGTCTCACTCAGCCTGGTGTCAAACTAAAATCCAGAATTAATTCTGACTGCACCGCTTGCACCTTGGAGCAGGCAAAGCCAGCGATCCCAGAAGGCAGTTTGAAGTGATCTAACGGCAAGCTCAGCTCAGCAAATTGGGTCTCAAGCCTACATTCTTCTACTAAAATTTCAGAAGTATTAGAAGCCAAGTTGGCATTTTCTCTTTTTTTTCTTTGCATTTTTAATTTTCATATATTTTATTTCATTTTGCAATTTTAAAATCTTGATTCCCTTGGTTAATTTGGGACTAAAATTCAATAAGTTGGCTACTGTCAATCATTATAGTCAACCTGTTGCATTCTGCTTTGATGATAGTTCAAAAATAAATGAATACAGAAAGACAGCATTATACCCTTTAGCCATCAGTGGAATAAAGAAATGTGCAAATGAGTACATGTTCTCATAGGCCACTTCGCTTCACGGAATCATCAGGAAGCATACAATTCTATTGTTTTCTTTAATAATATACTCAATTTATCAGTGTCACAATTCTGTACTTGAAATTACACTTTTTTTAATAAATAAATTTTTATTAATTTTAATGGGGTGACATCAATAAATCAGGGTATATATATTCAAAGAAAACATGTCCAGGTTATCTTGTCATTCTATTCTGTTGCATACCCATCACCCAAAGTCAGATTGTCCTCCATCAACTTCTATCTAGTTTTCTTTGTGCCCCTCCCACTCCCCTCCCCCTCTTCCTCCTTCCCTCCCCCCCGCCCCCCCCCCCAACCACCACACTTTTGTCCATGTCTCTTAGTCTCGTTTTTATGTCCCACCAATGTATGGAATCCTGCAGTTCTTGTTTTTTTCTGATTTACTTATTTCACTCTGTATAATGTTACCAAGATCCCACCATTTTGTTGTAAGTGATCTGATGCCATCATTTCTTATGGCTGAATAGTATATCATGGTGTATATGTGCCACATCTTCTTTATCCAGTTTTGTATTTTTTTTTAAAGTGATTAAAGCCTTTAAGCAAACTCTTGGCCAATACAGCAAGAATCCATAAAAGAGTAGTGTCCTTAACATGTTCACCAAGTCCAAGTTGGTCCCAACACCATGCCAAATCCCTGAGAAATGCAACCCAACCCCAGTTCAGTCTGTTAGGAGCTGTCACAAGGAGCAGGATAAAGAGATCCTTATTATTTCTCAAAAATGAAATCTGCAGAAAGACAGTGATTCCCAAGTCATGGTTTAAACAAGTAGGCATGTTTCATTTGAGGGGTCGACTCTCCATCCATCAACTTGTTTCTGTTTTTCTTTTCATCTGTCAGCCTAACAGGCTCTCTATGTCTCACCTTAGCTTCTTACAATCCATTTTCTTTCCTCCCTCCAGGCTCTCTTCTTTGCAGTAAATCCTAAGCACTTCTGACATTAATATTCCTAAATCAAAGCTCCAATTATAAATCATATCACTCCATTCATCAAAATTCTTCAGTGCAATCCTACTGGCAAAAATGAAGCCAAAATAATAAAAATAATCATATTTCTTTTTCTTTAATCAAAAAAGGCATTGTCCTGATACCTCAGTTGTAAAGTAGAAAGCGTTTACCAGCGTCTCTCATTTTTGGGTATGGTGTTTGCACTTGTCTCTAAGTTCCATTTTGCAATTTGCTATCATTAGCTTGGTAAGGGCTTTCAGGGAAAAATTATTTTCTTAAAGTATTAACTGGGATAAGACATTAATTCATTTATTTACATTGACTAGATATTATATTAATTACACTATAAGAATAGAATATTAAAAATAATTTCAATAATTTTTGAAGACACATATTCTTAGTTACACAGTGAATGAAAAGCTTTTGCCATGGTGTATTAACTCTTAGTCAATCGGTTAATTTCATAAGGCAGTATAGAGAATAGAAGTGGAACGGAAATCCCGAAGTGCAGTTTATAAATATATTTACATCTCCTCTCCAGTTTCTTCCAAAATTCACTTCTGGCCTGACTAGGTGCTGGCTCAGTGGATACAGTGTCAGACTGGGATGCAGAGGACCCAGATTTGAAACCCTGAGGTCGCCGACTAGAGCGCTGACTCATCTGGTTTGAGCAAGGCTCACCAACTTGATCAAGGTCACTGGGTTGAGCAAAGGGTCACTTGGTCTCCGGTAGCCCACCAGTCAAGACACATATGAGAAAGCAATCAATGAACAACTAAGGTGCCACAGCAAAGGATTGATGTTTCCCATCTCTCTCCCTTCCTGTCTGTCTATCCGTATCTGTCCCTCTCTCTGTCTCTGTCACAAAAACAAAAAACAAAATTCACTTCTGGAATTGTCCTCAAAGTATTGTAACATGATATAGTTAGTAAATGAATAATAATGCTTGGTTATATTAATACTGAAATCACACTTTCAGAGTCATTGTCCAAAATAGAATTGCTTCATTTTAATGTTAATACAGAAGGTAGGCATGTGAGGTAAGAATGTTATTTCTGATTTTTTTGGTGTGAAAAACTGTAAGTTGGATTAAGGACCCTGCTTTAGGTTCTACTGAAAGATAGAGCTGACATAGCCAGAACTGGAACATGTCTCCCCAGACTCTTGTGCTCTCCCCACTGTACCTTCTAAGTGATGAATGAATATCTAATAGGTAGATAAAATGATTGGGGACAAGCTAGAAAGAAAAAAAACCTCTATTAGATATTAATGCCATTCTTACTCTGGTTTATTTTTAATGCCATGCCTTTTAAGATACTGTGAGTAATTCTCTAAAGTGAAACCAGCTTTACTTGAAATCTAATGCATATATGAATGTGAAGAATCATCCTTTTGCATTTAGTCTAACTACAAGCATTGAAAAATGAAGGAGAAAATTGGTAAAAGCTCAGATTTATTTTAAACCACCACTTTTAACAGAAGGAAATGGATAAAAGCAAAATACCAGTAGTTTTCTTTTTGGCTTAAAATAACATTTTCCAAGATATTATTAAATTATCTTTGCATTAATAAACTTAAGTAATACTTAAACATTTTAAGCTAAGACATATTCAGATCAGAAAGAACAATCAAATTATGTTTAAATGTGAAGCATATCCATGGAAAATATTACATGAATGTGTTTAATATATATTATAGCCAGAAGACTCCATCCAAAGTCAGAAAAGTAATATGAGTAATGATAAACTTATTTTGAGATTTACTTTACTTTTAGGGACACAGCCTGTTCTCTTGATATATTTTAATACATTAAACGAGAATCTCAAGGAGAGGAAATTTGGTTGTGATTTTTGTTGAAGTTATCAACTTGTGTTGGGAGAGGAGGTTCCACTCAGCTCTAACTCATCAATACTAGACTATCTTATTTAAAGCCCATCATCAAGAGATGAGCTCACTGAATGCTCATGGGTAAAATTTTAAAAAAAGTTTTTTATATAAAGAAAACTCATAAAAACTGAGGCTTAACCACTTCCTGATTCTGAGAAAAGGTAAAATTTTGAAATAGAAATTATTTAATTATTTTAAATGAATAATCATCTACTGTCTTATGTTTTATTGAAAAGAAGCCAAGAAATAGTATTTTCCTTATTTTAAAAAATTTCATTAGGATAAATTTTTATTTATTTTTCATTGAATTTATTGCAGTAACATTGGTTAATAGAATTATATAGGTTTCAGGAGTACAATTTTATAATATATTATCTGTATATTGTATTGTGTGTTTGCTACCTAAGATCAAGTCTCCTTCCATCACCATTTATTCCCTTTTACCCTATTCTACATCCCCCACTCCCTTTTCCTTCTGAGAATTACCATACTTTTGTCTGTGTCTATGAGTTGTTTTTTTTTTTTTTTCTTAATCCCTTTGCCTTTTCACCTACCTATCTGAAGCCCTCCTTTCTGACATCTATCTGCCAGTCTGTTCTCTGTATCTATCCGTCTGTTTCAATTTTGTTTCTTAGTTTATTTTGTGCATTAGATTTTACATATAAGTGAAATCATATGGTATTTGTCTTTCTCTGACTGGATTATTTCACTCATTCTTTACACCCCTATTTATAAAAATGAATAGGGTTGACACTCTGGAAATCACCTGGGAGTACTGAGTCTCTATTGTGGACAAAATTTCTAAAATTTTTAGGACAGCTATTTTTTTTAAAATTAAAAGAATGCATCTCTAGTTTTAGTTAAAAGGTGTCCAACCCTCTGGTTTAATAAGGATAAAGTAGTTAAGTCTTTGTCTTTGTATTATCTTTGGAAAGACAAAACTAATTTACATGTCAGGAATAAAAGATTCTAAATTAAACAACATGGAGTTAATAGCAGTTTTTGAGGCCATTTGATATTTAATAAGGAGATACCTCCTTGGAGGTCAGGAATATTTTTGAGATGTATCTATCTTTATATTTGAAAGCTGTGTCATTAATCCTTTCCCCAACTTTCAAAAATATTTTGCACAGACAGCCTTATGTTCGAAGGAAGAAAGAAAACCTAAGTGGAAATTTCTTTTAACTTTGAAACAAGAAGATATTAAAAGTTAAAATAAACCAAACACTGATTGTTTTAAAATTTGGGGCAGCCATTTTCTCAGTTGAACTTCCAACTGAAAAGCTTTGTAATCATCTGATATAACTGTGAGGAAAGGGAAGAGGTGACAGAAGCAGTTTGTGTTATGATCCTGACAATACTGCCATCCTTTAACATGGTTTTATTTAGTTCTTACAACCATCTTTCTGTAAATGACATTTAGGATTATTTAAGATTATTTTGTAATCCTTTTAATCCTTAGTGCTTTAAATTTCAGGCTAAACACCAAGGAGCAAACTAGTACTTAACAGGAATGTTTAAAACATGTAGTTTGAACATAAATCTTTTTATTCACTCTTTCCCTGATGAAGACCTAGTGTTGTTCTTAACTAGAAAAACTTGTACCACAGTTCATTGCAAACCACTCGGGTGCTAAATGTTTTCTCAAGGTACATCAAACTTGTGATGGTCCTTAACAATTATGCTAAATGCAAAATTTAACAAAAGTTAGCAGCAGAGAACATTTACTAATTTAACTAAGAATTTGTATAACATTTTATAAGTATGAAGTGTCTTTCTGTGTTTGTGTGGAAATGGTCACTATTTTTTCTAAAGTCAAACTATTAGATGTGGATATATACATAGGTGTACATATATTAAATGTGCATCTATCTATCTATCTATATACACATTTATAGTTTTTAAACATATAATATTGGTTGTCTACATATACTTTATTATAAAAGTTCTAATAATTTTAAAATATATATTATTTATTATTAAGAAGTACCAATTAGGCCAAAGACTGTTCTATAGATACAGGCAGATGTTCTTGAACTCAGCCAGAGAGCATCATTCTGATTTACTGAGAGTTGTTGAATACCAAGCTTTAATAATTAATGTTGTCACTGTTATATTACCATGTACCAATCAAATAAGACTGAATCTATACCAAAAGTTGAATAAGAATTTGACTATGAAGAAAATGTGGCATTCAATACAAAAAAAAAAGAAAAAAGAACTCAAAGGTCCAAATGGCATACACAAAGAAGCAAAACAAATATAATTGTTTTTTGTCATAAATGTGTGCATCTGAGTCTTTCAAGCATATCTCAGACACATGATTTTTTGTTTGTTTTCCTATTCATTTTAAGTTTGACTTCTCTGCAGACACTGTAATTATGTTGCATAGAACTACTAGTCCATCAATTTTTTAAAGATACATTTGAAATTTTAAATTATTTCTAATTTTTCTTTTTGCTTTTTCCTGAACCAAAAATCTCAATAGCTATTTGCTATCTGTAGTCTATAATTCATAGACTGAGATTGAACACCAATCCTAATTCAAATTTAGGAATTCTAAAGCTATTTCTGACATAGCACATCAGCTGAAGCTATCATAGTCTTTTTTTAAACAGGAAGAAACACTTCATGATTCTGTATGTAATGAAACCCTTGCACACACACATCCAAACATCCAACAATGTCTTAATACCATGTTTTTGAAGTATAATCATGTCTATACTGACCATTTGAGAATTAGACCAGCTAATGTATCTAATCAAATATTGATGTAAGTCACTAGATTTAGCTCTCTGGCAAATCCTCCCAATGCTTTTTCGTTAACAGAACTATAAAAGCTGTTTACATGGTTTCTTTCAAAAGGCTTACTCCTATAGTCTATATCTATGGATATGTACGGATATGAGAAAATTTTACCTAAGCTCATGTGTTTAGGTAATAAAAAGATTTGATCATGGCAAGAAAGTCACATAATTCACCCTCCACCCCTCCCCCAAGCAGGAAATGAAATTTAAAACTTTCATTAGCTTTGTTATTCACAACATCCTTACATCCACCTCTTGCTCCTCTAATGTTTATAGGACAAAAGAAAAGATAAACTGACTGTAAGAACACTGAGGTCCAGAAACTGCTTGGGTCCCTACAACCAAAACGAGCTGGCAAGATGATCACTTCCAAAAAGCTACTGAAAGTGAGAATAGTTTCTAAAGTTTTTGGAAGTACTTATATTCAGAAATTTAAAAAACAAGTAAAAAATTATAACAAGAAATGGTTAGTTATTTTTAAAAAATGTTAGGATGATACATGGCAATATAAGCAGTTTAAATACCTAGGTTTTTATGTTCTTAGCTATGTAAAATTATATATAAATATTTTTCTTCAATATTTGTGGCCCTGTATTTATTATATATACTTGACTATCATCTTCATTAGTAATCTAATTTAACTCTTTATAAGGTTAACAGAAGGAATTAAAAAAGGTTGGCTTAGACCTGAAGATGGCAGCAGAGTAGGCAGATGCACAGACTCCCACCTCAAACCACCAAACTGGATTATAAACTAATTTATGAACAATCAGCATGAAAAAACAAATCTGGACTACAAGAACAACTTTCAAAAATCAAGAAGCAAAGAAGAAGCCACAACAAACCTGGTATGGAGCGCCTGAATCTCCCCTGCTTACAGGAACAGGGAGGGGGGTGAGGCTGGGCTCCCACTCCAAGGAAAAGAGCAGTAAATACTGCTCACAGTCACTTGCCTGGTGACCAGGGAATGAGGTGTGTTGAAAGGGCCCACTTGCCTTCCAAAAAGAAAGGAGAGAGAGAGAGACGGATGGTGAGGGGGAGAGGAATATAGATGATGACATAAAAAGCTGACTCATTCAGTGCTGGAGGCGGCCATAACTGGGGGAGGGGCTGATCCTTCTTCAAAGCAAAATACAAAAGTACTTCCAGGTCACAGAGATACAGACATTTCTCCAGCTCCAATCAGTGCAACAAGACACAGCTGAAAACAAGAAGTGGGGAGGAGGGGCAGTAACTCAGGTCTCCATGGAGATCTGAGATATACCTCCCCCTACTGAAGCTGAGAAAGCAACCCACCCCCAGAGAGATTAACTGGCACAAGAGGACTTCAGAGCCTCAAGTCACACCCACCGCATTCCTGGATACAGTTTCAAATAAGCCCCCTGTTGAGATCAGCAAACAAGACAATCACCTGTTAAGAAAATAAACATATCAAGACTTCAAAGCGGCCTAAATCCTAAAGTGGATTACAAATAATAGCTGATGCCAATCCAAGAAGACCTAGAAACGACACAAGTAAAAACTAGATGTAGACAACACCAAGCCTAGACTCAACCAGCTCTACAAAGAAAACACCCAGACACCCAGGCACAATGAGAAGACAAAGAAGTGCAATCCAAATGAAACCACAAGAGAGACCTTCAGGAGATGAACTGAGTGATATGGAAATAATCAAACTTCTGGATGCAGAGTTTAAATAATGATTGTAAGGATGCTTAGGGATCTTAGAACAACAATGGATGGTCATCACAAACACCTAAATAAAGAAATAGAAAATATAAAAAAGGATATTGAAATATTAAAAAAGAATCAGTCGGAGATGACAAATACAATAACAGAAATGAAGACCACAATGGAAGGAATTAAAAACAGGATGGATACAGCTGAGGATCGAATCAGCAAGTTGGAGGACAACTGGAATGAAGGCATGAAAGCAGAGAAGAAAAAAGAAAAGAGACTCAAAAAGTCTGAGGAAACTCTTAGAGAGCTCTGTGACAACATAGAGAAATAACATCCTCATCATAGGGGTTCCTGAAGAAGAAGAGAAAGAACAAGAAATAGAGGCTTTATTAAATCATATCAAAGCTGAAAACTTCCTTAAATTAATGCAGGAGAAACTCTCACAAATTCAAGAAGCACAGAGAACCCCACTAAAAAGAAACCTACACCAAGACACATCATAATTAAAATACCAAAGCTAAGTGATAAAGAGAAAATATTAAAAGCTGTGAGAGAAAAAAAGGCTATCACCTACAAAGAAGCCCCATAAGGATGACATCAGACTTGTCAACAGAAACACTTGAAGCCAGAAGGGAATGGCAAGAAATATTCAAAGTAATGCAGAACAAGAACCTACAACCAAGACTACTTTATCCAGCAAGGCTATCATTTAAAATTGAAGGAGAAATAAAGTTTCCCAGACAAAAAAAAAAACCTCAAGGAACTCATTACAACCAAACCAATGCTGCAGGAAATGTTAAGGGGCATGGTGTAAACAGATCAAAGTGGGAAAAGAATATAGCAAAAGAGGAATAAAGTTTTAAAGAATAAAATGGCAATGAACAACTACATGTAAATGTAAATGGATTAAATGATCCAATCAAAAGACATAGGGTAGCTGCATGGATAAGAAAACAGGACCCGTACATATGCTGTCTACAAGAGACACACCTTAAAACAAAAGATGCACATAGGTTGAAGGTAAAAGGATGGAAAAAAACATTTCATGCAAATAGAAATGAAAAAAAGCTGGGGTAGCAATACTTATATCAGACAAAATGGACTTTAAAACAAACAATATAGTAAGAGATAAAGAAGGCCACTACATAATGATAAAGAGAGCAATCCAACAGGAAGATATAACTATTATAAATATCTACACACCTAATATAGGAGCACCTAAATATATAAAGAAGACTTTGATGAATATAAAGAGTGAGATCAACAGCAACACTATAATTGTAGGGGATTTTAATACCCCACTAACATCACTAGATAGATCCTCAAGAAAGAAAATTAACAAAGAAACAGCAGACTTAAAGGACACAGGAGATCAACTCGATTTAATAGATATCTATAGAACTTTTCACCCTAAAGCAGCAGAATATACATTCTTTTCAAGTGCTCATGGTACATTCTCTAGGATAGACCACATGTTAGGGCAAAAAAGTGGTCTCAACAAATTTAAGAAGATTGAAATCATATCAAACACTTTCTCTGATCACTATGGCATGAAACTAGAATCAACCACAACAGAAAAGCTCAAAAATTCTCAAACACAAGGAAACTAAATAGCAGGTTGTTAAATAACAAATGGATCAAGAATGAAATCAAAGAAGAAAAAAAAATTCCTAGAAATGACTGATAACGAGCATACAACAACTCAAAATTTATGGGACATAGCAAAAGCAGTACTGAGAGGGAAGTTCATAGCACTACAGACACACTTTAAGAAGCTAGAAAAAGCTCAAATAAACAACTTAACCCTGCATCTAAAAGAACTAGAAAAAGAACAGCAAGTAAAGCCCAAATGTAGTAGAAGGAAGGAAATAATAAAGATCAGAGCAGAAATAAATGACATAGAGGCTAAAGAAACAATACAGAGGATCAATGAAACTAGGAGCTGGTTTTTTGAAAAGGTAAACAAGATTGATGAACCTTTAACTAGACTCACCAAGAAAAAGAGAGAGAGGACTCAAATAAATAAAATTAAAAATGAGAGTGGAGAAATAACAACTGACACAACAGAAATACAAAGGATTGTAAGAAAATACTATGAAGCACTGTATGCCAAAAAACTAGACAACCTAGATGAAATAGATAAATTCCTTGAAACATAATCTTCCAAAAATCAATCTGGAAGAATCAGAAAACCTAAACAGACCAATTACACCAAATGAGATCAAAACAGTTATCAAAAAACTCCCAACAAAGAAAAGTCCTGGGCCAGATGGCTTCACAAGTGAATTCTACCAACTATTCAAAGAAGATCTAACTCCTATCCTTCTCAAACTATTTTAAAAAGTTCAAGAGGAAGGAAGACTTCCAAGCTCCTTTTATGAGGCGAGCATAATTCTGATTCCAAAACCAGGCAAAGACAACACAAAAAAAGAAAATTATAGGCCAATATCCCTGATGAATATAGATGCTAAAATCCTCAACAAAATATTAGCAAACCGGATCCAACAATATATGGAAAAAATCATACACCATGATCAAGTGGGATTTAGTCTGGGGAGGCAAGGCTGGTACAGTATTCACAAATCTATCAATGTTATTCATCACATAAATGAAAGGAAGGAGAAAAACCATATGATAATTTCAATAGATGTAGAAAAAGCATTCAATAAAATCCAGCACCCATTCATGATCAAAACTCTCAGCAAAGTGGGAATACAGGGAACATACCTCAACATGATAAAAGCCATCTATGAGAAACCCACAGCCAACATCATACTCAATGGGTAAAAATTAAAAGCAATCCCCTTAAGATCAAGAACAAGGCAGGGGTGCCCCCTTTCACCACTCTTATTTAACATAGTCCTGGAAGTCCTAGCCACAGCAATCAGACAAGAAGAAGAAATAAAAGACATTCAAGTAGGAAAAGAAGAAATAAAGCTATCATTATTTGCAGATGATATAATATTGTATATAGAAAAAATCCTAAAGTCTTAGTCAAAAAACTACTGGACCTGATAAATGAATTCAGCATTGGTGAATTCATTCATTGGTGGCAGGATATAAAATTAATACTCAGAAATCAGAGGCATTTTTATACACCAACAATGAACACTCAGAAAGAAAATTAAGGAAACAATCCCCTTCACTATTACAACCAAAAAAATAAAGTACCTAGGAGTACATTTAACCAAGGAGACTAAAGACTTGTACTCAGAAAATTATAAAACATTGAAAAAAGAAATCAAGGAAGAAACAAACAAGTGGAAGCATATACCATGCTTATGGTTAGGAAGAATAAACATCATTAAAATGTCTATATTACCCAAAGTAATTTATAAATTCAATGCAATGCCAATTAAAATACCAATGACACACTTTAAAGATATAGATCACATATCCCAAAAATTTATATGGAACCAAAAGAGAACACGAATAGCCTCAGCAATCTTAAAAAAGAAGAATAAAGGGGGAGGTATCACACTTCCTGATATCAAGTTATACTACAAGGCCGTTGTACTCAAAACAGCCTGGTACTGGCATAAGAACAGGCACATAGATCAATGGAACAGAACGGAGAACCCAGAAATTAACCCACAGCTCTATGGACAACTGATATTTGACAAATGAGGTAAGGAAATACAATGAAGTAAAGACAGCCTCTTCAACAAATGGTGTTGGGAAAATTGGAGAGCAACCTGCAAAAAAATGAAAGTAGACCACCAACTTACACCATTCACAAAAATAAACTCAAAATGGATAAAAGATTTAAATGTAAGGCGTGAAACCATAAGCATCTTAGAAGAAAACATAGGCAGTAAGGTCTCCAACATCTCTCTATATATTTGCTGATTTATCTCCTCAGCCAAGGGAAATAAAAGACAGGATAAAGAAATGGGACTATATCAAACTAAAAAGCTTTTGCACAGCCAAAGACAATAAGAACAGAATAAAAAGACAAACTACACAATTGGAGAACATATTTGACAGTTTGTCTGATAAGGAGTTAATAACCAAAATTTATAAAGAATTTGTAAATCTCAACACCAGAAAGACAAACAATCCAATCAAAAATGGGAAAAGAAATGAATAGACACTTCTCCAAAGAGCATATACAATGGCCAATAGGCATATGAAAAAATGCTCAACATCATTAATCATTAGAGAAATGCAAATTAAAACCACAATGAGATATCACCTCACACCAGTCAGAATGGTGCTCATCAACAAAACAACACAGAGTAAGTGCTGCTGAGGATGTGGAGAAAAGGGAACCCTCCTGCATTGCTGGTGGGAATGCAGACTGGTGCAGCCTCTGTGGAAAACAGTATGGAGATTCCTCAAAAAATTGAAAATCGAACTGCCTTTTGACCCAGCCATCCCACTTTTAGGAATATACCCCAAAGACACCATAGAATGGTTCCAGAAGGAGAAATGCACCCCCATGTTTATAGCAGCATTGTTCACAATAGCGAAGATCTGGAAACAGCCCAAGTGTTCATCAGAGGACGAGTGCATTAAAAAGCTTTGGTATATATATACTATGGAATACTACTCAGCCATAAGAAATGATGTTATCGGATCATTTACAATAACATGGATGGACCTTAATGACATTATACGGAGTGAAATAAATAAATCAGAAAAAAACTAAGAACTATATGAACCCCTGCATGGATGGGACATAAAAATGAGACTCAGAGACATGGACAAGAATGTGATGATAACAGGGAGTGGGGTGGAGGGGTGCGGAAGGAGCAAGGAAGGAGAGAAGGCGTGGAGGGAGGGGAGGGGCACAAAGAAAACCAGATAGAAGATGACGGAGGACGATTTGACTTTGAGTGAGGGGTATGCAGCATAATCAAAGGTCAAAATAATCTGGAGATGTTTTCTCGGAACATATGTACCCTGATTTATCAATGTCACGGCATTAAAATTAATAAAAATAAGATTTTTTTTTTTAAAAAAGGTTGGCTTAGCTCAACTCCAAGAATTTTTCTTGTCCAAGGATTACATCAATGTCAAATTATCATGTCTTTATTTTGTAACATTGTTGATTAGGATGCTAAATTCATATTACAAAATAAAACTAAACCACTTCACCCATACAATCCAGTTCAGAACTAGTCATATCGATCATTTATGTTGTTTTAAAAGCTAGGATTATAATCTCTAAATTTTATTTATGACAAAATAACAAGTAAGAAATTGAGAGAGGAGATATCAGTGAACTACAATTCATCACTTTAAAACAAAGTTATTTTTCCTTCTTGATTTTGAAAATTCACATTCTAATCAGTTTTGGCTTTAGTCTTTTGATTTCTAGATAAGTATATTTAGTTTCTTTCTTTTTTGGGAGGTAAAATATTATAATATCAAATAGAATAATACTAAATAAAATAGAATAATACTAAAACCAGAAAGAAAATTTATTCCAAAATATGTTGAATGCATTTTTTTAAATTAATGTGGGTCAAAATTATTTACATAAACCTGAATTAGCATCTAAAAACTGCAGAAAAAACTCAAAACCAGTTTTTTTTTCTCAGTGAGAGTTTAGATAGAAAATGTCACCAATCTATACTTTTGTAAGACCAAATATATTAATTTTAGTAATGCATTTAAGATCAGAACTGACTTTTCTTCAAGAGCCAAAATGGTCTTCAAAGACATTAAATATATTAGTTATAATAATGTAGCTCCTTGGATACTAAATGATATAAATTATAAAATATATCAATAAGTTATTTTGGAATATAAAAATGAATTAAATCTTATTTAAATATAGAAAAAGATCAACCTCCATAATCTAAAGGATTTTGGCAATTATTAATTGCCAAAGGGATTTTAGTAACATCATATGTTAAATATTAAGTTTTCTTATTTTCTTTTTTTCAAAGATTTCATCTGGTTTTTTCAATTCAATGAAGCATGACTGAAAGTATTAATCACAATTATTTTTTCCAAAAAGTTAAATTATGCAATATAAAAAGGTCCATTTTTTATAGTTTCTTCACTCTATATCTCTTAAAGTACAGTGGTAGTGTAATTTATGACTAGGTGGCAGGAATGGTAATAAACACAAACAGTTCATCATAATTATTGAATCTTATTTTATGTATATCTGAAAGCTTTATATTATATCTATTTGAGTCAAACATTCTAGATTTGAACCCCAAACAGCTAGCAAATACATTGCAAAATTCAGTGACTTTTGGGTATAGAATTAATCAACGCACAACACATATTTTGTGTTTAGATAGCAACTGGGCCTGAGGAAATAACAAAATAACCAAAATTCAACAAGGCAGAGAGTCAGTTTTTCACAACGACTTCTGCACAACTAGTTGCAAATTAAAATGCATATGAAAACATCTCAACAAGGTAGTCTTATTTTGATTACCCAAGAGACTTCAGATCCAGAAGGTATAGGAATGAGCTGAGGATATGAAACACTCTTACCTGAAAGACGTTCTTCCTGCTGGACTTCTCCTTGGCCCACTCAATGTGTGCTCCACACAAATCCACACTTTCTGGTTTGTGCCCAGTTTTCTGTAAACAAATATGAAATAAGAGTAAAAAGCATACAACACTGGTGATGCATGTCAAAAAAAGAAATAAAAGTTTATTGAGTTAGCAGCTAGACACATATATTTATGATACAAAGCCTTTCTTTTGTTTCTTTTTTAGTTTAAATTACATCTCTGTACCCTCATATTCTTTGCAGTATTATTTACATTGGTCAAGAACTGGAAACAAGTAAAGTGTCCATCAATGAATGAATAAAGAAAGAAAATGTGATACACACACAATAGAAAAATTATTCAGCCATAAAAAAGAAGGAAATCTTGCATGTGTGACAACATGGATGACCCTAAAGAGCATTATGCTAAGCGAAGTCAGTCAGACAGGAAAAGACAAATACTTCATCATCTCGCTTATGTGTAGAATCTAAAAAAGATTGAACTCAGCAACAGAGAGTGGTTCCACAAGTTGGGGAAATGAGGAGTTGTTGGTCTAAAGGTACAAACATTCAGCTATAAGATAAATAAGTTCTGGGGATCAAAAGTATAGCATCATGACAATAGTTGACACTGTACTGTATATTTGAAAGTTGCTCAGGACGTCGTAGATGATAAAGGTGCACATCACACACACACATGCACAGGTAATAGATGTGTTCACTAACCTTAATGTGGTAATAATTGTACAATATATACAAAGTGGGGATGAAGTAGATTTATAGTTGTTCATATGAAAAACCATATAATAATTAAAAATAATAACACAAGAATAAACTGTGTTTCACGTACTCACAACTGTAAACCTACTTTTACCCCACCTTGTAATTATATCAACTCATCACATTATGTACCTTAAACTTACACAGTCATTTGTCAATTATATCTCAATAAAGCTGAAAAACAATCAAATTTAATTAGTATTTTTTTCTTTTTTTTTTTTTCTGTATTTTTCTGAAGCCGGAAACGGGGAGAGACAGTAAGACAGACTCCCGCATGCACCCGACTGGGATCCACCCGGCACGCCCATCAGGGGGCGATGCTCTGCCCCTCCAGGGCGTCGCCCTGTTGCAACCAGAGCCACTCTAGCGCTTGGGGCAGAGGTCGAGGAGCCATCCCCAGCGCCCGGGCCATCTTTGCTCCAGTGGAGCCTAGGCTGCGGGAGGGGAAGAGAGAGACAGAGAGGAAGGAGAGGGGGAGGAGTGGAGAAGCAAATGGGTGCTTCTCCTGTGTGCCCAGGCCGGGAATCGAACCCGGGACTTCTGCACGCCAGGCTGACGCTCTACCACTGAGCCAACTGGCCAGGGTTAATTAGTATTTAATAAGTGACAATTGTGTACCTTTTAGAAATACACTTTTCAGACTTTTAAGACTATGCACATAAAGTATATATTTATTCATATTTAATAAATTTAACTTAGACAAAGTAATTATAACATATGCTTGCTTTTATACATTATAGTGTGGGTGTTACTTAAAAGCTGTTTATATTTAATTCATAATACTCAATTAATGGCAATATCATCTATACTTGCCTCTTCACATTTTTATTTGGTTCAAGCGAATCATACTTATATAACTTTAAATTTGCGTAACTCCAAATATTAAGCAAAAGCTTATTAGTTTTGGAAATTTACAAGTTTTGAAGAAAGTGATGCCACATTTCAAAGCCTCCACTATTCTCCTATGTTCTGAGCTACTCTAGATTCCTCTATAAATTCAACTTTCCTTAAACCATTTTTTGTAGAATAAAATTTTAGTATATAAGGCTTATAATATTTTTACATAATGTTTTTGACAGTATAAACTTTAGGTTAAAACATGAAATTATCAAAGAATAGTGAAAATGTTAAAAGAAATCTGTGCATAATTGTTGCCTCATAGCCACTATAACTAATTCTATCATTTTAATAAATATAGACTATTTTTCAGAAGAAGCCAGAAATCTGTTTTTTCTTCATACTAAATTGTGAGGGGTTGGGGGAGCAATTCAATAAAATTGTTTTTTGGAAACACTGTTCAATCTAAATATAACTTTCCTGCTGAATAAATTCAGCCAGCAAGACAGCAACTGACAGCATACCTTTCTTTTGTTATTTGGTAGTAATCTTATGAGAAAACAATCAAGCTGAGCATGCCTCTTACAGGTGCTTCAGTGGGGGAAACATTTTTACTGGTTCATCCATACTCTACCACTCAGGTGATCGCTATTGTGCAAAACATCAAACTATGAAACGATCATTGTTGAGGGACTTATGACATAGAAAAATTACAAAACAACATGCTTCTTCCACAGTTTATTAAATTATGGAATTCTCAGAACCAATAAAAATACTCATTAAGATTATGTAACAGGAGAGATTATCTTTCCCTTAAAATGTACACAGGGAAAACAAAGATGAAATTATTTTGTATAAGAAGCATTTTTTTTAAATGTGCCAAGCACTATGACTATCAATTAATTTAATTATTTTAACAACTGTATGAGGTAGGTATTATACCATGTTACAGGTAAAATAATACGCCAGAGTGGTTAGGTAAACTGTCTCACTGTAACACAGGGAGAAGAGGAGGCGCCAGGACTGAAATGTGAGCAGTGTCTTCTCCCAGGAAGAAATACAAATGACCAACAGATATATGAAAAGATGCTCATCTTCTTTAGTTATTAGAGAAATGCAAATCAAAATGGCAATGAGATATCACCTCACACCTGTTAGATTAGCTATTATTAATAAGACAGGTAATAGCAAATGTTGGAGAGGCTGTGGAGAAAAAGGAACCCTCATCCACTGTTGGTGGGAATGTAAAGTAGTACAACCATTATGAAAGAAAGTATGGTGGTTCCTCAAAAAACTGAAAATAGAACTACCTTATGACCCAGCAATCCCTCTACTGGGTATATACCCCAAAAACTCAGAAACATTGATACGTAAAGACACATGCAGCCCCATGTTTATTGCAGCATTGTTCACAGTGGCCAGGACATGGAAACAACCAAAAAGCTCATCAATAGATGACTGGATAAAGAACATGTGGCACATATACACTATGGAATACTACTCAGCCATAAGAAATGATGACATCGGATCATTTACAGCAAAATGGTGGGATCTTGATAACATGATACGAAGCGAAATAAGTAAATCAGAAAAAAACAGGAACTGCATTATTTCTTTAAAATTTTGATCAATATATTTTTTTAATTCAAGAGCATAACTAATCTAATTCTAAGCAGAATTATTAGCCTAATCTCCATGGACACTTTCCAATATTGTTCCTGTCCACTATAAACCTGGGACCATCAAGGAAGCAAGCCTGAAAGTATCCTTGGAATTTCTGATGAAAAAATTGGTTTCTATATCATTCCTGACTCTCTTGTTCCTTTGTCTATACAACAGTAATTGCTGGGATTATATTTTTGCATTTAAATAAAAAGATGTGGCACATATACACTATGGAATACTACTCAGCCATAAGAAATGATGACATCGGATCATTTATAGCAAAATGGTGGGATCTTGATAACATTATACGAAGTGAAATAAGTAAATCAGAAAAAACCAGGAACTGCATTATTCCATACGTAGGTGGGACATAAAAGTGAGACTAAGAGGCATTGATAAGAGTGTGGTGGTTATGGGGGGAAGGGGAAAAGGGAGAGGGAAAGGGGGAGGGGGAGGGGCACAAAGAAAACTAGATAGAAGGTGACAGAGGACAATCTGACTTTGGGTGATGGGTATGCAACATAACTGAACGACGAGATAACCTGGACATGTTATCTTTGAATATAAGTATCCTGATTTATTGATGTCACCCCATTAAAAAAATAAAATTACTAAAATTAAAAAAAAATGTGATCAGTGGATCAGTGTCACTCTAGTCGTTTCTTAGCCGCTGTGTAGTCCTTGAACACTGAATTAAACTATAATCATGCTCATGTTAAAATGTGTACTATTTTGAGAAAAGACATACCTTTTATGCTATATTTTAATGCAGACATATAGATGTTGTTTCTCTCCTTCTCTGCTAAACTCGATCTTCCTATTGGGCTTCACATCATCCGTTTATCTGGAATACCTCCCAAACTTCACATGGTTTATTTTTTTTTCTTTAATTTATTTTTTAATTTATTGTGTTGACATGGTTTGCTAACCTATACAGGTTTCAAGTGTTCAACTCAGGCTGATTTTTTCTTATCCATCTGATCCCAACTAAACGTCTCCTTGTCAGGGTCTCTCTGACTGTCTTATATAAAGAGTGGTGTTTTTGCACTCATGGTTCTTCTTTATCTCACAGCTGTTTTAAATTGCAGCACAGTCCTCCTCCTAGCTGAAATTAACGTATTTTCATATGTTGTCTGATTTCTTCCCCAAGAATTAAGCTCCATGAGCTGGGACCTTGTTTCCTTTACCTCCACTACTTTCCCCAGTGAATGGAATAGTGCCTGGCACATAGTTGTTCAATGAATATTTGCCGAATTCATGAATGAAAGAAAAATACAGAAATGCAGCTAGCTTTGTGCTTTGGAAGGAAGGTTTTGGCATCTTCAAATCCCCAAATTTACAACAATTAAGATTTGCATTTGGCTTAACAGTTAAACACTTTTGTTTTGTGATTTGGTAAAGTGATGGTTTCATGCCCCCATGTGGATTAAACCTAGGATTTCACAAAATCATCAACAGACATTTATTCCATATCTTTTATGTTCAATGTATTAGCTTCTGTGCTGGGCACTGGGAATTCAGAAATGAAGATACTGACTCTTCATTTAAAAATCCCATACTAGCCTCAGAGTCTTAATATAATTTTCTATACCCACTCTTTCTGTATAAGGAGCTAAAGGAGACCTGTGGGTAAAAAGGAACTTAAGTTTTCCCATTGTTGTTACCATCTAGCTCCAACAACCTTTAACTCTTCTCATCAGCATCACACACTAAATCCAAAGGCGTTGGCACCTAGTTTGGGCTTATCTAAATCCAAGCTCTGTCCATCACTCTCAGCACCCTCCTGGCGCTCAGCCATGCCCTTGCCCCTTCCCTGTATCCTTCGTGAGTGCACTGCTCACCTGTTCCCACTTTAACAATCTTCATTCAGCTCCTCACCTAACAAATCCCATTTTCTGAGTTTTCTATACTCCATTCTATTATACATGCTCTTAATGTTACTGAAATTGGTAGACCTTTGTGCATTCTCCCAATCTCTCAAGCTTTTCTGGTTTTACTTCCTTTGACAAAAAACAAAAGTAAAAAACAAAACAAAACAGGAACAAATATAATATTTAAAATAAAGAACAAGTAAATTTAAATCAACAAACTGACCAGTATTTCAATGGGAACTATGGGCCTGCTTTTGGCTATGAGATGGTCAATGTCCGGTTCCATATTTGTCACTGCTAGCCGTAACAAGTGATATGACGCACTTCTGGAGCCCTGATGTGTGTGTCCCACGTCACCGGAAGTAGTACTGTACTTGAACAAAGCTGCGCTTTGCGGCGCCGCCACATACAGTACTCCAGGAGCACAGGATGCAATGGATCCTGTGCTCCTCTCACTGACCACCAGTGAAAGAGGTGCCCCTTCCGGAAGTGCAGCAGGGGCCAGATAATTGGCCTCTGGGGGCCGCATGTGGCCTGTGGGCCATAGTTTGGGGACCCCTGCCTTAGATTGTCAAATACATTTTTTAAAAAATGACAACAGCCAACACAACAATAGCCATCTGGTGTGAATGAATCAAATTATACCATATTGTTGTGGTTAAACCATAGAATTTTAGTAATTAGTTTATGTTGGCCATGGGATGAAAAAGATTAAAAATTTTGCAGGGCTAAAGAATAAAGATTGGGAGTATAGGAGAAGAGTGATAACTCAGAAAACGAGGAAAACCAGGCCTGTGCTCGATTCAGCCGTCACTTCAGCCTCTCTCCACCAGTGTCTGTCTGTCTGTGTTTCCTACTGTATTGACCCATTCCACTCTCTAATCTGCTTTTTCTTCTTCTACAAGCTTCTTTGTGTTCCATAATTCTGGAGAAGTAATTTTTGACTACTCTGTATAATAATATTAAAAATAATGACCACTTTTTTCAAATGAGCTTCTGACTTTACTTAGCAAAACTTTTGTTTTAAATTATCATCATATGAACATTTAGCACATCCATGAAATCATTGCCAAGTTTGATGTCCTGAAAATTGGCAAACTTTTTATAAGTTCCTGGTCACTTTTTCATGACACATTTCTCCCAAAGCTTCACCCCTTTCAAGTTGGCTCATCAAATGCATTACTTCTAATTCATCTTGATGCTAGAACATTCTCAACTCTTCCCACTTTCCTGATTAAAATGAAGAAGCAAAAATAAAATTGATAAATACCTATACATCTTGTCTTATGAAAGCTTTATATCAATTTTTCATTATTCCTTACAACAATGTGGAGTTGATACTATTGCCTTGAACTTACGAGGAAGAGACTCAGGCAGGGCCTGGTTCAGGGTCTTATGCCTGAGCTCAGACATGTACTCACTTTTATTTGACTAAACGTCCCAAGTTTTTAATTACAGTTCATCTAGGACCTCTACTCTCTACCTGTCCTTTCTTCTTACTAAGTCACTTAATATCCTTTTTAGATCCAAAAATAAGAATTCACATTTTTCTATCTTTTCCTTCTGCCATCAATTCCCATTTTTCTTCTTGGCTCCCAGAATTCTGGACATGGGTCTGTGACTCTGGTCCGTCTGTCTAATAAACCCCCATGCCTGGGATGATAATGGCATCTCGGAGCATTGAAGTTACCCGGCCAATCACTACCATACAGGGCATATGCAACTCACAGATATATCCTGTCTTGTCCCAGAAGTCATCCTTCTTTGCCCAAGGGGCATAAACATGACCCCATGATCGCTGGCTTAAGTCCTAAGGTTGCTGGCTTGAGCCCAAGGTCACTGGTTTGAGCAAGGGTCACTCGCTCTGCTGCAGTCCCCCGGTCAAGGCACATATGAGAAAGCAATCAATGAACAAGCAATCAATGAACAACTAAGATGCCACAACTAAGAATTGATGCTTCTCATCTCTCTCCCTTCCTGTCTGTCTGTCCTTATCTGTCCCTCTCTCTGACTCTCTCAGTCTCTGTCAAAAAAAAAATTATTTTTTTGAACAGTTTTAGGTTTGCAGCAAAACAGAGAAAAGGTACAGACTTCCCATATATACCCAGGAGTCATCCTTCTTTGCACAAGGCTTTTCCTGTCAGGTTCCTAATCCCCTCCCATCTCATTCCTCGTTTTCTGAGTTATCCCTCTTCTCCTATATTCCCAATTTTTATTCTTTAGTCCTGCAAAATTTTTCATCTTTTTCATCCCATGGCCAAAATAAACTAATTACTAAAATTCTATGGTTTAACCACAACAATATGGTATAATTTTGATTCATTCATACCAGATGGTTATTGTTGTGTTGGCTGTTGTCATTTTTTTAAAAATTTCTTTGACAATCTAAGGCAGGGATCCCCAAACTACAGCCCGCAGGCCACATGCAGCCCCCTGAGGCCATTTATCTGGCCCCTGCCGCACTTCCGGAAGGGGCACCTCTTTCACTGGTGGTCAGTGAGAGGAGCACAAGATCCATCGCATCCTGTGCTCCTGGAGTACTACTGTATGTGGCGGTGCCGCAAAGCGCAGCTTCGCTCACATATAGTACTACTTCCGGTGATGCGGGATGCACACATTACGGCTCCGGAAGCACATCATATCACTTGTTACAGCTAGCAGTGACAAATATGGAACCGGACATTGACCATCTCATAGCCAAAAGCAGGCCCGTAGTTCCCATTGAAATACTAGTCAGTTTGTTGATTTAAATTTACTTGTTCTTTATTTTAAATATTGTATTTGTTCCTGTTTTGTTTTTTTACTTTAAAATAAGATATGTGCAGTGTGCATAGGGATTTGTTCATAGTTTTTTTTATAGTCCAGCCCTCCAACGGTCTGAGGGACAGTGAACTGGCCCCCTGTGTAAAAAGTTTGGGGACCCCTGATCTAAGGGAAAAGATGTTAGTGCCCCTGACTAAATAGTCAGGTATTGCATGTTTTAAAAATTCTTGTGGCGCCTGATCAGGCAGTGGCGCAGTGGATAGAGCGTCAGACTGGGATGCGGAAGGACCCAGGTTCGAGACCCCGAGGTCGCCAGCTTGAGCGCGGGCTCATCTGGCTTGAGCAAAGAGCTCACCAGCTTGGACCCAGGGTCCCTGGCTCCAGCAGGGGGTTACTCGGTCTGCTGAAGGCCCACGGTCAAGGCACATGTGAGAAAGCAATCAATGAATAACTAAGAAGTCGCAACGCGCACAACGAGAAACTGATGATTGATGCTTCTCATCTCTCTCCGTTCCTGTCTGTCTGTCCCTGTCTATCTCTGCCTCTGTAAAAAAAAAAAAAAAAAAAAAAAAAAAAAAAATTCTTGTGGCACATTGGTTGAAAATTGCTGCTTTAGCCTATAACCATATTCAAGTCATTCTTTTTTTTTAATTGAAGTAAATAAGTATCAACCCTGTAATCTCACTTTTCTTAATATCACCTATCTCCTTTCTATTTTTGTCAGGATTCTTCAGAGTTTTCTGCATTCACATTCTCTGCTCTGTTTCATTCTCTTCTCAACCCATTGCAGTCTTTTACTTCTTTCCTTGACTAATCTAAATCTAAACCATTTTAAACACTAAGGTCAACAAAAACTGTATGAGGTCTTCTCTCCCATCTACACTGTACTTGAATTCTGTACTGCTGGGCTCTGCTGGCCTCCCTTCTTCAACCTCTCTGCTCCTCAGCTGTCAGAAATTTTTTCAAATTCCGGTTTCACTCTTTATATTTCTTCTGGGTTTTTTTTTCTTATTTTTACTGACTTTTCTTTCCCTTCTCACATAAGTGTTGGTAATTTCTGTTCTAGGTACTGTTCTAGGCCTCACAGTTTATACATTTTCTATGGAGTTTAGACTTGCCTCTCTCTGATCCATTACTTATAATATGTTGACTCCTCAGTGGCCCCTCTGACCCTCAGCTCTGTCTTATGTGGAAAAACTGTATTTTATAACTAAATACTGCCAAAATTAATAAACAGAAACTTCATTTAAAATGGAGTCAGGCCTGACCAGATGGTGGTGCAGTGGGTAGAATCTTGTACTGGAACACAGAGGACCCAGATTCAAACCCCGAGGTTGCCACGCTTTAGTGTGGGCTCGTCACCAGCTTGAGTGTGGGGTCACTGGCTTGAGCGTGGAATCATAGACATGACCCCCATGATCGCTGGTTTGAAGCCCAAAGTTGCTGATTTCAGTCCAATGTTGCTAGCTTGAGCAAGAGGTCACTTGCTCTGCTGTGCCCCCTGTCCTGTCAAGGCACATATGAGAAAGCAGTCAATGAACAACTAAGGTGCCATGATGAAGAATTGATGCTTCTCATCTCTCTCTCTTCCCATCTGTCTGTCCCTATATGTCCCTCTCTCTGTCTCTCTCTCTGCCTCTGTCACACACACAAAAAGTTTAAAATGGAATTGGAAGGCTAGAAGAAAGAACTCTCACACATGTGTCACTCAATGCATACGATTGACCCCAACAAGAAGAGACTTATTCTGCTTCTCCAAAGTGATATCGCACCCTCAGCAGAAGAAAAGAATTCTCCTTGTCCAGTAATAGCTCATCCAAATGAAAATTTACTACACTTACCAATGGCAACAGCATGGACAGATGTAGAGCATGATGAACTTAGGCGAAGTGAAATAAGTCAGACAGAGAAAGACAAATACCATATGGTTTCACTTATGTGTGGAATCTAAAGAACAAAGTAAATGAACAAACAAAACAGAAACAGACTCAGAGAATAAACTGATGATTGACAAATAAGAGGTGGGAGGGTGTTGAAGGGCTGAATGAAAAGATGAAGGGATTGAGGAGTATAAATTAGTAGTTGAAACAGTCATGGGAATATAAAGTACAGCATAGAAAATATAGTCAGTAATATTGTAATACTCATGTATGATGCCCTGTGGGTACCAGAATTATCAGGGGGTCACTTCATAAATTATATAATATAATCATATATATAATTAATGTATATATAATGTATATATAATATATAATTAATGTATAAATAATGTATATATAATATACCACTGTATATATAATTATATATTAATCATATATACAATTAATATATAATTATATATACAGTGGTGCCTTGAGATACAAACAGACCAACATACAAATTTTTTTTAAGATACGAGCTGTGACTCGGTTGGTAGTTTTGTTCGAAATCCAAGCGAAATTATGAGATACGAGTCGTGATTTGGAAAGCTGCTGCTAGGTGGCGCATTGGCGCATGGGTTTAGTATCGGCAGTTTGATATACAAGTTGACTGCTTTACAAGCTTGGTTACAGAACAAATTAAATTTGTATCTTAAGGTACCACTATATATGTAATTATATATATAATTACAATGTTGTATTCCTGAAACTAATATAAAATAAAATTATCTGTCAACTGTAATTGAAAAATAAAAATAATAATAAAGAAAAGTTATTACACTTTGGAGTTTGTTTCCTCAAACTCTTTGTTAACAATTGTCCCTCTCTAGTCCATCAAAGAGCTTCTCTCTTCTCTTTTTTTGACTGAATGTGGTTCACCATTAGACTACATGTCCCAACATGCAATCCTTTGTTGTTCCCAAATAAACACATTTCTCTGGAGAACTATTTGGCTGTCTATTTATTTAAGGTCAACATCACCATTAGGATGTAGCCCAGACACCTCAGTGAAATCACTGTCTTCTCAGACTTGCCCTTTTCTCTATGTCTTGGTTAATCATCTCTTTATCTGTTTTATCTTCTTCACTTTTTTAATCCTCCCTTTCTCTCACCACCCAACAAAAGGTGCAAAGTTTGAATCTCAGAACTGTCTCCATCTTTATCCTGGGAACACAATCTCATTTGAGCTCTTCCTTTCTCTCACCTGAATTCTTCTCCTTGCTGTTCCCTCTAAGACCAGTCATTCGTTTTTTGTTTTTTGTTTTTTGTTTTTCTAAACCATAAATCTCACCATATTTCTTCTGGAAAACTATCTAAAGAATAATGTGCAACCCTTACTTGGGGATAGAGGCACCTTTTCATCATTCACCAAACATTCTTCTCCATTCTATTCATTCCCCCATTCTTATACCATTCTTATACATACCAACTATACAAAATTTATGGCAGTTTCCAAACTGCAACATGCTTTCACTACTTTATACATTGGGATTTGAGTGTGCTTTCATGCTTTTTATCTGGAACACATTTATCGCTCTTCAATCCACTTTCCTTGCTTGCCATTTGCCCTACTGCTGTTCAGTTTCATAATGTAAGTCTGAGGTAATCTCCCTGAGGCTCTCCATTGCCTCTGTTGGCACAGTTACTCACTCCTCTTCACCCTTTGCCCTACTCTGAGGCACACTTTGTTACAATTATTTTTCTTATCTACACATTACAACTATCTTTTGGTGCATCTCTTTCCTCCAGCTATACAATCAGAGAACAAGCTGGGTTTATCTTATACATTATTTTCCCCAAATCTAGCAAAGTGGTCCAAAAAAACACTCAAAAGATATTTGTTAACAGTTGAATGAATTTATGAACTGCATGGAGATTATAATGGGAAACTTCCAGATTCACTCTAATATATTAAATACGTAAAACTACATAATACATCCTGGATTAATAGCTTAAAAATAAGAAATACATAGGAAGCAAAAGCATAATATTCCAGTTTATACAGTCTTTGGATAATAACTGATATTATATGGCACAATCAAAGCAGATAATAGAGATTTTGGGGTGAATTCAGAAGTATTCCAGAAAAAGCTAAAGTGACTTGAATAAAATCCAAGTAAACATATTAGCATCAAAAAGAGAAAAATTAAAATAAGAAGCTAGAGGACTACATAAGAAAAAATTGATCCTAATCAGTAGATAATTTTTACAAAGCCAAAGCAGAAAGACTCAGACTTGACCAACAGCTTTAGGGACTAGGCTTTAATATAAGAGAACATTTTCAGCATTTAAGCATTATCAAATATTGGAATAAATTATTCAGAAAAGTCATAGAATTTATTTGGAAGACAATCAAGATTTTACTCAAGAAGCCTGAAATGAAAGAATCCTTTAATAGAAAACATATTTCTGATTCTACAGCTATAAAATATAAAACACAAGGAAAAGTCTGCTAATGAACCACATGATGCCAATGGATCATATTGTACATCATTATAAAAATATATTTTAAAAATTGACTAAATGTGAATTTAAACCTAAGAGTGTACATATCATATCTCTTCTGTTGTACACTTAAAATATAAATGACTGATTTTAAAATATTTAAATAGAATTATTTAGAAATGACTGTTTCTGGACAATAAAACATAAAAGTCCCTTTGTTGGAACAATGTGAAGTCATTAAAAATTGATCCTAGGTCTTGTCCACTTCTGATTCTTATTATTCTCTTAGTCCATCTTTATCTTTTTCCAATATTAGTTGGCAGGGTATTCTCTCTCATATATTTCTCTCTGACTTAGATTAAATCTTTGGGATTAAGTTATCCCATTTTTCTTTTGGGGATATTTGGGACATTTTAATGTATAGTAAGAAAATACACAAGGCTAGATGCTCTTTTTTCTTGGTGGTATTTTCCATGATGAATATGGGGAATGTGTGTGGACAACAAACCACTAGGCAACTCATTCTCATACCAATATTGCTAGATGTGGTTAAAAAAAAAAAGACAAGCTCAGATTTTTTTGAAACAGGATATTAGCTACCATTTTTTATTTTGGATTAATTGCTATTCCAGAATATAGACTCAGATTGTTCTTCTCAATTTGAAATATGAAACACAAAATCTATTTAGAGGAATTAAGTTTTAGCACTTAACCAGTTTTGATTCTGGAAAGTCATTCATGGAGGAGGATAAAACTCATTTATAAATCCTCATTTGGGCAAAATGATTTAGAAAAGAGTGCTGAATGAATACCTGATCTTATTAATGTCTAAAGCATTGCCACTATCAAGATAGAAGAGGCAACTTTGTAAGATGTGGGCTTTATCTATATGAATATAAATGATGTTAATAATAACAAATTGTTTCTACAGTAAAATTTCTCAGTACATTACAAGGCGAAATCAAACCAGATTTTCAGAAAAGCAAATCTTTGTTTGTGATTTGGGGCACTAGAATATTATGTGTTTGGGTTTTTTGTTTGTTTTAAGGAGAAGGGATTCTATTTGAAGAAATGAACACATTACATTTAATGCTGTATCAAAATCTTGCTAGAATAAATATAATAACTTCTACTTAGTCTACTTTTATGGTATGCTGATATTGTCTTACATTGATATTGCATAAAGACCTATTTAATTCTTCAAGGTGAGTAGTTTGGGCAGATTTTTGATGCCTCAAAAACCCTTATTAGAACCTACTCCACACAGTTCACTTCCACTGTCCCTGTAGATGAGCAGCTTTGATTGGATCTATATGGGTCTTCCTGAGGATGACCAGTTAGTCACCTTTTGGGGATGCTAGTCCCTCCCTCCTGGCTGTCAGAGTGAAGACAGGCTTTTGGCTCCCTGGCCACTTTAAGATTTGAATGAAATGCCTCTTTACAGAGTGTAGGACTTGAGTTTCTGAGTAGCTATCCATGGTTGTACTCAGAGTCCATACAATGGAGGCAGTGAAGACTGGATGGTAAACTTTAACCAAAAGGAAGCATAAAATAAGTAGAAAGATGGCAGATAAAATTGCTTCTTCCTCCACCTCTGCTCAATGATCCTCTGTGTTTCTGAGACTCACTGTAGAAAAGTAGCCAGCCTGGTAGTACATCCCCTCTACTATTTCCCACCTCATTTCTTCTTTAATCCACTATATGTGCCCTGGATTCATGCCTCCCAAACAAAGCATGGATGCTTAATTCAGGCTAAGACAATTGCACCTTTCCTTGTAGCAGCAATGGAGAACTCTCCACCAAATGTGTGCTGAGCACCCTCTTCAGGAGACTAGAGCAATCATTGCAAAGAAACTCCCCAGACAGAGACTCCATTTTTTTCTAGCCCCTGCTGCACTAACATGGCCACATCACTCTCTCCCATCACTGGAATGTGAGTGAGAACAATGTGGGGCACTTCAGAGCTCACAGATTCTAAAGAGCATTCAGACTTTCTCATGCTCTCCTTAACTCTCCCTCATCTGACACTGGTAGAACCCAGAAAGGAGAGAAGCACTGTGTAGTAGAAAGCTAACCAGGAATACCTATTTTAGACTTAGTGTGGTTAAGAAATGAAGTTCTGAAAAAATTTCAGATTTTATTAAAACAGCAGGTAGTTTTCTCTTACCTGATATATTTTTATATTATTGTTAAAAAACCCCAAAAAACAAAAAACTAAGAGAGTTTAAATATACCACCATTAGTGGCAATTTGGTTATTCGAATCCCAATTCTACCTGGTTTCAAAGCTTCTTGTCTTAATCGCTATACTCTACTGCTTTAATAACAATAATAATAATTCAATTAAGATTTATTATCTTTGCTATGTGCAAAGTATGTTACATAAGTTTTCTCACATATCTCACAATAGCTATAAGATATAGATACCCTATTAACCCCATGCCACAGTTAAGGTCTCCAGATTACAGCAACAAATAAAATGTGAACCTGTGACTGCTAATCAGAGGTTGTCTGACTTAGAGAGCCCTATTTCTAGGTAATAAGGTGCATTGCTTTCCAGGGCATTTCAATTCAATACTAAGTTTTTCAGAAAAACCAAAATACATTTATTCAGGAAATTAATGCTCTGTAGAGTAAAAGTCTATTGTATCTTAGAGAAATGCAAGCTCTAAATCAGATGTGTTACATTGACCAAAATGATCAACCACAGAGAGTCAAGCTTCATAATTAAAATAGTTTTCTGAGAAAGCCTAAGGTGAAGTTTATTGGATAGTAAGCTATTATACATTTATAAAGCATCCTATCAATTTCATAGATTTTTGTGGTTATTAAAAATTATGTAAGGTAAAAATTTATTGTGGTTAATGGCCAAATCTTGAGAAAATTATAACCAGAGAACATGGCTTCATTTATAGTAATATTGATCACTTGATTTCAGTTTTTTTCCTTACTAAGTTTATGTTAATAAAATACTAGATTTCAATTTCCTTTTCTTCTTTCCTGTTTTTCATCTCCACCCACCACCTTCCAGAGTTTAGGCCATATGATAGTGCAATTTATGGCTATACTAATAAACTGCCCAATGATCACCATGCTGACTTTGCCAGAGTACCATCATTATGAGAATTAAAATATTAAAGAGAGATTTAAAATGCCTTCATTAAGCTAAGGTTGGTAGATCTATTGTTTGCCCTTCCATTTTTTATAATCTTTTTCAGCAGGGATCTGAATAAGGGCTCAACACTCACTTTACAAAGATAAAATCATTCCATATTCATTTTGCACAGAATACTCAATAATTCATGAATAGCTTTCTGATTGAAACTGTTTTCATCTTTTTGCTAAATCACATCATTTTGCTCCCATAAATAAGTCCATTTTGTTATTAAAGTCATACTACAGTGAATGAGTACTAGATGTAGTGCATTATTTATGTAATACTTGTGTTCATTATTTACATTGAAAGTAAATAATATTAAAAAAGTAAACAAATTATTTTAATGAGACCTTTGACATTACTATTATTTTGCTTTTAAAGTTATACTGAATGAGTGTTTTAAAGATTTTAATAGTTTATTAAATGCTTTGAAAAAATTTTCTATCATTTGAAATAAAATTTGCCAGTGTTTGCTTCTGACTAAAAGTATTAGTACAATGCAAAGTGAAAAACATAAAAGTAGCAAAAAAAAAGTTACATACAAAGTTAATATGTAGCCTCCATACTGAACATAGACTTCAGAACCATAAATTTCAGGCAATAAATATTCCCTAAGAGTCTATAATGATTTTGACTTTACGTTAAAAGTGACACTAAGTTTTCAGGGACCACTCTGTGATAAATATAATAGGAAGTGTTGATTGGTGAGAATAAGGTACATTTGGTCTGATTTCTGATGGATGTGAAGACAAGATACTTCTTACACTAGAAGTGGACTTTGTATCAATACAATGTGTTTATTTTGGTAGGGTACAATACGGGACATGAATTCTGGAGTCACATGAAAACACTTCCAGGTTTACTACTGGTGGTGCTCACTGATGAGCTGATATACCCATGTTCTTGGGATAGTATATTTTTAGTTCTTCACCCATGTTCTTGGGATAGTATATTTTTAGTTCTCCAATAAATTTCCCTGCTTGCTTTCTTTGCACTAAGACTTATTTAGAAGTGACCATACTGTTAAAAAGTCAAAGACATTTGTGACCATCCACATCTGTTCTGAATGAGAAGATGCCCTGTGATTTACTATATGTATTGGGCCATAATCATGACACACTCAGATGTTTTACTATTCTGTGTGTGTGTGTGTGTGTGTGTGTGCGCGCGCACGCGCGCGCGTTCTCATTTATTTCCATAGATATTTAGAATTTGTCTTTCAGACAATTTAACAAGTCTTATCTTTGTTTTATTAAAATTAGTAAAAGAAATATATCTCAATTCCCCAAACTCTTTCTGAAAACTCTGAATCCCTCTTAATTTGAGGATATTTAGTATTGATTACAAATGCTCAAAAGTGCCAACAGAATGAAATAATCTCTCATTGCTGCCCTGCTCAAAGTCTTTCAGAAGCTGGTTACACAGTGACTTTATAACCATTAAATGAGAGTTCTTGCTCTCCCACAGTGCTGTTCCTCAACTTATCTCAAGGCAGTCCCATCCTGGCAGTGCCATCATGCAGCTTCTGGAAGAAACACAGAGTAGCCTGGACTGGGGCACAGACATCCTAGAGCTCAGGGAACTTCCGAAAGACATTTTTAAGAACAATGACTAGCACCATAGCACATGGAGCAAAGCAAAAGATCAATACACAGCTGTACCATAAAATAAAATAAAATTTAGAAATTAATTGCCCATATTTTATCATTGCTAACTCCCTTATTTTTATATAAGATACTACCTCATTTCTTCATTAAAATCTTACTCATCCTTCAAAAATATGCTCAAATACCACTTTCTCTTTGCGTGTGTTAGAATCCTTTTCAGGTGAAAGCAATCTGTCTCCTCTGAGTTACAATAAAACCAACCCATGCTTCTGTTCATGCCAAGCAACTACCACTATCCATTTTTTCATACAAATACTTGACTTTTGGATGTGCTTTCTATATCTTTCTAGAGCGTCAAGGGAAAAAATATGATTTATTTTTGTATCTTTTTTCTTTTTATTATTAAGTGAGAGGCAGGGAGGCAGAGAGACAGACTCCCACATGTGCCACAACCGGGATACACCTGGCAAGCCCCTTATAAGATGATGCTTTGCCCATCTGGGGCAGCTGCTCCACTGTTCAGCAACCAAGCTATTTCAGCACCTGAAGCGAGGCCATAGAAGCATCCTCAGTACCTGGGAATAACTTGCTTGAACCATTTGAGCCATGGCTGTGGGAAGAAGAAAGAGAGAGAGAGAGAGAGAGAAAGAGAGAGAGAGAGAGAGAGAGAGAAGGGGAGGGGGAGGGGTTGAGAAGCAGATGGTCACTTCTCCTGTGTGCCCTGATCAGGAAGCAAATGTGGGAAATCTATACGCTGGGCCAATGCTCTACCAATGAGTCAATTGGCCAGGGCTTATTTTTGTATATTTTATAACACCTAGCGTGGTGACTTAAACATCCAGGATGCTTAGTGATACTTGTGAAATGAACAAATGGAGAGATATGTAGGCTGAGAATTACTTAAAACAAGAGTCCACTGCTTAAAAGTTGTACGTCTAATTAAATATATGGTCCACCAGTATGTTTTATTTTATTTTTATCACTTTATTCATATTTTATTATAATAAACCTACATATGGTTCTGTCTTTTCTACCAGACAGAGTATAGGTAATCACCTAGACTGCTGATAATCTGGATATCTCTAAGGTTTAAAAATACATTGGGGGATGACATCAGAGAAATGGTGCCGTAAGGAATGATACCAATAAATCTCCCAAAAAATTCAACAAGATCTTCAACCAGAGACAGAAAAATCTATTCTTGGAGCCTCCAGAAGTTCCACATTAAACACGAAGGTCTGACTGAGCGAAAATTGACTAAATATATAATCAACCCTGAAGGAAATAAGGAGGAAGAAACACCCCGCCTTCCTCACTAACCTAAATAAGGGCTGCTTTCACTGGGAACTGGGAGTATAGGAACTAAGGCAGGCATAGGGTGTGAATAGAACCAGACTGTGGCACAAATGTCTGAGCCAGGTTGTGGCACGGACATCCAAGCTGAGGAAAAACTGTGCTTGTGGCAACCCAGTCAACACAAGCTAATGCTCGTGCCAAGCCCAGACAAAGAAAGGCACTTGGGACAGCCATTCGCCCTGATCTCCTGGTCGGCGCGTGCAGATAGTGGGAAAGAGATTTCTCCTAGAGCCCCAGGAGTGGGCGCCCGTGTTACCGGACAGAGGGGCAGGGGCAGAGGCCTTTCTGCGGGCCAAAACCAGAGTCTCGGGGTTGCCCTTGTGCCCCAAAAAGCAGCACATGGGGAGTGAGTGAGAGCAAAATTCCCTGCGCTCGAACTTTTCCATGCAGGCGGGGTGCCTCACTCGGAGTGAGAGGCAGTCGGCCTGATATCCTGGTCAGTGAGTGCGGAGAGTGGGTGAGAGATTCCCCCGGGAGTGGGCGCCCATGTTCCCGGACAGAGGAGCAGAGTCAGAGGCCTTTGTGTGGGCTGAAAGCGGAATCTCAGGGTTGCCCCTGCACCCTAAAAAAGCGGTGTGTGGGAAGGGAGCAGGAGCGAAATTTCCTACGCTCGAACTTTTCCATGCAGGTGGGGCGCCTCACTGGAAGCGAGAGGTGGCTGGCCGGATGTCCTGGTCGGAGAGCACAGATAGTGGGTGAGAGATTCCCCCAGGAGTGGGTGCCCATGTTCCCGGACAGAGGGGCAGAGTCAGAGGTCTTTGAGTGGGCAGAAGCCCCACCTGATTATACTAGTGGCTCTGACTGATTGAGCCTTACCCAGAGCCCTGTGCTGAGTGGGAATAGAGTGGGGAGTTGCCAGCTCTTTGAGCCTCTTACTATCCAGGCAGAGGCAGCAGCAACCCCATAGCTGGATATCAGGCTACTAATTGAGGAAGGAAAGACTAGGAGAGAGGCTCCGGGAATACGGACTCTCTCACTGTTGGAGCCTGCAAATGCTAATGAGCCTCGACTGCCAATGAGACTGAAGCACAATACATGACATCGCCATAGAGACTTATCAACTGCAAACCTCTACCTAAGCATGCCAAAGGGGCAGAACCCGGGGTACAGAGTCACCAACCAGGAAGAGGGAGAGAAAAGCAAAAGCAAAAAGATAACCTCTCAAAATCAAGAATAATCCACAGACTTTATAACCTATCCCATTTTATTATATTTGTTCGTTTGTTTCTCTTATCTTCTTGTCTTGATTATTTTCTTCCTCTTCCAATTTGGTCATTTAATTCTCTGCCGGTCTTACTCTCTCCTCTCCTTGAACTACACTACCCATAAGTGTTACATCTCCCATTATCTTTTCTTTCTTCTTCCTTTCTCTCTAGGAGGGTTGCACTCCAAAACTTAACTCTCTCTCTCTCTCTGCCCTTTTATTCTTTTTCTTCTTCTTGTGTTTTTCTCTTTCTTTTTTTTCTCCCTCTATATTAGAAAAGTTTCTTCTTTTCTCCTTTATTTTTCCTCTCATTCAATCCTCAATCATGAAAAAATTACTTTATCTGGAACTCAAATTTTTCTTTGTGGCACATTGGGGGTTTTTTACTTCGCTTTTTTTAAAAATATTTTTTATTTTATTTATTTTATTTGTTCATTTTTAGAGAGGAGAGAGACAGAGGAGAGAGAGACAGAGAGAGAGAGAAAGGGGAGGAGCTGGAAGCATCAAATCCCATATGTGCCTTGACCAGGCAAGCCCAGGGTTTCGAACCGGCGACCTCAGCATTTCCAGGTTGACGCTTTATCCACTGCGCCACCACAGGTCAGGCTACTTCGCTTTTTTAACTCACTAGCAATGCTCCCAACCCTGGCTCTCCATTTTATCTAGTTCTTGCTCCACTAAATACAAAAGTAATTTTTTAATTTTCCCCCTTTTTCCTGTTTCCCTCTTATTCCTCTCATCTTATCTCTTAATCAACCATCACCTAAAAGCAAATCATTTTATTCTTGACCCAAATTTTTTCCTTTTTTGCATTTTGTGGGTCCATAACCCCTTTTTTGCCCCTTTATCACTTCTGCCCAAATCAGGGCCTCCATTATAGGTGGTTTTTGTTCTATTTAGCACAATATAATTCACAGTTCACCACAAGATTTTCTCAAGAAGGAGGGGAGAGAAGGGGAAGAAAAAAAAAGGGGGTGGAATAATAATTTTTTTATTTTATTCTTTTTTATTTTTTATTTTTATTTTTTTAACTTTTTATTATTTATTAATTCTCATTAATACTATCAACAAAGCCACCCTCAGATGCCATTAATGAAAAAAATCAACTATCATGGATACAAAAGACAGAGAGGTAGCACAGATAGATGAGGAAAAATATATGGAGAAAAAAACTTAATATATTGGAAACCTTGGAGCTAAATGACAGAGAATTTAAAATCAAAATCCTAAAAATACTCAGAGATATACAAGAAAACACAGAAAGGCAATTTAGGGAGCTCAGAAAACAACTCAATGAACACAAAGAATATATTACCAAGGAAATTGAAACAATAAAAACAAATCAAACAGAGATGAAAAATGAGGTAACAAGCTTAGCTAATAGAACAGGCCAGATAGAAGGTAGAATTAGTGAAAAAGAAGACAAGCAACTTGAGGCACAACAGAGAGAAGAAGAAAGAGACTCAAAAATGAGAAAGCCCTACAAGAATTGTCTGACTCTATCGAAAATAATAACATAAGAATAATAGGTATATCAGAGGGAGAAGAGAGAGAAAATGGAATGGAGAACATATTCAAACAAATAATAGATGAGAACTTCCCAAGCCTGTGGAAAGAACTAAAGTCTCAAATTCAAGAAGCAAACAGAACTCCAAGTTTTTTTAACCCCAACAAACCTACTCCAAGGCACATCAAAATGAAATTGGCACAAACCAGCGACAAAGAAAAAATTCTCAAGGCAACCAGGGAAAAGAAGAATACAACATATAAAGGAAGGCCCATTAGATTATCACCTGATTTCTCAACAGAAACTCTACAAGCTAGAAGAGAGTGGATCACAATATTTAAAGTCCTGAAAGAGAGGAACACTCAGCCACAAATACTATACCCATCAAAGCTATCCTTCAAATACGAAGGAGAAATAAAAACAATCACAGATACAGAAAAGATGAGGGAATTTATCATCAGAAAACCCCCACTCCAGGAATTACTAAAAGGGGTTTTCCAACCAGATACAAAGAACAAAACAAAATAAAAGCTCCACCAAGAACAGAATAAAACCAAATTTAAACTGTAACAACAACAACAACAACAAAAAGTGATAAGAGGAAAGTTCATATCACTTCAGGCCTATATGAACAAACAAGAGAGAGCCCAAGTGAACCACTTAAGGAACTGGAAGAAGAAGAACAAAGACAACCCAAAACCAGGCAAAGAAAGGAGATAATAAAAATCAGAGCAGAAATAAATGAAATAGAGAACAGAAAAACTATAGAAAAAATTAATAGAACAAGGAGCTGGTCCTTTGAAAAGATCAACAAAATTGACAGACCCTTGGCAAGACTTACCAAGGAAAAAAGAGAAAGAACTCATATAAACAAAATCCAAAATAAAGAGGAGAAATCACCACAGACATCATAGATATACAAAGAAGTATTGTAGAATACTATGAAAAACTTTATGCCACTAAATTCAACAATCTAGAAGAAATGGATAAATTCCCTGAACACTACAACCTTCCTAGACTGAGTCAAGAAAAAGCAGAAAGCCTAAACAGACCAATTAGTAGGGAAGAAATAGAAAGAAGTACTAAAAACCTCCCCAAAAATAAAAATTCCAGGCCCAAACGGTTATACTAGCAAATTCTATCAAACATTAAAAGAAGACTTGGTTCCTATTCTACTCAAAGTCTTCCAAAAAATTGAAGAAGAAGCAATACTTCCAAACACATTTTATGAGGCCAACATAACCCGCATACTGAAACCGGGTAAGGACAGCACAAAACAAGAAAACTATAGACCAATATCTTTAATGAATACAGATGCTAAAATACTAAACAAAATACTAGCAAATCGAATACAACAACATATTAAAAAAATAATACATCACGATCAAGTGGGATTCATCCCAGAATCTCAAGGATGGTTCAACATACGTAAAATGGTTAACGTAATACACCATATCAACAAAACAAAGAACAAAAACCACATGATCTTATCAATAGACGCAGAAAAGGCTTTTGATAAATACAACACAATTTTATGCTTAAGACTCTCGCCCTGGCCGGTTGGCTCAGCGGTAGAGCGTCGGCCTAGCGTGCGGAGGACCCGGGTTCGATTCCCGGCCAGGGCACACAGGAGAAGCGCCCATTTGCTTCTCCATCCCTCCGCCGCGCTTTCCTCTCTGTCTCTCTCTTCCCCTCCCGCAGCCAAGGCTCCATTGGAGCAAAGATGGCCCGGGCGCTGGGGATGGCTCTGTGGCCTCTGCCTCAGGCGCTAGAGTGGCTCTGGTCGTAACATGGCGACACCCAGGATGGGCAGAGCATCGCCCCCTGGTGGGCAGAGCGTCGCCCCTGGTGGGCGTGCCGGGTGGATCCCGGTCGGGCGCATGCGGGAGTCTGTCTGACTGTCTCTCCCTGTTTCCAGCTTCAGAAAATTTAAAAAAAAAAAAAAAAAAAAAAGACTCTCAACAAAATGGGTATAGAAGGAAAATATCTCAACATGATAAAGGCCATATATGATAAACCATCAGCCAACATCATATTAAATGGCGTAAATCTGAGGACTTTCCACCTTAAATCAGGAACAAGACAGGGTTGTCCACTCTCTCCACTCTTATTTAATGTGGTACTAGAAGTTCTGGCCAGAGCAATCAGACAAGACAAAGAAATAAAAGGCATCCATATCAGAAAAGAAGAAGTAAAGGTATCACTTTTTGCTGATGATATGATCCTATACATCGAAAACCCAAAGGACTCCACAAAAAGATTACTAGAAACAATAAACCAATACAGTAAGGTCGCAGGATACAAAATTAACATACAAAAGTCCATAGCCTTTCTATATGCCAACAATGAAATATTAGAAACGAACTCAAAAAAATAATTCTCTTCACGATTGCAACAACAAAAAATACCTAGGAATAAACATAACAAAGAATGTAAAGGACCTATATAAAAAAAACTACAAGGCATTGCTAAGAGAAATAGAAAAAGACACAATGAGATGGAAAAATATTCCTTGTTCTTGGATAGGAAGAATAAATGTAATTAAAATGGCCATATTACCCAAAGTAATGTATAAATTTAATGCAATTCCCATCAAAATTCCTATGACATTTTTTAAAGAAATGGAACAAAAAATCATCATATTTATATGGAAGTATAAAAAACCCCGAATAGCCAAAGCAATCCTACGGAAAAAGAATGAAGCTGGGGGCATTACAATACCTGACTTTAAACTATATTATAGGGCCACAATAATCAAAACTGCATGGTATTGGCAGAAAAATAGACACTCAGACCAATGGAACAGAATAGAAAGCCCAGAAATAAAACCACATATATATATAATCAAATAATTTTTGATAAAGGGGCCAACAACACACAATGGAGAAAAGAAAGCCTCTTCAACAAATGGTGCTGGGAAAACTGGAAAGCCACATGCAAAAGAATGAAACTCGACTACAGTTTGTCCCCTTGTACTAAAATTAATTCAAAATGGATCTAAGACCTAAATATAAGACCTGAAACAATAAAGTACATAGAAGAAGACATAGGTTCTAAACTCATGGACCTAGGTTTTAAAGAACATTTTATGAATTTGACTCCAAAGGCAAGGGAAGTGAAGGCAAAAATTAATGAATGGGACTACATCAGACTAAGAAGTTTTTGCTCAGCAAGAGAAACTGACAACAAAATAAACAGACAGCCAACTAAATGGGAAATGATATTTTCAAACAACAGCTCAGATAAGGGCCTAATATCCAAAATATACAAAGAACTTGTAAAACTCAACAACAAACAATCCAATAAAAAAATGGGAAGAGGACATGAACAGACACTTCTCTCAGGAAGAAATACAAATGGCCAATAGATATATGAAAAGATGTTCATCTTCATTAGTTTTTAGAGAAATGCAAATCAAAATGGCAATGAGATACCACCTCACACCTGTAAGATTAGCTATTATTAACAAGACAGGTAATAGCAAATGTTGGAGAGGCTGTGGAGAAAAAGGAACCCTCATTCACTGTTGGTGGTAATGTAAAGTAGTACAACCATTATGGAAGAAAGTATGGTGGTTCCTCAAAAAACTGAAAATAGGCCCTGGCCGATTGGCTCAGTGGTAGAGCATCAGCCTGGCATGCAGAAGTCCCGGGTTTGATTCCCAGCCAGGGCACACAGGAGAGGCGCCCATCTGCTTCTCCACCCCGCCCCCTCTCCTTCCTCTCTGTCTCTCTCTTCCCCTCCCGCAGCGAGGCTCCATTGGAGTAAAGATGGCCCGGGCACTGGGAATGGCTCCTTGGCCTCTGCCCCAGGCGCTAGAGTGGCTCTGGTCGCAACAGAGCGATGCCCCGGAGGTGCAGAGCATCGCCCCCTGGTGGGCAGAGCATAGCCCCCTGGTGGGTGTGCCAGGTGGATCCCGGTCGGGCGCATGCGGGAGTCTGTCTGACTGTCTCTCCCCATTTCCAGCTTCGGAAAAATACAAAAAACAAAAACAAACAAACAAAAAAAACTGAAAATAGAACACCTTATGACCCAGCAATCCCTCTACTGGGTATATACCCCAAAAACTCAGAAACATTGATACGTAAAGACACATGTAGCCCCATGTTCATTGCAGCATTGTTCACAGTGGCCGAGACATGGAAACAACCAAAAGGCCCTTCAATAGAAGACTGGATAAAGAAGATGTGGCACATATACACTATGGAATACTACTCAGCCATAAGAAATGATGACATCGGATCATTTACAACAAAATGGTGGGATCCTGATAACATTATACAAAGTGAAATAAGTAAATCAGAAAAAACCAAGAACTGTATTATTCCATACGTAGATGGGACATAAAAACAAGACTGAGACATTGATAAGAGTGTGGTGGTTACGGGTGGGAAGGAGGTAGAGGGGAAGGGGGATGTGGAGGGGCACAAAGAAAACTTGATAGAAGGTGACGGAGGACAATCTGACTTTGGGTGATGGGTATGCAACATAATTGATTGACAAGATAACATGGACATGTTTTCTTTGAACATACATACCCTGATTTATTGATGTCACCCTAGTAAAATTATTTTTAGAAAATTACATTGGGTGACATCTGTGAGTTGTTAATTGTTCACAGGAAAAATAAGTAAATGGGTGCTCTAAATTATAGAGCTTCTTCCCCATGAGACAATTTATCATTTTTTGTTACCCCGAATGCATCTTTTTTTTGCCATATCCTATGGCCAGAGTCAGGTGTCTACTCTCATATCAAACAGGAGCTCTAAAGTCACAAAGCATAGCAGGGATCTAGGAGGCAAGTTGAACCTTAAGTGCTGGAGCCTTGGAAATATTTCACTGATACTAAAATAGATACGACTACCTGAAAAATGCAAAGTGTATGAGTAAAGGCCTCAGAGGATAAATCATATTGACAATTTTTGTTCCTTTAGAATGCCTCTAGCACCAGGTGAAACAAATAATATTGTAGGTGCTTTTAAGGCAACAGTTTTGCTCTTGGTCTAAATGAGATGAAATCTTGATTTTCCATGAGTCAGCTTCTTCTTTTGACTTTTCCCTATGATAGGTTTGGTTCTTTTATAACATATAATACCTATGTCATACTGTTGTTCAGTATATATTCGTTAAAAGAAAGATATAGGAGGTCCTGGCTGGTTGGCTCAGTAGTAGAGTGTCTGCCTGGCGTGTGGAAGTCCTGGGTTCAATTCCCAGCCAGGCCACATAGGAGAAGTGCCCAAGCGCTTCTTTACTCTTCCCCCTCTCCTTTCTCTCTGTCTCTCTCTTTCTCTCCCACAGCCAAGGCTCCACTAGAGCAAAGCTGGCCCAGGTGCTGAGGATGGCTCCATGGCCTCCTTCTCAGGCACTAGAATGGCTCCGGTTGTAGCGGAGCAATACTCCAGATGGGCAAAGCATCACCCCCTAGTGGGCATGCCGGGTGGATACCAGTGAGATGCATACGGGAGTCTGTCTTTCTGCCTCCCCCACTTCTCACTTTGAAAAAATACCAAAAAACAAAAGAAAGAAAGATATGATAGACTGTTCTACTATTCTAGGGTGAAGATGTCTAGGGACTGAACATACCTTATTAAAGATTTGTCCTTGGTAGCAAATCATAGCCTATGAAACTCTTCAATCCTTCTATTGTATCTTTCAACAACACTGAAAAAAAGAATGTCTTTCTTTTTTTAGCACACGGACCTTACCCATTCCTAGTTTTATGCCTTTGTTCATATTTTTTACTCCACTAGAATTCCCTGACTACAAATCTGTATGTATTGAAATGATAACTACCGTTCAATGCCCAATTCAAACCTTCACAGATGTGAGCTCTTCCTCCTTTAAATCTCAAATAAATAAATAAATAAATAACCCTCTGTTATGTTTCTTATTTCCTCTCACCCTATTTTTTTGGCAGCGATGCTATAAAGCAAAGACTGTATCTTGATTATTCCTGATTATAACTCTATGCCTTATATGTAGCCCTAATGAGCAAGCTGTTCATTGTAGGATTTCAATACATATTCTTATGAAGCCTTTTCCTACCAAGGCTTATATAAATAGCACAAACTTGATTAACCAAATGCCTAATTAAATGAAAGTGAGGTGGATTGTAATGAGAAACTATGTTATCTGACTCAATTCTCCAACCAAAAACAATGAATAATGCTGGATAATTTTTTTAAATTACCTTAAAGGAAAGAAAAAAGATGAAAAGATAGTAGAAAGTGAGAGGGAACATATTTTGTTGGAGGTGGAACTCTGAACCCAGAGAGAAAAAGTGAATATCTAATGAACATAACAACACTTGGTCTGAAGGCATCTGTTTATACTGTTTGAACTTTGGTCCACTGACCTCACAGAGTAATGGAAACAGTACTGCCTGGGGTCTTAGAAAAAGATAAAGGACCAATATTAAATGTGTTGCTTTTCTCCAATCCCAAGAAGACTGCCCTTGTAGATGAGCAATGAAAGAGAAGAAAAAAAAAGAACGAGTAAAGATTAATTCTATCTCTGAGAAGTTGTAGCACAGCTGTAGCCCTCCTATTATGTACACATAATCTAAGAATTTTAAACTGTTAAGCTAGATTGAGTTAATCAGTCATTGGGAGTGTCCAGAGCCTTTGAAAAAAATGTAAAATGGTCTGGAGTACAGTGTATTTATCCCAGGCCTCAGAGACCTCCTATGATTATTTCAATAGCAATGATTAACACCCAGGCACCAGGCAAAGATAACTAGACAGAAAACAACATGAGTGAGAAGCAGCAGAAAGAGACTGATGTAAACCTTTAATATTAAAAATCACAAGATAGAGAATATAAAATATTGTCTTGCAATCTTAACAACATAAAAGAGTCTTGAAAATATTTGCTGGATACAACTATAAAAAATGACAGTAAATTTAAAAAAAATATAGAAACAAAAATTACAATAATTAAAATAAATACAATGTTATTTACAAAGGAAAACTGAATTAAAGAATTAGAATATAAATCAAGAGAAATTATCTGGAATGCAGTTTTGACAAACTTAGGAAAAAGAGTAATATAAAACATGGAGGATAGAGAGAAAACAAGTTTAACTAGAAATTTAGAAGAAAGGAGACTATAAAAGAAGCTATATTTGCCTGACCAGGTGGTGGCGCAGTGGACAAAGCATTGGACTGGGACGTGGAGGACCCAAGTTCAAAATCCTGAGGTCTCAAGTTTGAACCCAAGGTCGCTGGTTTGAGCAAGGGGTCACTTGGTCTGCTGTAGCCCCCTGGTCAAGGCACATATAGGAAAACAATCAATGAACAACTAAGGTGCTGCAACAAAGAATTGATGCTTCTCATCTCTCTCCCTCCTGTCTGTCTATCTCTCTCTTTGTCTCTGTCACAAAAAAAAGCTATATTTGAAAAGATAATAACTTGGAATTTTTAAAAAATATATATTTTTAATATATATAAAATGATGAATATATAATATATATATTTATATATAATGACATTTCTAAATAATTTCAAGAGGCTGAACAATCTGGGCAGGGAAAAAAAAATAAGAAGAAATTGACATCTAGATGCATCATGGTGAATCTGTGGACAAACAAAAGTAATGAAACATATTATGAAGAGCTAGAGAACAGCAGTTAGACTAACAGGTAACTTCCTGATCACAGTAACAGATGACAGAAAACAATGGAGCTCTTTTTCATGGTGCATCAAAGGCAGTCAGCTCCTTCAGGATGAAGAGGAATATTTCTTTCCCAGACACTGGCGGCCAGGAATTCACAGAGGTCGACAATGAATGTAAACTTTCTATCTTTTATAAGGAGCGCGCATGGCCACAGAAGTTGCTGTTGATGCTCTGGGTAAAGAATGGAAGTGTTATGTGGTTTGGATCAGTGGTGGGGATGACAAACAAGGTTTGTCCCTGAAGCAAGGTGTTTTGACCCATAGCCATCTCTGCCCACTGCTGAGGAAGGGGCATTCCTGCTATGGACCAAGGAGAGAGAAAAGTACAAATCCATATGGAGTTGCATTGTGGATGCCAATCTCAGTGTTCTCAACTTGAGCATTGTAAAAAAAGTAGAGAAAGACAGCTCCGGTTCCACTGATACAGTCCTGTGCCTCAATGCCTGAGGCCATAAAGGGCTAGCAGAATCTGCAAACTTTTTAATCTCTCTAAAGCAGATGATGTCTTCCAATACGTGGTGAGAGCGCTCCTGCACAAAGTAAGCAAGAAACCTAAGACCAAAGGACCCAGATTCAGCATCTGGTTACTTCATGCGGCCTGCAACACAAACATTTGTGTATTGCTCTGAAAAACACTGTACTAAGAGAAGTAAGGAGAAGGCTGCAGAATATACTAAATTTATGGCTGAGAGAATAAAGGAAACCAAAGAAAAATCCCAGGAACAGACTGCCAAGAGGTATAGGCTGTCCTCTCTGAGTGTTTCTACCTCTAAGCCAAGTCCAGTCAAAAATGAGATTTTCTAGTTCTAGCTGGGTAGCTCAGGTGGTTAGAATATTATCCTGATAAGCCACGGTTGAGGGCTTGATCCCTGGTCAGGGCACATACAAAGAGCAACCAATGAATGCACAATAAGTGGAGCAACAAACTGATGTCTTTCTGTCTTCCTCTTTCTCAAATCAATCAATAAATTGTTTAAAAGATGAGATTTTCTAAGAGTAACAAATAAAAATAAATACAAAATCTCAAAAAAAATAGTGCAATATCTTTGATGTGCTAAAAGAAAATAGCTTTCCACTGAAAATTCTATATCCAGAGAGAATATATTTGCAGAATGAGGGAGAAATAAAGACAGTTTGAAACAAGCAGACACTGAGACAGACTGTCACAAGACCCTTACTACAGGAATTTCTCAGAATATACTTTCAAACAGAAGGAAAAGTGATCCTAGAAAGAAGGTCTAAGATGCAAGTAGAAATAAATAGCAAGAAACATGATAAACACTGGGCAAATGGAAACCAACATTAACTTTATAAGAGAGAATAAATAATGTCTAGTGGTGTTATGAAAATAAAAAGAAAGAATTAAAATACAAGACAGCAAAAGCATATATATTGAAAGAAGAAAAATAGATTAAGCATATTCTAAGCTAATATTGTGAAGGGTGAAAGATTTGATAAGCTTTAGTCTTTGATAAATAGCAATGTTGTAATCTTAGGTAAGTCACTAACAGAACAGAAACAAAGTATCATTCTTAAAGAAGTAGAGAAAAATATAAAATAATAAAAAATAAATAAAAGAAAAGAAAAAGCAAGACATTGTGAGAAAAAAAGTATAAACCAAAACAAACTTACACCATGAATCCATGTATCAAAATCCAAAACCAGACAAAATCAACTATTTTGTTAAGGGTGGGAAAATGATGAAAGGTAATAAAATAATAACTAAAATGTGATTTAACTCATTTAAATCACACAATGGAAGGGGCTGTGATGATATAGGGTCAAACAGCAAGGGGTGGGGCTTTGAGGGCAGGCAAGGTCTGTATCTTGACCTGGGTGGTGGTTATGTAGAAGTTTGAGGAATAATTTAAAATATATGTATGTGTTTTATACATTTTACTAAAAATATTTTCTGTATTATTTTCCAATGCTGATATTTAGAAAGTTTAAAGTGAGTTAAAATCAGAATATATAAAAATCTGTGAGAATGTGAGCACTATCCCCTCCTTCAGAGTCTAGCACATCCAGATGCAGGGACACAGGTGGCTCACTGGAGGACAGCGAGTTGAGACCACACTTTCTCTGGTCCATGGTGAACAAAACAGTCACAGTATACGTTCACACAGAAGAGGGACAGTTTTATCTTACTGAGATTTGAGACAGAGTATTTTACAATGTCTTTTTTCTGTTAGAAAGTGACAGGTGGTGAGTTACTCTTTAATATCCTTATTAAAAACAAACAAGGTCAGTCCTCCCTCTCCCTTGAATAGGTGACAGAGTAGCCAGAGTTTAAGAATCTATAATTTACAAACACCAGCAACGTGATTCTATGTCTATTTTCAGGGGAAGGTAACTTTCGATGAAAATGTGACTTGGTTATGAACTGAAACAACTTCAGTGAGAACGAAAAAATGTCAAACGTGGAATGTTGAACCAGGCACAACAGTTTGTGACATGTTGTATTAAATGTGATAGCCTTCGGGGTAAGAGCCAAAGGAGGAAAATGTCTATGGACATGCAGGAGGTTACATCTAAAGCCCCATACAGAGAATGGCTTCATTTTCAGAATATTCAGTGCTCAGACACAACATTTTATGGTGCCTATGAATATATATTTCTCTTCTTGTTGGGCCTACATACTGTGTAACTTAAATTAATATATTTTGTATATTATACATGTCTTAATCAGCTTAACTGCAAAACTAATAGAGGGGCACAATGTGTTATAATAATTATATTTGATGTACTATAGCATATAATATATATATATTTATATAATTTAATAGAGAACAATATAATAAGTATTTGATGGCTATTATGTGTTTTTTTGTTTGTTTTATTAACTAATCTCATTCATTAACAATTCTGCTGACAGATAATACTATCCCCTTTGAGATGAGGCTCTCAAAGAAATGGGGTAACTTTGTTGCTCCTAAAGGGCAAAACTAGAGTGAAGTTCCCAGAGGTTGAACTTCAAAGCCCCACTCTTAGCTACTTTGTTGTTTGGACTTACCACTGCATCCACATTCAAAGAGCATTCATTCCTATGAAGATTAAAATATCATTTACTCTTTCAAACCACATTCTCCATTCACTCAGGCAAATTCTACTGACCCCTTGGAGGTAAGGACAGGTTTCTCCCTAGAAGCAAATGAATACTACCAGGACACGTGTAAGGGGGAGTACAAGAGAAATTTAGAAATTTGGGCATAAATCTTTTTCAAAATAAAACCACAGCATCTTTAATCAAGGTCTGGAAATTGTCGTATCCTTTCTCTGAAACTAGAATTGGTAAATGCGGGCTATCTGACTAGGCCTTTAATAGTTGGTTAGAAATGTATCCAAGGATTTGACTAGCAAGACAATTCATGCTGTCCAAACATGAATCTGTAATTCTTTTCCCCTTTACCACAAAATACATTTCCTGTCCTGAATTTACTTTGAAGACAATGAGAGCCAGGGAGAAACCTAAGAACATTGAAAATGCCGCCAGAAGTAATAAATAGTGACTGCCAAAAAAATACCCCGCAATAACAACAAAAACTGTTAACATTTTTTCTAAAAGTACAGTCTATTGTCAATCTGCAACAATTCTGAAGGTTGAACTAGAGGCCACAAGTAGTAATCTTAATGCAAGTTTTGTCTGTCTTCAAAAGGGAGTCAGTCTCTTTTCACCTGTACAAAATTCAACAGCTGGTAATTTTATCTCCCAATCTGAGGAGATTAAAATAAAAAATAAAACAAACAAACAAAAAAACTAAAGGCTTTAAGTTGGAATCAGGACTCTCCCATTTTTGTCTAGCACATTCACATATCTCTGCTCCAATGAAATTCTTCTTACCAAGAAGGACGAGGATCGTGTTGATGCAGACAGCTCAGTTAGGCAAGCCCCCTCCCTCCCTGACTGACTTCCTTACCCTTAGAACTCATTCAAAGAAAGACAAAGGACATGTGAGTGGATAGGGGCTGTTTTGTGCCTGGTCCTTAGGGGTACTTTATTTTTCTTAAAAAGATTATCTTAACCTTACTGTAGCCAAAAAATAAAAACAAAACAAAGCCCCAAAACAAATTTCTGAGGCAGTTTAAATTAAAAATACAAAGGCCTGAGGTATATTTTTAATTTATTCATAATTAGTTTACAGATTGGACCATGTGGAGACTCCAAAATCAGCAAGCCACTTGGGGATAAAGGCTATTGCAATTATCAGGAGCAAGCCAAATGCTACCTTTTGTTCTTACTAAAATCTTCTCCTTTAAAAAAAACATCTCCTAGCAAATGATTTTCTATTTCCTATTTAAAGAGGATTACATAGCATACACGACTAGTGGCTGGAAAGCAAAGAACTTTGCATCGTTTTATTACCTGCCAAATACAAATTAGTTCATTGTGGTTAGCTCCTGCCAGCCTACCCCTTCCCTGCCGCCCATCAGGCCGATGGGCTATGGCAGGTCAGTTCCTGCCTGCAGTCCTTCCTAATCAGGAGCTTGTCAGCTATGCCGCCTGCCCACTCTCTCCCACATCCTGTGGCAGCCCTGGTGTATGGGTAGCAAGCTTTGGAGCTTGAATTGCCCCAGTAACAAATGCAAAAGTGTTCCTACTATCACTGTCAAATCTCTCTGAGCAGAAGTGAAGTCCTCCTCCAGGTACAATTAAGACACCCTACGTATTTCACTTTGTAATAACTATAGGATACAGAAATTGTATTAGCTCCATTAGATAGAGTCATAGATACATTTGGAAAGGTCAGCTGGATATATTGAATGTCACAGCTAGACTAAGATAAAAAATCACTTTGTTAACCTAGAGTGTTTCTTCATTGGTAACACCCTAAATTAAGGTGCCATTTATAAACAGTTTATTATTATTTATTAATGTGTGGAGCACTTTATAGCATGTTAGATAACAACTTAAATTCATGTATTAAAGATGTACATACATGGCTTAATAGGATTTACGTCTTACAATACTCTTTCAAACAGCTTCCCATAGTCTCATCCGTTAAGCATTTATTCCTAATGCATTTTATAATATACTTCATAATACATTATTTTAGCAAGTAGCTGCATTTAGTGATCATTTCATAAATAAGAATAAAGCATTTATAAATGGCACCTTAATTTAAAGTGTTACCTTCCTATTACTAGATAGCTGCTCACTATTTATCTTATTTTGTGATTATTCTCCAAATGCACCACTTAATAAAACAGACACTAAGTTCTATTTTCCCTTCATCTGATTAAAAGTTTATTGAGTCATTTCCTCCATCTGCTTTCAGATGGTGGTAGCTTGGAGGCTTTAGTATGGTTTTTGCTGAAACCAAACTTTTATTTTTTAAGTTTATACTTTATATTCTTCCATACATTTTCTTTATTGAATTTATTGGGATGACACTAGTTAACATAATTATACAGGTAAAATCAAACTTTTAATTCAACAATATTTCTCTAAAGATGGAAATTGTAGAAGCAGAACTACCCACCATATTAGACAGAGCCTGTTGTTTGGATTCTTTGTAAAATTCAATTTTTCGACTTGAAAGAACAATCCAGGAAGTAGACCAGTTTTTCCTTGGATGGGGAAGAAAGGAGAAAAGCATTACCACTTGAAGAAATTATTTCAGAGATACAATATGAGCAACATTCAAATTCAGTAGAGACTATATTTTTAACTAGAATTCCTAAAAGTCTTTTTTTTTTTATTAAAGTCTACAGGTGATATGGAATTTGGGTAATAATGAAGATATTCTGTAATTTTAACAGAATATATATAATGGTTATTTCTTAATCTTTCCCAAATTCTTTTCAGATACTAAAAACTTTGTTTTTGTGTACTCATAACCCATAAAACATCCACTCCAGTAATGTGTATGTTTCTATAGCAAGCCAAAAATAGCAGAGTAAAAATAAGAATCAGAACCCCTTCTTTTATTGTTACTTCTCATCATTGATTTAGTATATTTCAGAGTCTTAAAAACTGAACAGCTAATGTGCTGTGGCCTAATTCAAAATACTTTTAATGTTGAATTTCATTAGAAATCAAAGAAATGCAGATAAAAAGAGTGAAATGTTTTCTTCCTGTTTGCCGTCAATTTGGCGAGAATTGGAAGGAATGATATCAATGAATCCTGAGTGTGCAGAGAAATGTATTCTCTTATACAAGTTTGGTGGGAATGTAAACTAATACATCTATTATGGAGTGAATTTGGCAATACATTTTTTCACTTTTATCTTTAAAAATGTGCATACTTTTTTGACTAAACAAGTCTATTCCTATGAATTTATACTTATCCTAATGAAATCATCTCATAAGTTGTTAAGACTGTGCACAAGAGCAAAGTGCACCATTATTTTTTCATTCTCTACCTAAAATATCAAAAGAGAAAAGATTGGTATGGAAATTGCACGAAACTGATTTGTATAATGGAATAATGAGGCCTGGGCTAAAAAAAGAAGAAGAAGAAGACTGTTGTGGATTGATATTGATGCAGATCATAATACAGTATGTAATGTACAACACCAACTGTGCTATTTACCTAACACTGTCCTCACACATTCCAGCCTCTTCTTATTAACTCTCAGTCATTGGATGTTCAAATAGTATGTCCTCCAATGTGCCTTCTATGACTTCCTTATATAATAATAAATAATTTTATATATTTTATCTCTGTCTCATTAAAAAAAAGTCCAAAGGCCCTGGCCGGTTGGTTCGGTGGTAGAGTGTCAGCCTGGTGTGTGGAAGTCCCGGGTTCGATTCTCGGCCAGGGCACACAGGAGAAGCGCCCATTTGCTTCTCCACCCCTCCCCCTCTCCTTCCTCTCTGTCTCTCTCTTCCCCTCCCACAGTCAAGGCTCCATTGGAGCAAAGATGGCCCGGGTGCTGGGGATGGCTCCTTGGCCTCTGCCCCAGGCGCTAGAGTGGCTCTGGTCGCGACAGAGCGATGCCTGGGATGGGCAGAGCATCACCCCCTAGTGGGCATGCCGGGTGGATCCTGGTCGGGCACATGCGGGAGTCTGTCTGACTGCCTCCCCGTTTCCAGTTTCAGGAAAAAAAAAAAGTCCAAAATGAGAGAAACGTCATCTTCATAGAAGTATCTGCACATGCCTAACACGGTGCCTTGGACAAGGAGGTACTAAATATGAATTTATTGAGTCAATGATTGAAGTTAGGTGAGAAAAAAAAGGCTAGATAAAACAATAGTTAATTCAGTGGTAAAATCACAACTTTTAATTTTCCTTTGTATGGCTTGGTGTTTATCAAAACAAGTTTCTATCCATTATATCACATTGCTACAATTTGCTTTGGTTTAACACTCATTTCAAAATATCTGAATTCATTTTACAAAGTGATTTTAAAAAGAAGTTTACACAAAGAGTTTAGCCAAGTCAATAAAAAACAACACAAAAATATGTTTAAAATGACCAGTCAAGATCTTTTTGTAATTTATTCCCAATTGCCTCTTAGGATCTAGGCTTTTGATTGAAAGGACAGCTCTGAGTCAATAAAGTTATATTTACAACAAGATTAGGCGGCTCTTACATGCCTGAAGCTTTCTTAATGATACTCTACTGTGTTAAAAAAAAATGACAAACAGTAATGGCCACAATGTATATTTTCCAACTTGCAAATATAAACACTATGTCCTTGGATCTACTTTTCTTCAAATGAAGGGTCATTTTTTCAATTAAATGATGAAAAAGATAGAGGGGGAAAAACACAGAAAAACCCATGTAGGCCTTTTCTCTCTTCCCCGCTAGTGTCCATTTCTCCTTTTAGGTAGCAGCAGCTGCAAGTGCATTAGCGCCATAGGCTTCTCTTTGTGCAGGCTAGATTAGGTGGCCCCATAATGGTGGGATGGCCCCAAGTAGGGAACAGAGAGACACTGGAAGGAGTGCTGGTCTGCTCTGGGCATCTTTTATTTCCACCCCTTACTCCCTGACTGCATGTGATCAGGGAGTATCGAACACCATCAGACATGACAAAACCCATATTTAATCTGCCTGTTATATTCCCAGCTATATTTTTCATCTCCTGGCAGGGAGATACTATACCTTATTTGCTTCCTGTCTGTAGCAAGCCCTGCATAAATAGTTCTGATTTGAATCTGTTTCAGATGTTGATCGTTTATAAGACTTGTTGGCATTATTCTTCCTTTCCCTAAACTTGGAACCGAAACTGGTTAGAACTGAAGTTGCATGAAATTCAATGATCTCACGGTTCTCTATTAGAACTTTGAACTGCTGTGAAATGTTCCCTACTAGGGAAATCTGATGAGCAGCCAAAGAGGGTGAGACATGCAGGTCAAACCTTCATGATAGGAATTGTCCTGACACTTTGCACACACTGCTATTTTGTTTTGAATTTATAAACTTTTAACAATGTCTTTACGGTATTAGAATAAGAGCAAAGATTTTTTCAACTGGCTTAAAATAATTTTGTTTTGTAAGGAAGGATAAAATGCTGTTGTCAACCTTTTAGATGCCCAAATTTTATTTTATTTTTTTCATGATGGCTGTCACCACAATAATTAGTGTACTTATTTTGAGTACTTAGCATAAGTGTGATTGTCTGTGGAGGTTTAGTTTCACAAAAATAAAGATGTCGAAGGTACCACTATGGAAAATGAGGTTCAGATAGTTTCAAAAACTTAAGGCCACACATTGGGATTTAGAATCAAACCCGTTTTCTCTGACTCTGAGGCCTGCACAAGTAATCTTCTCACTGTCTATGTTGCCTTTTTAAAGGATTATTCAGCACGATCTTAGTTAAGGAGATTGTCAATGTCAGATTTAATCATAGCTTTAGTCAAAATTTTCAAATTATAAAAGCTAGTGTGCATTGCATATAACCAGGGATAAGCCATTTGGACTCCCTTCTGAGCTCTTTTACCTGATGCTAATTAGAAGATTTGGGCAAAGGCCTGTCAGTTGCAAGCTCTCCTCTTCCCTGAGAAGTTGCACTGACTTAGTCACATTATGAGCCCTTCAATTCCTTGTAAGAAGCCAGAAGCAGAGGTGAGCTGCTAATGGTGGCAGTTCTGCCTTTCCTGCTATAGGATTATTCTGGTCTCTGAGGAGCAGACTCACCTGTACTCACTCAGTGAAGAGCATAAAACTAGAGAGTCAGTCAAAAGCCTCTAGTCCAGGAGTGATTGAGAATTCACCTAATGGGAACAACTTTTAACCTATGATTTTGATTGGAACCTCCTCATCATCCTTACAATATCTGTCCTGCCCATTCCCCATCTGATATGTTTTGCTCATTGTGTTGCCTATAGTTCTCAGGGTATCAACGGAAGAGCTTTCTTAACCCTGTTACTCTAACACAGAGCTTCTGACGGCATTGTCAGCTTTGGAGAGAGTGTGTAAAGGGTCAATTGGCAAGGTTTTGCCCTGACTTGAACCTTATAATGCTTTTCGTATACAATGACAGGTAACTGTTGTTCAGTATATTGAGAGGCAACTCAGAAAGTATGCAATGTCTGTAAGCTCAGAGGCCTTAGCCAGGACAGGTGATGCTAGGACGATCTGATGAAACTTTTACAATAGACTTTTCGAGGATGAAGCTGTCTGTTCTCAGAATGAAAAGTAAGACCCTCTACTCTCCTGGTTCTTCTAAAGAGACATCATCCTAAACTCTAAGTTTTCCCACTTCTGGACACAGAATTTGACATTTAATATGTGCCTATTAAAAGTTTTTGAGTAAAAAAAAAAATATATATATATATATATATATATATATATATATATATATATATGAGCTCTCAGATTTCAAGAGGGTCACACATCTAGGTTTTCCCCATGTTTGCTGTGATTCATTAACAAGGAGTACAAAAGCACCTGCCTCCTGCATTTGCCTTTTCTGCGCCTTAGTTCCCTAGTGATTTGATATGTCATTCCTAGCATTAAAAAAATAAATACATAAATAAAAAAGAAAAGAAAAGAAAGCTCTCTCTAACAGTTCTGAGGTAGTATATTTTTGGTAATTTATAATTCTAGTGGCAATACCTGAGCTTGCCAGAGGTCTTCCTGACTTCTTCAATGTGCGTTAATAAGATGACCTGGTATTTTGTATGCATCAAGCTATTTAATCTTTAAGCGAATCACAGTACCTATTGAGCATCTACCACATGACAGACACAGTTGCAAGGACTGAATATGTACAGGCAAACTAAGAGAGACCTTAAGAAGTTTACTTCAAACTCAGAGAAGCAGGCAGTAAACATGGAAATAAAGAAATTCTCCAAACAACACTGGGAGGAGGGTAATACCGCCATTTTACAGGTGAGAAAACCAAAGCTCAGTGAGGCTGCAGCCTACTCAAAGGCATAGAAGGAATAAATACGGGATTCAGGCCACATCTCCTGGACCTTGCTCATTCAGCTGTATCAGCTCTCTCTAGTGCAGGTAGATGTAACTCTCCCTCAGTCACATAGGCATGTGATGCAGAGCCTCACAAGAGACTCTGAGAAAGGCGGATACAGAACTGTTGTCACTCCTGAATGTCTTTCTTTCTGGAGCAAGGTTACTTCGTAGTCTGACCTGAGCTGTCCGAGAATGCTGAGTTGCAAGACCTTTAATCCCTACCTTCCCATGATGGCCAACAGGGAGCCAATTAATGACTCATCTTAAATTTGAGGACACTTTTTTTTTTCTATTTTTTCACACAGAAGGATAAAAACCAAACTGTTGGGCCCTGGCTGGATAGCTCTGTTGGTTAGAACATCATTCCAGTGTGCAGAGGTTGCCAGTTTGATCCCTGGTCAAGGCACATATAGGAACAGATTGATGTTCCTGTCTCTCTCTCTCTCTCTATCTATCTCCCTTCCTCTCTCTCTAAAAAAGTAAATTAAAATTTTTTTTTAAAAAGTCTAAACTGCTGGACAGACTTAAGGATTAAGTAAGACACATAGCTCAAGAAATATCTCAATTCAGTAAGTCAGATGTCCCAGGAATAAGTGAGCCAACCTCCCCATAAATTTAGAAGGGTAATAGTTAGGTGAGGTATTGATATTGAGGGTAGTGATTTAGTGCATTAAACAGATATAAGAATGTCAGGCATTTAATTTTTGTGGACAAAAACAAATCACACCTAAGGGTGTCAAGGTGCTTACTACAATTAAGAAGAGGAACTAAATTTTAAAAAGACAATGATTTATAATTTATGCAATTGGTAAGACACTTCACAGAACTTTCCTAAACAAATAGTGAGTTGTGAAGGTGGAAATAAAACACACACAAACACACACACAACCAACCAAAAACCAAACACACAAAAAACCCATAGGCATCAGCTTGGTTCAAACCTCTTTGCATTCTACATAATGGACACCGGATGGCAGCACATTATAACAGCAACTTTGTAACTGCTTATCTGAAGAACTTGATAGAAAATGGCTCTTAAAATATTCATTATGGTTATAAGTCATTTGCTCTAACATCAAACTTTATATTCTACACTCACCTCTCTTTTGCTTCCTTTGGGTAATGCTAGGGTGGCGAACCAAAATGTCAGAAGAAAATATATGTGAAATTTCTTGGTAAATTTCAGACTCTCTTTGTGCCGCCTGCCTTTGTTATCTGACTCCGTCACACTGGATTTGACTTGATTCCGCACCAGTGGTGGGAGTGAAAGTGATTTACTCTAGTGTCCCTGACTGATTTACCGCAAAATCTCTCGGATGCTGTCAAGCGTTCTGACTCGTTCTCAAACTGGTAGGTTAGGAACTTATTTCTTCGTTTCCATATTCTAAGCTTCTTGTAATTTGTCACATCTAAAAGGAGGGTCAAATAGGCGCTGGCGTATAAATATACACATCTCTGTCAGTATTGCAAGAAATGGAAAAGCTTTACATTTTTAAAGAGTTATAAGATGTTAAAAATTATAACAGAGTGGATGATGAAAATCCTAAAACTAAAGAAATCTTTAACAAACTAACTTTCATATTATGTAGTCTCCAAATCTTCCTTCTAGTCCTCACTATGAAAAATAGAAACAGTCTGAGACAATTTACTGGGATCCTGAGCAGAAAATGCTAAAGAAAAAGTAAGTTCGTGTTAGAGGTGTACTTTTGTATCTCATTCTAAAGGCAGTTTATTCTGAGTAACAATTATTTTAAATAAAAGAAATAAAAAGAAACAAACCAATCTAATAGCAATGGGCCCTAGGATGAAAATGGCACCAGTAGACAGAAACTGGCACCACTGTCCTCCACCCCTTCCCAGACCCCTCCCAGCAAGTACTTTTCAGGCCAGTCAGAAGAGCGGAGGAGAAGCTACAGGCGGTAAGATGAATAGAGCCAACAATGAGAGGACCGGGGGCGGGCTGGAAGTGAGAGCGCAGAGGGAGCACCCATGGCGTCCGTGCTGTCAGGTGCCTTTTGTAAATTAAACTCCTGAAAATAACTTTTCATCAGGTCTCATGGTGCCTCAGAGAGGTTGGGGCTACTTCAATTTTGGGGTCACCAAATGAAGGGATCCTCAAACTTCACCAGAAAGCTAACATATATTTTCAGTGTATACAATTAAAAATTGAAGTTGAATGATAAATGCACTTGGCTTTCAATCCTGTCTGCAATCATTAGGGAAATTTATATAACTTCATTTTAAATAAAGCTATATTTATATGGTCCTTTATGAATGGGAGCTATAGCCAATGGGGTTTTTTCCCCACTCTTGTTCATATTTAGAGATAGGGGAAACATTTCTTAGAAAGAGAAATTATATAAAAGAGGGAAGCTAAAAAAAAGGAAAATGAGGAGAGAAAATAATGGAAATAAGGATGTAATACATGATGGATGACTTATTATTATAGATTTATGAGTAAAAAACTTTTTAAATATTAATGAAATATTTGTTAAGTGGCAATTGAAGCCTTGGTACTGTTGATGGTACAAAATAAAAGGACAATTTTTGCTCCCTGGCCTCAAAACATTCTATGAAGAAAGAAAAAACTAACCTACTTTAAAGTGAGGACAGTGCTAAAACTTACACTGACTATTTGTACAAAAAGATTTGGGAGAAAGGAGAAGTTAATACAAATGACCAACTTTCTCTACTTGTAAAGTTAAAGTAATAATAAATCCTATCTTAGAGTATTATTTCAGTATTACTGGCAAAACATTTAGGCAAGTGCTTGACAGAATAAACATGTATTAATATTTCTTATTAACACATTAAAATGTATATAAGTATATTAAAGAAACTTGATAAATGGTAAAAACAATTATCAAGAGAAATTTTATATAGAACATATAAACTATAGCAATTGTGGTATACCATTTAATAGTTACTAAATTATCAATGGGCTAAAAATTATACAGTTTTTAAAGTTATAATTAAACTGACCATTTTGTTTCCAGTAACAGAAGTATACAGACTCCTTGGGCAAGATATATAACTATACATAATAGTCATTAAAAAAAATGGTCATGTGATTTAATTAAGTAATGCAGGCTTAGAGTTTAAAGAAAATATAAAAGAAAAAATGACAAATAATGATTTACTGAAATTATAACTATTTTAGTACAAAACTGGAATCAATTTAAAAATCAAATAAAAGAGGAGTATAGGAGTGGTTTGGTCCCATCAGCATGGTGAACTATTATATGTTATTAGACATAGTGACCATATCTTCAATGTTCAGCTTGTAAAGTGTTTATAATACCAACAAAAGCAAACTCCCAAAATAATAGAAAGTAAGATTATGTAACAATTGAAGTCAAATTTAAAGATTTCTGGTCATTGAAGACTTTTATCAGAAAGGTAACTAGACAATGAGAGACTTGGAGAAGTTTCCAAAGTCCAAAGTTGACAAGGTAATACTACCTACAGTATATTAGGAGTTCTTTCACAAAACATCAGAAACTCAATAGAAAATAGTCAAAATTTAATTCAGAGGCAATTCTGAAAATGTAGATCCTGATGGACTCGAAACAGGTGAAGTGACGCTCAACTAAAATACCAATCAGAGAATAAAAATAAATGCAACACTGCAGTATTGCTCTATGGCCATCAACTTGCAAAACAGTGTTATATGAACCTGTGTGTTGATATAATTACAGCAAGACAAAGCCCTTCTGCTTTGCAGAAGGAATGTGAAGTTATGCACTCATTCAGGAAAATACCTGACAACAGCACTCAGTGGATTTATAAATTTGTGTACCTTATAGCCAAGTAATTCCTCACTGCTATAGATCTGCAGCAGAGAGAATTCCTGACAGGTTAGTAACAAGCTTTAGATGTGTGGTTTATTGCAATGTTGTTTGTGAGCAAAAGAGTTAGGGACAATCAGGCATGGGGCCGCGGGCCGAATCCGGCCCACGTAATGAGTTTATGCAGCCCGCAATTAAATTTTTAATATTCTCCGGTATTTTAAAATCTCAGCTACTTAGAAGCGGAAGCCTCTTTGATTATTGGAAATCGAGATATTTAAGAAGATAGTGAATACGCGGAAAAGAATTCCACATGTGACTAATCTAGGGTTAACTTCCAATAATTGGTTGAATGAATTTGCGATACTGCCTTATTTTTTTTAAAAAAATTCCATTATAAAGATTTATAACTTTTGTACTCGTCTGTACTCCATATAAACTGTTTGACATTTAGCGGCAATGTGAAACCCACATTCTTTTAGGTGGAGTTTGCCAGTGTGCACCCAAGGTTGAACAATTCGTTATTTTTGTGGTCAAATGTGCTGAATCAAGTGTCATTGTAGCACAGACAATAGCTGCAGTTGATAACTGAAAACATGTCCAGGCTGTTTGTAAAACGAAATAATTGTTTTATTTGCGATATAACTCCTTCAAGTTCATTCTATTAAATATTGTTTCAATTGATTGTGATAGAGTTTTGATATACAGTATATAATTATATTTTTATTAAAAATAGTTTATTAAAATAATATTGTATATTAAATTTTTTCACTCACATTTATTCATAAACAAATTACATGATAAAATTTTATTTACTTAAATAAATAGTTTTTGTACTTAACATTTTTTAATTTTAATATTTCATCCAGCCTGTGCAAAATGTTTTCTTTCTAATCTGGCCCAGAGCAAAAACTGTTGGCCCCGTGTGATTTAGGTGCTCACTCCTGGGAGCTTGGGTAAGTAAAATCTGGTGTATGTATGTACACAATGGCAAAATGGGTAGCAGTTGGAAGAAATGAACTCATTTAAAGTATATAGATATAGGTAGATGTCCAAACACTAACATTAAATAATTGTAAGAAACAGAATGACATTTATAAGACAAAAGGGCTTATACAATTTAGAACACATTCACATACACACAACTACATACAAGTCTCTAGAATGCCACACATATAGCCAAATAAATACATGAACAGTGAATTTGATAAACACACATACTGCAAGGGATTAAACTGAAGATTTTAGACTGAGAATAAAACAAAACCAACTAGGGATCCTGCCCAGATGGGCCACACATCAAGAGTACAATCAACTCTATTTGTGTACCTGAGGTTAAAAAAAAAGCATCAAACTAAAATTTATATAACTTTAAATGAAAAAAGCTGAGAGAATTCATACTGGCATGCAAACTGATGGAAATGACCATAAGAGTACAAACTACTGTTTATATGAATTTAAACTAGAACACCAACATGGTATACAAACTGAGTAAAATGACAACAAATAAAACAAACAGAAAATGGTATGCAAACTAATTGAAACTACCTAAAAATAATTCCTTGTGAGTAGGTTAGGGAAAGAGCTCTGTTTTGCTCTCCTGTTTTTTCTTGAAACCACCTTCTAGGAAAAAAAATAAGGATGGTTTATGAGCAAGGACAGTTTACAAAAACACTGTGAAGAGGGATCATCTTGTTTTCTTGGGATTCCTTTTAGAATCTCCTCCTCTTCCTTACATGAGGCTGGAAGGTAAGTCTAACCAGAGCTCTCATCTCTTCTCTCCTACCATGCCCCAGTGAAGAGCTGAAGAGGTAACTTAGACATGTCCTTGAGTCCTTTTCTGTCCCTCTTTGAACTTTTGGTCCACATGGCTGGTAAAGTAGGAGGGGCTATGACTTATTCATCTTAGGAAGAGTCATTGCTGCACCTTCACCCTCCTTCCTTGAGCTGATACTTGGAAGTGAGATCTAAGGGAAAGGGGGATATTATTCTGGGCTAGTGAAAGGAAACAATTCTCTCCTGTTGTCTTTTCACAACCCAGCGCATGCACTAAGCCACTTTCTCCAAGGGGCAGAGTCTAGCCCAGTCTCTTGAAGTACCCTTGCATTTGATTTTGCCTCCTGTTCATCTCTCACCTGCACCCTTCAAAGGAAGGTGTATGCAGAGTTATTGCAGAGAACAGTCTAGGATAGGATTCAAAGCCCTGTTTGCTATCCAAGAATAAGACAATATGGGAAGAAAATGAGCTTGTTCTTTAAAACTGAAAAAGCTGTTTTAAGTAATGGAATTATGGATAAATATTGCCTCCATTTTCACTTTTTAAAAGTATATACATCCTCCACAATAGCCAGCAAACTAATAAAAGTATGGTTCTTCCTTTAATGTTGGCCAGAATGCCGTATTAGTGATGACTTGTAGAATGCAATTAACAAGAGTCCTATTGCATAGCTAATTGGTACATTTATCCTTTATGGTTTTAACTGTTAATAATACAGTCATGAATAAATGCCTCGTCTCCCACTTCGAGCACTTTCTACATACCTTTTTACCTTGCATATCACTTACCACAACACGGGTCTGAACTACACGCATCTACATATAACATGATTGTTTTTAGTAAACACAGTTGGTCCTTCCTATCTGCTGCTTTCCCATTAGTACAGTCAGCCAAGTGGATGAAAAGCACTACGTATTTTCATATTCTCAACTGCAGTTTCCCCACCGCAGACTCCCAACCGTGGAACAAAAGCACTGTGATCAATCCAGACTTGGTTGAATTTGCCCATGGGAAGGGTACCTTGAGAGATAAAGTTATAAGCAGATTTTCAGCAAAGTAGGGGTGGGTGCCCCTAACCCCCCTCATTGTTCAAAGGTTAATTGTAGTTTGTAATAGAAACTATATGGAAAAAAAGGGAAAAATTCTAAAATGGATTTGATTATTTCAATATTTTTTACATAAACAATATTCTAGAATCTTTCCCTACCCTCCTATTTATCTTATTTTTTTCATTCAAGATCTGTGGTGCTGTTCATTGGGTAATGCATATTACCATTTCTAATTAGTCTCACCTATTGTGATCATCTTGCCACCAAATGCAGCAACATATAGCTTTTTGTCTGACAGATGATTTTGTTTTCCTCAAATGATTTTTATTTGGGCAACAAATGCATGAAAAATCTTCAATATTTTTTAAATTATGCTAAAAATTTATTGTTAGGGAAATTTCATATACTACAAAATAAATCCATTTGCTCCCTAATCTGTTAATTTTCTAAATCAAGACCTATTATCTTATTTCTTTGCATTAAAAAAAAAAAGATTTCAAGTCCTATGGAGTCAAGAACATTTTATTTATGTATTTTGTACAATAATATAGAATGTAGTCCTTAATTGGAAAATTATAATTATCATAAAAATAATGATCATAATGATAGGAGATGGGGAACTAGAATGGTTATATAAAAGTGAAGTAAATAACTTTTAGTACCTTAGTTTCTTTCCTCCATCAGCAATTTTGGCTTTTTGAAGATAACCTTCTTTTTCAACAATCTGAAAGAAGAATGTATAAGTTAAAACTGTGACAAACTCCCATGCATTATTAGTTTAAATGAACCTCTGCTTTCCAATAGTCATTGCAGTGATAGAAGTTTCCAGTCATAGAACCTCATTAATAATGCATACATAGCTTATGGTAAGTGTCTGCAAGATGATAGTCATTACAAGCCCTTAAATATCCAAAAGAAATATTACAAAGAGTAATGTGAATGATTTGTTAGATAGTGATATACCTTCAGTCACTTTTCCTTCTGGGCATTGAAGTAACTTGCTTACAAAATTGATTAACAACAGTGAAACAAAGACAAATTTAATGCTTTTCTTAATATTACTGATCATCCTTGGAAAAGTGTTATTTTGTTTTCCTTTTTGTTTTTTTTTTACTCCTCACCCCCATTTCCTCATGTACCTGCTGAGGCCAGGTTTCAATAATAATCCTATGAAACCAGAAAACTGAGCCACTCGAACCAGGAAAGGACACATACAACCGTGACGTTGCATGCATTTTTTTCACTTACCAAGACGCTCTGTGAGATACTATCCCATTTCTTTCTTCTGTGATGTGGGTTTGTTGCCTTTCCTATTTGTATTTATTGGCTTTCATTACTAATACACCTTCAAGTTTCTTAAAGGAGATTCAATGATCTTTTTCTAATACCACAGAGTCTAGGGTAAATAAATGCAAATTGTAAATTGTGACTCCCAGTTCCATCTCCCATCCCAAGTCCTTACCCTGTGCTCTCTCCTTTCATCATCTCCCCAATGCTATTTGCTTATAGCTTTAAGAAGTCACCTGCCTAATAGCAAAGGACCACAAGCCCTCAGTGCTACCCTATACTGTTTCCCCATGACCGTCGTGCTCCCACTCCGCCATGTCTCCGTCTCACAAACTCTTCAGTGTGTTAAATTCACTTAAAAATGCAATTTGTCTGATGTTAGAGAGTTTTTCCGTAACTCCTCTGCAACCTCTGTTAGAGTCCCCGGTCCTGAACCTCCACTTTCATTCTGCCTCCATCACTGTCATAGCACTTACTGGACCACTTGTAATGGTCCATTTATAGTATTTAGTTGCACCTGCACCTGTGCCGTGACTTTACCTTTCACACCTGGACTCCCAGAACCTAGAGTACTTGATGGCACTAATAGTCACAATAATAAATACTGTTTGAGCAAATGAATAAATGAATAAGTGACTCTTTAATGTTTCTTTAAATCTTTCTAGGGATTCGGAAAAGCCAAAAGGAAAAAAGAAAAGGAAATCATCTGTACTCTGACAGGTGAAAGGAAGAGATATTTGGTAGTAAATGAGTTGTCCCAAACCATTAAAGTTTCACCCATTAAAGAATTGACTATTGGCCTGGCCTGTGGTGGTGCAGGGGATAAAACGTTGACCTACAATGCTGAGGTCACTGGTTCGAAGCCCTGGGCTTGCCCATTCAACTAGAATAAACAACTAAAGTGAAGCAACTATGAGTTAATATTTCTCACTCCCTCCTCCACTCTCTCCTCTCTGTAAAATTAATAAATGTGAGTGAGGGTGTCCCAGCTCCATACCAGACATCTCAGCCCAGTTTTCCAATGCCAGGAAGAGAAGTCCCCATATCTTCTGGCTGCAAAAATCAACATAGATTGTGACAGAGTGAGATAGAGAGCTGTGGGAAGTCCCAGGCAGCGCTTCTTAAAGCGCCCGCACACAGCTTACTTGGACTCACTCCCTCTGAGCCCCAGCACTGAGGCAGTAGCTTGAAAGGAACCAGGGTTGTCTAGCATCAGGGCAAGAACTGGGTAGGGGGCAGCTTTCTGCCAGATAAAAGTGCTAGCAGAGCCCACTTTTCCTTTTCTGAGATCCTACCCCTCACCAACAGAGCTGCTGGGTGGGCATCTGAATCTCCATTGACTTGGCTCACACTGTTCCCTCTGCCCTGGTGATTCCTGACACTCTGCCCCACCCAGTTTGTGAGCCCACCCAAGCTGTTTCCAGTGGCTTTTCCATACAAATGGCCTGTCTTGACTGATGCTTTGGCGTTTCCTAAAACTTTTCAAACCAGCAGCATCTGGCTTCTGCATACCCTGTACCTCTTGCTAAGTGACTCCTGGCCTGTCACCAGCAGTGGCTGGCCTTGGTTCACAGCTTGGCCTCCCCTGAGCACCTCCAAACCCAGCACAAGTAGCAGTCATCTGCAAAGAACTCTGGAGCTCATGTCAGGTGACCCCAGGAGAGTGGTCCTGGTGAGCACCAAAGCCCCACTGAAGTAAGTTCCATTCCATAGAGTCAACTCCTGCACAGCAGCTCCTCCACTGTAGTTGCTGCCAGTCCTCGCAGCTGAGAGCCCTGGGTGTTAATGCCTCTCAGTGATGCCAACAGCACCTCAAGCTCAACTAGAGAAAGACAGTACACACAGCCCACACCAGGGCACACCTGGAGCACCCAGCTCAGGTAACTGAGAAGCCTATACACTGGGCCCTACAGGACAACTATTAGACAAGGCCACTCTGCCAATTCTGGGGGATGTAGCAGCTCTACCATTAGGTAGAAACAAACATCGAGAAGCAGCCAAAATGCAGAGACAAAGAAATGTGTCTCAAACAAAAGAACAAGAGAAATCTTCAGAAAAAGAATTAACAAAATGGAGGTATGCAAAGTATCAGATAAAGAGTTCAAAACAATAGTTATAAGAATGCTCAAGGAACTTAGTGAGGACATAGAAATCATAAAAAAGAACCAACCAGCAATGAAGGATACACTTCCTGAAATGAAGAATAATTTATAGGGAATCAACAGTAAAGTAGATGAAATTGAGAATCAAATAAACAATTTGGAATATAAGAAAGCAAAAACACCCAATCAGAATAGCAAAATAATAATAATAATCTAAAGAAATAATAATATGTAAGTAGCCTCTGGGACAATTTCATCATTTGCATCATGGGGGTGCTAGAAGGAGAAGAGAGAATAAGAAATTGGAAACCTCTTTGAAAAAATAATGACAGAAAACTTCTTTACCCTGATGAAGTAAATAGATATTTAAGTCCAAGAAATGCAGAGAGTCCCAAAAAAGATGAGCCCAAAGTGACCCATATCAAGACACATTATAATTAAAATGCAAAAGGTTAAAGACAAAGAGAGATTCCTGAAAGCAGTTAGAAAAAAAGCAGTTAGTTACCTACAAGGGAGCTCCCATTAGACTCTCAGATGATTTCTCAAGAGAAACTTTGCAGGCCAAAAGGGAGTGGCAGGAGATATTCAAAGTGAGGAAAAGCAGGGACCTAAAACCAAGATTACTCTACCCAGCAAAGCTAAACTATCACTTAGGGTCAAAGGCCATATAAAGAGGTTCCCAGACAAGAAAAAGCTAAAAGAGTTCCTCACCACAAAACCAGTATTACATGAAATATTCAAGCGTCTTGGAGGAGAAGAAGAAAAAAAGAATGAGGAGGAGGAGGAGGAGGAAGAGGAGGAGGAAAGAAGGGAAGGGAAGGGGAAGAGAAATAGATAAAAAATATACAATAAAATGGTAATAAATACGTATCTATCAGTTGAATCTAAAAAACAAAAATATGAACAAGTAGAACTAAAACAGACTCCCAGATACAGAAAACATTTTATGGGCTGCCAGATGGGAGGGGGGTTGGGAGCTGAGTGGAAAGGTGAAGGGAGTAAGAAGTACAAATTCTTTTTACAGAACAGTCATGGGATGCAAACTACAGCATAGGGAATACAGTCAATAATATTATAATAACTAGGTATGGTGTCAATGGGTAGAAAACATCAGTATGATCACTTAGTAAGTTATATAACATCTAATAACTTGGTTGTACACCTAAAACTAATATAATATTTATGTCAACTATAATTGAAAAATTATAAAAAAAGGTTTTAAAGAAGAAAGAAAATTAGTTGTATATGTATGGGTATATTTCTGGATCCTCTATTCTGTTGCATTGATCCATTTGTCTATCTTTAGACTGAAATACATCATCTTGATTATGGTAGCATTAAAGTAAGTCTAGAAATTAAAAATGTAAATCTTGTAATGTTCTTCATTTTTCAAAACTATTTTAGCTATTTTAGGTCCCTTATATTTCCACGTATATTTTGACATAAATTGTAGAATCAGCTTATCAATTTCTTTTAAAATCTCTGCTGGGATTTTGATTGGAATTGCACTAAATCTATAAATCAATTTGGAGAGAACTGATGTCAACAATATTGAATCTTTTAATCTATGTACATGGAAAAATTCTTATTTAGATCATTTTTAATCTCTCTTAGCAATGTTTTAGAATTTTAAATATACATATTTTATATATATGTATCCATAATTTATTAAAATTATTACTACTTATTTTTTTAAAATTGGCTATTTACAGACTCACTCTGACATAAGTGAGACCTTTCTTGACTCGTTTATTATGTTTCTAATACAAAGCACAGTACTTAACCTTCAAAATTTATTTGAAAAATAGATATTTGAATAAGTAGTGATAAGATCATAGTGATAACATGATAAACATAGAAGAGTATATTTCACATATCTACATTTTCAGAAAATTTCTTTTATTTCAGCATGTTCCTCACAAGTTGTAAAAGGGTCTAAGTAAGCTCTTTGGCACAATTATTAGAATCATGATGTTCATTAATGGCTTTTTTGTACTTAGATGTACAATTAATTTGATTTTCCACCTTTTATTCTATGTATACTATTCTTTTTTCTTGGTGCCAAGAAATGTTATTTGTCTACCCGCTGAAACCCATATAATAAGTTCAGTGTTTAACTCTGGGCAGCATTGGATTCTACAAATATTTGGAGGAAACTTTTTCAATAGCAATTAGCATCACAGAAGAAGTCCCTTTCCTTAAGAATGTATATGGAGAAATTTTGTTGTGTAACCATACACAAAAATTGTTTTAGTTAAGCTTCCTTCTGATGAAAATAAATGTTACTAAATGTTTCAATTTATTAACCAAAGAGTTACAAACTTCTCAGTCCATCAGAAAAAAAAATTGATACATGTATTCTCAGCTAAGAATGCAGTCTTTCTTACCCCCAAAATATTCACTAAAAAGCAACTGGGTGGATATAAAATACCCAGAAATGTGTTATTGACAATCATTTCTCTGGAAAAAAAAAGAAGGAATGTGAAAGAAAAAACGTAATACTCTTAACAGGGAGAAATCAACATAAGCAGACTTAAGTTATATACCTTAAAATTCCCTCGCCTTGCCTGACTAGGCAGTGGTGCAGTGGATAGAGCATCGGACTGGGACATGCAGGACCCAGGTTCGAAACACTGAGGTCACTGGCTTGAGCATGGGCTCATCTGGTTTGAGCAAAGCTCACCAGCTTGAGCCCAAGGTCACTGGCTCGAGCAAGGGGTTACTTGGTCTGCTATACCCCCCACCTCCACCATCAAGGCACATATGAGAAAGCAATCAATGAACAACTAAGGTGCTGCAACAAAGAATGATGCTTCTCATGTCTCTCCCTTCTTGCCTATCTGTTCCTATCTTTCTCTCTCTGTGTATCTGTCACAAAATAAAATAAAATAAAATAAAATAAAAATCCCTCTCCTTGAATATATAAGCTATGTTCTTCCAGACACTGCTGGACCTTTTCAAGATACCTGAGACTTTGGCAAGCATCTGTATTCTCATGTTAAGAATCTATAAATGTGACATCATTGTCATCAAACACGTTGAGCTATTATTTCCTATGGTCTTGAGTCTATGCAATATAGTTGCCAGGTATAACCACAAAGAAGTCTCAGGAAAAAGAAAGAGTAAGAAGGAAATAGCAAGTTAGGTATATTTTCTTGTATCATTTTCCAAAATCCAAACTGCCTTTAATGTCATTAGGAAAAGCTCATAATTCTTTTACTATAATATATACTCCCCCCTATTATACTTACTACTAGTAGTGTGCATATTTTTACATATATACATGTATCTGCATGCACATTTCTACATGTAGTTATATATAGGTACAAACACCATGCACATATTCCCACTTCTAGGATCAAGTGTTCATTTCTCCCTATTGTCTCTTTTTATACTTGACGTACAGTCATTCATTCTTTCAACCAATTTTCAAATAGAAAATTCCCTCTTCCCCTTAAATACAACTGTTCTGCTCACAATGAGATTGCAAAGATTAATTTGACACTCTTTATTATTATTATTATTATTATTATTATTGAGAGGCAGGGAGGCAGAGACAGATTCCTGCATGTGCCTTGACTAGGATCTACCCAGCAAGCCCACCAGGGGGCAATGCTCTTCCCATCAGGGCCTCTGCTCCATTGCTTGGAAACTGAGCCATTTCAGCACCTGAGGCGAGGACATGGAGCCATCCTCAGTGCCCTGGGCCAACTTTGATCAAACCATTTGAGCCATGGCTGCAGGAGGAGAAGAGAGAGAAAGAGAGAGAGAGAGAGAGAGAGAGAGAGAGATGGGGAGAAGAGGAGAGGTAGAGAAGCAGATGGTTTCTTCTCCTGTGTGCTCTGACCGGGAATTGAACCAAGGACTTCCACATGACAGGTCAATGCTCTACTACTGAGCCAAGTGGCCAGGGCCTAATTTGATACTCTTAAATCTATTGAGGTTTATATCTTTGTGAGCTCACCTTCAAGATACTCTTGTTCCTTCCTAGATACCATAGTCCCCTCCAGCCATCTCAGAGATTTAGGCCAGCTTTTTTCCTGGAATAGAAAACTCTACCTAGCCTTCCAACACTGGAACTACTGCATTAAGTCCCATTCTGGCAAGCAGACCTTTCACGAGATAGATTTAGTTACTTTAGTACTTTCTTCCATCATATTTTGAAATACCTCACTATGTTTCAGGAACCAAGAATCAGTTATACTGGGAGGCTCATAGGAACTAAAAGAAGTATTAGGGAAAGCAGAAGTATTTTTATGTATTTTTATGTGGGTTTATATGTGATACCGTATTTATTATTCTAATTATTTATTCCCACTTTATGTTAATGCCATTGTTTGAAAGGACAATGATATATAAATTACAGTTGAGTATGATGCTCATCTAGGACACAGATTATCTTGTATTATTAATTTACAAAATTATGTATAGCTTTAGGTCTAAGTTGGGGATACTATAATGCCAAGTTCTGGGCCATCTTGAAGCTTTTTAAGATAGTGGCACTCCTTAAATGATGTATACTTAAGAAATGTCAACCAATCTTTAGATGCTGAATCTGGCTTCATGAGCTATTTGTCCAATGTCCCTTAGAAGCCCTGTTTAATGTTAAGTGGCAGGAGAGATCAGCAATCTATCAGGTTGGATGCCAGCCAGTCTGCTAGCATTGAGGAAGTACTCAGCCGACACAACTCTTCAGATACAGATGAAAAGGATGAATGGTAGTAAGATATCCAGATAGCACTTGTTTATCAACCTAAGTTGGAGGGAATAGACAAGGCAGGAGAGCAGAAGACAACCTCTGATTAATGTAACAATTGTGGCAGAAAGATCAGCCAGTAATCATAAGTACAGACAGTGAAATTTTTTATGTGAAGTCTTTACGTTGTTCTCAGATAAAAGCAGAATTTAAAACAATAGGCTTTCATCAACACCAGTCCACCAAAAGAGTTCTGCCAAAATACATATTAATAAAAAGAAATGAATTTAATCTAATACTTTTACCAGATATTGATGAGAAGGGATTAGCTTTTAACACCGGAACCACAAAGCCCTTATTCCTTAGAACATTTGTTCAGCTACTGTGTTGAAGTTACTGTTTTTTTCCCTGATTCTGTGTTCACTGGTAACCTTATGACTCCTATTTCAGCTTCCTAAGTCCTTGATGTAGAATGTGGGTGACTTAACTAGTCAGCATCAGTGTATTTACCATTACAAATGTATAAATCAGAACACAGATTCTTACAAATTTGATTACTGTGAGATAGTCCTTACAGATCATTATCTCTGTAAGCCCTGATAATATTGATCATTATAATTTTTCTAGACCCACAAAACCGAGTCAAGTCACAGTGCTAAACTTGAGTCTGGCATTTAAACCAGTGCTACCTGTGACACTTACTAGACTGACTGGCCTGCTCCCAATGAGAACTTTGACTCATCTCTCTGTAACTACAACCTTGGGCTACTATAATTTTCAAACAGATTTAGGATTTATTTTCCTATTTAATAATGAAGCGCTTGCTACATTTTTTTCTAAACTTTTAATGGTTCTCAGTATTTTGCTTTTAATCTTGTTTGTTTTGATGATTTCTATTACAAAGTTCAGAATGAGGAAACATCTGGTTATATCATTTTATCCCTAAATAATACTTCTTTTTTCTTTTTAAATCTCTTCTTTACTTTTCTACTACCCATGGAAATATATAGATACTCCTGGCCATGCTGTTTCTATTGACTTTTTTTAACATATTTTTTCTTTTTATATTTAAAAAATAAAAATTGTATTTAAGGTGTACAACTTAATGTTTTGATATACATATATATATATATGATTAAATGATTACTATAGTCAAGCTAACTAACTCATCCATCTCCTCACAAAGTTACCTGTCTTATTATTTATTGTGGTGAAGCACCCGAGATCTACTCTTTTAGCACATATCCAGTCTGTTATACCATATTATTAACAATAATCACCATGCTGGATATTAAGTCTTTAGAACCTATTCATCTTATATAACCCCATTGGCTTTCCTTCTCATGACATTGTCTTTAAGATGCACCACTTAGGGCACCACTAGTTGGCTCAGCGGTAGAGCGTCAGCCTGGTGTGCAGGAGAGGCACCCATCTGCTTCTCTACTCCTTCCCCTCTCCTTCCTCTCTGTCTCTCTCTTCCCCTCCCGCAGCCGAGGCTCCATTGGAGCAAAGTTGGCCTGGGCGCTGAGGATGGTTCTGTGGCCTCTGCCTCAGGCGCTAGAGTGGCTCTGGTCACAACAGAGCGATGCCCCAGATGGGCAGAGCATCGCCCCCTGGTGGGCGTGCCAGGTGGATCCCGGTCGGGCGCATGCGGGAGTCCGTTTGCTTCCCCGTTTCCAGCTTCGGAAAAATGAAAAAAAAAAAACAAAACGATGCACCACTTTCTTCCTTGGAGTTTATTGTTTACATTTTTTTCTCAGTCTCCAATTATTTTTAAGCTGTCTCTTTTTTGCTATATCAGATCTGCTAACTTTGCACTTGGAATTGTTGTAGACAGAACCCATGAGGTACAAAAATGAAAGCAAAGGAAACAAATCATCATCTACTTTATCTATATATCATATAAAGTACTAATTTTAAAAAGAACTAAATTCTTAATTATAAAACTACCTTACACATAGCTTGAAAATGAAATACAGTATTTTTAGAGATGTGAAATGTAATGTTTTTGGCTAATATAAATACATAATTTATTGTATGCCTACTTTTAAAAAGCAGTAAACAAAAATTCAAGTTGGATATAATAATTACATCAAAGGGAGAATAGAAAAAAAGCAAAGAAAAATGATTCTGGGTTGTGCTGGAATGGTGTCTGGGAAGGAGCAGCGAACTAAGCATTCCCTACGAATTTCTTGAGAAGCTGGTCTTGATTTTAGGTCTCTGAGTTAGGCATCTTTTGCTCACTGCAACTTATTCATAACCAGCTGTATATGTGCTGCTCAATGCTTTCAGGGAGAGTCTCCCTTTCTTACTTCCACTTACCCAGGATGAGCAAACATGTTGGGTTTTGGGGTTCTGCTGAATGCCTTGAACGGTTTTTCAAATGCTGGGTTTGGAAAAGCACATATTATGTTTTGCCAAGTGCTTTTCCCCATCATTTAAAAACACTGTGTATTTCAAAGGAAATTTTGCCCACATGTCTCTGATTTATTTACCCTTAACTCATCAAAACATCATCTTGAAAAGGATACTATTTGATGTTTTAAAAACCCCATAGCCTTTTTCCTAAGCCTTTCATCTTGTAACCAGTGTGTTTCATTTGGTCGCACCAAAAACTCCAGCTTTTATTTGGGAAAGAATTTGGTGAAGGCAACTCTCTGTGTCTCAGAAATTCTCTTCAGTCTTTTGGAGGCTTTTTCTGCATCTTACCTCTCCATCCTCTTCCTTAGTTTCTCTCTTCTTTCCTGAATTCTATTTCTTTTTGTCCTTCATATGACTTTGATACTTTTCCTTTGCTTGCCATTGGAGTTCAGTGAGAATGGCCTTCCCTGTACCATCTGGGCAATTTATCAGTGTAATTCATTTTTTTGTTACAATCTAACTTTAAGCTAGGCAATAGGGGAGAAAGGATTACTCAATGTTAACAGCCTTTTTGTTGTTTTGTGTGTGTTCTTCTTCTCTACTCTAGAGTTAAATGAATTTAAAATGCGGGTCAGGATGGGTGAAATTATTGTAACCTGTTTCTATGTTTTAGTGGCTTCCAAACTCTTTGCCACCAACTCCAGGTCCTTTATGATCTGCCCCTGCCTCCCTCTTGCCCACACCCCTGACTGAAGTCCATATTTTATCTAGTATGTGATTCTGTAATTTTTCAAATGTAAGAATTGATTCTGACATCCAGACCTTCTCACTTACCTTTCCTTCTGTTTGCATCATTCTTCTTCCAGGTTTTTCTGGAGAAACTCTACCCATCCCACAAATCTCAATTTAAATGTCTTTTTCAAAGAGTTCTCTATGACAGTTCAGTCCAAGGTAGGCTCTCCTGCTCTCATAGAAACTTGTTTTTCTGGTGTTAAAGCATATTTTGTGATTTGCATTTATAGAATGATTCCTTCCTTTACTTGCTGAACACTTTCCTTTACCCACAAACTGAAAGCCCCTCAAGAACGAACATGAGTATTTAACATACCGTTGCACACTCCAAAACTAGCACAGTGCCTAGCACAGGAATAACCTCAACAAATACTATAATTCATAAGCATGCTCTTGTTTGAGAAAAGGAAGGGTACACGAAACAATGAAAAAACATAGACATGGTTTCTATTATTTTTTAGAGTTATTAAAGTATATAACTTATTATTAACATACTGCAAGCTTAAAGATCTGAGAGGGTGCTATTTCAGAAACTTACTTTTATCTTACCAAAGTGGAATTTTGAAAGACTAAAGCACTTTAGGTTTATTTATTTATTTATCTATTTATTTTTGCAGTTTAACAAAAGCATCATCTCGTCTATAGAATTATTTCCCCAAAGCGGCTGTCTTTTGTTCTAAAATAAGAAAACACTGTATGTTCACAATGTCTTTCATCCTCAAATCCCTCACAAGTATTAATTAATCCACAAAATGATATCTGGCTCCAAAAGGTAGAATCTGTGCCTTAAGTTTTATCTGTAAAAACCTGCTTTGCCCCCAAGCCATGGCAAATTCCTGAGCTCTGCCCTCCAAATCTTCCTAGCTCAGGAGGTAGCAGATGATTCTCTGAAACCTGCCACAGGCTTTTGACTCCTACAGGGTTATCCACAGACATGTCTTACACTCTTTTGATAAAAAATAAAGATGATAAAGATTTAACATGTCCTAAACAGGGTTATTTTTCTCAACATTTCTTTATGGGCATAAAGGAAAGAGCCCTGAAAATAATTAATCTCATGAACAGAATGGAATATACAAACTCAGGAAACAAACCTATGTTAGGGTATTCGATGTTTCATATTTAAAATTGTTAACACATTATAGCACTTGTTTAGCATCCACACAAATTCTCAGAAAATAATGGAGGTCTCTTACATTGATAGCACATGGGTTTGAATACCATGTGGTAGAAATGGTGTCATCTCACAGTGAACTGGTTAGTTTCTATCATAAGATTTTAGATTCTGGTTAGGAATACATTATTTTTTACAATATTCAGAAGAAATGCATTATGTTTTTGTTTAACCATGCTGATCACAATCTACTTGATTAAACAGAACATTTAAAGATAAAACATGGACACCAGAGATGACAGCATCTTTGGAGCACCCACGATGGCAGATTACACTTTTGTAAAATAAATCATTTTCCTCCAAAGGGGATGTATCTAATGGAATACTTTTGCCAATTATCCTTAAAGCCAAAGCCTCTCTTGATTTCTGGAAAATGTTCAGGGAAGTTCTGAATATTTGAGATGAAAAAGAGTAAGACTTATTTAGCACCAAATGTCGGACATAAATAATCTTAAAAATGCACGTCATAAAAATAATAAGCAATAATACAACTTAAAGAATTTTATAATTTTCTAAAGTGTTTTAATGTATATTATTTCATAAATGGTAGCTCTTGCTGGTAGGTACTGCCAGGAGAATTTACTACAAAAATTAGTATACAACTTCAGAAGCCATACTGCACTATGAGGCTTTGAAGGAAGGAACATTATTGAGACAGAGGTAAGGAACATGCCAAATTTGTGAGAAAAAAAAATGTGAATTTAGATAAAGATACATATGATTAGATTAAACCGATGTAAAGAAAATTTTATGGGTTTTAGAAGAATTCAATGCTTGGTATAAATCATAATAGATAGTTCAAAATTAATCAGGATTTGCTTTTTGGTGGAATTGGTGGTTATTTTAGCATTGCCCATCACAATGGAGTCATTTATAAAAAGAGTTGTTGGAAAAAGAAACATTTGTGCTTTTAAAATACATTAAATAAGTAATTTAGTTCAAGTAAATGTGATGGATAAAAATTGAATATAACCTGTGTTCACAAGACAGTGTGAGATAAACAAGGACTCAGAGGGAAGACTCAGCAGTAAGAAGTAACGTGATGCAATAAGAAGGAAGTTGGGTGGTGGGCACAGGATGCAGTATGCAGATGAGGGATCATAGGATAGTGCGTTTGAATGCTACATAATTTTGTTAACCAATGTTACCCTAATAAATTTAAAAAAGAGAAAATGTGCTTATATCCACCAAAAATTCTTCAAAAATTATGCTTAAATAATAAAATTCAACATAATAAAGATTTAGGGGGGAAAAAGCTGCTATAGTGAGGCAGAAAAAAAGAGCTACGTGGTTACGTGACTCAAATTTTAGGAATCAGAGAAATACTTGCCAAAGAAAATGTTATCTAAGTTGAGACCGGGCTAATTAATTATAAAGATACTGTTATATCTAGTTAAATTGAAAAATTGGCTTTCATTATGAAAAGCAGGCATATATTTTTTAATATCTATAATTAGAAATATTATTTTAATAAAACTTCAAATCTTAATACTAAATAAATTGACAAGCCTATCTTTTCTAACAAACACTGGTGCCAAAAGCAATGTAAGGGGAAGTACAATAGAATAACAAAAATACAAGTCATGACCCCTAACTTGGAAGTAGTTACAGACTAGTCATGAAACAAGTCTATAACCCATGAAATAAGAGTGAACAAACAACAAAAGACTGCTGAGATGAGGAAACTATAATTGTTACAGAAAATTTAAGTTCCTTCGGAGTAAGAGCCATGTCTTAATCATATCACTGTTGCTGGCCTGAGGGTATGTATTTGAGAGGAGATTGTAAATAAGGTAAACCAGGGACCATGAGAGAGATCTATAGACTTGATGCTATAGATAATAGAAAGTTGTTGAGAGTTTTGACAAGAAGAATGAAATAATCAAGGTAAGGTTTAAAGAAGGTTGGTGTGTGTGTGGGAGGGGCACTGCCTGGGTGGGGGTAGAGGGGGTGGGGTCAGAGCACTGGAGGGCCTGGCAAGGGGTATGCCTGAACACATGGGTAAACTGTGGGCATGACATCCACTGTGTGCAAACTGCTTCAGAAAATGGTGAAGGGTCATAGAGAAAATAAAGGATTGAAAGAAAATGTGTTCTAAGCCTAGATAAATGTTTGCAACTAATACATATGGACTCAGTGCAAAGGGGGTCAGTTTGGGAAGAAGGTGATCATGGGTTCAGCTTGGGAGATTTCACTGCTCAGATGACACTGAGACATACAAGAAGAAATGACTAGCACTTCAAGTTATAAAATGAGATAATGAAGAGAATGTGTACAAAGATAGATCTGTGTATTATAGCCTTGGAAGTAAAAACCAAAGCCATTAACTCTTATTTGTGCATTCATTTAACATATATTTTCTGAGTTCTTACCCGGTTCTAGAAATTGTTATCATTGTGGAAAGATAGTTATGAAAATATGACAGTACCCCTAATTTCATAGAATATTCTAATGAGATGACAATCAAATAAAAAATGTAGTATGCTACAATATTGTAAATTTTATGGAGAAAATTGGGGTCAGAGAAGTAGGAGTGTAGATGAAAATGGTGAATAGGAATTGTTTCTTTGTTTGAAAGAGAGATTAGAAAACACCTATTTTGAAAAGGTGATATTTGAATAGAGGTACAAAGAAAAAATGAAGTACTGAGTCTTACAAATTTCTGGTCATCAAATGAATTATTTTGTACTCGATAGAGGAAAAAACTTTTTTTTTTTTTTAAATTTGTTTGAATTTTTATTTTTATTTTTTTTTATTTATTCATTTTTAGAGGAGAGAGAGAGAGACAGAAAGGGAGAGAGAAGAGAGAGAGACAGAGAGAGAGAAGGGGGGAGGAGCTGGAAGCATCAACTCCCATATGTGCCTTGACCAGGCAAGCCCAGGGTTTCAAACCGGCGACCTCAGCATTTCCAGGTCAACACTTTATCCACTGCGCCACCACAGGTCAGGCGAGGAAAAAACTTTTAATGACCCTGTTGGATATGTAAGGTGGTCAGCTAGGCTGCATCAGAATGAGTCAGGAGAAGAAAGAAAATGATGAAGTCAGAGGAGTAGCTGGACCAGTAGGGTCAGATGGACCACCGGATATTTTTCAGATTTTACCCTGAGAGAGATAGGAAGCTAGAGAGGAGTTTGAGCCAAGGAGTGGCATGATGTAACTTGTATCTTAACAAGCTTTCTTTGGCTGTGCACTGAAAATAAAAAGTAGAGAGAAAAAATAAAAGTGGGCACATCAGTTATGAGATTATTTCAATGAACTAATTAAGAGATGACATAACATAAAGGTGGTACGAAGTGAACTGATTTTGGACTAATTTTAATGACAGAGTTAACAGGGTTATTTGTTATTTAACTTTATCTTATGAGATGAATAAAAAAGTCAAAAATTACTTCACGAGTTTTGACTGAAGCACCTGGAAAGTGATGTTGGCATATTAGAAAATGGAGAACACTGGATTTTAAAGAAAATCAGAATCAGTTAATGATAGGTTAAATGTGAGATGCATGTTGACATATAAGTGAAAACATCACAATATATACTACTGGAGTTTAGGGCACTAGTCCATCCTGGAGAACTGGTTAGTTTAATGCCATATATAAAGTCGTAAGACTGAATGAGATGCTCTAAAGAACACATATAAAGAAAAAAAGTGAAAAACTAAGCTTTAAAATAAAGAGGAATCATCTAAGGAGATGAAAAATGGGTGGTAAATTAATTAATGAGAAAACAGTTTACTAGTAGCTATGTGAATAAAATTTATTTTTTAAAAAAGAGAGAGTTATCAATGGGTTAAATATTCAGATAGGTCTACTAAGAAGAAAACTTGAGACTTAATAAAGTTAACAAATGATGACCCTGATAGAGAATGAGCTTAATGGAGTTGGTTCAAGAGATAAAGAGAGGAGAGAAATTTTAAAAAAGAGAGAGAAAGGAGAGAAATTAACTATAGAAAGGTAAACAATTCTTGCAAGAAATTTTTATTCTAAAGCAAAGGATAATAATGGAGCAACAGCTAGAGTGGAGATGAGAGATCTAGAACATGCAAAGCAAGAGAAAATAAGATAACTAAAATAAGACAATAAATACTTTTGGTATTAAGAATGAAAAAGCCCAAAGATAACAGAGATGGAATAGCAGGAGATAGATAAGAATAAAGTCATCACTCTGTATTATCCAATGAGCCAATGGACTGGTAGCTTTGTTGATCAATGTGAAATACAGCAAGAAGTATAAGCATGCAAAAAAAAAAAAAAAGGTATTACATTTATCAAAAAGTAGGTCATTAACAGAAAAAGCATCAGAATACATCAGAAAGATTGAACTTGCATGTTTTTTAAATATCTCCGATATTTCCTCTATTCATGTTATTTATAATATTTTAGGTACTATCTAGTCATTTGGATACAATAAACTAAAGTGGGAAAAAGAAAACCCTACTCTTGTGGACTTAGAATTTAATAGTAAGGGATTAATTTTTTTCTTAAAATAAAACCCTGTCAATATTTGCTGTAAGCACCCCCACTCAAATCTTTGACTTTGTTATTCACAGTCTTTTGTAGTTCTTTCTCTTTGAGTATCAACTGGATGTATTAACTTGTTTCTGGCCAGGAGAATGTGGCAAAGTTGATGGGATCTCATTTCCATCATTAGGTTACAAGAGATTTTGACTTCCATCTTGTTAGTAGATTTTCTTGCCTGCTCAGCTAGCTATGTGCTTTGAAGAAGCAAGCTGCCCTGTTGAGAAGCCCAAGTGGCACCTCACTGAGAGCAGTATCTGACCAACAGCCTGCCAACAACCACGTACCTGAGTTGAAAGCAGATACTTGCCCTGTCAAGCCTTCAGATGTGATCCCAATTCTGGCTCAAATTTTTATTGCAACCTTTTGAGAGACTCTGAGTTAGGGTACTCTGTTAATCCATGCCCAGATTTCTGACCCACAAAAACATGAGGTGATAATGTGTGCTATTTCAAGTTGCTGAGTTTTGGGATAATTCACTTTGTAGCAGAAGATAAAGAATACAATCTTGGAGTAAAAGATTTACCAACTTACCAATTGTTCCAATGGAGGGATGACATCTTTCAAGACATGTTGTGAATGATTCCTTCTGTGCCGGGATATCTGCAAAAATATTGACATTTGATATTATTACATTTTTTCTTTAAAAAAGTTACAAATGATTTTTAAAAATCTATAAATTAGTGAGTGTACATGAAAATAACCATATTTGAATTCATTCAAGAAGGTGAATAAAGTAGATATAAAATAGAAAATAAATCTTTTGAAGATTGACTAATTTGAATAAAATGTGTACTCAGAGATGGCTGGCTATACCAATACCTCATATCACAAACACTCTTTCTACCATGTAACCTCCTACAATTGGTGGGGACTATGTTCTTCATTTTGAACCCGGGCAGACCTTTTTGTTTGCTTCAAACAAAAGGTACAGCAGAATTGTTTATTTGACTTCAAATGTTAGAGCATAAAAATGTCATGTTCTCTTAGAACCATCACATTTGGAAGCTAGTCACCATTTTGTGAGGAAGCCCAAACAATTCTATGCAGAAAGAGCATCAAGAGAGACCTCTAGGTTTTCTGCCTCACAGATTAGCTGAGGTAACAGAAGACCGCCACTATCAACCATCACTCATGTGAGTGTAAAGATCTCCTGATGATTTCTTCTCCCAGCCATCAAGTCATCCACTGGTTTCAAGTCTTCCCAGCAGAGATCTCAACACTGTGTAGTAGAAACAAGCAGTTCTTTTCTGAATTTTTGACCAGATTCTATCAGATTAAAAACAACAACAACAAAACATTGTTTCATATCTCCCTATTTCAGGGTGATTTGCACTGTTTTAATAATAGGAACAAAATATTTAGTATTGAAACATTGTGTTTGTGATATGATGTGAGCTCATCTTTTTCAGTCAATGTCCTCTTAATTTGCATATCTTTCACTATTACCCAGATGTATTTAAATACACAGCAGTCACATGATTAAGTTCTCTTGAAACAAATTTTTAAAATTTGTTCTTTCTCCTAAAGAAGCATCATACACAGATGCTATAACACAATAAAAAGAGAAAGGGAAAGTATTTATAATATTTTACTATTTGATAACTTAAATAGCAGCTCTTGTTTATAGTACTATTTCACTAAACAGAAGTTTTTTAGTATTTTGCAAGGAGAGAGTGGGGATGGGTGAGACAGGTGAGAAGACAGAGAGAAAAAGAGAACAGAGAGAAAGAGAGAGAGAGAGAGATCTTTATTTACTAAAAAAATAAAAGAAAGCAGGTCTGAGGACGATATCTAGAAAGAACTTTGTATGTCTATGGCTCTGGTGACTGGCGCGTGGAGCTGACTGCCATGGTTAGATGGCTGCTTGCTGAGATTCTGAGGGTGTTGCATTACCAAAGAAATTAGAAGCTTGGCCTAAAAACACCATGACTCCCTATAACCCTTAGATCCCATATTTGTGCTCCAAAAACTGGATGAAAAAGGCAGTATGACCTTCAAGGAAGCCATTCCTTTTATGGCCACTTGAGATGTGGCCCATGGAGGACAATGGAGAAGGAAGAACCTCCAGAAAGCAGAGCCAGAAACACTGAAGAACAATGAACATGAGGAATTCTCTGAGAAAGAAGAGCCAGAACAATGGGCAATTGTCTGTTCTCCCACCACAGGGGTTCACAGGGCCTGCCCAGCAGGATTGCTATGGTTCAGTGACTGTTAGCCATCTATTGTCTTTTCCCTTTATAAATGAAAATCCCCCCTCCCCCAGTTATCAAGTTTTTGCTCCACTATTATCTATTGGATGTGATAAAGAAAGCAGGACTGAGAGCTTGTTTTTTAAATTCTAAACCCTTAACCCCCTGAAGATAAATTCTTTCAAATGGAGAAACCTATATACTTATCACCAAAGACTCTAAAATTGGAGCTTGATGTTATAACTGGTTGGGGCTTTTTGTAGTCTCTTGAAAAAGCAGATAAAACTATTTCTAGTGTTGGAAGACAGATGCAAATTGATATATGAGAGGGTAGACCATGTGTGGCCAACAGTTTTTGGCCCTGGGCCGGATTAGAAAGAAAACTTTTTTCACGGGCCGGACGAAATATTAAAATTGAAAAATGTTAAATACAGAAATGATTTGTTTAAGTAAACAAAATTTTATTATGTAATTTGTTTATGAATAAATGTTAGTGAAAAAATTTTAATATACAATATTATTCTAATAAAAATGTATTTTCATAAAAATATAACTACATACCACATAAATATCCAAACTGTATTGCAATCAATCAAAACAATATTTAATTAATAGAATGAGCTTGAAGGGGTTATATTGCAAATAAAACAATTATTTCATTTTACAAACAGCCTGGACATGTTTTCAGTTATTAACTGCAGCTATTGTCTATGCTACAATGTCACTTGATTCAGCACGCTTGACCACAAAAATAACGAATTGTTTGACCTTGGGTGTGCATTGGCAAACTCCACCTAAAAGAATGTGGGTTTCGCATCACTGCTAAATGCTAAACATCAAACAGTTCATATCGAGTACAGATGAGTACAAAAGTTGTAAATCTTTATAATGGAATTCTTTTAAAAAATAAAGAAGTATTGTGAATTTATTCGACCAATTATTGAAAGTTAACCCTAGATTACTCACTTGCGGAATTCTTTTCTGTGTATCACTATCTTCTTAAATATCTCAATTTCCAATAATCAAAGACACTTCCACTTCTGAGTAGCTGAGATTTTAAAGTAGCGAAGAATATTAAAAATTTAATTGCGGGCTGCATAAACTTGTTAAGAGGGCCAGATTCGGCCCACGGGCCTTATGTTGGCCATGCTTGGGGTAGACTGTGACAGAATCTGATGGTCGCTCACCAAATTCTGTTCTCTCTTTTCTGGACACACATCTAGACTGCAATTCTCAGGTTACTTTGCAGTTAAGAGTAGCCACGTAACTAGTTTAGACCAATGAAAAGTGAGCAGAAACAAAGAGAACCTCCCCCCAAAAGACTCTCAACCAATGAGCATTTCCCTACCACATTCTCTCTCCTCCTGTGCTGGCTGGAGAAAACACTGAATAAGGCCTTTTGGGAGGGTGAAGATACAAAATGAAAGAATTTGGGGCCTGAATCACCATACCAAGTACAGCTAGTGCTCGACTTATGACCACGATTGGTTCCAACAGACCGGTTGTAACACGATTTGGTCATAAGTTGAGTAGGCTATATGTATAGTACTGTAAATGATGTTATAAAAATCTTTAAGTCATATTTTATCATAATTTTCTTTCATTATTGTTATATATCATAATTTTCTTTGTTCATTTTATGCCATTTGTATCATCTCTACACCATTTTGTTTCTTATTTTTACATTCATCAGATTTAAGTAAAACACTGCATTACCAGTACAACTGGTTTAATATTTGCAAAGACAATTTCCTCTTGGTAGACATCTTGGGAGGGGTTTGATGAAAAATATCCATGACACAAAACACAAACTGCTGTACTGAGTCTGGGATAACAGTTGAAATGGTACACGTGGAGATGGTAGTGTTGCCAGAAGCTGGTCCGCACTGTCATACTCCCAGCTGGGCAACGCTTGAGCTGCCAGACACAGAGCAGTCATGGCTAGCGATTGTGGTCGTAAAGTCAAATGGTCATAAGTTGCATAGGTCATAAGTCTATCAATATTTGTAAAGCCAAACACAGGTCAGAGAAAACTCACTTTGTTTTATTTAATAAAATTTTATTTTGAAATAATTTTATACTTAGAGAAACGTTTCTGAGAGTAAGAGTTTCCACAGAAAACTTCCTTCTATTATATAATAAGACATAAATTTAGATTTCTTGAAGCCATTATGTATTATAGAGAATTTTACAGCTAGTAGCATTATCTTAAATAAAGTAACCATAGTTGATGCTCAATTAATGCTAAAATGAAAAGTCTTTTACATTAAAAAAGTGAGAGTAGAATAGTTAATGAGAGTAATCCTAGAAACCAAAACTCCACACCTGTTATTCATTGATAGTTCAGCTTCTCTACGGGGCAAAAATATAAATACATTTGATATTTAAACCTCTTAGAGAACCAGAAATGTATTTTATATTGCTATACATTTAGAACCTACTACTCTTTTTTTTTTTTAATTTTTTTTTTTTTAGATTTTATTTATTCATTTATAGAGAGGAGAGAGAGAGAGAGAGAGAGAGAGAGAGAGAGAGAGAGAAGGGGGGAGGAGCAGGAAGCATCAACTCCCATATGCGCCTTGACCAGGCAAGCCCAGGGTTTCGAACCGGCAACCTCAGTGTTTCCAGGTTGACGCTTTATCCACTGCGCCACCACAGGTCAGGCAGAACCTACTACTCTTAACTGCAACTGATTGTGGTGAAATTTGTAATCTTCAATGAAAATATAATGTATATATTTTATATTCAACATAGAAAGTTGAAGAGTTCTGGAATAGGGGGAGTTTTCTTGTTCAATTTTCTAGACACCTGGCTGGATTTCTATCTAGCCTCGGGGTACCAGCCATTGTCCAGGCATGTATAATACCTCAAGCTTTAAATGTTAAAGAAACCAGTGGCAAGAAAATGTCTGTACAGTATTGGAAAATGTACAACTAGCATTCACCCGTCCGTCTTATTACTTTCTATGGCCAAGTCCATGTCATCTCTTTTCCCAATTTTACTAGATTTTGCGGGGCCTAGTAGCCCACCATCTTCTAACTTTTCCTTCTACTGACCTGTAGAAAGCTTTTTTATAAGGCAATGTTGCAAATGTGTTGTATTTTATTGTAGAGATAATTTTTGCTAATGAATGCTTTAATTTTAATGATTATTTACATTAAAATATCAGATTTATTAGTGATAAAAATATATTTTTCACTAACATAGTTACTTAAGTATATGAAATACCAAAGAAACCCACAAACATAATAAGCGAATGATTGAAATTTGGGAAATCAATTTAAATGAGAAGAAATTAAAACAGACACGACCAGGTGCTGAGCATATACATTTCACCCTTGAAGGAAACCATTAATTCCATGGTATAAACAAAGTTCAAACTGATAAATGATACAATAATATTGTTTGCTAACTTTATTGAGTGCTTATTATTTTCCAGGCACTATTCTAAGTGTTTTACATTTATTAGTACATATGTATGTAATTCTTATCCAAACCTTAAGGAGTCAGTTATATTACACCTTTTTCATTAGTGTTAGAAACACAGACACGGATTGTTTTAAGTAACTTTGAAAAACCACAGGTAGGCATAGTGTGGATGATATTTTAACATAGATCTAAGCTATTAAAGTGCAATTATTTTCCAACAATATAAAGGTACATATATAGCGACAGACACTAAATGCTTAGGGAACTACAAAATTGAAATCCCCTGTGTGCATAAATGGATGTTTTCTGAGGTAAAAATTTGCAGTGAGTCAAACTTATAAATTTGTACATGGTTCCACAGGAAGCAAGAAATCAGATTTCAAATCTGTTATAAATCATCTTAATATTCCTTTAGGAGAAGTAATACTGTGGATAATTCTTAAATCAATAAGCTAGCCAATCTATCATGTTTAACCAAGTTATGAAGATGTGTGGGAAAAAAGACCTTGCGTCACCTGTCTTCTGCTTTATTGCCCTTCTAAGTCCAGCATTAGGCACAAAAATAAATGATCATCCCTGATCATATTATGCTCACTGAGACTTATGATTTAGGAAATTCTGGATCCAAAATAACTCAGTTGTCTTGCATTGATATCAGAAAAAGTTAGGATGTTTCAAGGGAGCTGTTTTTATATGATAATAATTAATTAAATTACTTAATTAAAACAATTATAAAGAAAACTTGAGGTTACTCAAGTTTTGATTGAAGTTCAAAAGGCCTTTTGGCTCTCTTATGCTATAGTATATATAACAGGAACTAGTATAGTACTTATGTAATTGTTTATCAATAGCTTTTTATTATAATCTGATACTTTTTCAAATGATTATGGGGCACATTCATGAGAAGCCTTCTAACTTAAGACATTAGATGTCCTTATGAAGCATTCAGTTTAGCCAGTAACCATCTTATGTTTAGCACATCCTATGCCAGCAATTTCTAATAGTAGATGTTCAAAATGCACTTTTTGTTAGTATTATAAATATCGCCCATACTGTAATGCCTAGAGAGTACTTTGTTTCAGACAGTCCTAATATTTTCTCCAGAATTTCATAATTTCTAAATATATCTGATATCAAAATTTTACATTTTGTTCGGCAAACTACTTCCGGATGAGTTTCAGATGCAGGCAGCAGCGGGCTCCGTTGTTGATCACAGGTCCTTTTCACTTTTGCAGGAATCATTAAGTTATTATTGAATTTGGAAAATTTGAATAACAATAATATCAATAATATTAGCAGTAGCTTGATATAACTTTCTTTTAGTACATTCTTGTCTCTGTAAATTCTAGAAGCATTTTTTTTTTCCTGAGAAAACCTGACAGTATGGTTTTTGTGTCTGTTTTGTTTCCAAATGTTTTGAAATAACAGATCTCTTACCTCTAAACACAAGTAAACATATATGTACTACCACATACTTGTGTTCACAGCTTGATTGTTTCTTTGCTAATTCTTCTATTTAAATTATAAAATGTCAGTTTCAATATCATTTCACAATTCCTTTTTGATAATTTCCAATATTTCAGCAAAAAGAAACCGTAATCACTTCAAGTTTCTTTTGTTTTGAAGTGACATGGCTATGTCTTAAATTGTTTTTTCTATCACAGTGTTCTGCAGTTTAAGCAACTAAGTTTTCATAATATATTTGAGTGATAACATCCTTTCCTTCTGAGTAGAAAAAAAGTCAGATTTTATCTTTTTAAAAATTATGCTATCTTCTTATTGAGTTATTGTGTCAAGTAAATAGAAATGGTTTGTAGCTACCATTGAAAAAACATTAAAATATAAATATCTTCTGACTTGGATTTTTTGGACCTAATATCATATTAATATATCACTGCAATACTTTTTGATCAAATTTGTAAACTTTTCCTTCTTTATAATCACCCACCACTCTCCCCATTTCTGCTCATCCCGAAGTACCTTATTTTGGAATTGTGCAAAGCAAAGTATAAAAACAGAATATTCAGAATGCATATTTTCCTTTAAAACTCTGCTCTTATTAGAATAGGCACAATAATTGTTTTTCAGATATCTTTTTTAAAAAATGTAATTAAAAAGTCACTTTTTAAAAACATTTTTCATACATTTTCTTCCATTCCCTTTTTATTTTATCTATTTTTATTTTTATCTATTTATCTATTTAAAGATATAAAACTGATGGGAAGAAATAGTACTTGATATATCAAAAACTGTAAAAATAACATAATTTGGACATATTATTTTCCTGGTATAAGAAGGTCTACTATGAAAGTTATACATAAACATGAAACATTCCACATAGCTTTGATTTTAAATAGATTACCATTTTTGATGAAAGTTTATATCTTGTGGCTTAGAATTGAAATAAAATCACTTGAATAAAAGCATTAGTCTGTTCCAACATTTTCACAGACATGTACATTTTCTGAGGCATACCTCCTATTACCAACCACCCTGGATACTTGGATGAAAAACAGAAATAAATCTGTGGTTAAGTTTTTATTTTTACAGTTTCTGAAAAATTTTCTTTCTTTTTTTCTTTTTTGCTGTATCCTAATATTTTTTTCTTTTTCTTTTTTTGTGACAGAGACAGAGAGCGGGACAGACAGATGGGAAGGGAGAGAGGCAAGAAGCATCAGTTCTTTGTTGCGGCACCTTGGTTCCTTATTGATTGCTTTCTCATATGTGCCTTGATCAGGGGGGCTATGGCAGACTGAGTGACCCCTTGCTCGAGCCAGCAACCTTGGGCTCAAGCTGGTGAGCTTTGCTCAAACCAGATGAGCCTGCACTCAAGCTGGAGACCTCGGGGTCTTGAACCTGGGTCCTGCACATCCCAGTCCAACGCTCTATCCACTGTACCACCGCCTGGTCAGGCTGTATCCTAATTCTTGTGTTCAGATCTTCATTTCCTTTGCAAAATTCCTTTCCTTAAAACTATAACAATCAGAAATTAAGAAAAAGTCAGTGAAGCATTTTATTTTGAAAAGTGGAGACATGGCCAATATTTTTTGTATTCACAATTTAGTTTTAAAATACATAATATACATCAACCTAAGTGCTGGCTATGTATGTATGTATGTATGTATGTATGTATTTATTGTATTTTTCTGAAGCTGGAAACGGGGAGAGACAGTCAGACTCCCGCATGCGCCCACCGGGATCCACCTGGCATGCCCACCAGGGGCGACGCTCTGCCCACCAGGGGGTGATGCTCTGCCCCTCCGGGGCGTCGCTCTGCTGCAACCAGAGCCACTCTAGCACCTGGGGCAGAGGCCAAGGAGCCATCCCCAGGGCCCGGGCCATTTTGCTCCAATGGAGCCTTGGCTGTGGGAGGGGAAGAGAGAGACAGGGAGGAAGGGGGGGGAGTGGAGAAGCAAATGGGCGCTTCTCCTATGTGCCCTGGCCGGGAATCGAACCCGGGTCCCCCGCACGCCAGGCCGACTCTCTACCGCTGAGCCAACCGGCCAGGGCCCTGGCTATATATTTAAAATGATGTTTATGTGGGAGGTAACTGCTTTTGAGGAAAAAAAAAATAAGATATGAGGACATAACTTCATAATGTTTTTAATCTCTTATCTATTTGTGGACACAAGTAAAACCATCCATATCTCATAATTAGTCTACCACTAACTAATATATCTTTCATAGTTGTAATGAAGGTAAATATATTAATCATAAAAACTCCAGTTTCTTCTGGTTTGTTCCTTATTAATGTAACACAAGTACATTGTGTCACTTTTATGTTCCTCTCTTCCCTCTTCCTATAATATCATCCAATTACCATAATGGTCATCCATCAGAAAATGCCTTCATTTTGATTTTTGGCTTTTCCATAAACCATTTTTGGTTGTATATTGTCATTCAGAAATCTAACACTCTTTATTTCTTCTATCCCTTGTAGAAAATAAAAGAAAAAATAATTCACAAACCTTTTGGAAGACCCATTACAGTTTAACTTTTTTTTTTTTAGTTTGTTAAATATTCTTTGGTCAGCATCTGGATCACCTGTAGTGCTTACCAGCCTTTCAATCCTGGGGTAAGTCTAGTTGCATTATATGCAGTTTTAACTACAGATCTCTCAGACAGTCAAAGGGTTCAATTTCTAAAATGATTTTAACTACTTAATATTTGTCTCTTTATTTAGACATAACTTGCTGTTTACAGAAAACTTACTTATGTACAGCACACACTTGTTTATTACTAAATATTATTTCCTTTAGTTCTCTCTCTATCTCTCTCTCTTGCATGCTTTCAGTGCATTTCTTTCTAAAAGAGTTTTCTCAGACTGAGAGGTGTTATTTATATGGAATTGGACACACCACCATTTTAACCTTTAAATATAGTGTATTTTTAGGGATGAGAAAAAAGGTGAAGGGGAATAAGAGGTACAATCTTCCAGTATTAAATAAATAAGACACCCTGGCCAGTTGGCTCAGCAGTAGAGTGTTGGCCTGGCATGTAGAAGTCCCGAGTTCGATTCCCAGCCAGGGCACACAGGAGAAGTGCCCATCTGCTTCTCTACCCTTCCCTCTCCCCTTTTTCTCTTCCCCTCCTGCAGCCAGGGTTCCATTGGAACAAAGTTGGCCCGGGCACTGAGGACACTCCATGGCTTCCAACTCAGGCACTAGAATGGCTCTGACCACAGTGAAGCAACGCCTCAGATGGGCAGAGCATTGCCCCTTGGTAGGCATGCCGGGTGGATATTGGTCGTGCGCATGAGGGAGTCTGTCTGACTGCCTCCCCACTTCTAACTTCAGAAAAATACAAAAATAAGTAAATAAATAAATAAATAAATAAGTCACAGGAGTATAATTTACAGAATAAGAAATATGGTCAATGATATTGTAATAATTGTACAATGACTGATAGTTAAAATAATTACTGTGGTGATCACATTGTAAAGTATATAAATGTAGAATCATTATGTTATATACCTGAAATAAATATTATGTTGTATTTCAAGTAAACTATAATTTATAAACAAATAAACAAACATGATCTTAAAATGGAAACTACCAGAATCAAGAAACACATAAATACCTGGGTTATACAGTTTTCTACATTTTGTCATATGAAGTATACTCATGTATTGTCTTAACCTTTTACTTTAGTTTCTTCTTTCTCTGTAAGTTCGTTTATATTTAGGTATGTATTTATGAATTAATATAATGAGAAACTCAGGACCATAAGACACTCATAAACGTTTTATTCTACTTATAATGCTATTAATGGTACTAACACTAAAGTATCATATAATATGTTAGACCCATAGCTAAAGTTCCTAAAAGTAGCAGTTAAAATAACTTATTCATTTCTCATACTCTTTTAAATAGAGATATTTACTCTGTTGATATAAACAAAGTAAAATGCAAGTAGATAATAGAAAATATAGATGGGTATCTAGAACACTTGGGTCAAATTGGCATTTCCGCCACAACTACAAGTCAAGTGTATCTTTTAAATTAAAAGATTTAAAACAACAGAAAATGATACCAAGAAAACTTTCACACAAACAATAACAAACACCTCAAAACAAAACAAAAATTATTGAAGGTCTAAATTATTTAAATGCTCTACCTATTTTAACCAAATAAAACAAATTATTGTTGAATCATCATTTGTCTATGTTGGGAAAAAATAAGCTATTTCTAATTTTATGAAGTTTAACTATCTGGAGATTTTCAACAAATTAGAATAAGGCTTTATTTTGAATCTCAAATATAAAGTCTTATGCCCATATTGGCTTAAGTTAAAATTTCAGGTTTTCTTCTTATATTTTTCAGATGTATGTTCAATCACTGAAGAAAAATTTCTCTTCTTTGGAAAGCTATAATCCACGATGCATCGAGTTTAATCCATAATATGTAAATTTGACAGATATCTATCCACACTCAGATTTCTATAGCCTTTTGATACCTTTCTTCATACATCATTATTTCTTAACACAAAGATGGAAATGTACTATCTAATTCACTGAAAAATGCTCTGTCTGTGTGGAAAGGTCACTTCTAAATGCACGGTGGGAGGCAATGCTTTTAATTACTGTGACTTTTTTTTTTCAAGAATTAACAGACTTTTGGTCAAATATTTAAAATATGCACATAAATGCCCTCAGCACCTTTACTGAATATCTAATAGTTGAATCATTTCAGTTTCCTTTCTTCGGTTATTCTTTCAGGTTTTCATAGACCCCCAAACTCACCTTCTGCTGCCGAAAAAGCAGATTTAGTTCTGAAGGTTAATCCAACTCAGCAGGATTGAAGGATGGCACTTTTCCTTGGTCGTAAGTATGTTGGCTCAGGCCAGACAGCTGTTAGGACACTTTCCTCTGGGAATCGTGCCCTCAACACCCACCGTTGATGCACATACATGGTCTACTGGCTGCCGACTTCTATGCCATCTGCTCAGATGGCATGGTGCCCACTCACAAGTTGGCTGGATCCTTGCCCGTAGTGTGTAGGTGCCAGGCAATGATGGGTTTCGATGGGCAGCCTGCATAATACTACAAGTGACAATTTTTTTTTCTTGCTCTCTCTGCAATATCTGTCTTCTGTGCTTTCTCTGAAAGAGAAAGTTATATCTTTCCACCTTTGATTATACCTGTGGACACATGTGGCCTTTTGTAGGTAGACGTACAAATGTACCCAACCTGCTACCAACAGAGAGATGAAAGGGAAGAATCCACAGAGCTCCAAATGACAAATTCTAACACTGAAATGGGTTGGATTGTGAAAATCCCGACCACCTGGAGTCTGTCAGAAGAAATTTAGCATGGGTGTAAGTACAGCAGACCTCTCACAGACAGCAATGACACCAGGAAACAGATTAAGTTACAGCACTTTTTGTCTGTTGCAGCTCCAGCACAAATCAAGTACTTGCCTCGCATTGAAAAGGCACATACAACACCAATTGAAATAAATCAGGCAAAAAGAACAAGCTTAATGGGAAGACAATTTGTATGCTCAATAGGGACAAGGGTGCAAGCTATAATATTCAGACCTCAGAAATAACCCTGACTGGAAGTCCTAATAGAAAGAAAAAGAAACAGAAATAGCATCTCTCATTCTGATCTACAGCAAACCCGTGGAGAGGAATAGACTGGCATAGGAGGTTGTGACTTTAATGATCCAGAGCATATGAATGCTTGTTAGCAGACAGCAGAAAGACATAAGTAAGAACAACAGTAATGGCTATATTTGCAGCCTGGCCTATGACACTTAAACCAATCAGGCAGCATTGGAGAGCAGTGCCGGAAGGTATGTTAAAGCCATGCTTTCCTTGTGTGTTTATTTAAGGGTGATTGAATTCAGGGTGTTGTCATTCTGCCTTGGAGAATGGTTATCCAATGTGTAAGCATGATCTTTCTCCCCAAATATGCTCTGTTGAGTCAGTTAGTTATGTGTGACTACTCTCTCTGTCCTAGTCTTTACATAGTGCCAAAATCCTGCCGTCCAATTTCCAAAGGAACAGGGCCTAAAAACTTTTGGCTCCAGAATCAAATTAGGCTTCTCTGCTTCCCTAGCCAGAAACGCATAAATACCCAATGGCCAAAACCAAAGAATTTGACATTGTGGAATGAATAGAGCTGTCATATACCACTAAAGTGTGGAAATATCTACTGTTTGAAGTCAGGACTAGTTCAACATCTTCAGTAATCAGAACAGACTTCTTTGGACACCTTCATGGGTTAGTCTGGCTTTTGATTGGAAATGTTTCTGGCAAGTTACTGATTTCAGATATCAGAAATGCAAGAACATACGGTTTATAAGAGAAAATCTGCCATCTTTTTTCTATTAAAAAAATTCTCAAAGGCAACACATTTTCATAAAAGACAGATCCCTCATCCTGTTTTTCTGATTGACCTTCAAATTAGCACCGCTTGCTTAGGTGTATATTTAAAGGAAACTAGTCAAAGAAAAGGTAAGTTGGTATTGTTTGAACAAATATTTATGTAAAACTAAGTTTGGATTTCTCTGGGGAGTTAATGGTGAATATAGAAAAATGGGTATAATCGCCCAAGACTCTTCAATCTGATTACTATGCTATAACTCTTAGAATTCCCAGAACAAATAATTTTCTTCATGACTTATCACACTTTGAGTTTATAACAGCAAGAATTACCTATAACTAACTAACTTATGGAACATAAAGAGAAACAGATGTCGTGTCTGGGGTTTCTTCAGGGTAAGGCCCATGTTTTACTAATATTAAAATCTGCAGAACTAGACAAGTAGAGAACACATATTATGGGATTGGTCATTTCAACTTTTATATTGCATGTCCTCATACATGTGACCTATTATTTCATTGAATTCACCAAGACCTTTAATAGCCTACAATGTCTTGCTCTAAGATATCTTGTTAGAAATGCATCCATTATTCTTTTCAAAATATGGACCAAATCAGTATTCTTTTCCAGATGAACTTACATAATATCTCATTCAATATTTGCCATCTGTCCTTACTAAAATAAGGTTGAATTATAAAAATGATTCCCTCTCACTCCCCACTGGTCTGTTAGTCAACCATTGAAATAACTGATACTAGTTGGATAGTAATTCCTTGATTGAAGTAGAATATGTGATGTTTGGGGCGTAGGCTCCTCTTCTAGAGGAAAAAAACTGAGAAAATATACATAAATGGATATGTACAGCTAGAGATATGAATATAGATATATTTCTGATTTTAAATAGCATTACACAATTATTCAGTTTGTTATTTTTGAGCTGTTTTATATTCTATTATCACTTACCCTCGGAGCGAATTATTTAACCTCTTGATGTTTTTATGTCTTCGGTTGCAAACAATGAAATGATATTGTACTTATTGTTCATAAATTGCATTAGGAATAAGAAAATTAATAAAAATATGGCTTCAGTTGCATGATAAGTCCTCATTATTATAATCTACCCATTCCCATCTTCCCTCAGTTCTTCTGATAAATAGGTAAATATAATCTAGTAAAAGGGTAATAACAGTAAGTTTATCTACTCATGAAATATTCTTTCATGCTTCTAGAAACTGCTTTAAAATAATTTCTTGACGTGGCCAGTGGCACAGAGGATAGAGCATTGCACTGGGGCACTGAGGTCACCAGTTCAATCTTGGGGTCACAGGCTGGATCCAGAGGGTACTGGCATGATCCTGTGTTTGCCAGTTCAAGCTCTGGTCAAGATTCATATGAGTAGCTTTCAATGGGTGTAAAATTAAGTGGAACAAGTTGATGCTTTTCTTTCTCTCTCTCTGTCTCTCTGCTCCCCTATCAAAAAAAAAAATTCCTTACTTTTCTTCAAGAAACTGCAACCAATTTCTTCTAAGAAACATCTTATTAGAAAAACCCTTTAAACACTCAAGGAGATCAAGGATATTGGACATGCACAGCAGGAAGTGGAAATCTTGGAGTCATCTCAGAATTCTGCCTACTACAATCCCATCCCTGATTCTTAGTTAATCATGTCCCTCCCACAAGCAAAAAAAGTCATCCCCTCCCATGATATCAAAGAGTATCATCTTCTTATTGAATCAAATCAAATCAGAAAGTCTCATTATTTAAATCTAAATCTTATTATCTCATCAGCTCAGAGACCAAAATTTAGTCACTTAAATCCAATTTTGAAAGAAGTCAAGCTTGATTGAGATAAATTATTAAATAGCATAGGCAAGATTCAAACACAGGTAATTTGGTAGTATAGCCAGTTGTGTTTAACACATAGCATGCAGTATACATGCTATGGATGCAGAGTTATGAGGACTTCAGTCTTTCCAAAAATGATACATCTAAGGCAAGTAGAGAAAAACCATGAAGTTAGTAAGGATCAGAGGCTGTTTGTTTATCCAGATTCATTTGATTCAAACCTCTATGCATTCTGACAACAAAGCTTTCCAATGTGTTACATACTGCTTCTCATCGTGGATATTCAACAAATGCTTGCTACCTATCATATGCACTCTTTGCAGGTCAAAATATGGAATAATAGTTTGACTTAAGGTGGTACAGTGGATAAATTATTGACCTGCAATGGTGCAGTCACTGGTTGAAAACCTTGGGCATACAAAAAACAACTACTATGAATTGATGCTTCCCACTTCTATTTTTTTCTCCTTCTAAAAATCAATAAATAAAATCTAAAAATATATATGTAATAATATTTATCACACCTTCACTCAAGTATTTTTTACTAAAGTATTTATTTTCTATTTTCATCATATCTCAGATAAGAAATCTTTATATCCATTATTTTATCTAAGATGAAATAATGATAGCGATGTTTGGGAGTCAGGCAGATAAATAGAGTAAATGTATGTATAATACTATATTTACTCCAAAATAGTACTACATATTTCTATTTGGTGAATACTGGTGTTGGAAAATTACCCTTTGTTTTGTGTATTATATCAACTGAGGTAAAGATGCCATGATAGATGTCTAGTGGAAAGGTAGATTGACCATATACCTTAAATCTCCTCTATCTACTAAAATGAGAGAAAAGAATAAAAATGTGCTTATGAGGAATGAGAATGTGAGCAAAACTAAATAATAAATCTCAAAATTTTGGAAGATAAAAAGTATATGAAAGTATGACAATTACTTCATAAAACAAAACAAGCTACAATTCCAGTGTTCACAGCAGTGGGAAATGGGGCCATTAATGACAAAAAAAGTTAGTAAGTCCCCACTCCTCACAGAACCTTCAAAGCTCATCACTTGGTAGCATTGAGTACAGTAAAAGATGAGTTCAAACAGCCATCATTCAGAAAAGCTGCACTCCCAAGCACACTCATTCAGCCTATATTGCCAGGAACTTCTTCCAGACCTGCATGGGACAAATATTAAAACAGGTAGCTTATAGAGTCTTGACTCAAGGTCATTGGGCATTGTGGAGGGAAGAGAGAAGGAGATTAAAGTCTACCTACTAAGCAATGAGAAACTCAGCACCCACTCTCATCCTTTCTATTTGTTGAATGGCTCTATATGTTCTATAGAGAAGTTTGTCAGTCAACAAGCACAGCACTCCAACTCCAAATACATCAAGTGTTTGATGCCTTCTTTTAAAATATGAATGTGCAGGCGTGGGTTACCAGAAATTTATTAATTAACATATGATATATAATACTATAAATGTATAACATATATTTATAGATAAAAATTTATATTTAATGAAACTAATGTTTTGGGGGAAAGTAAAAAAATAGAGAACTACCAAAACAAATAAGCATGCAAAGGAACTCCCCAAAGCAGAAATAATACAAAAAAAAACCCCAACAACTTAAAAATATGATTGGTAATATTATCAAGAGATAAGAAAATATATAGGATTTATTAAAATAGAAACAATAATAATAAAGAGAAACATTTGAAAAATAATAATATAAAGAAATATATTTGTTAAATCAACATAACTTTTGAACAAAAAGAATAATAAATATGTTAGGATATACTAGAAAAAACAAAGATGAATCATGAAAAAGAAGAAATAAGGAACAGAATGATAGGAGTTTGATAGATTTACTAACCACTTTGAGAAAAATAGTTCCAGGCATGACAAAATACAAGTATATTAAACCAACTAAATCATTAACTACATGAAAGGAAGTTGAGTATAAAAGGAATTCAGTTTATATAGTAATTTTTGGCTTAACTAGAACTAGTTAAAAAATCACAATAATGTCAACTAGTAATTGAAATAAAAATTGTGATAAAACTGTAATATAATAATTGGAAGAGAAGAAAGTATGGAGTATGTATGAGAGGTAACATTAAACCACCTTAACAAAAAGTCAATGCATAATACCTATAATATATAAATCAGAATGAATCAGTGTATAGAGTTGAAAAATACAGTATTAATACAAAAAAGAGATGATGACAGCAATAAAATAAAGATCTTGAATGAGGTTTCCTTTAAGAAATGAGATTCATAAATAGAGAAGCTTGAGGAATGTTATATTAATCAAAAGATTTTAGACTGATGTTTTAATTTCATGTATAAGTGATGTTTTAATTTCATGTATAACTTTGATAGAAAATAAGCACTAATTACACGTTAAGGGTAACATATCATCAAAAAAATTTAAAAAAAATTATCAAATAGTTTTGAGAGAGAAAGAAAGAGAGCAGGCAATTCTCACACCTAATTGAATAAATTCCCAACCAGGTCTCTTGACAATCAATCTATATTATGAAAAAGTTCCATTTACCTATAAGATGCTTGAATACAAATTGAATACAAAAAGAATTATAAGTTTTTTCAGCAGAGAATAATTGTTAAACAAATAAAATAAAAAACCACAATGGTATCAACTAGTGGATTTAAGCTCTGCATTCACCATTAATTCTTTGTGATTTAAGGCAAGGTATTTAATTTGTCTGTGTCTCAATATCCTCATATAAATATAATAGCTTATAGTTCATAGTGTTATGGAATGGTTAAATGGAATAATATTTCTAAAGAGTTTTCAAGATCACCTCATAGGTAATAAGTGCTCAATAAATGCTAATTATTATCATTATCAAAAGAATTCCTGAATACTGAAACCTAACAGGAACCTTTCTAAAGTAGCTGTGTTAGCCCTTTGATCTTCCCAGGGTTTCAGATTGCAGACTTGCTGCCTAAAGGGTGGTGAAAGAGTTAGGGTCAAAGGAGAAAACAAGTGGAAGTGGGTCTGTGGCCGCTTTTCTATTTCCTCTGGCCTCTCCTTTTACCCGATGAAGGCATTTCATAGACAAATGAACCTTTCCAAATAGCTAAGAAATAAAATGCTTATGTTTGCATTCAGCACTATATTGGGAGGCGGGTGGAGAAGCATCGATGCTATTATTTAACCAGACATTTATCTTTCTGAACAGTAAGTGGAAGAGGCTTGGAAATAACCTCCTGTTACTGGTGGGTGAGGTGCCGCTAGTTCCCTAATTCTGCAATGTTTACGGAAAGTTTTTCATGTTTCCACTTTTTACAGAAATCTACAAAGAAAAAGAGAAAGCCCCTTTACTAGTCATCTACTTAAAACCTTTTCATTTCAAATCAAGGGAAGGTTCCAAAATTGGATTTTGTAATTGTATTTAAAAAAACAAAACAAAACAACATTCTCGCTAATGCTCCCCTTGGATGAATAAGGAGGGAGTCCAATTCCGAGCCCATTTTTTATCCTCTGCTGTGTACATACCAGAATGCACGAGTTAGCTCATTAGTGCTCTTGGCAAGGGTCATCATTTTCAAATGATCAAAGTGTTTGGGGAGAAATCAGTCACATAGAGTAATGGTTCCTAAACTGTGATCCTGAGCTTTCAGGGGAGAATCCTCTGTGGTTCATTTAAGACATATTTTAAGGGAAATGCGAAAGCTGATAAAATATAAGACCAACTGGGAATGGTTTGAAGATAAAGAGACATAGAATGGTCATTATATTGGTTTTGGACAGGGATTTAAAATCAGTGGCAGTTCAGAAATGAGCAATACTAACCTTAAATCATAGCATATAAAATGGGTACAAAAAAACACCCTAAGAATCAATTATTTAGGTTATATGCTAAAGGAAATTTTTATCATTTAAAAAAAATTTTGTAATGTAAACTCTTAAAATGAAAGCTATATATAGCTACACTTGAAACAGAAAACATTAATTTAACAATCTTTAAAAACAAAAGTTTTTTCATATAAAAGGCATATATTTACTCTTTGAAGGTAGAGATAATTTAAATAGAGATTGCAAAGTTTTAATCATCAACAAAGAAAATATGTTTTTGTTCCTATTACATATGCTCAAATTTCCTTGGTAATTTTTGGTTTTACCACAGATTTGATTTTCCTCTGCTAGCTGCAATTAAAGATGCACTCAAATCAGTATCAATATAAAAGAAGATTCAAAAATTATTTTTGAAATATTAGCCAGAAGCTCAACAGAATCTTATTGGCAAAGCTTCTGAAAGAATATATAGAATATTCTTTATAGGAGGTTGATGGCTTTTTTCTGAGGGAACAGGGCATGTTAATTTGGGGTCTCAGTTTAAAGAAGAAAAAGAATAAGATGGGGATTAGGTCTTGATGAAGATAAAGAATTTGGGAAATTTTTAAAAAGACATATTTCATATCTTTCTTGTAACTTTAGGATAGAATACTTCTCTTCATGTTATGAGACATTATTTAAAAATCTGGCTTAGAGAAACCACTTTCACATGATTTATGAAGCTCCCCTGATGATACAGACAAAGGATAAATAATTTCTTATGTAACAATTAATAATGGGGGTCTGCAGTGCGTGTTGAAGAAGGCAAAATTTATTCTAACCATCAAACAATGATATTTCTAGAGAAATAAGCTCAACTCTTTTGGAGCTCCAAACATACCTGAAAAAAACACACTAGTAGGTAACAATTGTTACTACTGCAGTGACTATAGGCATTAGGTAGTATTCCTAAAAGATATTGCAGTCTTCCACGGAAATACAGCTTGAAAAAAAAACTAACATGTGATTATGCTTCCACCCTGATCCTAGATTATAAATAAATGAGAGCGCCTGACCAGGCAGTGGCACAGTGGACAGACTGTCGACCTGGGATGCTGAGGACCCAAGTTTGAAACTTTGAGGTCTCTGGGTTGAGTGCAGGCTCACCAGTTTGAGTGCAGGATTGCTGGCCTGAGTACAAAATTATAGACATGACCCCAAGGTCACTGGCTTGAGCCCTAAATTCACTGGCTTGAGCAAAGGGTCACTGGCTCGGCTAGAGCCCCTCAATCAACGCACATATGAAAAAGCAATTAATGAACAACTAAAGTGTCACAACAACGAGTTGATGCTCTTCACCTCTGTCCCTTCCTGTCTGTCCCTTGAAAAAAAGAAAGGAAGAAAGAATGAGAGAATGAGAGAAAGAAAGAATGAGAGAAGGAGAGAAGGAGAAAAGAAAGGAAGGAAGGAAGGAAGGAAGGAAGGAAGGAAGGAAGGAAGGAAGGAAGGAAGGAAGGAAGGAAGGAAGGAAGGGAAGGAAGGAAGGAAGGAAGGAGGGGAAGGAAGGAGGGGAAGGAAGGAGAGGAGGGAGGGAGGGAGGGAGGGAAAAGAAATAAGAGAAGAAAGAAAGAAAGAAAGAAAGAAAGAAAGAAAGAAAGAAAGAAAGAAAGAAAGAAAGAAAAGAAAGAAAGTTTAAAGCAGGAGAAAATACAGAAATGTTCTGAGCTGAAATAAAAGCAATGAGGCAAAGAAAGTTTCGATAAGGATAAAGTAAATTGAAAAGGGAAGACATTTATTTTTACTTTATGGAAGAGATTATTATGTGAGGTTTATTTTAGTAATTCCAAAGTTCAGCATCATATTTGGTATATTGCAGGCATAGAATAAACTTTAACGTAAATATTAAAGTATTAATAAAAAAACATTTCACTTTGTTTCTTAAAATTATATTATATGTTTTAGCCCATTTTATAAAAGCAGTATTGTATGATACAGAAGATATTATTACATCCCTTTGGAAGATAGGTTAAACAAGCTACAGTTTAAATGACTATTTCTTGGGTGACTTCTATTACTAAAACACTGTGTTTACTAAAACACTGTGTTGAGTCCTGTATAGGTTGGGTAAGATTATTGTTGTAATAAATAATACTGTTTTTAATTTACATCTAAGATACCATCTGGGCCCTGGCTGGTTGGCCCAGTGTAGAGCATTGGCCTGGCGTGTGGATGTCTCGGGTTCTATTTCAGTCAGGGCACACAGGAGAAGTGACGGTCTGCTTCTCTACCCCTCCCTCTTCTCTCTCTTTCTCTTTTCTCCTCCTGCAGCCATAGTTCGATTAATTCAAGTGAGTTGGCCAAGGGCACTAAGGATGGTTCCCATGGCCTCTGCCTCAGACAATAAAAAAACGGCTCCTTTGCTGAGCAATGGAGCAACAGCCCCAGATGGGCAGAGCACTGCCCCCAAGTGGGCTTGCCAGGTGGATCCATCTCTCTGCCACCCCTTCCTCTCTAACTAAAATAAAAATAAAATAAATTTTAAAAAACAATAAAATGTCATCTGATCTACACAACTAATCTCTTAAATAGGTACCATTGATTTTTAAACTGAAGCTCAACTAGGTATTTGTTAGCTAGTCATTTGATCCTTTACCAATATACAATGTTTTCTTGAGGCCACATAGTGTACACGCTGCTGTTCCCTTTCCAATGCACCATCCTATCCCCAAACATCCAGATAAGGTATGGGTGGAAATACAGATAAAGAAAATAGTCCTGCTGTATTCAATCAAAGTCATTGGAGAGAATTCCTAAGTAAGCAACACAACTAAATAAATTTGTCTGGCTTGCTATCCCTCTGTTGCTTATGCAATGCTGTCCAATTTTTTGAGGTCACAGTTATACAGATAGACTTTCAGTTGGTGCTAAAGGCACTTGCCTTTCAGAATTTTGCCTCACCAAGAATCTTGCTTTCTCTTTAGTGTATCCAACCTTTCACCCTGTCGAATGCTATTCTTCACAATTCAGCTCACACGATAGACTTCAAAATATAAACTAGCAGAGCAACAAGCTGCATCAGCGGCCATGTCATTTCAGTTTACATGTTTTTGTCCTTTCTTCATAAGACTTGGGCTGCTGGAATGCTGACTTCCCTAGTTGCAGTTAACTGCCATGGGCTACTAGTCAAAGAGAAAACAAGAGCACTGAAGAACAAGGGCAATACAGCTGAGAAACTTCTGGTTTGGCTTGTCTTACATTCCTGTCTTTTATCCTGCCATGCCAACTTGATGATTTATAAAGACTACCTTTTTATGTGGGTCTGACTTTCCACTTCAATTTAAGGACTTTGTCTTTTTCCTTTAAATTTTGCTCTCAGTAAACAAACTTATAACATGACAGAATTTTATTTTTAGCATTAAAATAAATTTTTAAAAATCCCAAACAGAGAAATCTATGGAGTCTTAAATTGCGTCCTATCCTCATTTCTGTTGGAAATGTCTGACTCTTTCAGTTGCTGTATATGTTTACTTCCCTTAAGTGTGCTCCTATTTCTTATAAGATCCCTTTCAGAGACTTTAATATACTTGATTATTTTTCAAATAAATATTTATATCAGTACAAAGAAAAATAGTAGTCTTTGATGTTGCCCACTGCAGTTCCCACTTTTCTTATTGACCATTGTTTCTTTTACACAGAAGACACATGACAACTCTGAAATTTAAATCTTTATAATACCAATAACATGGACCTCTTTAAGTTGTAATAATTAATAACTGATTATAAATAAATAATTCCCTGGTTATGAATAAATTATAATTTTCAATACACCACAGATACCCAAAATACCTGCTAACTTTCTCCTACCTTTGCTAATCCTAATTCTGAAAATTCATTTGTCTAATGATTTAGTTTAGTTCCAGAGCCAGTCACAACAGGAGTAAAAGATGTCAGCTCTCTCTATATTGCTTATCTCAACAGGATAAATATTCAGTGAACCTCCAAGACTCAGAGTGCGTGAGCAATCCACCCTGAATCTCTGCTACTACTCAGGCCTAAATATTAGGTATAAATTTGAGAACTCTTTTTGTGGTCCTTCTGTATTTTCTTAACCTGTATCTAGTATGGATTTCATCTGTAAGACTGATTGCCTATTCTTGACAGCTAACCTTTGGCACCTTGATATTCCTGTGTGATGAAGGGTGCCTGCCCTGAATCATTCTTGGTAGCCAAAGGTGCCTCCTTGGAAATCCTGTCCATTCTCATGACTGACCAATGGTGGCACAGTGGATGGAGTGTCAGCCTGGAATGCTGAAATCCCATGTTTGAAACCCCAAGGTCACCAAAACCAATGGATAATGACCTACTAAATAAAGAGAAGTTGTTCTTACACTGCTGAGATTAAACTAAAGCAGACAAATTCAAATGCATTTACCTAGTTGACTGTAAACAAGAATAAACCTCAAGTAGCTTAAAGAGAAGGAAAAATTCCTGAATGACAGCACTCTTCACAATCTGAAATTTGCATTCTTTCCAGAGCCATATCATTATTCTGTAGCCTTAAGTTAGTGAACATATTATTAAAACCCACCTACCAATACAAAAATTAATTGAGACTGAATATAGGGCACTGATGCCCAGATTAATGCACATCATATTTTTATCTTCTTCCCTACTCCTCAAAGTAAATATCTCCTAAGGCAGTAGAGAAAATAATACTGGCCATGCCTACTAGCCAACATCAACAGATTTATGTCCAGGGGAGAGATTGAAAACAGTCTTTAGAAGTTCTAAGACAATACAAGACACTAAAAACAGAGCCATTGTGTTAGACAGGCCTGGGTTTGAATCTTTGCACTACCATGTGCTTGATATGTAACTTGGGTCTCCTGATTTATAAGAAAGTGGCAGGACAAGTACACCTCTTAGAGGACTTTTGATGATTAAGTCTTTTAATACATGCAAAATGCTTAGTGCAACCCTAAACACATAGTAAATATTTTATAAATATTAGCCATTTAAAATTTGAAATTCCCATTTTATGTTTCCTAGAATAAAATGATTTTGGAAAGAAAGCCCAACCATAAAAATTAATATAAAATGTCTATTCATAGAGTAATCACTATCTTATAGCCAAAGAAAAAAAAATTTTTTTTACATTAATAAAGAAGAAAACCCTTTCTAGTTAAGGGCAGCTTTGGTAATAAGTGGCTTGCTAACATAGGTAATGGTATTGTTTATTCACTGAACCTTCCCTTCTTTTTCTGTGTCTGAATTTTAAAGAACTTTCTAAGAAATTTCTAAATGGCATTAATTATTGAACTGAGTGATTCTGGTCATTTATGATTGTGGTATCCTGTGGGCGTGTGGCTTTTTGGGGGATGCCTCTGCTTGTCAAACAGTCTTCCCAACCTCAGTGCATTTCCAGCTAGTATAAGGTTGTCCATCTACTTTGCCTTGTGTCCAAGCCTATTTAAATCTAACCGTACAAAATTTGGAACAGAATGCAAGGTATAATCTAGGCCAAATCTCCAGTTTTAAACTTGTGAAAAATGATACCCAGAATTTGCATAGGAATGATACCAGAAGTTAGAAGTTCTGAACAGCAGCCCAAGAGTCTTTCCAAGATATAAATCATGCTATTATTATCACTATTAAATCCTTTAGCAAGTCAAAGAATTCTGAAGTGTGACTGTAAAACATGGGAAGAACAAAGCACTGTCTAAAAATAAGAAAAGGTAATAATTATTGGAGCTTGACATGAGACATGTTTTGTGCTTTATGTGTATTAAAGTCTTTTAACTCTCAAAACATTTTGGGGAAACTTTTTTTCTTTCTTTCTTTCTTTCTTTCTTTCTTTCTTTCTTTCTTTCTTTCTTTCTTTCTTTCTTTCTTTCTTTCTTTCTTTCTTTTTCTTTCTTTCTTTTTAGTAAAACTGAGACACAAAGAGGTTCAGAAGCATGTAAAACGCCCACCAGTTAGTAAGGGGTTAAAGCTGAAACTGAACCTAGTCCATCTGCTTACATTTTTAATCCACCAAGTCATACTGAGCAGGAAATTTTCTTGATTTGTTCTTGAGCAGTTGAGTACAATTTAGTCCCATGTGAAAGGAAATAGAGTCCCTGACATCCCCTCAACCCTCAGTCCCAGTTTCCAGGAGCCAGTAGCATTGACTTTCCAGCCATTGAGTCATCTTGGAAGTAAATCCTTCAGGCCTAAATTGAGCTACTCTAGCCAATCAGAAGAGCCTTTCTTAAACCCTGCCCAAATTGAAGATTTGTAAGATAAGTAAACATTTGGGGATGGTTTATTATGCACAATCAATAACTAATACATGTTATGAATGCCAACATTTTTTTTCTAGTTAAACTAGTTAAAATTGGGTTTCTATAGTTACATACAAAAGTGACCTGACTAGTATAAAATGATTTTATATAGATTTCTCAATTTGCTATTTGGGTTTCCTATTTAATATTAGTGATAGAGAGGGCATCTAATCATCTTAATCAGCTGCTCAATGTACAAACTCATTTTGAATATCTAATAGTTAAGTTATTAATAGCTTGTCTTATGCATATGAATATCAATTCCAGTTTATTTTTGAATAATGTAAAGCAGATAACTAAATTAACATAGTAATAGACTTATTTCCTTGAGGAATTTCCTTAATTGTTGTTGAAAATTGTAACTACAAAAGTATTATTGCAGAGGTGAATAACAGAAAATTTTTCCATACCATTGCCCATTCAACATTTTTTTTATCAATATAAAATAATGTTTGTGAATCAATGAACTGTGTGACAAAAGCATCCTGCAGTATTTTACTTAAAGGAATGAGGTCATCTCTCTTTCTCACGCAGTTGGTTGTATGCAGGAACCTGTCAAGATACAAAACTCAATTTTGTTCACGCTTGACAATGTAGTGATTTTTTTGTGTGATTTGCCATCACTAAAAAATGTCTCTCCAGAGTCTAAAAAGCACTTTTACAATAATATGCATTTTATCTTTAATGTATCATAAAATATTAACTTCTTTCCAGTATTATATGCATTATATTATTTGATTTTTAATTGTTATATTCAAATAGAAATCTTTTCAGATTCTATAGACTTGAACTTTAATTTTTTTCTACTGAAGCTACATCTGCTATTAGGTGGAAATTTCAAGTTGATCAACATTCAAGTCCCAAATATATCAACTGTTTGCAGTAAAGAGGCCTCCCTGAAAATATTGTACAGATTTCTAAATTCAGAAAGGAAGCCTTAAGTATAAAAGAGTTACATTGACTTCTGAAGATGACTGTAGAAAGCATTATTCACCCTAAGATCTGTGGTTTGGATACAAATAGTGAGAATAATTTCTCTTCCCTCTGTCTATGCAAAAGCCTATTCGACATCCATAGAGACATCAGAGCTTCCAGTTTTAAGGAATTTGTCTCCTAAGGGAAGACACACCAATGAAAGGCAGATTATTATCACAGGGATCTCTGCCAGCCACAGGCCTTAAAAGGCTATCACATAATTTTCCAGCCCAGACTTCTCTCCTTCAGTTTTTCTTTTTTGGATATCTGCCAATTCTGTCCATTGTTTCCTGTCCCAAAACTTAGCTTTTGATCTGTGATGGGCCTTAACTTACTATGTGGCCAATACATTTTAAAATTAGTCTTCTGTGAATATCTTAATGGCATTGAGTACTGGTAATACTTGTGCTCTTCTTCATTTCTTCCACTTAGCTCAGACTATGGGTTTCCCAAGGCTTGCAGTCCATTGGTTTAGGAGCTCTTGAGATGCATTAAAGAGATAATGACCCATAAAAATTTAGGATTGATGTTTAACTTTCTCTAATTTTTTATCTATGTATGCATACATCCACCACTACAAAGTGTCCATCTTCAAATTATGCATTTGCAGGATCCTAGGGAAAATTAAAAGTCTTACAATATGAAATTGATTTAAAACTTGGATGTGAAAAATCTCCATGGTGTTGTTACTTTTTTAGCGGGGAAGTGAATGACAATCATATGTCTAGTTAATACCTAAAGAGAATTTCTCCCCACTTGATCAATTAGAAAAAAATATCATTAATATTTTCTTAGGATATATTGTATTTATATAAGAGCTTCATTATAGAGTCATTACTCTACTTTTTCCAGGAGGGTATGTGAATATGAAAGAACCATCCAGTAGTTCTTAATCCCTCCTGACACGGGGGAGACTACACTGATTAATCTGTACCAATTCTTTAAACAAATAAAATAAAGGCACTCTAAAATACTTCTTAATTTCTACCATTTCAACTGGATATTTATAACACCTCAATTTTTATAGAAAAATGAAAATATTGTTAAAACTCAGGATATTAAAAATAATATTTAGGCAAGCAGTCTTTGTATGGCTTAGTAAACAAATACAGTGTGTAGAGCTGAAATTATTTGGCAAAAATTGTAAAAAAATAAGAAAATTTTTGTAAAAATAACATTTCTTTAAGCACTTTTTTTCCTTTCTTCTTTCCTCTGCTCCTTTCTCCTTCCCTCCTTCCATCCTTTCTTTCTTCTTTCTTCTTTCTTTTTCTTTCTTTCTTTCTCTCTCTCTCTCTTTATTTCTTTCTCTCTCTTTTCTCTCCTTCCTTCCCTCCTTCCTTCCCTCCTTCCTTCCTTCCTTCCTTCCTTCCTTCCTTCCTTCCTTCCTTCCTTCCTTCCTTCCTTCCTTCCTCTTTCTTTCCTTTTTTTATTTCTTTCTAAAATTAAAAGCTCTGTTACTGTTTTCCAATTATGGATGCAAAAGCTATTGAAATGTAGTGCTCTCAAAGGTGATGATCAAAATCTTTTCATTCAGCTTTTGGTGACTATTAAGCTGCTCATTTAGTTGAGGCTATCATTAGTGTCTTAATGTGAAACAAAAGCTTCAGGACAAAAAGTTCTGCTTGAAGATCAATATGAGAGTGTTTCTGTTACAGCCTTAATAATTGTAACCATAGGGAGTCTGGCAGAGCTGGTTTTATGAATTAATATAATATAGAATCCACCAGGTACAAACAGAGTACAAATAAAGGAGAATTACTAGTAGTGATTACACTGGGAATACTTGGATGAGAGGGAATTGTTTGATAAATGTGAGTTGACTCAAAGTGGGTTTTAGCACAGTCACCACAAGCAAATCTTCCAATAAGAGAATGCATAGATGAGGGCCAAATTGGAAAGAGAATTCAACCAAGGAGAATAAAACTGGAAAATACCCCTTGAAAAATGATTAATTTCACACATTCCATTATCTGATAATGTTCCTTATGGGGTTTTTCTTTAAGTGAGTGAAATCAAACATATGGTTGACAGTTTCATGTGATTTGCTGATGAGGTACAAAAGTCCACTTGGATAGAAGTTACAAGCCACATGGTCAGAGATTGTTATTGATCTAACAAAGAAATAATATGCCATTAATCATTTCTGATTAATAGAGCTTAGCATTTTATCATGGGACAAAGTGTAAATGAAAAAATAAAATTAAAAAATATCCACTCAATTTACTCAAGATATAATTAGAGTATATTTTTAAAGTTCTTTCTTCTCTTTGTATTGTTTATTTCTTTATCTTTACCTTGATGTTGCTCATTGATTCTATCTTTGGACATTTATTTTGCATGTTGAAACAATGTATTTTACAGACATTTAAACTTTTTCCTACTCCTTGTAATGTTGTAATTAGAGATTGCTTCTCTTGAACCAGAATTTGATATTTTTATAGAAATGTTAAAGTGCAAAATAAATTTTCAATTTTCCTCTACCAGCAGAAAAATATAACATTTAAAACATATAAACATAACTAATAGAGCTCATATTTTATTATCACATACATTCAAATGTATCTGGATAAATATTTCTTATGTATATATGCATATTCGCATATGACTATAAATTATATTTAAAATATTTACACATGAAACAAACATCTTTGTTTTTATTATATCTTTAATCCATTATACCAAAATTTAGATCCACTAATTTTGCCTCATTTTCAATTACTATTAAGTATTTTTGCCTTTAAAGTAATGGAATCTGTAGGCACCTAAATGAAATATATATATTTAATTTGAGTTTTCTCTGGCATCCCTTTGTTCTTAAACTTGATGACATAGTTTTGTTCATGCCCAACTTTCTAGTCACCTCTTCATTATCTGCAGGGCTAAGCCCTCTTTGTCCCAATGGATGTTGGTTATTTCTGTGTCATTAAATATCAACTGTTGGTTGTTGACATGAAAATTATATCTCTAAGGCGCATATCTTTCCTGAGCTCCAAATTCACATAATTAATTGTCTCCAGGACACTTTGACTTTGCTGTGTCACTGAAATCTCAAACTTTATACCATCAAACCTCATCACTTGACATCATACCTTGTCAAATCCATACCATTCTTGGTACTTTCTATCTCAGTGATTGGCAGTATCATGAATCCAATTTCTCTATCTAGATACCCGGAAGTAAATTTTCCTACCTCCTTTCCACTTGCAAGTCTTTAAAATCCTGTTCTTCAATTATTTTTTAATATGTTTTTTTCCCATTTGTCTCCACTCAACCAATCTAACATGAGCTACCATGATTTATAGGACAAAGAATAGTTTGGAATCCTTAACAGTATTTGTGTTTCCTCTTTTCCTTTCTTACCCTATTCTGTACCCATCAGAGAGACTCATCTGTTTGAAATCCTTTAGTAGCCTTGGATTGTATATCAAATTAAAAAAAATCTAAACTCTATAGCAGACTATAAAATGTTGCATAATCTAAGAACTGTCCCCATTCCTTCCCCTCTCACTCTTAATCCACTTTATCATTTAACTCTGATAATTAATTAGCCTTATTTCTGTCTCATATTATTTTGTTTGCAGCAGCAAGTATCCTAACTAAAAATTTCATTTTCTAATCGTCCTTGAAGTTAAATGTGATGATACAGTTTTGAACAATTAGCTGGAACTAGGAGTCACTGAATGGTCCTTCCATAGAAGCTATTTAAAAGAGGGTAGGTTCAGGTTGAAAAGGCCTTTTTCCCTTTGCTTGTCTTCTTCCTTGCCTGGAATGCAGCTGAAATATTAAAGGTAAAGCAGTCCTATACTAGATGTGAGAGGATTAGCAACAGGAAATAAACCACATTTTAAAGATGGTGAGTAGAAAGGAAGAAGCTGGTGTCTTGGGTATATTGTTTAGCTAACACTGCAACTGCTGGGGAGTTACTACCTCCGGATAACTGTCGCACAGCAATTTTAATCCCATTATTCATTTAAGCAAATATGTCCACTTTTCTGTTAAATGGGACAAAATGCAATTTGTAATAATTACAAAAGGTTACATGACCATATCTGGACTGAATCCATTATCCAGATAGGTGGCTGAATTTCTTTCTTGAGTTGGGTACAGCTTGAGACAGTTTGATAAGCTCTGTTATTCATCAAATTTTTGGTCAATAAGACTACTTAGTACAGTTTTGCTTGATACAGGTGTGATCATCTTCAGTTTTTCCTGCCTTGTATTCTGATGTAATAGACTAGTTATATATATATATATATATATATATATATATATATATACACACACACACACACACTGTATTATATATATATATATACTGTATTATATATATATAAATGTGTCTTATGGAGCGAAAAATACAGTATATATATATATGTATAAATATATATATACTGTATTTTTCGCTCCATAAGACACATTTTTCCCCAAAAAAAGCAGAGGGGACAATGCCTATGGGTCTTATGGAGCGAAAAATATGGTATTTTATTAAATACTTTAGCACACCACTTGGTTCAGAATATTTTTTTTCTTATCTTTCTCTTTAAAACCCTAGGTATGTCTTAAAGTGCATCTTATGAAGAGAAAAATATGTATATATTTATATTTTATTAGTCTATACTGGCATCTATCTATCTATCTATCTATCTATCTAGATATATCCCCATCTTGACCTTCTACTGGTGCTCATGGTAACTCCATCTTTGTTTTTAGTAATATACCTGTGGTTACTATAATTCTAGGATGTCTTATCCCACTGCATTTCCATACTATCTTTACCTTGTTGTTTTCTGGGAGTTTTGATCTCTGAGTCGGTACAAAAGGCTGGGGGAAGGATAGAGAGGAACAGAAGTCTGCCTGTTTCAGAAAACTGTCTGCAGTAGAAGGAGTCTCACCTAGTTTTTTGTTGGTATATACACCAAGACTTTTGAATTATAGGTAGGCTGTCAAAGAAATGAGCTATTTCATTTTCAGTGGATGCTTTGTTGACTTCACTGTTCATGAGGTGAAGAAAACAACAGACTATTGGTGTTTTTCCTCCTCAAATTCTTTTTTTAATCCTTATAATTATGAGAAACCCCTAGATTCTAATTTTTTTCTTACTTTGTGAGTCTTTTTCTTTCTCTTCTTTTCAGAGATGTTTAGTTCTCTGAAACTAGAAGAAATATTATTAGGTGCTCCTAGCCACATAATATTTTAAACTATAAAAATAGTTAAATTAAAAAATATTAAATTTCTATTTTTAGCTGATTCAGTTGAGGTTAGCTATGCTGTCAAGCTTTAAGGAGTTTTCACTTTAGCAGGGAATATACAATATAAAAACATTAAATTTGAAAAACAATAGTAAAGGGTAATATGTCTTCAAAATAAAATGGAAATACACTAAAGTTTTAAATAATTAATAATTATATAATTAATCAAATACATAATCACTCCAGCAGTTCAGATAAGGGGAAAGGCCAGTCAGAGAAAATGTTGAGTAGAAGACTGAGTTTTAGCTGGTTCTTTAGAGTTAAATATATTTTTAATTAGCATAAAATCAAATATGCATCTGATTCTTACTTGTTCTCTGGGCCAGGATGAACATAACAAAATGTCATCACAGGGGCCTAGGGTAGGATTTCAGGGCTAAGGATCTATAATACAGACTTTGGCTCACAATGGCCAAAGTTTAGCTTTGGCATCTGACATCCTTGGAGTCACATTTCAGTTCCAGCATTCATTTGTTGGTGTGAGACCTTATTTACATTGTCTCTGTTAAATTATTTAGCACAGTGCCAAGACCATAGGAGATGCCCCCTAATGGTACACACCTGTATTATTATAAGAACTGCGAGTCGTTGCTGAGGATGGAAGCCAGCAGGCATTATTTTATGAACAGTATCAAATAGTAGAAAAGATTTGTCTAAGAGTCAGAAGCTGAAACGAATCAAGAATAGGTTGAATAAGAGTCAAGGTGGTTTGAATTACCACGGTTCAGAATATAGGTGAGATTGGGAGCCAGTTTGCTGAAAGGTATTGGTCAAATGGCATAGGGGCACACAGGGGACCTTAAAGCTACAGAGAAGGTCCTCCCAAAGAACTTTATACAAATGAGTAGTATAATTAAAATTTATTTTTTTATAATTTTTGAATGCTTTTTATGTGCTCAGACATCATAGTTAGTAATTTATGTACATTATCCTTCACTATCCTTTAACCTTCATTAGTCTATAGGTAACTAGTATTTTTATATTTATTTAAAAGTATAAATAGGAAGGTTCAAAATCCTCAAAAAATTTGCCCAAAGTCCATAGTAAAGTCAAGGCGGAGCCAGAATTTTCTCACAGGTTTGCCCAATAGAAGTTAATGCTCATAATAACCAAACTCCTATTTGCTCCCAAAGATGGCAGAAGCACTTTGAAGGTAACTATCATGAAGCTGCACTTGAGGAGATGATTTATACATTTTTACATTTATAATGTCTAAAAATAATTCTGATGCTGGCTAGAGTCAAATGTTACTGGTCAAAATACTGCATGTGGCTGAAACTCATAACTAACCAACAAGGACATTGCAGCCCCTTTATGACATTTGCCACTGACAGTTTTGATTGAACCTGGAGGGTCCACTTCAGGGACAGAAGCTTACCACATCTCCCCTTGACTGAATCTTTGATTTGTCATTAGAGATTTGTGTGCCACAGGGACATAATTAGTGTCCCTGGGAATCAGCAGAGGATAAAGTTTTCCAAAGTTTCATTTACGTAAATAACCACCTGAATATATAAAATAACTATTTCTTTCTATTTCAAAACCTTATTCCCACCTAGCAGAGCAACTTTGAAATGTTATACTAAAAAAAACCACATGAGTTTTGCAGTTATCTGAATGTCAACTCAGCCTTCTTCTGTCCTTAGCAGTCTTGTAAAAAAAAGGTTGGAACAGGTAATAGAAAGCTGACATTGCCAAGTCAAATGTCAGGTAGGTGATTTGACCCAATGAAGGGGGGCCTGGGTCAGCAGCTGTGAACTAGAATGGGCAATAGCTATTCACCCTCAGCTGGGTTTTGCCTGCTCTTTGGGAAGCCAGTAAAGTAATGCCAAAATTTCTGGGGTATTTTGAGAGATGTCACATATACAAACTTTGTGTGAAAGCTCACAATGCTAAGTTAAAATGTCTGCTCAATTTAAAAAGAAAGAAGAAAAAGCACCATTTAGGCCAAATAAAACACATCTTTACATCGAATTCAACATGCAAGATTCAAGTGGAGAGATCGCTGAGAACCCACTGATCTTTGTTTAAAGAACTTTTTCTTCCATAAAAGCACATAGCTCCCAACTAGTAGAGCAGATGCTCCGGAAAAAGCAATTTTGGTTATAAAAACCTGAATTGAGACTGTTGGTGTCCAGTTTTTTGTTTCACATCTATAGATGCTACATGTCAACTGAAAACAAAATAAAAATTCTAAAAAAGTTTTAAAATTTTCAAATTAAATTTAATTAGAAAGACTATAACATAAATGTTAAATGATAAGATGATTAGTTGACAAGTTTTTTATAATATTGTGGACTCTATCATTGTGTAGATAGAATCATTCCTCATTTTTAAGGGCCTACCTAGTACGATTCTTTTTTGTAAGATTTTTAATTGCAGTGCTTTACCACATAGAAAGTTGCTTTTCATCAAGTTTTCAGAACTTCTTAACAAACCCACTAAAGTTAAATCAAAGATAACCCAGAATAAACAGAATACTTATAACTTGGTGATAAGAAAACACCATTTCCATAGATAATCACAGTTATTTTTTAGCGTTGTCTAAAAGGCAGGAAGATGTTTGTTAATTTGTAATAATGTAAAAGTCTAAAATTAAAATTAAATCCAAATGAGAAAATCTGAATAAGAAAATTATTCATGTTTAATTATATAACAGACTAATTTTACACTGGCAGTAAAATATGGTAGAGACCACATTCCCAAATGTATGACTGACAATTGTCACCTTCCGAATTCCCAGATTTAAAACTGACTAATTTTTATTTTCTGACTTACCACATTATGCTCTAACCTGTGAAGAGCGAGTCAAAGAAATGACTTTAAGATTACAAACTGAGGCCCTGGCTGATTGCTGAGTCAGTTAAGAGAGTCATCCCAAAACGACAAGGTTGTGCGTTCCATCTGGTCAGGGACACACGAGAAGCAAAGAGTGCATGACTGAGAGGAACAGTAGATGAATGCTTCCCTTCCCCTCTTCTCTTCCTCCTTTCCTCTCTCTGTCTTTCTAAAAATCAATCAAAGTTAAGCTCTGCCTGGATAGCTCCATTGGAACATCCTCCTGGAGCACAGGGGTTCTGGTTGGGTTCCACAGACAGGAGCAGATCGATGTTCCTGTCTCTCCCCACTGCCTCTCTCTCAAAAAAAAAAAAAAGAAAAGAAAAGAAAGAAAAAGATTACAAATGGAAATGCCTTCAGGAACAAGCATTTTGCATAAATTGAGGAAGATAGCACAACCCCAACTAAATTTCAAATTTTAATTTTTTAAAAATATTTTATTTATTGATTTTAGAGAGAAAGGGAGAGAAAGAGAAAGATTGTCGTTGCTTCACTTCAGTTGTTCACTGATTGCTTTTTGTAAGTGCCTTGACCAGGCAAGCCCAGGGTTTTGAACTGGAGACCTCAGCATTTCAGATCAATGTTCTATCCACTGTGCCACCACAGGTCAGGCCAAAATTTACCGTGGGCAAAGTTGAATTAGTCACTTGACAGTAATGCCTGTTTCAGACCCATTAGCCTCATTGTTTAATGTGTAACTAGTACATATGAATTTGATATTGTTCTTAAACAGGTCCTTGCAACACAGGTGAAGGAAGTTATTAGAGTTCTAGGTGCATGTTGGTAATCTTGGGAAGCATGGATCTTCCAAGTCAGGTTTCGGCTAAGCAGTCAGACCGAAGCTGGGGGCTTCAGAATTAGTTAGCATGAGTAGAGAGGGGTTCAGATTTATTGTCAAAGAGGCAAAACAGTTCTTTTTACACATGTAGAATATGACCTGTGTTTCCTTGTTCATTCTCGAGGTAAAACTGCTTCCCTGCTCACCAATGCCATATCCTGGAGAGAGATAAGGAATTGTGTGGTCTCAAAGAGCCTTGTTTGTACATGGTCAAGAAATCCAAGAGATTTGAGAATCAACTTGACTTAGGCAGAGCTAAATCTTTAAACTGGTCCACAAAAATTTCACAAAACCACAAAAACTCCACAAATCTACTTGGAGGATCATATTCAGCCAAACCCCAACAAGCAAAAATTATAATAAAATTTTTTTGTTTTGGGGTTTTTTTTTGTATTTTTCTGAGGTGAGAAGTGGGGGGCAGAAAGACAGACTCCTGCATGTGCCCCACCAGGATCCACCTGGCTTGCCCACTAGGGGGCTATGGTCTGCCCATCTGGGGCATTGCTCTGTTGCAACCAGAACCATTCTAGTGCCTGAGGTGGAGGCCATGGAGCCATCCTCAGCGCCTGGGCCAACTTTGCTGCAATGGAGCTTTGGCTGCGGGAGGGGAAGAGAGAGAGAAAGAGAGAGAGAAGAGGGGAGGAGTGGAGAAGCAGATGGGCGCTTCTCCTGTGTGCCCTGGCTGGGAATCGAACCCGGGACTCCTGCACGCCAGGTCGACGCTCTACCACTGAGCCAACTGGCCAGAGCTATAATAAATATTTTAATAGTCAAGAATTTGGGCAATTTTTGAATGATATGTAAAAGTCTAAATTGGGTTTGTTTTCAGTTTTCATGCTGAAAGCATAAATAGTCATAGCTGTCAAGCAAACACTAAACTTTTACATTTTAATTTTTATTTAAAAATATTTCAACTCAAAAGTTTTTCATAAATGTTGGGCAGATAAAATATATTATGCTCACTTTGTTAAAGATGGTGCTGCCCACATGGAAGCCTGTTGCCCAGGTGATATTAATGTGTGTTGGGGGCGGGCTGTGGACAGGCAGGATCCTTGTAGCTTGGAGCTTGGTTTTAGGACTAAGCCTTTCCCACCCTTTTTGATGTGGGGTGGTGCAATCCCATCATGCCCCAGATAAATAACTTTGTATTAGAGACTTCCCTATTTTGTATATTGGATTAAAGGTTTTGATTTCTACACTATAAAGTGGGGACAGATGGGAGCTTGCTCTCTTGGTTCCTGAGATTAGTATTAGAGAGCAGAGAGCAGAGAAAAGCCACATGGAGGAGAGGGGAAGCAGCCAAGATGGCAGAGTGTTGAGTGAGAAGCCAGTTTGTGCAGAGTTTGTGCAGGGAAAAGGAAGAAGATGGGGAACAGAGGTGAATAAGGCTGGTGAGCTAGGAACCTTTGATTCTAGGAAACTCGGATAAGTCAGTAGCTTTGTGAGCACTGAATGTGAGTGGGTTTTGGAGCCCAATGTGTTTTTTTACTTGCCTGCCAGGTGCAAGCTAGGATTAAAGATGATGGCCCACCAGTTTTTGACTCCGTTGTTTCTTTACCGACTGTTCAAATCCAATGCGAGCCTGCATGGGTCAGGCAGCTGCGATGGTGGCCGTGGCTACTGGCTTTACAATAAATTTATTAAGACTAAGGAAGGGGGAATAAAAATAGGTGATGAATAACATTTACCTGGATAAGTACACTTGCACCTTGTACTTGTTACCAAAAAAATGTTCTTTAGTAACTTGTGAATGCCATTGGAGACAAGATGTAGAAAATACGTCAAAGGGTGCAAGAAAGAGTTTAAAGTAGACTGAAATCAGGTAGATCAGGTGGAAGTCTCCAATTTAAAATTTAAAAAAACTTCTTTTGAGATTTACAACCCATAGAAATCCATCTACAGGAAGAGAGAGTCAAAGTCTCTATTTCCTTGTCCAATTTTAAACACTGTATACAATATTTGCAAGGAAATGTGAAGTACATAATGCTAATACTATTGTTGAGAGTGCGGAGCTGCTGACGGTGCCAGTGCCCGGAAGGGACCACACTGAGCTTGCTCTGCCCCAAGGATGAGGAGTCCAGCTGGCCTGATTATAACATCCAATAGGATAGAGAGTCTTTTTATTTGTGTATTCAGCTTTCTTTTCTTATTATTCAAAATGTTTTTTTTTTATTGTAGAAAGAGAGAGAGGAAGAGAGAGAGAGAGAGAAAGAGAGAGAGAGAGAAGCAATAATTTGTTGTTTCCTTTCTTTATGCATTTCTTGGTTGCTTCTTATATGTGCCAAGACGGGGGATTGAACAACAACCTAGCGTTATCAGGACAGCACTCTAACCAACTGGCCGAGGCATGTGTTCTCAGCTTTCAAAGAGGCCCTGACATAAATAGTGGCAACAAATATCTGTTGAATGAATAAAAGCATGAACCAATGAATGGATGAATAAAAGTAGTTGACCCACCCGCCCACTTTCCACTTTGGGGATTCTTAAAGGATCACAGAAGGATGGTTGGGGTGATGTGGGGTGATGCCCCCTCACTGAGCAGGAGATTATTAATGCAGGGATCTCAGGACACACCATTAGGGTAACATTTCCTAGGATTTTTGTTTTATAAAATAGAGAACACTAGCATAAAAATAACAATTACAAAGTTACTTTAAATATAAGGCTTTATTATCCAAAATATGTGGTAGATTAGAATTATACGGACGTCACATTAATAATCTGTGTGAAAGTAGAAGTTACTCGTTAGTATTTTTTGAGACAGATAGGAAAATGTCTTTAATCTTTCTTTCTCTCTCTTTTTTTTTAAACTATGGAGGTTAAGGATAGCACATCCAGGAATGTAAACTTGTTTCCTGTCTATTTGATCATGCTGTTATTGGCATTAACACTGTCAATAATTCATGGTAAAAGAGGAAGTTGCCATGAAAGGTTACCCATTGTCAGGCTATGATCAATAGGTAAGACCACAGTGGGTGATGTATTATCATGTATCAGCCAGAATTACTTTCTCATGGATCTTGAAAACAGAAGTTACATTTAGTTTGTGTAACCTGAGCTAAACTTAATTGTTCATTATCCTTTCACTGCTGATTATAGACTATGCCTTGAATATGTTTTAAGTACAGAATATCAGCTTTTGCTATTTAATTCTGCAATCATGCACTGGGCCTCTTGGATTTGCCCCCATGTCCTGATGTTGGCATTTATATTTGAGCAAACAAAACTGTCACTTTGTTTTCCTGTCTTTCTATATTGGGTCACTTTGTGCTACATGATATGATCTAAGACAATTCAATGCAAGGAGACACATGTCCCTTCTCATTGGAAATATGAAGACTGCAGCTTCCTTTTACCCTGTGGGAAAGAAAGTAGGTCAGGTGTCCAAAAGTAGTGGAGGAAAGTCAGTGTCATCCCTGTTTCTCCTGCCCCACAGAAATAGTATAAGATTATGAGGCAGGAACAGGGCTGCTTTCTACATAAAGGGATAAAAAGGAAACACTCTCTTTGTTGTTTGTGCTTATGGTGTTGGGAAAGGGCACTCACCTATGAGTAAGATTACCGTTTCTGAACACTTTTAAACACATTCTTAATCTAATATCATCTTGGACTCTCAGGGGGGAAAATGTTGTTCACTTATAAAAATCACCTCGTAAAGAATAAATAAAAATAAAACATTAGCAGCCATTTGGCTACTTCGATTTTCAAAGTTTTGTTTTCAGAGTCAGACCTCTAAAACATTTTGATACTTAAATATTTAAATTTGGTTTTGTTTTATTTTATGTTTTTTTTATTTCACCCAAATGCTGGTAAATAAAGTAATTTAGATTTAACTGGCTGAGAGGTCTTTGTCAGCCAGTATAATTTTTGTTATAAAAGGCATTTGCATGTGGGAAATGCACCACATTATGCTGAAAATAGTGGCCACCAGAAGCAACATGCTGGTGCTTCCCCAAGGGGAAAAAAGATAGAAAGTAATAATAATAATAATAATAAGAGAATAAAGTATGAAAAGAATAAAATAACTGCATTTCATCTGGGTTTTTTCACCCTTCTCCAAAGATTCTGCCCTTCTCTTCTGAGTATGTACTAAATGATTTCTCTTCTATTTCAGCACATCCTTAAACTTGTTTGACATATGACAACCATACGTCTTGTTACAATTGAAATCCTCTATTTTTTCCCCAATAAACTTACTGCCAATGTGTTGGAAGGAAATGGGAATCATAAAAATGATCCCTTTAAAGGAGAAGCATCTGAGATTGCATGTAAAGAAGATGGCATCATGGCATGGAGATAGTGCCACTATACGTTTGCTAATTACTGACAAGACACAGTGATGTAAAAACATGGCCTGTTCCTTACTTGGTAGTGTTCAGAGATGGTTCTGCTTATCAGTTTTTAAGATGCCTTTTGAAAACTGACAAGTACTTTTCCCACATCTCTTTAGGAACACAGGGATTCAAAGGCTGGATAAAATACTTTCATGCTTCCCAACACAAACCTGAGAGGGTAATTAGACAGATGGTAACAATAAACCAAACACACGTCACGGACTGAAGTCCCTCACTAAAAGAAAAGCCTTCTGCACTGAAGTGGTGTGGTGGGAAATACATCTCTGGGGAAGTGTTTTTGCAACCAGTACCTTTATGTCTGCCTTGACCTCAGAAACTCAGGAGCTAATCAACCATCGAGGGTTCGGTTTCCTACCACCTGGGAGAGGGCACTCCGGAGGTCTTCTGCACACTGTGAGCACAGGAACGCCAAGTGTGACTAAAGGAATGCTACTGTGCCTCAGGACTGCCTTCAAAAATGTCAATTTTAGACACATCAATTCTGTAACTGTCAGTTCACCTCATCCCCACCTCTCCACCACACACACACACACACACACACACACACACACACACACACGGAAGCCTTCTAAGTTAAACGATTTACACTTGAAGCACGAAGCTATTTTCTCTAGTAGAGGCCAGAAACTAGGTATTATAGATTCCTGTGATAACACTGATATTCTGAATATTTTCAACCTTGTTCTTGGCAACAGAATAATCTCCTATTTATTACATCTTTGAAACAAATAGGAATTATTCCTTTTTCTCAGAACTTAACATGTTTGCCAGTTTGTCCTGAGTTAATCTATAGAAGAGGAGAACTGAAGCAATCTCGGTATTTCAGCTTTTCAATGTATGTGGTTATATTTCTTAGAATGTAAAAATGAGCTCACATATAAATATTATATACAGCTCTTTGAACATATATGTATATATAGAGAGATAGGGAAATGCATGTATATATTATGTATGTATATAAATATAGTAGATATATGTGTGCACGTGTATGTGCGCGTACCCAGAAAGAATCCACTATATTCCAGAAAAGATCTTGCAACTATGGAGGTTTGCAGAGATATTGTACCATCTCATTGCAAAGATGCTCTTTTGCCATTTCATAAGGCACTTACAACCTGGGGGATAATCAAGTCAGTGTATGTTCTTCTTCTGTTTCTCAACCTGCTTCAGTTTTCTGCTTCACTTGGCAAGTTCTCCGAGTGTCATTTATGAGAAACATCGGCATCAGTACAACAATAATTTAGCTTAACTAAGTGCTAACAGGCAAAGGACAATGGTCAGCTACTGTGTTTTAGATTAATCGAGGTTACAATGAGGATCTATTAAAGGACATTTTTGAAAACTGAAGCAATTACTAAAATGATAAAATGTGGAATGTACAAACGGAAATCGAATAGCAAATATTTTTCAGCTTGAATTTTACCTCTTTGTGGAGTTATATCACTAATTAACACTGTCCAATTTTAATTTTGGGGTTTTGATACTTAATAAATATAAAGACGGTTCCCATCTTCTGATCTGATAGAATTGTACCTAAAAATGACATACACTACCTTGAGAATTTGCTATAAAACTCTCTTAATAATATTATTGACTATGCTCCCAAAGTTATTTTAAGAGTGAAGTGTATTATATGAATTAAATAAGAGACTGCAAATAATTTAGTGGCATAGCATAGTTGCTGCCACACAGAGTATTAGGTAGCCTTTTTAAATTAGAATGTACACTTTTAGATTAGTGATTATGAACATCAGGGGACCCAAGATTTTGATTCATCAGTAATTCTCCTTTATGTCTGCACTAAGATGTAAAAAAATGAGACCTCTGGCTCTAACTTGGTATTTCAGATCCTTCATAGGCTAGTGCAGAAGCTATTTCACCTGTAATCTCTAGTACTGCTCTGCCCCCTTGTGCTGCTACAGTGAACTCAACAGAAGAATGATTTGTCTTAATCTTTGTACATGAACTACAGAAAAATCTGACTGTCACTTCTCACTTTTCTGGCAAGTTCAAGGTCAGTGTCTAGCTATTTTCAGCTCATCTCTTCTTGATCCATGCAAAGAAATGACAAGGTACCGTGACTCGGGGTCAGCTGTATTACAGGAACCGTTACATAAATGGAGAAAGTGAAAATCAATCCAGGCTGACAGTGACTTCGGGATAATCAACGCTCACTGGATGCCGCTGTCAGCTCGCCTGCATCAAATACCGTGTGACTTCTGTCAGATCTTTTTAACAAAACTATATTCTCACTTTCAGCAGGCTGAATAAATATTTCACTTGAGATGAATTTTTCAACTATGTTAGCCTTCTAGCTTTGTAAACTATGCCAATAATTCCTTGAAAATTTCATGGGTAATACCCATTATTCTGTAGAATGTTATTGACCTAAAATGCAAGGTACTTCTGCAAAACATGACCTTATTTCGAGTGTCTTAGGAGACCTTCCCTACAGACTGTTGCATCCTCTGCATTGAATTCAACACCCTTCCTCAAATCGTCCTCAGCCATAACTCCTTCCTCCTCCTTCTTGGCATCCGAGCCCTTCCATCAATCATTTCTGGTTGGGAGATTAGGCTTCTTTCTCTGTTTTAGATGTTCACGATTGCTTTCCTTTTTATCTCTGCATTTCCTACTAGAACATTTCCCCCTAATACAGAATTGGAAAAGCAGTATTTAACAAGATGTTCCACATTAGTGGCCTTCCCACTGACAGCACCTGATATGTCAGTTTAGGGAAGGAGCTTATCCCACCCACCTTGTGCTCCCTGGAAACTGCAAGGCTCTCAGTACTCTGCTGAAGTACAATTTACCATACTAGTTGTCAGTAAATTGAAAGACGGAACTCCTAAAGCTATAAAATGGATTAGAAGCAATTTAAAAAAGAATTAACAAACTAGAGTAAGAATATACTGTCAACAAACAAATGCTCCATCATAGGACTGTAATTTGGAATTTTAATTACCCCTCTGCTTCTGTAACAAAACAATGTCTGAACTGGCAGCGATTTGAATCTCTCACAGGTCATTGAGCATTCTAGTTAATTACTCTATGAATAGCCTGTTTTTCTCCCCTCTGGAAACACGTTTCTAATGGCAGTCAAGGTCTGACAAATGTGTCATCTACATAATTAGCTAGGAAGCAACACAAAACATTAAACATGCTTTGTGCCGACAACTATCAAAACATTTCATTTGTTGTCAATTATTCATTACTTTGTAGGTTCTGAAGGGGTTGTTATTATGGAAATAAGTCCAGATGCTAACAAGGTTAGAGTTTTGGATTCAAATTAGTAATCAGAGGACTAACTTTTAAAAAAATGTATCTCATCTTGTGTACATTCAGTACCATGTTCAATCAGTAGGAGATTACAAACAAATTTACCTATGCTGAAGTTAAAATAAAATGATGCAGCCCTGTATGTGGATTCAAGAGCCCAGGTTCATTCTTTGAAGTACCAACTCCACAGCGTCTGTAAACTTTCTGACCTTTGACAAGCCTAATTTGTGCTTGGTAAACGGAGTTAAAGATGCCCACAGCAGGAGCTGACATGGAACGGCAAGAACAGGGAAAGAAATCTCTGGTGGTTTTTTATTCCCTTCTCCCCCCACAGGGCATATTATGTAAAAGTCAAAATTCAGGTTAATAAACTTTTTCATCTGCTCTACAACAGATTACTTATCTTTTGTAACCCTGAATTTCATAATATTTTTGTTTGGTTTTTTTTGCTGCTTCTGCAATCTTGTTTCTTTTATTAGTGTTTTAATATCATATACAAAAAGCAAGTATTTTTGTTGAAAGTAGCACTCCTGATGTATATGGGGGATATAAAAAGATTTCTCAACAAAATTGACCTCTCAGTGGCAAAGAAAATTGCCATGGAAGACCCATTATTTCCTCGTCATATCGGAAGCTTGGATCTATGGAGAGTCTCACTCCACTGTCGTCCAGCTTCTCCTTATAAACCGAAATGGCTTACAAATGTCATCCACAATAGTCCAGTAAAGATTAGGAACAAAACACTGTCCTTACAATGATGAGATAAGAAGGATTTAACTGCAGAATGCAGTGTACAACAACAGCTCATAAAGCTTGTTCTTGAATCAGTAAAATAGAATTCAAATTATATTTGTATGTGCCCAGAATTTAATTGAGATGATCAGTTTCTTTTCTACATAATGTTTGATCAGATAGATGCCTATACTACCGAGCTAGATAAAAGGAAAGAAAGAAAACAAATTCTATCAGGAGAAGTCAAGAAGACCCTAATGTACAGGGTGTGCAAAATATCTCAGGAAATCATTCTTCCCTAAGCACTGAGAATGCCCAGTTAATAAAAAAGACCAGCCACTCACTAAGAGAAAATAATTGTCCATATCTATATTTTTCAAATAAAAAAGGCAGCCACATCTTACATTAAATAGGACACATTAAAATAAGCTTTAATAATCTTTAGGCACAAGAAAATTAATCCATTTTCAGATCATACAATCCAGAGCAATAAAAGGAAATCATCAAACTAAAAACAATTTTAGAAATAGCTGCAGACTCTCATTTAATTAACATGCAACAGATCATATATTTATGAGGAAGTCAAAATATTTGGGAAGCCTCTAATCCTGTAAACTTTAATGTGGTATAAAAACAACAAATAAATGCAGAGTGTTACTGTTATACATGCCTGCCTAATCAATGGTTTTCACATATTGATCTATAAGTGGAGTTGACAGTCTGTGTTGGCTGCACATTTTCCAAGCAATGCTATTTTTGCACAAAACCAATACAGGCAATTACCTTTGTTTGAGATGCCAAGTCTTATCAATTCAAAGTGATTTAGTGTCATTTTAATTAAATATCAGGATTCACTTTGGGACAATTTATACCAAAATGCCTCAAACCTAACTATAAGCTTGATTTGAAGTAAACATGGACAAGTCCTATAGTCTCATAATATTTCTCAAAAACTCTGCTAAACAGAAGGCTTATATTTTTAGTAGCAATTTTCATGTCTGCCTTTTTGGCTAGCCACAACTTTGGCAAGTGTCTTATAATCTCAGAAGTAAGAAACAAAAGGAAGTTGTTTCCTCTTTTTTCTTCTTCTTCTTCTTATAATATATTAAAAAGAAACATGAACAAGCCCAGACTCTTAACAGGAGCAAAAGGAATGCTATGTGTTAATGTTTAGGAATGGTTCAAGCTAAGTCTTTATCTGAACACTAATAGAAAGATATTTCCTTGTCCATAATGGCTGTGAATGAATTAATGTACTTTTGCGGGGTTTACAAGATGGAAATGCTAAATATTCATACATGTTGCTGCTTAAGCCACTAGCATTAAATGCCGAAACAGCTCCTCTCTGCAAATCCTGACTGCATGTTTTGTTTTTTTCCTGACCTCGACTATTTAAACAATTCATTAATATCTATTCTAAAATGTTTATTAGGCTGGAGCATCCCTCTTATAAATAACATCAAAGCCACATTAAACCTTTTGCATTAGCTCTTTGCTGGATTGCACATTACCCTTTTTAGCTCTTAAAGAGACACACTTCACTTGCCCCCATTTAGGCTCACTAAGCCGTCTGCTTCTGTGGTTAGCGCATTTGGGTAAATAGCAGTTCACCTTTAAGAGGGCTTACTTACTCTGGTGCTGAGGATGATACAACAAATCACTGAGACCAAAGGGTGTTCCTTCCCCACCAGGCAGAGGTCTCCAGATCTCTCCCATAGACAGACAGTCCTCTTGCTGACCATGTCCTGCCATATCCAAATGTTCTACCTCTCCAGTATTTCCCAGGTGGTATAGTGGCCTCTTTGAATTTTGAAAATGCATTAAGCTTATTAACCACATAAAAATGATTATATGGTGTTTAAAGAAAATGATGCATATCACCAATAAAATAGTAATGGAGTATCAATACCTGTTTTACTAAAATGCTTCCCTGCAGCACTTAGGTATTTAAAACTTCTAATTTAGCAAGTAAATTCACCTATGTTTGTAGGGCTTAGGGTTGAATAGATGTTTATATTGACATTTCAAACTATTACTCTTCAATTTAAATTTAAAAAATAGGCTCTTATCAAGTATATAGGAGCATTTTATGTTGTATTCTGAGTTCACAGTTATATGAAACATACTTATAATGGAACAAAATAAAAGAAAGGAATTTATGAACTAATGACAATTTATAAACTAATTGATTTGACCCTGGAACCTTTCATCACTTTTTGCAATAAGCTAAATTGTTATAAACATAATATCAGATTCTTGTAGTATTATATATTCCAAAAAGTCCATATTTAATTTGCATAATTATCACGCAAGTAAACAAGTAGTATATATATGTCTATCACGCATATTAAATTAAGATGCATAATATACATGTAGTCTGTAAGTACTCCTAATTTCTTTCTGTACAGATTAAATGTATGTGTCCCTGTTACAACAAACCATGCTCATGTGGACATGTGCACACATTTTTAGTAAACATCGCCTCCTATTTCTCCTAAGTTCAAAATCTCCCCCCTTGACCTCCCCCCAACCTTCAACTTCTAAAAAATCAAGTTCTTAGTTTAGCTTGAGCAGATATCTTTAACAGGCTTGTTTGAATAAATATCCCAAATACTTTACATTCTGTCAGTATCTAGTCAGAAAATTGTGCATGGAAAAAAGAGATGAAAAGAACTGAGACAGAAAGAAAATTAGTGCCATGGCAAGCTTTCCGTACAGGCTCTCAGAGCCAAGTTTCCTCGGTGAAATGACATATCCTCACTAAAATACCCTTTTTATATAATTATGCACTGAGCACACATAACCAAAAGTAACTTATTTTTGTTCTTTATTGAGGAATACATATTGCCCAGGCTAAGAATGAGGAAACAAAAGCTGAGATAATTATAGCTAATTTAACTTTAGAAAACTCTTATTCTCTAGCAGTCCAGCATGCAACCCCCCAAACTAAAGTTATGTAACAAGGTAATATCAACAATGAGAAACTGCATGATAAAATCCTGCCCAAAAGTGAAAAATGCTAATTTTGTCTCATTTAGCAGCTGGATACAGAAATGCTCATTAGTTTTAAGAGGGTTAATCCTTTTAACTTTTGCATATTGATATGCCAATTATGCCTAATTGTACAAGAGGCATCAGTCAAGGTAATAGTGCATAAACACATGAAAGTTATTAAGTACATCCCAACATGTAATAAAGTAGGTGTTAATTGGTAGCTGAGTTCTGCGGGCTATTGAGGTGGATAATTCATTGAGAGATGGATCACTTGTAATTTCTCTCCATAATTCCTTTTGCAGTCTCACGCTGTGATGTTTTCATGCTTGTCAAAAACAACTGCGGCATAGTGCCTTTTGTTAAACACAGCCAATAAAATATGTTAGGCATCATTAAATATACTTAACTTTTAAACTTTTTCAAAGGTACAGTTCTTACTGATAATGCATTATAGAGATTCCCATAATTTACTCTAACCATTGTCTCAAGTTCATAGTTGAGGGACATTTTAGCTGGTTTCAAAGCAGTGTCAGCTGGCAGTGTTGTGCCTCCCAACAGACGATGCTTTTAAATGAGAAAGTAAATAAAGAAAAATGCATCTCTAGGTACCTTATCTAAGATGTATTTCTCACTCCCCCAAAATAATCTCTGATTTCCTCAGGCTAAATTTGCTTATACTACCTAAAGAAGAAAAGATTAAAATCAGACATTTCTCAGGTCCCTGAGATTATTTTGGGTTAATGTTGTACTTGAAATTCGAGTCAAAAACAGGGAATCAATATAATTGGTAAACATGCTACTCAGCAAGTTTATCTCATTTAATAACTCAGTTAGGGAGCTGAATATTTCATGGGCCCTAAGATATTAACAGAACACACAATTAATAGCTCACATGTTTCTGCAGGGTGACTGGGAACCACAGCCTGTCCCCAGCTAACCTATTTCTCGCTTTTGCTCTCACTGTGAGAAACAAAATAGTACCGGGTCCAAAAAGTGGCTAACATTGCATAAATAATTTTGTAACATCCTATGGCCTCAGCTGCAAGTTACCACCATTATGGAAGAAAATTAACCAGAGGAGACTCATCACAATCAGTGTGTTTAGTGGCTCAGGATGCGTGCAGGGGCAGGGACACAATTGGCAGTAGAGTTCATCTCTAACTATTTTATTTCGAATCTTCCTAATGACACGTTATTGAGACAAAATGGCTTCCTCTCCAAACCTTAAATCGCTACACCATTTCAATTGTTTAAGCTCATTCTAAATCAGGTCATAATTTTCAATATCATACATTGCTGGGAGATTTTAAGAAAGACATTTTCACATTTAAAAAAAAGACTTTTTTCCCCTCCTCAGTTCATTCTTAGCTAATTTTAGCCTCTGGCTTTTCAAAGTGATGCACTGTATTTGGAAGTACAAACACCACATGCTAGCATAACCTCATTATTTTTATGACACTGAAGCATGAGAGTGGAGGCCCTTAAAATGAGTCAAAGGTGCTCTTCAGTCTATCTCCAAATCCACTTTATCACTCTGAATTAAGCCCCTGTTCTCTCGAAACTGGGGATATTATTATGACTATAAGTAGTCAAGATAAAACACATTACAAAAACAGTTTTCTCATGCACATTAGAAAAACAAATAAAACATGGCTAATTTTATTTTTCTTTCTTTCTTTTTTTACAAAATTCTGTATTAGGGAACTTGAGATATTAGGGGTATTTGACTTACAGGTTCAACGACCTTCCCGATGTCGGTGAGGATCATGGATTTACTTTGGCTCAGCCTGTCGTGGTGGTTGTTGGCATTTCTGATTCTCATCTGCACGGCTCCAGTGCCTTGGCAGGTGGAATTCAGTGTTTCTACAGAGGTATCTGAACTTGAAGATTTCTGCATATTACAGTGTTATTCTGATAAAATAAAAAACATCATATTATTCTAGATGTGTATTATTCCATGTAAAACTCTTAGTGGGGTACACATCCCTATTAATCAATAAGGTACAGAAATAAACTATATAGTCTCCACTTTTCTGAGTAATGGAGAAAAAGGTCATTTCTTTGTAATAGTTTAATAAGTTAAATTATGTAGATAGTACTATATATGCCAGAGAACTTCCAAGTTCATAGGCAGCATACCCACACTCTATATACTTTCTAATTCCATTAAGGAACCAAAGGCGATGTAATACAATCTTCCTTATACAGAAATGATGTTGCCAACAGGTCATCCTTAGAGTATATAATTTTTTAAATTCACATTGTCATCAGTTACCAACCCAATCCCAGAACATCTTCACACATGATCACTAACACTCTTTTTTGGTGAACAAATATCATTGTCAATAAAGTCAAGTTTAAGTGAGTAGAATTGGTGTTACACAAACCAAACTGGTGCCAATGACTATCAAATATGTTGGCTTGGTTGTATAAGCATTACTCTCAGCTCTAGTGCCCTTCCCATAATATCCACAAGGGAGAATTAGAATTCTTTTGTCCATCACCATCTACCAACTGCACTAGATTGAGTAGCTTAGTTGCACATAATATTTACAAAGAATGTGAAGAAAAAGAAAAAATAACACCATTTATTTATTTATTCATTTATCTATTTATTTATTTATATCTTAATAGAATAAATGTGACAGGCAGGAAAATTCAGTGTGGGCACATTTAAAGAAGTGACAGTGCCTGACCAGGCAGTGGCACAGAGGATAGAGCATCAGACTGGGACACAGAGGACCCAGGTTCAAAACCCCAATGTTGCTGGCTAGAGCGCAGGCTCATCTGGTTTGAGCAAGGCTCACCAGCTTGAGCTCAAGTTTTCTGGCTTGAACAAGGGGGGCTCAGTCTGCTGTAGCCCCCCGGTCAAGGCACATATGAGAAAGCAATCAATAAGAAACTAAGGTGCCGCAACGAAGAATTGATGCTTCTCTACTCTCTCCCTTCCTGTATGTCTGTCCCTATTTGTCCCTCTCCCTGTCTCTCTGTCTCTGTCAAAAAAATAAATTAAATAAAATAAAAAAGTGGCAGTGGAGAAATAATTTGGAAAAAAAAAAAACTAAGAGAACTAAACTATGGCAGCATCCGTGCATGCATTAAAGGGGTTTTAGTTGCTTTCTCAGATCCATAATTCTTTTCAACTCTTCCTCCCACAAGCATCACAAATGAGCATTATCATCTTATTTAAAATGGAACATTTATAATATAAACACAGCTTCTAAGCTTCTAGAAATAGATCCACTTCTAACTTGATTGTTGTCTCTATATTTCACCTATGTAGACATTCTTCACCTAGCCTGGGCATATTTGTAAACATTAGAAAAAATTATCACCAGTTATAGAAGCCAATATAATCCAAAAAAGTATGATATTTTAGGAAGCCAAGTGTATTGGTACCCCTACGTGTGTTGAACAGATAATGGGGCTTAAATTATGATAATGTTTAAGTTAAGTAAAAAATAAAAAAATTAAAAACAACTGAAAGCAATTTTTTTTATTTAGTGAGAGAAACAGAGAGAGGAGGGGAACAGGCAGATAAGAAGAGAGACAGATGAGAAACATCAACTTGTTGTAGCACTTCAGTTGTTCATTGATCGCTTTTTCATATGTGCCTTGATCAGGGAGGCTTCAGCTGAGCCAGTGACCCTTTGCTTAATTAAGCCAGTGACCTTGGGCTCAAGCCAGAAACCTTTGGGCTTAAACCAGAGTCCATGGGGTCATGTCTATGATCCTACGCTCAAGCTGGTGAGCCCACACTCAAGACAGTAACATCGGGGTTTCAAATCTGTGTCCTCAGTGTTCCAGGTCAACGCTCTATCCACTGTGCCACCACCTGGTCAGGTGAAAGCATTTTAATTGGAGGAAAAGTGTTTCCTCATAACTGATACCAGTAAGGTAGTTGAGTGATAACTTAAGAAAGAAGTTAATATTTACTATGCGTCAGGCAGTGTGTTTAGTAGTTTAATCTTTGCAAAAATACTTAGGAGATATACATTAAACATAAATTTGTAGAGGAGAAAACTGAGTATCAGAAAGACTGGTAATTTTCCCAAGAATACTGGACAGAAAGAAATGAAAGAGTATGCATTTAATTCCCAGGAAAAGCAGATATTCATCAACAGGGTAATAGGCAGACAAATTCTAGTTTATCTCCACAATGAAATATTGCTCAACAATAAAAAGGAATGGTCTATTGATACATGTAACTGCATGGATAAATTAGAAATTCAATGTGCGGAATGAAAGAAGCTAGCCAATAAATAAATAAATAAATAAATAAAGTACTTATTGGGTACTTATGCTTTCACTTATATAATATTCTAGAAAATGTAACCTAATATATAGTGGCAGAAAGCTGATCAGAGATAACTTAGGGATGGGGTGGAGAGAGAATTTGATTACAGAGAGTACAGAAAAACTTTGGAGGTGATAGATGATTTGTTATATTGATTGTGATGATGGTTTAACAGTAGTAGTCTACATATTTTAAAAATAATCAAATTGTATACTTTAAATACTTACACTTTACTTGAGTTATACCTCACAAAGTTGTGTACAGGAAGTTTGTCTTAAGAATTCCTTCACAGATTTATTTTGCTTATATTTTCATTTTTATGTTTCTATATGAGTAATGTCTTATAAAAATTATCTAATTGAGAGCAAAGAGTGCTTTCAATAAGACTTGTAATCATAATTTGAATAAAGGACTTTATCCCTGCTATTTCATAGGAATGTAATGACAGCCACTCCGATGAGCAGTTTTAATATATATCAAATCTGGCCACTAATATAGGCATAAAGGATCTTATCTCTATATCTAACTAGAATAAGATACAAAGTTTTATATATATGTTACTGTTTTAAAAAGTAACTGTAATCACATAATCACATGCAGATGATATAGTTATTTCTCCATATACCCCAGTACATGATAAGTTTTTGGTTTTATTCAGTGTATGATTTATTATTAGAACCATTAATTTTTCTTCATCAAGTGAGAATTGTTTCAAAGTAACAAAGCAAATCTATTAATCTTTGACAGTTTTGAAAATGCTAATACTAAAGGCGTAAGTTTTTCAGGGTATATTTTAGTGAATTAAAATAAGGATAAATGAAGAAATAAAATCTAGTCATTGACACTGTAATGGAGGTCACTGGATTCATAGTAATTAGGTTGGTTATATAACATGTGCCCATCATGACTTTATTGGCAGTACTATTTCTAGTGGACACATCTGGGATCTTGTACAAGTGAATGCACCCCTGTTTCATCATTGGACAAAATGATAGTAGCAGGGCAAGGGCAGCCAAGAGGTTTACTGTGACCTGTAGGATCATTTTCACTTCTGATAGTAATGTGCTTAAATCCTAGGAGCTGAAGAAATGATATGACAGATTTACTGATCTCAGTCATTCTAGGCAGATAAGCAACATTGTAAATGGTTAGGTATAAATTGATGCCCAAGGATTTGGGTTGGGGGAATTTGTAATTGAACATATATATTTTTTAAGAAAAATCTGGGTTGTCCTCTGAGTGCATTCAAATCTTGATCTTCCATATTATTTCTTAGATTAAAACTCTTTGGATGGTGTATTTACAATAGTGGTGGGGAAATCACTCAGGCTAAAGCCACTTTCTCCTGACCAAGATCATGAAGCCACTGTATTTACATAGCCCCCAAATGTGCCATTTATAGGCTGTGTTGCTTCCTCAAACTCTGTACAAATGTTATTGTCAAATCAACATTTGCACCTTTGTATTGATTTCCCAATCAACCCGTAATTTGCCTAGTGATGTGTTGCTGTCAAAGGGTTAGGTTACTTAAAAAGCCTCTTCTCAGGCTTCCTCACCTGTTTTCTCAGGGACAGACTGCAGAAAGATTCAGAATCTTCTTTAGATCTCCCAGTTTGGCTGATCTCTCTTAGCCCGCTATCACTTCCTCTCCTGTCTGACCCCATCCTTACATTTTGTTGATACCCCGCCGCACTGTCTGTTCTCTTTACTCAGCTTCCTTTGTTCTACAATGGCAGTCACTTTATGTTATTTTATCATTGTTCTTACATTTGCAAATATTTGGTGGTTTCTAATTTTGCAGAACCCTGTGTGGCTCTGAGAAAAATACAGAAAGCTACATAAAACCTCTTTTTAAAGATTCCTACCAGCAGAATATAAATTATCCATTCAGAATTGATTGAGATTCTCTTAAGTGGCAGGCTCTGTATTAGAGACTGAATAAAGTACTTAAAAAAAGTTTCTTACAGCCCTGGCCGGTTGGCTCAGCGGTAGAGCGTCGGCCTAGCGTGCGGAGGACCCGGGTTCGATTCCCGGCCAGGGCACACAGGAGAAGCGCCCATTTGCTTCTCCACCCCTCCGCCGCACTTTCCTCTCTGTCTCTCTCTTCCCCTCCCGCAGCCGAGGCTCCATTGGAGCAAAGATGGCCCGGGCGCTGGGGATGGCTCCTTGGCCTCTGCCCCAGGCGCTAGAGTGGCTCTGGTCGCAACATGGCGACGCCCAGGATGGGCAGAGCATCGCCCCCTGGTGGGCAGAGCGTCGCCCCTGGTGGGCGTACCGGGTGGATCCCGGTTGGGCGCATGTGGGAGTCTGTCTGACTGTCTCTCCCTGTTTCCAGCTTCAGAAAAATGAAAAAAAAAAAAAAAGTTTCTTACAGTTTGTCAGGGTGATAAACAATTTATAATGAAATGAGAATAGAGTAGAGAGAAGAGCAATGGCATCAGACTCAGGTGGGACTGGGAAATGGAGAAAGTCTGCCAAGGAGAGCAGCCAGTGCCCGAGTTAGGTCAGAGCAGAACAGGCATTTCAGGCAAGGGTCTGAGCAGTGAAAAGGTTTGCAGATAACTGTGCGATTATGAGGCAGATATTGAAATGTGTTATGAAGGGAAAATATAGTACTGAAGAAGTTCAAGAAAAAGACAAATAATTGATTTTTTTATTATTTTTTTAAAAGGCATTTATCATCTGTGTGTCTGACTCTGATCATCTTGCTAGCCTCTCATAGGCTAAATGATTAGATGAAAACCCCACCCCTGATGACCCAACCAGTGCTGTAAGGGGCATGTATTCTAGACACTGTGAGGGAGAGAATGTGGAAGAGGGCTTTTCTTGGTACAATGAACAAATACCTCATATGGACAGCTTGAGTACAAGACAGAGAGAAGCAGTACCTGCTGGCAGGACTGGGGGAGGCTCAGGAGGAAGTAAACCTGATGGACCGAAGGGACAGTTGTGTGAGTGGCTGTGCAACTTGTAACAGCTGTACTTGTGAGTTCAGAGATGATTTATTCTCCTCCATCTCATTACAAACCTCTCAGGCTGAGTGGATAAGGCTGTTTTTAGGTAAACTTTTGCAAGTTTTTTTGGATCCCACTTGCAGCCCATCTTTCAACTTCTCATTTTCCCTTTACCTACTCTTAATGCTCTTTTTGCCTCTACCAGGCACTTAAGATTCCTTTTATATTTTGTACGCCCAAGTCTCGGCTGTAGGAAATGGTTAGGCCTCATCTCGTCTACAGACTCAACACTTCTGAAATTCCACCATCCATTCTTCCTGGCCAGATGCTTGAAACATACCCATTCTCTCCGTGAATCACTTAGATGTATATGAAGAGGGATCGTTCATCTAATTAATACAATGTCATAAACAATTAGCCAGAGTTCTTTTTAACTTCTCAAGGTAGCATTTACCCAAATCTCAAATGGGAATCTCTTCTGGTTATGTTGGAGAAATATCTTGCAATAGAAGAGCTTTGATCAGTTAACTGCACATAAGACCTTAAGTAAATTTAGGGAGAGGTAGCATTTGTTACTAAGGTTAGGATATTAAATAGCATTACATTCTAGTGAATGGTTCCCATGGAATTGTGTAGTATGATGTCCCTGACATGCTGATCTTATTTTTGAGTCTCTATAAAAGAAGGTTCTAGGGGAACAAACTCTTTTATGAAGCCTTTCTCACCTCAAATTAAAAGAAAGCCTCTCACCCTAGGGCCTGTTGTGACTAGCCTGCTAGCATGGAAGAGAGGATGGGCTTCTAGGAATCAAGTTCAGATGTACTCAGAAAGGCAATGAAGGGCTCCAATTCATGAGTCTTTCTGTGTTCATATTCCAGGAATATTCACATATATAAAATAATATCCTATTGTTCCACCCATGTTTTCATTCTTTAATGACCTTCAACTTTCTACATTTGGTGAATGGATTTCAATATTTGTCTATGCATATTCTTATGTAACTTAGTAACATCAAGCATTTTGTTAACTATAAGTCATATTAATTTTGTTTTATGTGATTGACTTGCCAATTCAGAATTTCCCTGTACTTCATGTAACATATCTTCTCACCATTATCATCATAATCATCATCACCAATTTTTTTTATATAAAACATTGATGCCTTCTGCATTTATGTTCTTTTTTTTTTTTTTTTTGCATTTTTCTGAAGCTGGAAACAGGGAGAGACAGTCAGACAGACTCCCGCATGCGCCCGACCGGGATCCACCCGGCACGCCCACCAGGGGCGACGCTCTGCCCACCAGGGGGCGATGCTCTGCCCATCCTGGGCGTCGCCATGTTGCGACCCTCCTGGGTGTCGCCATGTTGCGACCAGAGCCACTCTAGCGCCTGGGGCAGAGGCCACAGAGCCATCCCCAGCGCCCGGGCCATCTTTGCTCCAATGGAGCCTTGGCTGCGGGAGGGGAAGAGAGAGACAGAGAGGAAGGTGCGGCGGAGGGGTGGAGAAGCAAATGGGCGCTTCTCCTATATGCCCTGGCCGGGAATCGAACCCTGGTCCTCCGCACGCTAGGCCGACGCTCTACCGCTGAGCCAACCGGCCAGGGCCTGCATTTATGTTCTTACAAGAAGCACACAGAGCCTTGGAGAATGACTAATAAAACATTAAAGAATTAGTTCATTTTGCATGTGTCTAACATATCCATTGATTTTATAAAACTCTCCAAATAAATATCCCTGAGTTATATATTAAAGTGTAAATCACTTAAGACTGGCTTCACCATTTCTGTAGACTTCCTGATTCTGTATGTACCAAGAGAAGAGCAAGAATAGCTTCGGACGTTGCATTAGTTCCACTTTCAATACTGTTTAAAAACAGGAAGCAGTGGTGACAATGCACTTCATAAAAGCTGTACAAATTCTGGCTCTGCTCAACAGTCTCGGTTCTGTGCTGTTCTGGGCCTGATTCTTCCACTCTCACTGCAAATACTCACATAGGAGTGGGTGTGATATTTCATTTAGTAAATGTCATAGCTCTGTCAATTATTTGTTGCACTCTGTTAATTACACTAATGTTTAGCAGTTTGCCCTTTTGAGAGAATTTTTGATGTCTCTTTCCCATCAGCAGCATTAAAAGTAGAAGTACATTAAAAAATTTTTGAGCTAAGAGAAACTAAATATGCATTATGTTATATCTCCAGGTTGTAGAGCAGAGGAAACTAAAGCTCAGAGATACCAAGGAGCTTCTCCAAGTTGCCATAGTCTGTTCAGAAGTAGTCCCTGGCCAGGACTCAGGGCCTGCATGTCCAAACAGCATTGCTTTACTTATAAACCCCCACATCAAATGAAAACTGTGTATAGAAAAATAAGAACTACAAAGAAAATATGACAGATCAAGGAATTAAAATGATAATACGTCATCCATGTTAGATACATAAGTCTTTTTATTTAATCATTTATAAATGTCCCTGTGTTTCCTAACAAAATAATGAAGACTTAATAAATATTTGTTGAATATATAAATAGAAAAATATATGAAAACAAATTAATGTAAGTGGACATAGTCTAACAAAGTCTGCCAGTAGGAAAATGACTTTGACAAGTTTATTTCTTATTAAAAAAATTATGAAACTCACCCTGCCCAGTGTTTCTAAAGGCCAGATCAATTATGGATATTTCATGAGCAGTTAGAACAGACAAAAAGCAATGCATTTCATATTTTCGGAGGCTAACATTAAAGTATACTTGGATTTTCATATGAATTTTCTATGAAGAATAGCATATTTCCATTTCAGAATAACCCTTTTGTTTCTTTCTCATAAAAAAGTGACCTTTATTACCAACTTAGAATTTAGCAGAGTTGATTGTTCTGATAATAGAGAATGTTTTCCTTGAGTTTCAAATTTCTTTGGGTACTTCATATTCTTTCTCCAAATAGAAGGACTGACTCTCTTGCCTGACATGATCGCCACTGAGGATTTTGTAAGAAAATCCATCTCAATGCTAGCACTGAGTACACCCCCAAGGAATAGGAATTCTCATTTAAAGAATGTTAGCCAGGGTTTTTACTGTGTGGGAAAGTGAGCAAGCTGTCTGGTCACCCCAACCTCGAATAGGTATAGTCCTCTCTGCCAAAACATGCAGGAACCCTCTGTGTTGATATGACTCCTTTATATTTCCTGGTATATAGAAAGAGCTGTTTCTGCTAAGAGATCATGGCAACTCAACAGACAAATATTACTTACTTCTCTGAGAAATTCTTTTCGATCTCCTGGAAAGACCTTATGTTGATATGTGGTAGAGCACAGCCTGTTTGTTCCCCTGTGGAAATGACTTGTGGCCTCATGGCTCCTGTAATGCGGGGCACAACCTTCACGCTACACTTTCCTGACAGGTCAGTAATTAACTTGCATTGCAATTGTCTGTCATCTCCACACAGCCGCCATTTACCAAAATAACATTTTAATTTCAGTTTCCTTCCAGTTCACTTTCCTTTTCTTTTTTTCCCTGTGGCTTCTACATCTTTATTAAGTCTAATTTCCCCAGACCACTTCCATAAGCAGAGAGAGTGCAATAAAACTCAGTTTCAAAAATGTCAAATATAATGAGAAAAGAAGATCACAGTAAAAGAATTTGACCATAGCCACCCCATTGGGTAACATTGTCTTTGACTGGGCAGGCGTTATATGTAGAAAATGTGATAATAAGGCTTTGCATTTACTTGACTTACATCAGGGAATCTGGGCGATATGCCGCAGTTACTGACAAACTCTGGCAAGTCAACTGCATGGGTAAATTGTAACACAGTTATTGTCATTGCATGTGGGCATTGCAAGTGGTAAAAATGACAAGTGAAGTATATTCTTGAGTAGAATAAATCCTGGACAAAATTCTGTTGCAGGCAACCTTAATCTTTTCTCAGATCTTTGTATTCTGTTGCCATTTCTCAGCACTATAGTGTTTTTGACTCTATCTTATTGGGAACAAAGAAATTAATTTTACATTTTGAACTTTATTGATCCTCAACCTTGAAAAACAGACTTGCTAGTTCCCACAGTTTCTGCAAAACTTATTAGACACCTGGGGTTGAGTTAGACATGAGCATGCTTATCTACCTTGGAGTCTGATGAGAGTGCATTGGAGGATGAGACTGAGGACAATTTCAAGGTGAAGGTGACAATTAACTTTGACATGATAATATCAACACAATTTATCAGTATCATAAATAAGACTCCAAAGACAGAGAAGGGATATGAAGAGCAATGTAGGCTGAGATCACAAGACTTAAGGAAAAGGTGAGTGAGCATTCATAACAAGTGTTAGAGTGTGGGTGGTTAGGTGGGAAAGCTAAGGGAGTGTTACTTAGGGCTGGCTTGGTACAACCTTGCAGTTTCTACTGAATATTTTGGTTTTGTCTTATAGATATTAGGAAACTTAGGTGACTTTGTTTAAGGCATGATCCTTTCCCAAAAGACTCAGTGAAAAGAGACCCAAAGGAATGGCTCTCTGGCTACTTAGGCTATAGAACGAGCAACAGCATTCTCATAGGATGCTTTTTAATTAACCTTAATTCAGAATCATCATCACAGTATCTATTCATAAACACCAATCTTATGATAAGGACACCAAGGGATCTGCGAAAAAATTCTCTAGAACACTGGGAACCTTACTTTGAACTTCCAGGTGCATTTTTAGTGCTTCTGGTTACTAATCAAATGAAGAGAAAGGTAAAGTCTCACAGGAATGACAAATGAAGCCTTTCAGGAAGAGAATTCCTAGGGTGCAATTGCATTTTATTAAGGGCAGAGAAGAAAAAATAAAATCAAAATTAGTGGAACTGCTTCTGAATTTCCCTCTGGTGATCATCTAAGAAGTAAAAAATTAAAAAGCAAATAGGAACAAAATGTCTGTGCCATTGTAATTATGTTTAGGCAGCATAAGAAATGTTATGAAATGCCAATCTCCTTAGATACACAGGAGAACCATAAGGGGCATAAGTAATGCAATCTCCTCTGTTGCCTCTGTCAGTTTTGACCTAATCTAGCAAGAAATGCTGAGCCATTTTCCGCCTCTTGCATACAAGTATCAATTAAGGAAAAACAGGGTGACTATCTTAGGGCACTGGATGATGAAATGTCACTTAAGGAGAAAACATGGGTGATAGAACAAGTTGCTCAACAGCTACAGTATTAGAAAACACTGGTAAAACAAGCAAAGTCTCAGATAGTTTCTGCAACAGTACTAATTCACTGATATTGCTTAGAAAAATATTAAGTACAAAAAAATACATTTCAATCTGCAATTACTTATTTCCTGGAAGTTCATGTTTTATAGTATTTATTTCCTAAAAGATTTGACTCAGTTGCAAAGCCCTTTTATCAAGCAGATTAAATTTAATCAAACACTGATTGCAGTACAACTGGCTTTCTCTATCTCTATCTTGGCCTGCCCAGGTTAAAATATGGAGAAACTGCATATTGTGTAATTAGTGCTCAACATTAATTAACAGAAGTCGGTAATTGACAGTAGTCAAATATGGCTGACATTTGTTTTATTTAGCAAATTTGTGACTGAATCCAATTAGTTTTTCTCTAATGCTCATGTCTTCAAACTCTGAATTGATTGGATTGAATTTCAGTGCCAAAGTAAATGTCTGAGAGTGGGACAGTAATGTCATAGTCCATTGTTGTGACAATGACAACACTATTAAAATAAAATACTTTACAATATCTCCTTTAATGCATTTAAAAATCAGTTCATCTTCTCAATTATGTGTGTATAAAAATAAATTTTAAGTAGTTATGTTTGTGTGTGTGAATGTGTGTATCTCTATGTTTGTGTAAACTCTGAGGGCAGTCTCAAAAGTTCAGATCTAAAATCATTATCAACTTGGTTTGTTACTTAGTGTCCATTCTGAATGCTGGGTATTTGTTCAGAGCTAGCTCAATTACTTACAAGGGAGATTGGCTTCCTCAAGTAGGGCCTCAACCCTAGCAAGGAATGAAGCAATGAATGACTAGGTAACCAGTAGAGAAAGTTGTGGTCACGGACAAAGCAAATGCTTACTGATGATGACATGTGACTTGCTGAGACTGGAACTTGAAAATAAGGGAAGTAAACCCTTGGTGTGTGTATCACAGTACAGGCCAAAGGCCATCACTTTATATTTTATTATTGAACTCATAGTACTTCATTCCACTGGAATTAGTTAAAGATTACTTGTAATAAACTAAGAAGCATTTGGGGGTTAGAGTCAGAAATAACCAAATTCAGTAGACAATGAACAAGTGGCTCTAGTAATGACGAGGAACACTGTAGAGCAATGATTCTCAGGGGTCAGTGTGAGGAGCTCCATAAACATGCAGATCTCACTGCACTTTCCAAAGACATTTCCCCTGAGCAAGACTGAAGAGGGGACTGAGAAACTATACGTTTGGCTATCACTCCGATGACTCAGATACACACTGAATGTTGTTGAGAAACATGTTTATAGAATTATATAAAGTTATTTTAAAATTTTATACCTGCATTGTTCTAAACTTGTTACTAATTACCATAATGTCTCTCTGTTTCTTTTTTTTCTTTTTCTTTTTTTTTCAGAGACAGAGAGAGAGTCAAAGAGAGGGGTAGATAAGGACAGACAGACAGAAACAAAGAGAGATGAGAAGCATCAATGACTAGTTTTTCGTTGCGACACCTTAGTTGTTCATTGATTGCTTTCTCATATGTGCCTTGACTGTGGGCCTTCAGCAGACTAAGTAACCCCTTGCTTGAGCCAATGACCTTGGGCCCAAGCTGGTGAGCTTTGCTCAAACCAGATGAGCCCACGTTCAAGCTGGTGACCTCGGGGTCTCGAACCTGGGTCATCCCCATCCCAGTCCAACGCTCTATTCACTGCGCCACCACCTGGTCAGGCAAAAACAGTTTCTCTGTTTTTAAAGTCGATGTTACTAGGTTCATATTTGTTGACATTGTTGCTCAAATAAATTTTCTGGGAATAAATTTCCCTTGGGAATATGCTAGTGGTTTGGGGAGTGTTAGAGATCACACTGGGGAACAAAATCTTTGTTGCATCCAGAAAAACACTTGTTCTTATCTAATTCGAGTATGCTGATCTCAAATCAGACATTAATTTTTCTCTGTAAGATACAGTTTTTTTGTAATTCAAGATTTTAGGTTTTCATCTTATTGTAAAATTTTCAACATTTAGTTTAACATAATGAAGTAGAATGTCCTCTTGGGCATCATTTTTGTGAAAATGTAATAACTTATATAACGCAGTAAATACATTAATACACTAACAGATATGATTGCATCAGAATTTGTCTACAATTTTGAAATAGAACATATTAAAACATTGATTTTAATCATAAAATTTATGCAAAACTTATTTAAATTCTATTCAGGCAAAAATTTGCGTTTGTAGCTCTTGCGTTGTGTAATTGTTGAGGACAATCTTGTTTGATGCTCCAGCAGTAAGTAGTCTGCTCATCACTAACAGCTCCAAGATTTTAGGAAAACGTATCAAGGTGACTGTTCAGGAAGTAAATCTTAAAGCTCATGTTACATCCAGTGTTGCGGAAAGCCAACAGCATCCTTTGAACCAGAAGTTCATAGTTTTCTGCTTTTTTTTGTTGCCAAGGAAGTTCTTTGTAACTGCCACAAAAGACTGCCATGCTGCTTTCTCCTCTTTATTCATCTTCCTGGCAAATTCTTCATCATGTATGAGGGTTCAAATTGGAGGTCCATCGAATATACCTGCTTTTATCTTCTTGAAAGACAAGGCAGAAAAAGCAGAAATAATATTTTGAAATCATTCACTTTCTCTATTCAAAGCCTGAACAAACTGCTTCATTAAGCCAAGTTTGATGTGAAGTGGGGGAAAATGATCTTGTCTCAATTAACTACAGGTTCATTCACGATATTTTGCATCCCTATTTCCAGAGCTTCATGTTTCAGCCACTCCTTCTGTGTCCAGTGTTTCTCCCGTGCTTGGCTGTCCCACAAACACAGAAAGTAAGGATACTTCATGAAACCTCTCTGTTGTCCTAGAAGGAAATTTACCATTTTAAGATCCACACAAATGATCCAGTTATGCTTCTCATACTTCAGAAAGTCAAGGAAAATTTTTATATCATTCTTACTAAGTCATTCAATCCAGGTTGTCTAAACTGCTGAGGGGTTAATGACTGCTTGGCATCAGAAGAAGACACTTCAGATTCTACAACCATTTCCTCATGCATCTTATCAAAATACACTTGATCACCATGTTCACTTTCTTCGTCCTGAGAAAAAAATGAAACCATTGAAAACTGGAAGCGGGAGTGTCTCAGAGTGTGGGATAGGTCGTATTGCTGAAGGAATATTAGGATATGCGATCATATGCCATTTTTTCTTGCTGATGCCCTTTGTATGGATCAGACAGAAATAACAGTCACTGCTGTGGTCCTTAGTTTCATGCCAAACCATGGGAATACCAAAAGGCATTCCTTTGCATTTTCCTTTTGTCCAGTCACGAAGCATTTCCTCACAATTATGACACACAATATGAGGAGCCCAATTCTTGTCTTGATCGCCAAGGGGAACTTGAAAATAGGCAATATATGCAAGTGTCACAAATGATGAACTGTTGCACCTTTGATGTTGAAGTGTGTAACAGCCACATATATAACAGAAGGTGTCAGGACTATTCTTACATTTACGCTTACTTGAAGAAGCCATGATTCAATCTTAAAACAAAATAAGGTGTTTTTATCAGATAATTATTTTTTAATTTAAAAACAACTACAGTTATGTAAAGGTGATGTTTGTAAAACATTAATTGCCTTGTGGTTATGTTCAATAAAAGAGTCGTTGCCCTTTAACTCCAATTTAAAAACTAATGCATGCCATTAACTGTAACAAAAAGAAATTAAAATTGCATAAAAACTAGCGCATGCACCTAAAAATGGATTTCAGATTTGGAATCAGCGATGCAGACATATATAGAAACAGTTCTAAAACCTCATGCAACAAAAACTGGAAAAAAAATTGTTCCCCAGTGTCATAGATTAGAATAGTAAGAAGAGAAATGTAGGTAGCTAAGTTGATAGGCATAAAAATGGATACACAGACACAAAGGCACATGAAAGTAATACTGTGAATATCTATTTGAGATTAATTGAAATGTTATGTTTATCAGTCCAAAATATACATTTAGTCTTAATTATTGCTAATAAGTCAGTTCTCTTTTTTTATTTTTATTTTTATTTTTTGTATTTTTCTGAAGCTGGAAATGGGGAGAGACAGTCAGACAGACTCCTGCATGCGCCCGACAGGGATCCACCTGGCACGCCCACCAGGGGGCGACGCTCTGCCCACCAGGGGGCGGGTGCTCTGCCCCTCCAGGGCGTCGCTCTGTCGCGACCAGAGCCACTCTAGTGCCTGGGGCAGAGGCCAAGGAGCCATCCTCAGTGCCCGGGCCATCTTTGCTCCAATGGAGCCTCGCTGCGGGAGGGGAAGAGAGAGACAGAGAGGAAGGAGAGGGGGAGGGGTGGAGAAGCAGATGGGTGCTTCTCCTGTGTGCCCTGGCTGGGAATCGAACCCAGGGCTTCTGCACGCCAGGCCGACGCTCTACCACTGAGCAAACCAGCCAGGGCTTACGTCAGTTCTCTTAAGTGCAAGAAAAACCCCAAAGGATCATAAGGCAAGCAATCATGGTCTATTTTATAACTTTCAGCACAAAGTATTTTACTTCTATTGTTGTTGTCTAATGTTTATATCATGAACTTTGTAAGTGTGAGTAAAATAACATCAATTTCAACATTTGCGAAACAGTTCTCTTGCTTGTTAAACATCAAAGGATTGTTGGGTTGAGAACAAAACAAATTCTACAAAACGTTGTTTCCCTCAAATTTTATCTGAAATTTGGGGGCAGTGAGGTTTCCTCTCAAGAACTCAAGAATATCAAAATAGGAAAAGTAATTTACCAGTCCACATTATTTAAATGGAGTGTTTTTGAGTTTTTTAAACCTGGCTTTGAAGATCCTTCAATACACTATATATGTAGTATACCTTAAAATGTATGCTTTTATTTCTATGTTGATTAACTAAAGGCTCTTTCAATGCCTTAGTCTCTTGAAGAACTTTGGCTGCATTATCACAAACTTCAATCCGGATTGACTGAGGACCAGATTCCCCATTTAAAGAAGTGGCATTTTGCTTCATTCTTTAAAGGAGAGTTGGGGTAGGAGTCCTCTCCCCAGGAGGTGAGAAGTAGAAGAGAGAGTTAGATGCTTTCACTACCTAACTGGGTTCCAGTTAAATGAGTGTTACTGTAATTTGTAGCATTGTAGTTAAATTTTTGTCTTAATTTAAGCTCCTCACAAGGCAAAATATATGATTTTGGTTTGGGTATATTGTAGTCAAAAGGGAATGCGTGAGTATTTATAGGTTTAAATGGTTAGCATGATTATCTATTTACTTAAAAATTATTCCTTTTTACCTCTTTCTCTCCTCCCTTTACTCACTTATAGCCTTGTCATGAGTATTTCTGAGACTTGGAGATTCTGATCTATTAATAGATAGCATATACAATGCAGTGGGTACTGCAAGCCCACCCGGCTTACATTTATCCATCTGTGCACTGTGAATTTCACGTCTGTATGTGTGTGCACACATGGGTTAAATGTCCTTTCTATTATTATAACCACCCAAGGCATATGAACCTCTCTTTTAACTTCCCTCCAACAATGCATCCATACAAGTGTAGATACTCTGGTTCATAACTTATATCATGTGGCTTTGAAAATATCAGGAAAACTAAAGATAACTATATTTCCTGTCATTTAGAAAAATTAACCTTTTGAAGACATCTTTCAATGGTTAAAAGATGCTCTGAGAAGTTCTGGCAGCAGAAAAAAATTAGTCCTTTAAAATTAGAAGAATGAAAATGAAAATAAGATGAACCAAACAAGGACTAAAAAAGAAAAAACAAACTAAAATGGATAATTTTTCACAGAATGATTTAATATGCTAGTTAGTCACTAAACATTTATGAGAGGTTGTTGTGCATGTAAAAGTTATGTGGAGGCTGGTAGCTCACTCTGATCATTGCACCCTGCTCCTGCTTGCTGAAGAACAGCCTCAAATTCAAGAAGAGATGGAGAACTGGCAGACTGCCAACCAAAGTCAACCCACAAGCATATGCTGTTGGGTCTGAACAATAATTTCAAATGTTTTGAATGAGTTCCCATTAAAAATGAGGTTATTCACTTTTTAAAAAGTGTATATATACATGTTCTTTTGAAAAGTTACCAGATGTGGAAAACTGACTAAGTTATACAAGGTAACTGTCAGCTGGAGGTGGGTACTTCCTACATCCTGTAAACAGGGCAAGTTCTCACTAGTGCAGAAGTTCTTCCCCTTCTCACTTGGTCTGCATAGGTATCTTGACTGTTTGCGGACATCTGTGACACGATGATTAGTGTCAGTTACTTCTGGGAGCATTGTTTCTTAGATGTGTGGGTTGAACAGAAATTGTGGTCCATGTTAAATTGTTATTTTTTTATATTTGATTATTTTTAAATCCAAGCTGAAAGGATTGGAGATGAAGAAAAGAACCAAGAGACTGCATTTGTACCAAGATTTTAGAGTGGGTCATTGAAGGTTAACATTATTTCATATACTCTTACAATTTTTTCAACGTGATCTCCAATTACCAAGAGTAGGTTATTGTTCCATGCTCTTGGCTATTGCTACATAAGTCCCCTTTTCCTTTTTCCTGCTCTGACCTCTGGCACTGTTCCTATTATACTATTGTGGCAGATAATTATATTCTAACGTTTATCATATTCTGTTCTCTGTTGACTTGTGTGTCTCTTCTGCTCAGATTCGGTGTGGGCCTCTCAAAGTCAGACACTATATTTGTCAGTGTTGTTGCTCTGTGTGGCATCTGGAACATTACAGGCACTGGGTGACTGTCTGAAATCCCCTGCCTCTAGTTCCCTCAGTACTGTGAGCACTTCAAACAAGTTCAGGTTTCCCATTATTTTGGAATGGCTGTGGTTCTCAGCCCTACATGTCACTGGATTCCTGTATTTCTTTTCAACTCATTGAAAACTGCCAAATGGCCCTGGAATACAGTGCATCATGGTCAGGGGCAGTAAGAACATCCACGGCATCTCACCTTTCCCCATCCTTCCCTCAAGTAATACTCTACCCCACACTGACTTTAATGTAAAGTCTGGCTTTTAGGCCATAACTAGTTCTCCTGGGGCAGCGCCATAGTCACTTATCTCCTGAGCATTTGGTCAGTCGCCTCCCCCGTCACATCTTGCTCTCATTAAGTAGATGCCTTAATACCAACTGCTTTCAGAATTAAGATTGAGGTTGGTGTGTTCAATCAATCTCCACACATGGAATTCTGAGCAGGTTTTTCTCAGGACAAAAAAAATTTAAAAAAGTGACTTCTCCATCTGGGTCAGCACACCAGATCCTGGACCTCTCTACTTCCTTTCTTATTTTTCTTTCTAGAATCATTTTGTTAGGAACCCAGCACATCTGCCTTATGAACCATCTGTGCTATCATCTTACTACTTTAGGCAAAAATTAAATATAAAATAAAAGTGGGTAAAGAAAATTTTGTTTTTTTTCTCTCCTGTCTTTGTAGTTTTTCTTCATTTTAATTTCATGTCCAAAGTCAATATCTGCCTACCACTTTTTGAGTTGCCATATCAACCAAAAGTTGGTAAACAAACAAGAAAAGAGTGAGCCTTCTCTTTCCCACACACAGCTACACTATACTCTCCCACAAAGCTGTATTGGAGAAATGAAACCAATGGTAAGATATTGCTTTTGATAAATTTCACAATTTTATCATAATACTTAGAATTGAAATAAACCAAAAGTATCCTAGCATAAGTTTAATTATATAAGGGGGAAATGGTATTAATTGATTCATGACAACTTAATACACCAATTACTATTGTTACTATTTGCACTACAATTAACCTTTGTAAAACAATTATTATATGTCACAAACTAGAAAAAATACTTTACATACATTATTTTTTTTCTTTTTATCTTTTGAGGAAACACCCAATTTTGTTGGCAAAGAAACTCAAGCTCAGAGAGATGAAGTAAGTTGCACAAAATAACATATATAATATTTAGGAAGTGTTGGAACTCAGGGTTGAACTTTGGTATTTCTGACTCCCTAGTTTGAGCTTTTAATATTTTTAAATCTCTATAAGGGATAAAGTTCTGAACTAGAATTTGGGAGAAATATGTTTAAATCATGTCCTCAAAAAGTTCACTTTTTACACATATTATTATCTTCTATTAAGGGAACCTTTATGCACTGTTGGTGGGAATGCAGATGAGTGCAGCCACTGATGAAGGAGTAGGGAGTTAACTCAAAAAATAAAAATGGAACTGCTTTATGACCCAGAAATTCTACTTCTGGGAATATATCCAAAGAAACCAGAAACATTAATTCAAAAGAATATGTTCATTGTAGCATTAATTACAAAAGAATTAGAAGCAGCCATAATGCCCATCAATAGGTAAGTGGATTAAAAAGGTGTGGTCCTCATTTCTATTTGTCTGTCTGTCTGTCCATATCTGTCTCTCTCTATTCCATACAATGGAATGCTACTCAGCTTTAAAAAAAGAAGAAACTTTTACTTTTCACAACAGGATGAACGTAGAGATTATTATGCTAAATGAAATAAGCCAGACAACAACATCAAAAAGAGCACCATATGATTTCACTTATATGTGGAGTCTAATGAACAAAATAAACTAATAGACAAAATAGAAACAGACTCACAGATATAGAGAACAGATTGACAGCTGTCAGAGGAGATAGAGTTTGGAAGGATGGGTGAAAGGTGAAGAAATTAAGCAAAGAAAAAAGAACTCATAGACACAAACAACAATAAGAGGATTACAAGAGAGAAAGGTGATGGGGGAGACAGAAGAGGGTAAAGGGAGATAAATGGAGGTAGAAGGAGACTTCACTTGGGGGGATGAACACAATACAATATGCAGATGATGTATTGTAGAACTGTATATTCTATAATACATTATACATAATAATATAATAATTGTATTGTTAGCCAATGTCACCCCAATAAATTAAATAAAAAATTTAAAGAAAAATTAAGCTCCTGTTTATCTCACTAGCTTGCTGTAAAAATCAATCAAAATAATGCATGCTAAATTACTTCTAAATAGATTCTAAATAGATTTTAGATAGACAATGGACATTCTTACTTATATTAATTAAATTAAGCTTAACCATCAACCTAAGGACATAGAAGAAATCTGAAATAGGCAAAATACAGGAATATGAGAAAGAGGAGTATGGAAGTAAGTAAGACCCTTTGCCATAGTTTAGAAAAGACATAATGGATGAACAAATAAATAACTATGATAATAAGTAAAAGCAGAGAGAAGGGACTAGATTCCCCTAAAATAGGAAAATTGATTGGCTATATGGAATAAGTGAGTCCACAGAGATTCTAAGATTACTTGTTTAGGTGATTTCAGTAATAGGAGTATCTGAATTTAGAAAAGAATGAGAAAGACTCTTAGGGAGATTATGGGTTTAAGCTGAGATATATCTAGCTTGAACTGCCAATGGGACTTCATGAAAGAGGGATCAAGTAACAAATAGAAATGAGGAACAATATTGGAAGAGAAGCCAAGGACAAAGATAGAAATTTAAAAATCATATCTGAGCCCTGGCCGGTTGGCTCAGCGGTAGAGTGTCGGCCTAGCGTGCGGAGGACCCGGGTTCGATTCCCGGCCAGGGCACACAGGAGAAGCGCCCATTTGCTTCTCCACCCCTCCGCCGCGCTTTCCTCTCTGTCTCTCTCTTCCCCTCCCGCAGCCAAGGCTCCATTGGAGCAAAGATGGCCCGGGCGCTGGGGATGGCTCTGTGGCCTCTGCCCTAGGCGCTAGAGTGGCTCTGGTCGCAACATGGCGACGCCCAGGATGGGCAGAGCATCGCCCCCTGGTGGGCAGAGCATCGCCCCCTGGTGGGCAGAGCGTCGCCCCTGGTGGGCGTGCCGGGTGGATCCCGGTCGGGCGCATGCGGGAGTCTGTCTGACTGTCTCTCCCTGTTTCCAGCTTCAGAAAAATGAAAAAAAAAAAATCATATCTGAGGAATTAAATTTAAACCATGAGAATGGATAAGAATGTCAAAAGAATCTGGTGAATAGCAAAGATGGTCTAGAGTGGTGCCATTCATTGTAAGTATGATGTGAGTCACACATGTAATTTAAAAATTTCTGGTAGCCACATTGGATAAGCAAAATAAAATTGGTAAAATTAGTTTTAATAACATATTTTATTTAACCTAATACATCAAATATTTATAATCTCAGCATATGGTCAATACAAAAATATTAATGAGATAATTTACATTCTCTTTATTTGTACTGAATCTTCAAAAGCTGTTGTTTAGTTTACAACTCTGGTTAGACTAGCTACACTTCAAGAGCTGAATAGCCATTTGTTGTTAGCTGCTACATTATAATGGCTGGCATGGTCTAAGAAGGAATTTTAAAGATGAAAAGACTGAGGGAAGACATAGGGTCCAGAAGAAATAAAGAAAAACAGATAAGGTACCTGCAGTATGACAGAAACCAAGGCAAAACTGTTTGCGTCCTCACATGCTTTGTAACACCTCTGCATGAGGCAATATATGGAGTGAAAAAGCAATATGTTTTCCACAGATGGTATTGTTTTAGACATCAAACAAAGCAGGATCCTTTCTGACCATTTCAGACACTAAATTACTGAATGAAGTCCTTCATTGCTTAACTGAACAGGCTTAGCAATTGTAGCACAGCATTGTGGAAGTAACATGCTTTTGCACTATCTCAATATCCCTGTAAATCATGACACATTCGACAAAGTAACATATAAATTTAGATATTTAACCACTTAATCTTTTTTTCTTTATCTTTAGCAAATAAATTTGAATACTTAACCACTTACTGACTCCTCTACTTAAATTTTGTGAATATCAAATGCTATTAGATATGCAATGCATCTGAAACATAATATACATTATACCTAAAAGATTAATCATAGCTCTGATGAGTATTAACAATCTCAATCTAATAATTTACATTGCTGAGTGCCTCATGTTACTGTAAGCATCTTGCCTATAAGAACTACTGTCTAATTTTTTTTTAACATCATAGTACCTAGCATAGTGCTGCAGACACTACTAGGATAATCAACATTCATGTTCTCTTCTAAATTCCACTTTCTTTTCTTTGTGACAGAGACAGAGAGAAGGACAGATAGGGACAGACAGGAAGGGAGAGACATGAGAAGCATCAATTCTTCGTTGTGGCACCTTAGTTGTTCATTGATTGCTTTCTAATCTGTGCCTTGATGGGGGGGGGTCTACCACAGACCGAGTGACCCCTTGCTCAAGCCAGCGACCTTGGGCTCAAGCTGGCGAGCCTTGCTCAAACCAGATAAGCGCGCACTCAAGATGGTGACCTCGGGGTCTTGAACCTGCGTCCTCCATATCCCAGTCCGATGTTCTATCCACTGCACTACCACCTGGTCAGGCTAAATTCCACTTTCTTTAAGAGAACCATCAAGATATGAATAGATGATATGATATGGAAGTTCAGGTTACTTGAGTTCCCGGCAAATTTATCACAAAAATGAATATGAGTTCAGTTTCTAGCCCTTGAAGTTCTAATATGAAACTAGCTAAAGCAGAAAGATAAGTTAACAGAAAAATAAATTTCCTTTGACTCAGCACCTGGTTTCCAGAGCACGCTGCCTTTAGGAGGTCTCATAGAGAGCTATCTTGTTTTGACTCTCAGCTTGGCATTACATCAGTAGAGATTAGAACAAAAAGTTCTCTAAGTAGTTAGAAAATGAATCTCAAAGATAAAATGATTTAATTTTTAATCCCATGGTTTTAGCAAATAGCTTAAAATTTTAATAGTTAGCGGTGGTTGGTGTTTTCTATTACTTTATGACAAGATAGTTTCAGATGGTGTGTTACTTGTTTTGAGTTTCAGAAAGGCACCATAGTGTATAATGGATCCTGACTTCTAATCCACCTTTTCATCACTGCCAGTTTACTCAACATGTACCCATAGGGTGTCATTTGTTTGAAGTATGTTCCTAGCTCCTCTTTCCCTATATGTATCCTACTTTTCATACCCAGGAGAAGTCACAAATTTCCATATTCTATAGCCACAGTCAACTTTCTGTTTCTGCTTAAATAATTTATTCTATCACTAATCAAATATTCATTCAGTGTTGGTTATATGTATGCTACCATTATTCTAAGTTGTAGGTATTTAGTTGTAAAGACAAAGTACATACTGTCACCGACCATTCAGTCTATATAAAGATAGCCACTAAGCAATGTAACAACAACAACACCAAAAATATAATTCCCCGTTTTAAAGAGGCTATTTAGGAAAACAAAAGCAGAATAATGAGGTAGAAAGGGCCTTGCAAAACAAAAGCAGACTTAGTGAATTTGATGCATAACAAAAAGTCATTTGAAATGGGTTAGTAGCAGAGTTGTTTAATTTGAGTATTAGAAGGGCCACTCTAGTTACTCCTTGAAGAATGACTATACTATCAAAAGTAGAGGCACAGGAACAAGCCAGGAGAATTCTGCAGTAACAGTGGTAAGAGTGGTGAGAAGTGATTGAATTTGGGATATTTTGATATTTTCTACCCCTTGCTAAATATCTAATTCATTTCTGTTTAGAGAAATCTGTTTCATAAAAGCTGAATATATACAACCAACATTTAGAAATATAAAATACATGAATAAATAAAAAATGGGTTTATGTAAATATCAACAAATTGAAAAATGTACATAAAATATAGTATTAAAATATTTTTATTTTTTGTGAGAGAGAGAGAGAGAGAGAGAGAGAACGGGGTATAAAGACAAGGACAGACAGACAGGAAGGGATAGAAGCATCAACTCATAGTTGAGGCATCTTAGTTGTTCATTTATTGCTTTCTCATATGTACCTTGACTGGGGGGGATGGGGGGGCCTCCAGCCAAGCCAGTAACCCCATGCTTGAGCCAATGACTTTGGCTTATGCCAGCGAACAAGGGGTCATGTCTATGATCCCACGCTCAAGCTGGTGACCTCAGGGTTTTAAACTTGGGTGCTTAGTATCCCAGGCCGATAATCTATCCACTGCGACAGCACATGGTCAGCCTTAAAAAGATTTTTACTAAATCTCTTTTTTTCCCTGAATCTTTTTCTTCACCAAAATTTTTAAGAATTGTGAGACTTAGAGTTTTCTTATACTCAGAGTGTACTTAATAAATGATAACACAGAAAAACATATTTAGTAAGGTAAAAAAAACTGACTAAAATGTTCTGAAAGTTGCTACCTCTTCAAATCTTCTCGCATTCATTCTAAATGTGCAAATCAACATTACTCTATATATTTTTTATGACTTTTCTCTTATTTGATACTACAAAGTAAAATGGTAAATGTGGTTTTATCTAAAACTGTGGTTTCATCTAATGTTGTGATATCATACATTTTAGTGTACTCATTTAGCAGATTTTGAGGGAAATGTCATTGTACAAACAAAATTTAGAAAACATAAAATAAAAAGACCCATTTAAGAAAAAGAGATGTGAGTTTATAAGAACCCTTGCTGAAAAAAGCAAGCGATAGTGGTCCATATTTTTCAGGCTCTGCCTGTAACTATTGAATTGGAAGCAGTTTGGGGTAAGGAGTATGAGGACAACAATGAAATTGAGGGTAAATCTTAGGTTACTACCTGAAAAGACAGATGAATGGTGGTGCCATTGAATGAGAAGCATGGAAATGGAGAAGAAGAAAGTTGGGTCAGAAGCAAGTGGGAGGTAATTAAGAGCTTAGTTTCAAATATACTCGCTTTAATATCTCTATGAGACCTTCCAGGGGATGTAACGAATAGGCAAGTGCTTTCACAGTTTTAGTGCTAAGAAAAGGTTTTTTGTTGAGATCTAATTAGAATTTAGATAGTATTGAAACTCATAGCACTAAATAAGATCACCTAAGAATAAACTTAGAAAACAAGAGCTGGGACTGCAGAGGTATAAATCTGAAGATTGAGGGCAGAACATTGCAACATTTAGAGGACTGAATGATGAGAAAGAGTGAGCAAAGGAAATAGAGAACGAGCATCCAGTTAGTTTGGAGAAAAACTGGGAAGATGAAATAACCCAGAAGTCAAATGAAAAGATAGGTTCAAGAGGGAAGGAATGTTCATTTGAATTAAGTACAACTCAGATAATTGATAATATGAAGACGTAAAAATAGCCATTCAATTTGGGAAAACAAAACCATTGGGACTTTGACATAGTATGACATAGTATTATTTCTATGGCATTGTATTTATGCACATAAAGTTATATTTAGGTTCTTGTGTTTGTGAAACTAAAAAGTTTTCACTGGCTAAACAGTACATTTATTCTTTGTGTCCTCAATAATTCATAGACCAACACAGTGTACATAGTTGCTTAAAATTATTTATGGAATTGAATTGAATTGGGCTGATGTCCAAAAGAGAAAAATCAGTTTTGAAATCCACAATTGTATGTGTGCTATTGATAAGACCAATCCTTTAAACTAAGATATTCTGTCTATTCTTTGGCATCTTGTAAGTACCCCCTCTCGTCAGATGAGATTTCTTCCCATGCCAGAGGAGACAGAAACAAGGAAGCATGTATTCCCTTCACTTTATTTCCTTCCTTCATCCTATCTATATCCAATTCATCTGCATGAACACTCAGTGAAGTTCTCATCCTTCTGTTTCAGGTTAATTTATCTACTTGAGCTAGTGATGAAACCCATTTATTTGAGTATTCTCTGAGACCTTGTTGGATTTCTGACTATATTTTTATTTCTTTTCCCGCTCTTCTTTTCAACATTCATATTTTATCCCGTTTTTAAGCTACTATCTATTTTACGCTTTATAAAAAGTATATTTTACATATGTTAGCCTCAGCTCCTTACTTCCTTTAACATCTATTATGAGGCTTAAATTTCACAAATGCTTTTGATCCCTTATTACGCATTTGAGAAAGGATATAAAATGACAAATAGAAAATTAATCTTTTAAAAACAAACTCAACCTCCATCATCGTAACAGAAATATCACATAGACTCTATTGAGATACACTTTTCTATAGACAGAATCAGAAAAGTATGGCCACATAGTCTGTGTGAAAAGCCGTGGAGCTCCAGCAGCAATCTCATTATGTGCTGGTGGAAGTTCAAAAAGTTAAAACTAATGTGAAGAATAGTTTGACAATAACTATTGAACTTATTTTATCTCTCTCTTTTTTTAAAATAAATAGTATTCCTGGGAATTCATTTCATAGATATGTTTTCAAGCGTTCACAATCACATCAAAACATTTATTGTATTAACAAAAAATTAAAAACATCCTAGACACTTTTAGTAAGAAACTGACAGAATTATGTATGATGCACCCACACAGTGGAACACTGTACAGATGTGAAAAATTTGGATAGTTTTTTGTTTTTATTATGGAAATATCTCCAAAGTTTTACTAAATAAAAAAATAGCAGAGCATGTATAGTATATTATCTTTAATATAGTAAAGGAAGACATATATATATACACACACACATATGTATATATAAAAAACACAAAGGGTTTAGAACTGTGGTTATCTGTTCAGTTAAGGTGGGAGTGAATGGAACATATAAAAATAAGATTATGAAAAAAATTTCTCTAACAGTTTTATATTTAGGTTTTATTTTGATTGTTTATGACCTTACTACATTTATCACCTATTTTCTAACTAAAACCAAATAAAAAATATATATAAAAATGACTTCCATAAAATGAAAAAAAAAAGTATAATTGTCTCCACTGCTTAAAGCACAGTGAACAAAGAGCTAAAAAATAAAGAAAATAAAACTTAAGCCTGATAATTATGTGTGCATTCCTGGATCCAGCCATGCCTGACTGCTTTTCATAGACCTTTAGTTATACAAATCATTGCCAATCTCTATTGCCTAGGATAATTTTAATGCATTTTTTATCTTTTGCAAATTAAAGTCTACTATGAACTGATTATAGAATATTTATAAGTACATTTTAAAGTCTAGCCATATAACAATTATTATAAAAATATGCTTCTGATACTTAAAAAGTTAAATTTAGAATAGTAAATGATTTTTTAAATATGTAAAGTAATTGACTATATTAAATATTTTCTAAGTTTATGGGAATACCAAAATTGTATGAGGATATAATGCAAGTAATTTTCATCTGCTACAAGAAATGTGTCTATCTCTTCAGGAATATCTTAGAGCAATGGGCACCTCTCTTTGATAGATCCTTTATATAAGACAGTCTCAAAAATTCTGTGCTTAAATACCACAAGCAGGACCAATGAGTAACAAAACACATTTTCTGCCATAAAATATATCTCCCTATTTGCCTCATTCAAAACTGAAGTCTTCAACATTTAGCTCTTCCTGTGGACCCTACCTGCTGAGAGACATTAATAAAATTCTGCTCAGAGGAAGAGGGGAGGCCTAGCAAAAAAGGCAAGAGAAAATTCTGTGGCTTTCTCCTGTGATCATGTGCTGTTTTTTTTTTTCAGATGCTCTAAATGCTGAGAAATAGGATGCACAAGTTTTAAGGATAATGGGAGTGGAATGAAAGGAGCAAGGTGGGGTGTGTCCCTCTCGGAACTAAGGTGGAGGTACTCTAAAGTAGGGATAGAACAGGCCACTCCAGAACAGAGCACTAAAAAAGAAGGCAAAATATCAATAAACAAATGTTTCCTTCCCGAATATTGCTGAAAGCTGGCCCCAAGTGGAAAAGCATAACATTCTTCAAATAAATCTTTAAAACATTCTTTAAATAAACATTCTTTAAATAAATTTGGAGACTTCGAAAGAAGTCTCCAAATAAGAGCCCCTGTATTGTTTTTATTTCACCAAAATGTGTTTCTTATTCACTTAAAATGTATAAAGGTATAGTAACCTATAATAACTCATTTGGAATTGCTTCTTAGATAATACATTACTTGTTTTTACAAGCAATTCTGATCATACCCTACTTTACATGTCTATAAGCTCTACTTGTTGATCTTTATAAATCCATACTAACCTATGTTTAATTAATTCTTAATTTTATATGCATTCCATGAAATGTTTCTATTTTAATTTAACTTTCTGCGAGAAACATTGTTTTACAAAGAATTTGGCTTTTATATTTATAATGTTACATAGTTTAAAAAAACTATATTGGACTTATTTTTAGTAGCAAATGCTTATGTGGATATTCATTTTTTTCTAATCTGTAAGTAATGCATATGTTTATTCAAGTGATGTTCCTTTATAATAAAATGAAGTAATAACATATCAACCCAAACCATCTGAATTACAGAGCTTCTATAGATACAAAGGTTCAGAACCACAATATTGAAGACAGAATTAAATAACGTTTTCCATTGTGAAGTAATACAACAAATTAAAAAGCTAATCAGTACATCAAAGCAAATACATGTTACTAGGGTTTTCTTACAGTCTAACAATAAAAAATATATGGAACACTGTTTTAATCTCTAGTTTTTCATGATCATTTTAAGTTAACAAGTAGCTAGCTTCAGTATGGACAACTGAAGAGGTCTTAAAATGGAGTGTACTAGCATGCCCAATAATTTCCTGCTAAATTGACCACATCAAAAAACACTTATAAATATCTTTCAATAGAAGACAATAAAAGAAAAGAACATTGTTGCCACTTATCAACCCTGTAACCATTTTTTAATAACATAAAAAAATAGGTGTTGTGGGGGCTGTTGTTTCCCCCACCCAACAGCACAATAAAAATAATATTAGGGAAGGGTGGATCATATCTGGTGCTTTTATTAAAATTTTTTCAAAAATTTACAGTCAGATTTATTTTAGGTATGTGTCTCTGAGATTAGAATACTTTTATATTTTCTATATATAAATTACACCACACAAAGATTCTATAAAGGCAAGAAGTCAATATAAAGAAAAGCTATTATCAGCTTATGATTATGAAAACCTTTTCATTTCTAGAGTTTTTAAATTTTGGAAAACATCAAGGAAAGGAAATTATAATTACATAAATAGAAAAAGTGTATTTGCCTCTTTTCCTAAGAGTAGCCTTTGGTGAAGTCAGCTACGACTCCTTTATAAACATACATTTGTTATGAAATAAAACTTGCACTCAATTCACCTTTTATCTTAAGTAAAATTTAGGAAAAACATTCCAATGTCACGCTTTTTCTTGCTTTTTAAACTTTTTTTTTGCTTTTTAACAGCTATTTAATAAAGTGCACATTTAATAACCTGCACCTCTTTAAGGGTTTCTAACACTAACTTTAATACAACACTTTCCAGTGGGTGTTTCTCACATTGTGGTCCCGATGTAACTTCTACTGGTAGAAGAGCCTTTCTTTCATTCTCTGGCTCTCAAATAGTACATATTCTTATAAAACAATCAGTGAAAGATGCAAAGTTTCAAATTTTCTCAAGTAGTTATTTTTAAAACACTCTCAAACTGAAACTATACCTTATTTTATCTTTAATATTTTAATGTAAAGTCTGAGCAAATGATCTTAGTATAATTTCTCAATAAAGAAGTTGAGAATTTGACAACTGCAAATATGAAAAGAATATTCTTCCTTACACCAAAGGAAACAAACTGAAGTTTTCAGTCACAGGTGAAAACATTGCATTGTTGCAGAAATGATTATATGTTTACAGTAGAGCTTAAAATAATTTGTCAAATGGTTTTAAGTTTAAATTGCAAGTTCAATATAAAGTTAAAATTCACTTACCTTTTCACTGTGATGACTTGTTATTGAAACTGCCATCAACGTCTAACTGTTAATGACTCTTACAACAAAAACGGAAAACAGTAAAGTCACATGTTGTAAGAGTAGGCCTATGTCGGATGCTGTTTAATTTCAGTACTGAAGGAAAAAAAGAGGGGGGTGGGGTAAGCATAAAAATTTTAAAATAAAACCACTTCCTGTGTAGCTACGGTTAACCACACACATCACATCATTACTCGATTTGAAGAAATTGCCTTGTATAGTCAACAATATCGCTATTTTTCAATGTGATTTTCAGTTTTCAAACACTAGACACATTTATATAGGTATCATCAATTCTGATTTAATGGGGAAAATGTGTGGTTAAAATTTAGCAGGGGAGGGGAGGATAGCAAGCTGCTTAGACCTGAGGAAACTTCCTCTTTCTCTGCCTTCTAGCAAGGGCTTAAAATTTAAGTGTCTACTATCTTCAGTTGGCTTGAACATGTACACATGCTGCCAAGAGGCTCAGCCTATTGACTTGGGAAGCCAAAAAGCCACGTTCAATTCACAGACCTGGTGTTTCTGTCTCACTCATGGATGGGCCTACAAAGAGGTGCTCCAGTTAATAAGCTCATGGGGTCTCAGACAGGTTGCATTAGACCTTCAGGAAACACAACCCAGGGCCACGCTGCCATCTGGGGGAAAGGAGGGTGCTCGCCTAGCATGTGCAGTGTGTGACCTTGGCTCCGGCCGTGGCTCTGACATTGGAGTGTAGTCTCTGGGAGTTTTTAGAGCAGTTCTTAAATCTGTTGAGGAGCTTTTGGTCTAGCTGAATGATTGTGTGGCCTGAGTTAAAGTGAAAAATAAAATAAAAAATTCAATGGCATCATTTTTGGATTGCTGCTATGTGCCCTTCTATATCAATCATCAGCCAATCCAAGATATATCTCTTTCTTGGGGGATCTCAACAATAATAATACTGAATGCATCTTTATTGAACCATGGAATTCAAGAAATAAACTCCTGGATGTCCAGGCTTGGCTGTGTTTTTAATTAATTTATTTTTTTTCCTGAGATTTGCAAGATAGTCACAAAAGGAAAAGCTTCCCTTAAATATATGAGACCATTACATCACAATCCTTTGTCACACAGATGAATTAGACTAGAATCTGTGTTGTAGCTTGCCATGGTTTGGAATCTTTGGCACACATTCAAAAATATATTTGGTATATATGGCCCAGGTTTAGGATGACATGCCCTTGCAAGTTAATCTAATTTCTCTAGGACTATCCTTTCCAAAATCATATTTCAGGTTGACCTTAGGACTCACTGTCAATTGTCATTCCAGGATGTGCCTTTTTAAGTACTTAGAGCTCTGAAGGTCTGTACTCATCGTTTCTCTAACATTGAAAAGAAACTGGAAAGGGCAGGATATTCAGAGTGAGAAAATCAGAATTCAGGCCTCAGTTCTGACACTGATATTTATTTAACCTTGGCCATGTCACTTAAACTCTCTGAAATTTCAGTTATTTAGTCATATATGGAGCATTCAAATAAAAAAATCTGTCTTTTGGAATAATATTATTGGTTCCAAAAATTGGAAGCTTCCCAGGTAAAACCTGAAACTGGTCCCTATGCACAAAGGGCAAGGAGTAATGAAGGAAAGTGAGAGGCCTCTTCCATGTTGATAGGTATAAGTTAAAAAAATTAAAAAAAGTAGAGAGAGAGAAAGATGATTTTAGAGAGAGAAAGTTGAAGGGAGACAGGTAGAAATATTGACTTGTTTTTCTATTTATTATGCATTCATTGGTTGATTCTTATATGTGCCATGACTAGGGGTGGAACCCACAACCTCAGTGTATCCTGTCGATGTTCTAATCACCTGATGTCCCAGTAGAGCCCGAGCTCTACATCGATCAGGCATCCCCGATTGACTTTCCTGCACAGTGAGACACTCCTGCTTATCAGCAGGGCTGGCAGCCTCTTCCAGACTACTCTTGAGGAGGCTATGTGGATTGTATTTATCAGTGCTGACACCAACTGCCACTGGAGGAAAGACATGACCCACACACAAGTTAGTTGCAACAATCACATGGGAAGTTTATTACTCACAAATCCTTTTGATGTGCCTGGGTACAGCTTAAGGGGTCCTCGTCAGCATGCTTTTCTCGGAGTGGCAGAGTGGCGTGAAGACAGTCCACATTTAACGTTGGAGTCCCTCCGGGCAACTACTGTGGAGGCAGGAGGAGGGGGGCTTGCTTTAGTACCTTTTCTGGCCAACGCCTTTTAACAGGTGTCCTTCTATAAGATTATCATCTCAACCTACCTTCTAACAGGTGTCAATCTACAGGATTATCACCTCAAACCACCTTTTTTGGAGTTCCTCACAGGGAGCCCTTTTAATGTTAATCTACTGAAATGTTACATCAAGCCACTTTTAAGATGTTCCTAGGGAAGCTTCTTGTTAATTTATGGAATTATAACATCAAGCCACTTCTTATCTCTATATAACTTCAAACACACACTAACTGGGCCCTGCACAAAAGGCAGTCTGTTTATCCTATCTGTACACACTATATCAATTCTTATCCAGACGGCATAACTTTATTTAATTTCCTTAATTGCTTTTAATATTATATCTTAATTATTTTTATATATGTTCCATATTTTTCTGTATTTCTATATATTTAATTACTATAACCTTACATTACTGCAATACTTGAGCTACCTGGCCAGGGGTGGTAGATAGAGGTTTTTATTTATTTTTATTGATTTTTACAGAAACAGAGTCAGAGAGAGGGATAGACAGGGGCAGACAGCCAGGAACAGAGAGAGATGAGAATCATCAATCATCAGTTTTTCGTTGCGACACCTTAGTTGTTCATTGATTGCTTTCTCATATGTGCCTTGACCGTGGGTCTTCAGCAGACCGAGTGACCCCTTGCTCAAGCCAGCAACCTTGGGTCCAAGCTGGGGAGCTTTGCTCAAACCAGATGAGTCCACGCTCAAGCTTGCGATCTCAGGATCTTGAACCTGGGTCCTCTGCATCCCAGTTTGATACTCTATCCACTGCACCCCCACCTGATCAGGCTGTAGCTAGAGGTTTTTAATAAGCAAAAGAACTTATGTAATGAGGCTTATCTTGGGTGGCCAAAAGACAAGTATATCATCATACTCGCATGTTAGAGTGTTAACAGTTTATATAGAAGCTGTACCTGCGTTTAGTCCTATCTTCTGTCTAGATAGTCTTAACCGCACTCTGCTCTCTCAGGGATGCGTTTTTAAAATTGGCTCCCACTGTGACTACTGTAGGCACAATGATACATTCCAAAGGTAGTGAATGGGATTAGGAGCCTGTGACTGCCCAGGTCCAACTCTTGGGTCAATCTGTGGTCATGACTACTTGATGATGACATACTCTTATGATTTATATGCCCTCTCTTTTGTACTGAAGATAATGGGTTTTAAAATAGGTAACAATTTTTTCATAAAGTACCTTATAATTTGAATGTAAGGCTGGTGGCAGAGGCCATCTTCACACAGGTTCACATTGGATTCCGGCAGACAGTAAAAGAACTGTGGAGCCGAAAAATGGTGGGTTATTTCATTTATTAAAATCTCGCAATGGTGGACAAGCAAACAGGCAGGGAAGACCACTTCCTTTTCTCCCATCTCAGGACCCCACCAGTCTCAGCCTTCCCCAGCCAAACTGGCCAGTGAAATCAGGGCTCCCAATCCCCTCAGCACTCCCCCTCCCTCTCTCTCTGCACTCTCCAGCAAAACAGGTTAGGGGGAAAAACCATTCTCCAGCAAACAATAGCAAACATTCGCCCTTCCCCTTGGAGGCAAGCAATTTGTAATTTGCAGTCTGCCGCCCTGGGGGCGAGCACCTGCAGCCTTCCATAGACTATACAGACATGGTGTGCCCCAATATAAGTGAACAAACCTAAAAACACTTGTTTACCCAACACTGAACCATTTATTTATTCATTCATTTATTTGTTTGTTTGTTTCTTAAGTGAGAGGAGGGAAGATAGAAAGACTCCTGCATATGCCCTGGCCAGGATCCACCCAGTAACCCCATCTGGGGCCAATGCTCAAAGCAACCAAACTATTCTTAGTGCCCAGGACTGATGCTTGAACCAACTGAGCCACTGGCTGCAAGAAGGGAAGAGAGAGAGAAGGGGGAGAGGAAGGGAAAGTGAAGCAGATGGTCACTTCTCATGTGTGTCCTGACTAGGATCAAACCTGGGATGTCCAAACGCCAGGTGAACACTTTATTCACTGATCCAACCAGCCAAGGCCCAAACCATTGATTTACTAAGTTTCTTAGGCTGGATGTCAGATTGTAGGACATTTACTTGTGTTTTTATGTAATTTAAGAAAGACAATATGTATGAGCAGTAGCCTCCACAGTTGTGGCCATTCACATGCAGGTTCACATTAGATTCGGGCAGATGGTAAAGAAACAATGGAGCCAAAAAATAGTGGGCCATTCCTTTATTCAAGACTTGCACCAGCCATCGAGCACCACACAGGGAAAACACTTCCCTTTCACTCATTCAGAGCTCATAAAGCTACTGATACATTATCCAGTCCCACAACCGGGAGAATCTTCTCCAGTTTCTCCTAGAATCAAAGGCCTCACCAGTCTCAGCGGAGCTTACAAAAGCCCCTCAGCTCTGCCAACGTGGCTGCTTCTTTCTTATCCCTGCACAAAGTCTGCAAAAACAATGGACCTTCCCAAGCAGGAAGGTAATTTACAATTTCACAGATCACATAACTGGTGCCTCTCAGTGCCATTTTTAACAATAAAAGTGAGCAAACTCAAAAAATACAAATTTTACAAACTCATTTGCCAAATACAATGCATTAGCAGACTCATCAGGCATGAACACAAAACATTCTGTGTGGCTAATGTCTCAGGTGCCTCCTTGTGAAGCAAAAATAATGTTGTTGGGTAAACAAGCACGTTTTTTAGCTTTGTTCACTTGTACTGGGGCAGGCCATGTGTGTATAGTCTGTGGAAGGCTGCTGGTGCTTGCCCTCGGTGGCAGATTGTAAATTGAGGATTGCTTGCCTCCATAGGGAGGGGCTTTTGTTTGCTATTGTTTGCTGGGGAAGAGTTTTTTTTTCCCTAGCTGGTTTTGATGGAGAGTGCAGAGGGAGAGAGAGAGAGAGAACTGAGGAGCTTGGGAGCCCTGCTGAGGCTGGTGGGGGCCTAGGAGTCCAGTTGAGTACAGAGTGCTGAGGGGCTTGGGAGCCCAAAGAGAAAGGAAGCGGTCTTCCCTGCCTGTTTGCTTGTCTGCAGTTATGAGACTTTAATAAATGGATTAGCCTACCATTTTCTGGCTCCACTGTTCCTTTACTGTCTGCTCGAATCCAGTGAGAACCTGCATGGCCACGATGGCCTCTGGCCTTACAAATGTGCAAAGCCATCTTATTTTGGAAGACAGCTTTTCTCATAGAGATAATTCAGTGTTCAGTAAGGACAGACTTTACTGGCTATTATTTAAGGTTTGTTGGGTGCCATTTGATTTTAAGAAGAAGATTGGCAGTTTTTGTTATCTTAGGGTGAATTCTCCTATGTCTATAGAAAACTTAAGGTGTAGTGGCACAACCATCCAGGTGGAAGTCACAACCAAAGATTTGTGCCACATAATCATTGAGTCCCATTTGGGGCTACACAATAAATATTTAAGTGCTGTGGCTAGTCAGTACCAAACCAGTCATTATCCTTTGATGTGACAGAATGACTATACAGTTCTAGTTTATCCATCTGATATCCCTGCTGTAATTGAGTTGGTTTTGTATTTCATTGGCAATCTAGCACCCTTGAAAAGATGTCATCCCACCCTGGCACTATATCAGTCGTTCTTTCTCTGCATCCAATCTGTTACACCAACTAGAATATCTGTTGCTAGGGTTTATATCCAAGCTAAGGCATCAATTTCTCGATAGCCTAGGGGTGTTGGAAGCTTATAAATCAGGACATGGAAAACAGTGAGGACCACCTGAGGCTCTTGTAGGTTAAGTCGTTTGTTTTCCCAAGTATCCTGACCCCATAGGGTTTATTCCTGAGCAGCCATCCTTTAGCTTCCCACTGTCCCAGTAATAGGGTTAATTTCTTTATAACAGCCCACTTTGAGTGTAAAAGGTTAATGGCCAGACCTCATGAGTGATCACAAAGCAAACTGCTCTGAGTTCAGAGTACTAGCTATTGCAGTTCATTATTGTTTCCATCCTGATGGTGTCAGTGTTGGCCTGAATAGGGCCTGCAGTCTGTGTGGGTTAGTTGCCCCTACTAGATTCATCTGTATACCAAGCATCAGTGGGAATTTCTTTCATTCCTTTTCTTCAGGCTACAGGGGCTGCCACAGGAATAGGGAGACAGGCATTTGGAGGATCTACATATTCTACAGGGCGTGGTAGCACTTGCATTGCCGTGGATTACTGGCTGACAGGGTGCTCCTCTGCTGCAAATAGGAATGCTACTTAGCCAGCATGGGAGTTTGAGCCATGGTAGGGGAGGAACAATGGAGCATAGTCTCTCAGCCCACTCCTGATAGGAAGAGAAGTTTGTGCCATGATACTGTTTCTTCATGAGAGGCTCTACCTAGAAGAGAGCTGCATACACTGTTAAGAGCTGTTGCTCTATGGAAGTATAGGGTTTCTGCCCCTTTCTAGACCTGGGTCCAAGATCCTATGGGTACTCTTCCCTATTGTCTCTGCCATAGTGCCTAGTCCATGTCTTCTGGAGTCACAGACACATCTAACTCAAATGCCAGCCCACTTCAGTGAATCTCAAAGCTTTAATCTGCTTCACCAGTATTTTTGCCTTTTCAAATGTGGCTTGTTGTTCTGTTTTCTAGTCCTGCACATGCTCTTTCTACACCAGGCAGTATAAGGGATGGGAATACTATGCCATGTGGGGGATAGACATCCTCCAAAATCCCAAAATTACTACAAAGGCCAGTATGAACTTTATGTACTTAGGTTTTTATAGGTTTGCATCTTATCATTCACAGCTCTGAGACAAAGAGCATGTTACCTGACCCAAAAATTTCCCACAACTACAGAATAGCCTGAGCTTTGAATTTTCTGTGGGTTCTAACCCCATCTCCCTCACACATATTCCAGCCGAGTCTACAGAATGCCCTGTAGCAAAGGCAAGTCTTTAAGTCTTTACACGTTAACATTATTTTATTAAGGTAATAGAACCATTTTATTGATGTCAGGAAGGAAAACATGGACAGGTCTCAGGCTACTATCTCATGACATATTGTGTGGCTATTCAGTAGCCTTTGAGAAGCATTTGGGAAGTCCATTGTTGCCCCTTCCATGTGAAGGCAATTTTATCTTGTGAGTCAGTGGCCAGGATTATGCAGAAAAAAAAATTTAAAGTCATTACAACAGGATACATTTCAATGTAGAGCACAGACGCGTGGATGGGAATTGGCCTTGATGAATTCTCAGTAGTCCATAGCTGTCTGCCATGCGCCACCTGGCTTTCACACCACTGTACCAGGATGTCAAAAGCACTGTGAACAGGGTATACAATCCCCACTCAATATAGTTCTTAGATTATAAATTCTTTTATTTTTTTATGCTATGGATTGCCTGTGTTTGAGGCCAGGCAGGTTCACATTGAATTCAAGCAAACAGTAGAGTAACTGTGGAGCCAGAGAGCATTGGGCCATTTCTGTTTATAATAGAGTCTCGCAAAGGCGGATGAACAAACAGGCAGGGAAAACCACTTTTCAGAAAAACCAACAGCAAAAATGTTTCCTCACAATGGTAGGCAGGCAATCCACAATCCACCATCCGCCCTGAGGGCAAGCACCCGTAGCCTTACATAGACTGTAAGCACGTGGCTCTGCCACATGCTCACACACTAATTGTGCTAAGTTCTTATAGCCGGTAAACCAGCGAGCAAGCCTAACAGCTCTTTTCACAACACGCTCTCTTCATCCAGTCAGTTTATATCATTTGGTCATTACCGTTCTTCAAGTGGATAGTATATTGACTGGCTCCCAGTTGGCATTTCCCTTCAACACTTGTCTGATTACTCACACCCAGAGACAGAATTCAGCGCTAGAGACTTACAGGGTTTGACTTTGTAGGATATCAATGCCCAATGTATTCTCTTGTATTGAAGAGAAAAAACTTTATATTTTTGTATGGGAGAACACCCAATTTGTAGTGTCACAGAGACCTTCCTAAACATACCATTTTCCCTCTGTCATCAATGGTGCTGAGAAGGCTAAAAAACTGAGTTTCCCATATAGTAGAGCACATTTTGCTCCAGTGTTAACCAGAGACCTCACCTTTCATTTGCTTCTGGAAAACCAGTGAATATAAAGCTAAATATAAAACCTTTAATTGTCTCCAGTGGCCCTCACCTGTTTCTGAGGGCAATCTTGGCCTGTGTTTAATACACTGTGGCTTAAGAGGCACTGATCCCTAATAGGACTGTATCCCTAAGGCCTTTGCAGGAGTAGGCTTGGCATCAGGGATGATTGGGACAGGTCTGAACTGCTGTTCAGGTTTTAAGGCTTTCCACAGGATGACCAGGACAGTGTTGGGTTTCTGGACATCTTTTCAGGTGGGTCCCGACAGCAAGGATAACAACCACATTTGTTTGGGGGTTACTTCTATGGATTGTGGGTGTTTTTTATTGTTCGTTTGTTTGTTAGGTTTTTTTTTTAGAGAGAAAGACAGAGGGAGAGTCAGAGAGAGGGACAGATAGGGACAGACAAACAGGAATGGAGATAGATGAGAAGCATCAATCATTAGTTTTTTGTTGCGACACCTTAGTTGTTCATTGATTGCTTTCTCATATGTGCCTTGACTGTGGGGCTACAGCAGCCGAGTAACCCCTTGCTAAGCCAGCGACCTTGGGTCCAAGCTGGTGAGCTTTGCTCAAACCAGATGAGCTCATGCTCAAGCTGGCAACCTTGGAGTCTCGAACCTGGGTCCTCT